>NW_026442179.1:1200000-2400000 GCF_026898425.1 Galleria mellonella
TGCAGTACGTTTTGACCGTGTCTGTAATTATAACGCCACCACACCTAGAAATGTAAAGTCCGCGCTCGATATTAATAGCATCTGCAAGTGTTGCCACAGTGTAAATAATCGTATCTTACAAATATAATAGAAATCTGAATAGAGTACTAAACTGCTATATCACAGTCCAGTAATCTACAACAGCTTTACTCAGCCCCCCACTCCAAGATCAACCCATATCGCCAGTTGCATGGAACCAATGTAAAAGGAAGGGCATGTAGGTAGAAATAACAGTAAAGTGTACTAACTTACAGCTTTAACCATACCCAGTACTGTAATTTAATTAGAACAATTTTCTAAACTATTATATTTTGTTAGAATAAACAGTGTATCTTCAAATTAAAACGGTAAAGTAGACAGGATACTGGGATGTGGAAGACAAGTCATGTGGCGACTTGCCCCTAATTCTAGCTACTTTACTCTTCCAAATTCTAATACTCTACCAAAAGTCTATGTTGGTACAGTTAGTACTCTACTATGCGACTACACTGTTTGCTCTACCCGTGTACAAAGGGCTTTAGATTCTTTACACTGTGATATTGTGCAATGTAAACAAAAGCTACGTTACATAATGAGAGCTCCGTCATTTGTAGGATACGGTTAGGGTGGCACGTTCAAACGCACTGTTGGAATTGTTTCGCTAGAGGGCGGCACGCGACTACTCCTTGGGCGCGTCACCGTCCGCATCGTCATCCTCGCGCCGAAACTCCGGGCCGTGGGTGACGTCATCTTCAAACACGATCTCCTCTGGATCGGGGGCACGTGGCAGGAACTCCTCACCGGGACAGATTTGCTTGAAAATCTCTTCCGCCTGTAATATATTCACCATTTGTTATACTCTCCGTATTATCATCACAAAGCGCATTATTGTGGGGGGAAAGGGATTGTTAGCAATGGAGTTTGACAGCCCCATTGCTAGCAATATGCCCGAATAGGTCGACCTCCACGTGGTTCCCCTGGAAACCATCGTGAACAATTCTTGTTGAATTTATTTTTATTCGAAACTGTTGTATATCAATAATTCAATGTGTCCATGTTTTTCTAGAACCACCCTCACTGTTATAACTTTTTATGGAAAAAGCTATTATTATGTAGGGTACTAACACATAACCTATCATCAGTTGCAATATGCCATTCACAATAAAAAACCATGATTAATTTGTGTTGTCCATTATTTGATATATAATAAAAACGATATATTTTACTTACATATATATAAAAGATTGGTAGAATTTTTATCAAAATCGGTTCAGTAGTTTAATTCTTAAATTAAAATAACTGGTTATGACACCATTAAAATCGATTTTTTTTTAAAACTCAATCTTAATTTTTAAACATATTATTACAGATATAAGATAATTAATAACACATATCGATTATATATAGACACAACACTTTTGACCCTACAGTAGAATAACTCTTAGATGTCTAATATAACGTAACACTTGGTTAATTTGTTGTTAGTGTTATTAGAAGCCGACGACCGGCTACCTCGATGTCACGTAACAATAGAAGGTCACTTGTTTTAGCACCAAACTCAATTAATTATTTCGTCGCTTCGTGTACTGGTGTAATAAGCCTAAACGTTGATAACATCGACGGTAAACAATTTCCCTATATATAATGTTATCTGTGACGTAACTAAAATCTTGTTTACTTGTTTCACGCACGTTTGTTACAATTATATTCATTTCACAAAATATGTACATTTAGAAGCCTTTAATTATTCTCTCAACTGATATGCATCTCATATATCATAATACATATTACATTATTTATTCAATTTTAATTTTGTTATTATATTCATAACCAGAGCAAATTGTACAATAGTACCAACACCGTGGGATGAGGATCTGAGGGCCTCCCATGAAATGTTTTCCAAAATTTCGAAACCAAACGAAACAGAAATTTGATGTTAAAATTACATAATACATGCCATTTGGAAATATTAAAAATGTTAAAATATTGTTCCTTTGGACTTTTATGATAGGATGTATGACGAAAGAAATGTTAAACTCCATTTATTGATCCGATTTTGGTATTAACAAAAACACGAAATTGAGTCCGAAATTTCGGAATTTCATTTCATAGTAGACCCGCTGGTGATCTGTAACACAGGTTTATCCTACTTCAGACACCAGTTCTTCACAATACATTAACTTATGGAACCTCCAAAAATAAATATATTAGAATATTATAGATTACTAGTATTATGAAGAGAATAAACTTATTTGTAAACACAGTAAAGGTACACTTATATATTTTTGATTTAAAAAAAACAGGTTTTTAAGTGTTACGGATAGATATGGTGGTTTAAAAGCCAGGTAAAGTTATAAGCGAACGAGTAACCTGTGAGACGGCGCGGTCAAAGTCGAGGCCGGAGTCGGGCCCGGCGCATACGAACACGCCGTCCGCGCCGCTAGCCGCTCCGCTGCCCGCGCCGCCGCCGTCCGCCGCGTTGTAGAACAGCGACCACAGGCACTGAAACAAATATTCATTTATATTATAAACTGATCAATAGTAAAAAAAAATGGCGCAATTAGTGTCCAAAGGTGTAGCTCAATTATCAAAATCAATCTATCTAGTAACAAATGAATCCTTGATTATGTATCTCGCAAATGGTTAACGATAGTCGAAAATTGCACGATATTTGAATACAATTCAAATTTTTGACATGTTTTGTAATGTGTGATAGCAGTTTAAAAGATAGAGTAAGAAACAATGTGATTAGAGAGAAGTGTAGACTGAAAGACGATGTAGTGACAAAAATCGAAAAAGGAATGTTGCGTTGGTTTGGTCATTTGGAGAGGATGGATGAAAGAAGAATTACGATTGAGATTTATCGAGCAAGAATGAATGGAGATGTCGGTAGGGGCCGCCCTAGACGGACGTATGTCGACCAAATAGGCGACGTGCTAAATAAAGGCCAAATTAAAAGTACCCATAACCGGCGAGCGTGTATGAAAAGATTGATGAATGTAGAAGAAGCGAAAGAGGTTTGTCTGAATCGAAGCATTTGGCGTTCCATTGTTTCTGCCTACCCTAATGGGAGACAGGCGTGACAGATATGTATGTATGTATGTATGTATGATAGCAGTTATCGAGTAAATGTAGATTCTACCTTTAGAATTTACCTTAATTTAGTACTAAAATCACTTTTAGGTATGAATAATTTTATATATTGGCACTGAACCGTTAATAATGTCATTTAGGAGAGAAAAATGTACTGAATCCATCTAGCGATTAGGAAGCAATTATGTTACATTCTACCAGATTCTACCAGAGGGAGACTTTGTACAAAAGTCGTATGCTTGGCCACCTCCATCCCATTCGTATTTGGTAGGAAGGGTGGGATATAGCAGTGAATTAACAGGGTACAGAGGCATAACACCTAAGTTCTCACTAATAGCAGCATAGGGGGGGGGGGGGGATCATGGGCGAAAGCGTATACTCTGTTATGTCTATGGTAGTGCTCATGTCTATAGGCGACGGTAACCACTTTCCATCAGGTATCTAATGAAGTGTCAACCAATATTTATGCCTCTTTACTATAATTACAATAATTAAATATAGCGTCTTGTTAGGTCTTTTATAAAAAAGGCATTATCTTACTCAAAAAAAGCATTTTCAGTGTCAAGTATTACAATAGAAGTGTAAACTAACTAACCTTGGGTTTGTCAGACGTGACGGTCTGGTCGCCGCCGGACATGTCAAAGATTTTCTCAGCGTACGGCATCAGATCGCTCTCGGCATCCTTCACTTTGTTCGTTATGAAATACACCACAACTGTAACAACAATATTTATTATTTAATATATTAACAAATTAAAAAAAAATCACAATATATGAATCAAATAAGATATTAGTATCCTGTGAATTCTATTTACAATCTATTACAAAAGCAAAAAGTTACGAGAATGTGTGCATAGACGGACTCTCATGCAAAACATTATTGAACAAATTTCAATGAAATTTCGTATACGAATAGTTTATATCCTAACTTAGAATACAGGAATAACTTAGAAAACTTAGAATACAACATATAATATTTTACATAGTAATTAACGTAGGCGAAGATTACAATTCATCTGTTATTGATTTCAATTTATCAAAACTTTATTTTGTTGAAGAGTCCTACTATTGATCACGGTCTCACCTGATGGACAGTGATAATGTGATCTAAGATGGAGCTCGCAGGCCCACGAATAGCCCATTCACATTTGCCTTAAAACGGTGTAGATTATATATGGTTGAAAAAACATAAGCTGGAACGTGGCCGTACGCATAATGAAAGAAGATGCAAAACGCTTTGTGCGTTTAAATAGTATGTCTACAACGTAAAGATGGAAGTAAATTGAAAGTACTACTAAATAACGCTTAAAGTACTGAAAAGATTAAAATGAATTTTGATATACACATAATAGGATACTTTTTATTCCATTTAATGCGCCCTTACGTGATACAGTAAGTTCATTAATTGGCATCGTTTAATATATATATATATATATATATATATATATATATATATATATATATATATATATATATATATATATATATATATTTTATATAAGAAAACGACCAACTCGTCTAAGGGTAATTCCGGTAAGTCATCTCTGATGCGATTGTTACCATTTTCGTCAACAGAACTCACTGTGACACCCATGATACTGTTTATAGGTTGCATATCTTGAGGACTCTATTATATTAGTTATTTCTCTATTATATTAATCTAATAATACCTATCTATCTTGTCTTCACATATATTGTCCTTTAAGACGATAAGTATGGAATAAATTATGAAAATAAAGCAAAAGACATGTACAAGATTAGACGTATTTGTCACTCGGTTCTCTGCCTAGTCTGTGAGAAACCTAGCATGAAGCGTGTTTTCTATACAAATAACACGCATATAACTATCTTCCTTTACAAGCTGAGTACTAAGATATTCTGTTTAATTATGCTGTTAACACAAAGCATTCTCGTAAATACCATACTTTATTACCATAATCTATTTAAATGTGTATAATTATATGTTATATTTCAATTTAATATTAAAATCTGTAAATATGTACAAATTACATTTAACATAAATAAAAAAAAATAAACTTTTTATTCAAAAAGATTATTGACCTAGATTATTTTAATATTTCCTGACAATTATATTTCTGAAAAAATTCACGTACCAACTACAAGTGCAAATCGACCTAGACTTTCGAGGTCGTAACTATCGCAAATTACAGTGAAATGTGTATTAAATTCAAATATTATTTTAAATAGGCATAAAATATGTTTGGAGATGGTTTGGTGTGTTCATAGTATTAAAAATAATGCTGCGTTACATTTTCTGTATCCACATATTCGTTTATTCCACAGTACTCAGTAGTGGCAACACATGAAAGTACTGTAAACATTACAGCGTATTCTGTTATTTCCATAACGTCGAGTTAATGTCTACCACATTCTAATGAGGAGCGAAGAAAAATATTGCTAGTAGTAGAGTCTAACTGTCCCAATATTTGCAATATAGGGTATATTGTCAGGTTGACCTCCAAGTTGACCCCTTGAAAACCATCATGGTTAAATCTTGTTGAATTTATTACATCGATTAGCTTATAATCGACCTAACTTCATCCTCACCTATCATATCTAATATCCCACTAAAATATATTGGTATATTAGTAAAGAGATTGCCATTCCATTTTCAATCCAAAATGAATGATACAGATACTAAAAACTTCGGAATATAATTTATACATATAACAAATAATATTTACAGCTGTGTGTACACATGCAAATCAAACTTTTGTTTCATTTATAAATTATTGTTTCGTATCGAATAGTAACTGTAATAATAATAACACTTCAATAGCAAAACTGGTTTTATACATTATTGTAAGAAATTTTAAATAAATCCCTTTTCATAATTTATTAATCATTGACTTTGGTTTAAACGTGAACTTGCTACAGCAAAAACAACAAGACAACGATGGTAGCACTAAACCTAGCGAGCCATACCAATATTTGATTATAATTATATTAATGCATCCAACCACATATATATATATATATATATATATATATATATATATATCGATTTTAGGTTCAATACACTCATCGGTATTTGTACATTTTACCACCACCACATAAATACCATTACAATAGCGGTAAACATTCGACAATCAAGTATTAGTGAATGAGTCACACGTTATTCCTCTATAGATACAGTAAAAAGCCTTCGATAAAAAAAACCTACTGATTACCGAATGACGCGAACACGCAAAAAGTGGTGCAAAAAATTAAACGAATAGGTGACCCTGGCTGGTTTACTTATTACTTTCATGATATTTAGTCCCTCGTATCAAGTGCCTTAATAACAAATATATAATGCGAATCGTAATAGAATCGGCTCTTAAATATCTCTACAATCATATATTAATTATTCTAAAAAAAATCATAATCCTAAATTTTTTTTATATCACTGAGTTGGTAAACAAGTATACAGTCTATCTGACGGTAAGTGGTTACCGTAGCCAATGAACGCCTGCAATACCTATGCAATACAATAATTAATTTAGAGAATGGCGTCTCAGAATCGATCCCAATGGCTGGTACTTACATAATCCCTTCGGACAGGACCCAGTGGCTGGACCGACTTCTAGCACGGTGACAGCATTGTCTTCTTCAGTTAATGGAGGGAAGCGCAGTAGGCTGAGTGGCTCCTTCTCGCTCGGCAAGATCGTGCCATTTGTTATGAAAATGGCTTTCGATATATCACAGCTCTCTGCTGGCTCTGGTGAGAGAAGCTCTTTAGGACACTCGTTAATACCGATGACCAGGTGGTCGCAGTTCAGCGTCTTGGACTTGCTTTCAATTGTGACCATTGTTTTACCCTCGTCTACAGTTTTTGTCTCCACTTTATCGATCGGCCGGTTTAGGCAGTACACCCCGCCGAATACCGCGCAAAGCCTAGGTGAAAATTACAAATAGTACTTAATTACAGTAATAACAAATATAACAACAATTTGACACTGTATTTAGTTCAATTAATATTTTACTTCAATATAATAAATATATAATAATTTAGTTTTTAACAAATAAATAATATTTTAGTTCAATAAAATTAATAAATACGGTACAAATAGTCTACGATAAATGGTACGCTCCTTGAAAATCCAAAGAACTAAAACCAAGCAATAAAATTCTCGTTTCCTCACAAACAAACAGAGCACCACTGCTGGACATAGACCTCCTTAATAAGGGAAGTTTTGCCAGTAGTTGCCACGCTAGTTAGGCTTTCGTGACGTTTTAAGAGGGACGCTGTTGTCCATCGCTCGATTGTCAATCCCTCGACCATTAGTTCCTTTAGTCGCCTCTTACGACACCCAGGGGAAAAGAAGGGGTGGCCTATTCTATGCAGAGATTACAAGATGTTTATGAGATATTAAAGAAAAAATTATATAACAAGAGTAATTCTAGTGTTTGTTTCGGCATCACGTAAGAACTACTGCACCAAACTGGATACGGTTTTCATTGTGGGATTCCTAAAGATGAAACTTTATGTTTTATGTTGATACGTTATATAGAAATGGTTAAGTATTTCCAAAATCCACACTTGAAAATTTTCAGGGAAAAAGTAGTTAGTATAAAATAATTCTATGTGAATTATGAAAAGTAATTCCTGTGATAACCATTAACTTTTTTATGCCATAAAGATTTCACGGTTGATATTTTAACCCTTCTTTGCATAATGGTGGAAATTTCCATCATAACATTGAATGCCCAAAAATTATATAAAAAAAAACAATTTCACTTTAATTTGATCATGTCTAGATACTTTTTTAATGTCCATTGCAGAAAAAAAAACAGCTATCAAATTTATTTTTTTTAACAATTTTTCTTTTAATTTTAAACACAAATTATATCACCTTTACTTATTTCACCAATAAAGAAAAAACATGCAAAGAAGTGTTAATGAAATTGGGCAACAACCTGTCTGCGAAGAGTACCAATTTTACTTACACTTTAAATAGTCACGTAATATTAATATTGGTTAAAATGAGATACTGAAATACATGATTTTAACTTAATTCGACAATTTAATTTTTAATTATTTATTTTAATAATTTAATTCTACATTTCTAGCTAAGCAGAGTATAAGCATTTTTCTTATCTTTGTTGACAATAAATTAAAAAATATATATATTTAATACAATAAATATAAACTTTATTTATAAAATATCTCATTAGATCTGCAAACATCGTAATTTTAAAACATTAAAACGTGCGGCATGCAACATTAGAAAGTGTCTTCATTTTTGTTTGCGTTGATCAAGTTGATGCACATTTAGGTCATTGAACTACGTGCAAAGTAATACATTCATGGTGCATTTTTTGCATTGCAGCAATGAGGTGAATAATGAAAATGCAGCCGCAATATCATATTTATAAATAATAGTTAAAACCCCTTTTTAATAAATGCTTTTATTGAAAAACGTAACTTTTTTAGTTAGGATACGAACTGGTATCTTTCAACCGTATACATTCAAACAGATAAGCACTACATACTAATAGAGTCATAATTTTCATATTTAATTACTGAGATATCAATAAAGCTGTTTATGGATAGTAAACCTTCTACACTTCCGTAACTCTCACCCATAATGCTTTTTCTGTCAATATGTCTCTGAAATTGACCCGAATTTAGTAAAAAAATTAGCACACAAATTACATCGCAGTTGTGCCATCTATTAATTCTATATCTGTGGTCGAGAGGTATAATCGTATTACGATTCGTGTAACATGAATTTTTCAACCCGCCTGAACTGTCAGAGACTAACAACCATTATGTTACAAATAAATTTTCAGAGTACCTACTCAATTAATACAGACATATTTCGAAAGATCTTTCAAATTTGTAGATTTCATTATTTTTAATTTTAATTCTCTAACAAAAATAACTCCATTAACTACGTTATATAAGACATATCAAAATATATGAAATAGGTCTTACTAAAATATAGGTCATATGTAATTAATATTTTTTAAATTATCTTCAAATATTATAGGGGAATAAGTTTCACTATCATATTAATAAATTGGTTACCACTTTCGATCAGCTAGGCGTTAGCTTGTTTATTATTCTATATTACATAAAATCGCCGTGAATAGGTCATTCCTTCCGTTCCCGTAGGTGTCGTAAAAGACTAATAAGGGAGAGCAAAGGATGGGTAGCAGTGTTCCTCTTAAAACATATCTAAAGTGTAACTGCGGTTGCCAATCCGCCTGCCAAGCGTGGCATTTACTGGCAAAACCCCCCAAGGGCGAGACTTATGTTCAGCACTGGACAGTTAAAGGTTGATAAAATATTTTAATAACTTATTAACTATGTTTGTATCTCATAATCAACAAGTTACTGTAACATAATAAAAAAATATTTACTCACCTACAGAAACACTGAGGCAGCTCTCCACTTCCATACATGGGCCAAAGGAATGGAGTATTGCCATAACGACCGAGACTCATAAGGAATTTCTTGCATTCTTTCACACCCTCCAGGCACGGCATCTTATCAGTGCCGCCGGCAATTGCATACAGCACATAGTGAATCAGATTTGGAGTCAGCCCCTTGTGCGTGAGGTACTCTTTGAAGGTCTTGTCATTCCAATCTAATTTGAGAAAAAATTTACATTATCCATAAGATCCTGTTACATTTCATTAATATAATATGTCCAATAGTTATCGGATAAATGGTTTAAAACATTTAATAACTCTTGATACATATTAAATTTACTAAATTTCCCTTAATGGTAGATGTTAGACGACAATATAAATGAAACTGCCCTAGACTGTAAAAAATTTGGAAAATTCTTTCTGGTATAAGCAAGAATTTCGTGACTTTGACATGTCTTTTCAACCGACTTCAAAATCAATCAAAGGATCTCTATTTAGTATTTTGAAGTGATTTCGATTCTTCTTTTTACAATAGATAGTGTTTACTTCCGTACTGCTCTCATCTGTCAATTTAATGGTCACAATTAAAATCTGATTAATTGTCTGAACAACAAGTGTCAGAGGCCAGACATTTTACATCAAATTTTAATCTTTACTTATACTTCTCTATGCTAATCTTAACACTTACATCTCCACCTCTACCTAAACAAGAACTTACCTTTAAACTCATTGTTCATCTCCTCTTCATTATAACCAACAATGGAGGTGAGCATCTTCATAAGCATCCTTTTCTCGACAATGCTGACCGCCTCCGTTGCGAACACATCGGCTCGCGAGCACGGCACCGGCATCAGCCGGTCATTGAGCCAAGTAAGCACTCGGGTTACGCATCGGAACTCCGCGTAACGGGCGATATTTGAAGAGATCAACAGCTCCACGAGTGGGCCACGGGAGAATAATAACTGTGGAAGACGACTTTGTCACTATACATTTTAGAGCATGCATTTATATAACTTTCTAAAAATGACTACATATTGTACTTCAAATACGAAAGTGAATCAAAGACAGCTAAATCCAAGTCTGTCAAATGTTCAGGAAACTACAAAAACTAATATTTTGTCAAGTATATGGAACAATATTCTATATTTTAAACTAGATTGAAAAAAAATTGAATATTAGTAATAATTTGAATTGTAATTAATAGAACTCCAACTATATTTCAGTACAGAGTGAAAATGAAATCGCTTTTATGGCGTTTAGCTGCCTTTGATTTTATAGGCCTCATACTATTTTCTATTATTTGATAATGACTATAGAAAATTAACCAGATCCTGACATAGAATGGGCCACTCTTTCCTTTCCTTTGGGTGTCTTAATAGTCGAGGTATGGGCAGCAGCTTCCCTCTTAAAATATCACCAAAGCCTAACTGTGGTTGTCAACCCACCTGACAACAACTGACAAAACCATCCTTATGGGGGAGGCCTATGTTCAACAATGGACAGTTAATGGCTAATATAATATAATAAATATAAAATAAAAGATTTTCTATAAATTAACTTATTTTAACTAATCTTAATCATATGAATAAATTTGTTACCAAAATTCTATATGGTTGTTCTTCCTTCCATGTTGATGCCTATTCTCTCATACTAAAATGTGCCATTTATATTAAATTTAAATTAGAATAATTTGTAAGTACAACTGTAACAAATATTTTAAGAGTAAAAACTTACTTTTGGAGTCATATCAATATTAAATTTCCTATATTCAGATGTGAAGTTTGCTTGACTCCACACCTTCTTGGGAGGTTCAGCTTTGCTGTCTTCAGTCTTATCTTGTCCCTCTTCTTTTTTTTCTTCTTGTGGGGTCTCCCTAACAACATATGTTTTAATGTTATTGAAACTATAACCTCATCCCATTAACATGCCACTGCTCAGCTTAGCATGTCTCTCTCCATAACAGAAGAATATAAGCTTGCCATTATCATATTCATGCTGAGAAGCAGTTTTGTATAAGGTTTTATTTCAAGTTTTCCTAGCATTGGGGCATTGTGCTTTGCTCCCCTAATTGCCTTTTATGACACATTGAAAACAAAAAGAAGTGGCTGATACACTGTTTTCTTACTTCATTAACACACAATTATATTTCATTATAATGTCATATTTTAACAATAAGCAGGGCTCCATTTTGAGAGGAGACAAGACAAGCTAATTCTTTGCTAGAATAGGCATTTTTAACAATAGATTAGTAAATACTAACATTTCTATAATTTCTACACATGTAATATATTTATACAATAAATTTACATATTCACATTTATACTTACTTTTCTATATACCATTTTTCAGAAAGGTTATAAACTTGTTGCTGTCTTTTCGGATCAGAATTTACTTCTTTAATGAATTTCTGAAGGCCGTCAAAGTTGTAAGAAGCCCAGAGTCCTCCATAATGATCACTAGAGTCCAGATGCAGAACATTTTTCCCTATCCTACTACAGGCGGCAGCTACTATTGATTCCACCATTCCTTAACAACAATAGAAACACTAATAAGTCTTCACACATTTTCAAAAAGAGGGTGCTTTCATTTTGTAATATTTTTTTTTTTTTGTTATCTTCATGATATGTGTTTATACTATGAATTTTTTTTTTATGAAAATTAAAGAAGAATGTTACACTTTCAGACATTATAGAAGTTTATGATAAATAAAATATCACTGTCTATCTACAGGACAAGTTATTGTATGTTGGATTTCCATTATATATACTAAATGTGGGTGTGAAAATTTAGAAATATATTTCATTGTGTTTACCCTACATTAGTGTATATAGGATAAACCATAACCATAATGTACCTAATCTCATCTAATTATTATATGAAATTAATAAATATTAATTAATAATTATTATGTACATTCATTATTTGAACACCTGATCTGATTAAAGTAAGATACCCACTGTTATGAGAAATCATTCAAATACTATTATTACAATTATTATTCTAAATTACTTAAATTAAAGATGTGATAATATCATTTACTTTATTCCTTAGTGTTAAACAAAGGCATATTTAAGTGGGGGAATGGGTGGACTATGCCAAATTAGATACAAGTGAAGCTTTGCAAAGATATGTCTTAAAGTATATATACACCTTTTTTTACAGGGTAGACCCACATTGAAATAATCTTAAATATGCTAATGGTGATAGAGTATCAAATTCTGTATTTTATAATAACCAACCACCAATAATCCATATCTTTAATTTTTAGATTTTTTAAATAAAACTAGTGTTTTCAAAGATAATCTTTTTAACCTATTGAAATTAAACAAGAAATGTATTAAAAGTTTATTGACTTCTCAATATTCATTTCATTATCATGAGCTACAAAGTTATTGTGCAATCAGTAGTTGTCTCTTTCATATCTTCAGGTTTGCAGAAGCTTTATTCTCTATATCTTTTCAATACTTCGTAATAATCATAGACAGTAAAAAGGGATGGAACTGATTTAGAACTATCTATAATATTGTATATTCTAAATTCAAACAAAAAAAAATAAGTAGAAACAATGAATGAACTAGATTGTGGAGAATTGAGATTTACCTTACTTAAATAGGAATGTTCACTCAAAGGTAATCCTTTGGTCACACCAAAGGGTAATGTGATGAATTTCTTTTAAATTATATGAATAGAACAAAAGGCTAACTTAATTGGAGCTATTCTTCAAAATATAAAAGAGAGAGACCTATTGAATATGTAATTGTTTTGTCTTTCAAGAAAATGATCTCTTTTGTAAGGCTATTGCTCAATCTACTGTCCATGTCTGTCTATATAAGACACTTAAAAATAAAAATAATTAGAAAATTGGTAGTACTATTATCTAATATCATTTACGAAAAAATTTAAGTCAGGCAATGACTAACTACAGACACTCGACAAATATTTAATTAATGACTAAGCTAGGTTGTCATGAATTCAGGTCGGTGTTTCGCTTACAGACATCAAAAAGGCATACATATACATGAAGATTGGTGACGTGGTAAATTTAATAAAAGAAATATATACATAAGTAAAGTGAAACAACTTTAATGTAATGAATTTAACGACTAGGAGCATTGATGATGACCACACAATGGAAAAAAAAAATAAGATCGATAAGTAGGCTGCTATCGCCATCATTCTCAATAGAATTCCAGAAGAAATAAATAGACATACCTGTACCAACAACGATGACCTGAAAGTCGGTCGGTAAATCGTCGTCCATGTTTTATTCCTTTTGTTCAGAATTGGTGATATAAATGTGCAATTCACAATTAAAAATTCGCCTAAAAATTTTAACTTTCTTTCGCACGTCTTCGATTCGAGCAGTCAGGCAAGACTCCACAACTTGACATTGACAGTATAGAATAACAGTCAAACTGACCGCGACAGCTTGAGACGGCATTACCAAATACGATTATTACTTATTTCGCCCCAAATTTATTTTATTTTTCCATTTTCACACAAAAATAATTTGCTAAATTTTCAAAATAAATACTCAATCTAGCAACGTTGAACTGGGTTGAAGATGTTATATACTATTCTTAATCTATGCTCATTACTGTAAGAAAAAAATAATGATAAAAACTTTGATTATCGTAGTACATTATACTTGAATAATATATAATATAATAATATATATAATAATAACAATAATACTCGTTTCCAAAATACCGAAGCTAAAAAAGAATTAGTCGTTTCCTGTTTGTTAATAGGCTAACAGGCGGGGGGAAAGGGATTGTTAGTAATGGAGACTGAGAATCCCATTGCTAGCAATATACCCAACCAGTTCGACCTCCTCGCGGTTCTCCCTAGAAACTATCATGGTTAATTCCTGATGAATTCATCATGATGGGCTAATTGGCCTGTTTTCATTCTCATCTATCACCCTTCACTGGTACTCCGCCAGTGTATCCCGTTAGCGCAGGCGGGGTTAGCATACCATTTTAACCCATTAAAAAAAAATAGCCTAACAGGCAACACCTTGTTAAAAATAAATTAATTAAGTTTTTTTTAACAACACAGGAGGCAAACGAGCATGCGGCTCACATGATGGTAAGTGACTACCGCCACCCATGATCACCCAAAACACCAACGGCATTGCAGGTGTGCTGCCAGCCTTTTAAAAAGGAATATATTCTTTTCTTGAAGGTTATGATGTCGTATCGTTTCGGAAATACTGCTGCTAGAAGTTGATTCTAAAGGGTGGTTTTACGTGGAAGAAATTGCCTTGAAAAACGCACGGTGGAAGACCGCCACTCGTCCAGATAGTTGGGATGAAATTTTAATTCATGGAGAGTTGTATGGTGGTGAAAATCAGCAGCAGGTATCAATCCGATCAATTCCTCGGATCCTCATAAAGATCAAATTCTTTGTCTGTCTGTCACCCAGCCTTAACACTGTCGTAATCGCTTTAAATAAATTTTTCTTCAAATTATCTTTAAATATAAAATTATCAATAAACAAAACAAGACTCGATTTTAGCGTCACCTAGTATTGTAAATGTTAAGTAATTTTAAGGCTTTGAATCCGCTAGTGAAAGCTGGTAACACACGTCACCACAAATAATAATAATCTTATGTGTACGATGGCATAGATGGCGCCATCTCACTACGACCTTTTATCATTATTATGGGGTACCCCTTCCCATAATAGGTTCAAATAAATACACTCGGTGAAATGTAGGTATGTGTTGATTTTTCTAACATTAGATAGAGTAGATTTTAGGGTCTCGAATCTATGAATTCTGCGATATCAAGTTATAGTATTACGTTCACCACAAACATATCGTCATAGTCGTAGAATACTGACGGATCTGACAAATATTAAATATATATATCCGTCAGTATTTTACGACTATAACGTATTATATTTGATTACCCCATAAAAGGTTAAAGCCACAAATATTTTTTTTTACAAAATGTTATGACTTGTTTTGCTCCTGAATTTTGTACGTATTACATAATGCCATCTAATCCCAAACTAAGCAGAAGGAAAGAGATTGTTACTAATCGGGTATAACAGCTCCATTGCTAGCAATGTCAGGTTATAGGAGATACCTGATAGGAGATAGCCCAATCAGGTTGATCTCCACGCGGTTCCCCCTGGGTAACCATCGTCGTTAATTCTCATGGAATTCTTCGCGATGGGCTAACAGACCTTCTTTTATTCTCACCTATCACTTCTCTCTGGTGTCCGGCCAGCGTATGTCGATGGCGCAGACGGGGTTACCTTTCCATTTATACCCACTAAAAAATCACAAACTAAGCAAAGAAATACTTACTTTTCTCATATTAATATTAACATAATAAACACAAAGACCAATATAAACGGGCGTACTCGTGAATAGAATACAAATATTTGTATTGTGCAGGATTTCAACCTCCGACCGTTACACAGCCGAGGCCGTCACTGAAGAGGTTTTGTGACTGTCATGTCTACTATTCCTAATACTATTATAAACGCAAATTAGTAAGGATCTATTAATAGATGTTTGTTACTCTTTCACCCAAAAACTATTAACCGAAACTCGTCTTATAACAATTGTACACTGCAACGTTGGTCAAACACGCGTTACGCTGGCTCGTGGCGCTTAAACAATAGGACTACTCTGCTACTTTGCAGCATAACCACAAGTTAAAGACCTTCGTCTTCAAACTTGATGAAAAGATGTAGCGTAGTTTCCGAACGTTCCTAACGGTAGGAATATTCACATATATCTTTATAATCTATAATTATTTCATATTTTTTAAACAGAAACTTCGAAGATAAGAAGGGATGATTGTTTTCTTGTATTTTTTATCACAATTATAAAAACTACGCAACATAAAAATCTGTTTTAAAATATACAAATGAAGATCTTTCATATGATATTCCACTTGGACTAGAAGGTGAATTTTGAAATTTTGAGAATTCATTTTGAACAATAAACATATTTTTTCAATTATTTTAATTTGCAATATATGAAGGCCAATGATATCTAAAGCTATTCCAAATTTCAAATTAATAACATTAATAGTTGCTAAGAAATGCTGTGAAGGACGGATGGACAAAATCGCACCATAAGGGTTCCTTAGTCCCTTTTTGGTACAGAACCCTAAAAATAGGTAGATACCTACATATACAAACTAATAAATGTCTGTATCATTGGTTCCTTTTACATAACTATTAGAAAACTAGTCTGTAGTTAAGTTGGTAAACCACAACAAAACAAATGATAATTTAGTTTTGTTGTAGCCTTTAATCTTTGAAAATAAAATAATTAGATACAAATTTACTTCTCACGTTCCCAATCAAGTCGTAATAGATAGGTAGGTAATAGGGATAATATATGGGGGAAAAGGGATTGTTAGTAATGGAGACTGAGAATCCTATTGCTAGCAATATACCCAACCAGGTCGACCTTCTCGCGGTTCTCCCTGGAAACTATCTTGATTAATTCCTGATGAATTCATCATGATAGGCTAACTGGCCTGTTTTCATTCTCATCTATCTCCCTTCACTGGTGCTCCGCCAGTGTATCCCGTTAGCGCAGGCGAGGTTACCATACCATTTTCATCCATCAAAAAAAAAATAGGGATAATATATAGCAAAATCTATATATTTTAGTTACAATATCTATATACTGGTCGAATAATGAGTTTGTTAAGTTCAAAAAATAATACTGGATATCAAACTATATATTCGAAAATAGATATCCAAGAGATATCGAAATGGGTGATGACCATTTTTCAACTATCAATGTCCAAAAGTACCCAATATATAGATATCGAATTATTAACCATACTTAGTAGGTACCGACTTGGATAATCATTAGAAACGATTACACTATTTCAATGCAATCAAAATACGAGTTTATCCGATTTCAGAAGATGACGTACCAATAACAAATACCCCAACCACACGAGTCACGACCACGTCTATAACATGATATTATTTTAGTTTTATGTAGCAATAATAAACCAAGCAATGTTTATTTCGCTAACCAAAAAAATGTGATCATGAAAAATGAAACAACAGATATGTTGCGTTTTATATTTACAATTTTTTACATACATTTCAACGTTTTACAGACTACAGGGAGCTCTTTTTAATTCGAGCAACGAACATTACATAAACTAACACGTAAATCTAATCGCAATAAAAACGACTTATGTGAGTCAATCTGCTACTGGGTCCGCGTACCGCTGTGGCCCGCGGCGGAATCGGTACACTAGAATCAATAAAATTCTGGTGTCCTTAAAACAAGAACAGTGGCAGTTTTGTTGGAAAAGGACATTGGTACGAACAATGTTTACACCTTAGGCCGCTACCGACTTTATTTATTGTTCACAGGACGAATTGGTCTTATATGCCCTCCAATCATTTAAGGGTAGTTACTTGACTAATTATAATACATTTATTATGTTATCAAATTGACTTTGCACTGACGACTATCTACCCTAACAAGTAGGTAAGTACTATCTACAACACCATGTTGAATCGGCAAACTTCAGATTATTACCTCACTTTCAGTGGGGTTGGCAGTTAGCCCAGTATAGTTGAAAACTTTATAAACATAATGGCCGTTGTAAGAAGTTAAAAATTCTTCGAAAACTATTGAACTTGCCTATAAATAGTAAGTACATACATTTAATGCGCCTATAAAAGACTAATTCGGCAGATCTTTATTTCCTAATACTTTTACAAAGAACACTAAACGGTGAACATGTCACAAGAATAAATGGTAAATGGGTTCCCAGTCCGAGCGACATCACCATACTGATCAACTATAGGCTGTTAGCAAAAAACGAGCAATAATTTACATCCGGCTATAAATATACACGTAAATTACAGTTTATCGTAGATTGTGAACATCAACATTGCGAAACATCAATTTATTAACAAAAACAAACTATTTACATACTATTCCTAATTTTGAAAACATTAAAATATCGACTTTTCCCTTTTTCCCTTTCGATAATAATGTAAAAGAAGCAAATTTACGCGAGATCCTTAAAAGAGTTTAATTCTAAATCATTTAAGTCCTACACTTCATTTCCTGCACGTATATGCATTACGTTTCCATTTTTATTTCTCTCTGTACCTGACTGATGTCCCAACCTGTAACTTTAAATGATATGTTATTTTAAAGTTCAGTGTGATATGTTAAATGCCAATTCGAAATAAACAACAAATATAATAAGAAAAGTCGATACTTTCATGTACCAGTAACATATAACAGTCGACAACATGTGCCAGCGACTAGAACAATGTTTCTCGCGAATGCGAGGCACGATCTAACCTTAGCGGCAGCGGCATAGGTCGACTTGTTAACTCAGTACTTTCGCCGAGTGCCGCTGCTTCGCCGCCACCACTATCCGTCGAAAACTGCTCTACTTCATCATCCGTAGAGTCTGCTTCATCTTCAGCAAACACAGAGTCCGCACCCACAGATACTAATTCGCACTCTACCGCGTAAGACGGCCCTACACTTCCTACAGATGCGAGTGGTGCTAATCGCTCACTAGGGCATGGTGATAAACGACGCTCTGGTAAAGCGCACACCACTGACGAACCACGACGTTCCAAATACGAACTTCCAGAACTTGAACATGTCGCGGAACTTAACCGCCGATCTCGTGCTCCTCCTGAGGCACGTCTCTCTGCAAAACGTAGTGCAGATCCTGGTAGCGAATCCCCACGGAGAGTTGACAAACGACGAGGTGGAGCTAATAAACTGCCATAGCCACCTCCATATGACGCGAAGCGGGAAGTTCGAGGCCAAGGAGGCTCTTCACTTATAGAAGGCCGGGAACGTGCCCGTTCTGATAGAGCCTCTTCCAAAGCCGCCGTTAACTGTCGCTCTTCTTCTACTGCCTGTTCCTCCGCAACCACCGCCTCAGCTAGTTCTACTAACTTTGGATCGTTAAGAGCCTTCACCGATTTGCTTCGACTTTTATAAACAATCAAAAATACCATTAGCGCGAAAAAGCCGCCCAAAGTAGCGGCTATGCGCACACCGGTCATGACGTCATAAGTGGCATAAAATTCGATGCGCACCCGATCACGATCTGCTTGTAAGCGATCGGTACTGTTCTCGGCTGCACCCAAATCTCCGCCTCCCCATCCATCTCGATGCTCCATCGTAAGGTCAAGTGTTCATCGCCTGTAACAATGATATAACGAAGTCTTAAGATTTCTACTATGTTAAATAGGTAAAAGGGGATTTAGATTAAAAAACAAGTATAGAACAAGTGGTAGAGCATAGAGGTAAGTAGGTTGGGAATTAAGAATACACAATAATTATAATAAGTTGTTATTGTTGAGACTAAAAAAAAAAGAACACAAGAATATTGTACAAAATTGTTCATGAAAAAGTGAACAAAGAATACTCTTATTCGTCTGTTATAATGTATAGACTAAATAAATATTATTCGAGAAGAATAAGAATTAATTAGTTGTTCTTAAATTATTTTGTTTCACTTCCATTCCATTACCTTTAGTAAGTATGTGATTGCCAACAATCAAAGATTGACCGCCACTATTAGTACTAGACGTTTCGTAAACTTCCATATTAGTCATTAATCTCCAACTGCCATTTTGTTAACGCATAAGTACATTCCGACATGTGTTTAAACGAGGCATCTTCAGGCAAATTATTAGATTGCTGCTTAAAGCCTAGTGTTACTGCTTAGAGCCTAGTTAATCGTTTGGCACCCAAACTGCAAATAAATTCGTCTAGAGGCGAAACACGTATTGCAAAATGTGCGTGAACAAAATGGCAGTCAGAGAGTTTAGCAAAATTGAGAGCATTAGGTTGGCTGGAAGAGATCTCTTTTAGAGATAAACCCACCCTTGCTAACAAGTTGTTCAACTAATTGCTGTATCTTTTGTTCAAGTGCAATAAGATATATATATATATATATATATATATATATATATATATATATATATATATATATATATATATATATATATATATATAAGATTGTGAAAGTGGTAGTAATAGTGGTAATCAATCTTTGAGTGTTGGCAGTCACACATATGTGTAACAATTTAGTATATTATTATTTTAGTATATATGTACTAGTGATAGCGGAATTAAACAAAATAATTCCAATCAACCATTGATATGGACTTTCGAAAGATAACACCAAATTCAGTAAAATACGAGGATTATTGTACTTAATATAATTTTGGAAAATCCTTCTCAATACTTAATCCATCCAGGACTTAATATTTTGTTACAATTTTCTGCTAAAGCAAAGTACCTATGCAAAGACCAGACAATGTTGTCACGATTTCCGTTTGGGAGTTGCGGCGTAGCACCGACGTATCTAGGACACGCCTGGCCTATCGTATCTGCTTCACATAATAGTATATTCAAGTATTATCATAGGTTTGGGTAACAAAATTTCGTTTTTTACATACTCATAAAAGATAGTAATGTTATCTTTTTTATAATAATAAAATTATGGTATATAATTACTTTTTGCAGATTTATTAAGTTTTGTTTGTCATCAATTTCATTTGTGCTGAAAAATGGCATCAATATTTGTATAAGCTAGTAAACGAAGACTGTGTATGAATAAAATGAATATGTATATGCTTCTTCTTATTTCGAGCCAATAGGCCACCTGAATATATTTAGACCAGAACTTGGCAACTTTCACAACACATTTGGTTGCCTTATTCAGGTCCTCCTTCATACAAGAAAGAAGTCGCGGCGCACCTAGAAACAACATAACCTTCAAGAAAAGAGTATATTCCTTTTTAAAAGGCTGGCAGCACACCTGCAATGCCGCAGGTGTTGTGAGTGATCATGGGCGGCGGTAGTCACTTACCATCAGGTGAGCCGCATGCTCGTTTGCCCCCTGCGTTGTAAAAAAAAAAAGCTAGACACGGTAACGCAGTGACTAGGCTGATTTCTCAACACAATGGCAATATGTATGCTAAACAGGTAAAAGAAGTTGAATCCGATCACTTGGCATTCTTTATCTATCCAACAGCAAAGTATAAAAGTCGCCGGTTTGGATAGTCCTACTTATATTTCTGCTGATAAGTAACTGTGCTAATACGTTTTATTTTTCTTTTTGTTTAAAATGACCGTAAAATTTTAGGATAAGGAGGTCTTATTTCTTAACTCCTTATTCATAAAAACTAAAACCTCCTACAAACCCATTTGACCTACAAAAATACTTTGTCACTGTCTTTTAAATTAAGAATTTAGCGCAAATAAAAAGGACAAAATACTGCAATAGCTAAAATAAGTTTATAAAAGGTGTGACGTTTTTATAAATAAAGTTGTTGGTTCTCAGAAATGGCAATGCATGAACCGATTTTCACTATTCGAATAATAGGGCTAACTTGTCCACGTGTTGATCCAATATTATTTTGTGACGATTGAAGTTGCAGATTTATTTGTAGAATAAGAACCTGTTGTACAGCAAAATCTACATGTAGCTTCATACGGGTAGATAGATAGGTAGATATAGTCCCTAATATTTTTTTAAATATAATAAAAAATGGAGTCCCACAAAAACAGACTTCAATCGTGACAATCGTTATTTTGATTTAAAAACTAGATCACTGCACAGATTTTGATAAAATTTCTACGGGACCAATCTAGAGTTTCCTTTCAGATAAAAAAGAGTTTTCTTCAACAGTTTAGAATTGACGGAGTAATAACATAACAAACATAAAAAAACAGCCGAATTGAGAACCTCTTTCTTTTTGAAGTCCGTTGAAAATACATTCTAATATTACATGCTAATAATGTAGCTTTCTATGAGTGAAAGAATTTTTAAGTAATATTAGTTAAGGCAAGAAAGCGACAGGAAAATATTGTGGTATATCCCATATATCTTACTACAATACACTTTCAAGAATTTCTAATATCTAAAACGAAATCAAACATTTTAGATTCATATGTACAGTAGAGAAATATTGTAGCCGATTGCCAGCCAGTTAGAAAAAACAATTTAATCTAAATTCCAAACTAGCCCTTGTTCAAATTTCATAAATATCTAATATATAATGATATATATTATGAGAAATATTATTAATTATATTGCGGCGCAAGGCTATATTTTTTAGATAATGGTTACATGTTAAGTATACCCAAAGACTTTACACAACTATTGGCATGCAATGCTTATTTCTACAAACAAGCGATTTCTACTATTACTTAACAGATATTATTTAACTTAATATAGAAATAAATACAAATAGTTGAAATGCAGATATAAGATTATCAAGTTGAGAACATAGCAATCATTTAAAAGCGTAAACATTTCAGAAAATATTTTAGGAATCTAATAAATTAATACCAAGGGCAAACCTCATTGGTTGCCATGTTGTATAAAGGAACTACTTCAACACTGTATTTTCCATTAATCAATTCTCCGCTAGTCAATAAAGAGATCAAAATAAACCACACGATCAGTTCATGCCATAGATCACAGTTCCTACATATTTTTAAGGAGAAAGGGATTGTTAGTAATATTGGCGGATTTAAAAGTATTTTTAACCGACTACGAAAAGAAAGAGGTTCACAATTCGGTTGTATTTTTCTTAATGTTTGTCAACTCGTAATTCCATCCACTGTAAACCGATTTGGGGAACACTTTTTTATCTTGGTTATCAGTAGTTGCCACGCTTGGCAAGCGGGTTGGCATACGCAGTATGACTTTTGGTGATGTTAGAAGAGGGACGATGCTGCCCATCCTACCACCATAAACTTCCTTAGTCGCTTCTTACGACACCCACGAGAAAGGAAGGTGTGGCCTATTCTATGCCAGGACCTAGACGGCAAATATTAGAATATATAAATTAAATTACATAATATATTTAATAGCTTTTCCTACTTCTTAATTTCACGTGTCCGAAGTAGCAAAAAGCTAGTTCTACGAACGACAGTGACCACTTCCAATCACAGCTGAGCTGTCAGCTTGTTTGGCATTCTCATCTAAAAACAATATTGATTTCAAATTATAACCTGATAACTTAGAGTCTAGAATCTAAGTTGTACTCGACCATCTAGGCCCTAAATGGTCGCATACAACGCGGTTTCAGCGATGTTTTCTCTCACGAACGTTAAGGTTATGGAAGAGCTCCATATCGAGGTTTCTCTAAGAGACTACAGCATGGGGTTCTTCAAAAAAGGAGTAAAGAGAATTCTTCAGGGTCGGCAACGCACGCGTAATACCCCTGGTATTGCAGGCGTTCATAGGGTACGGTAATCACTTACCATCAGGTGAGCCGTATTATGAGATTTTTTACTTCTTTATGAATAACCAGAGAAAGACTTTGTACAAAAGCAGTTATGTTTGCATGGCTGTGCATTCGGTTTGAATATTAAGGCACGTGGCAGTGAATTTACAAGGTACAGAGGCATAACACCTTAGTCCTCAAGAATTGCAACGAATGGGGGGATATCATGGACAAAAAGTGAACTCTATTATGTCCATAGTACTGCTCATATCTATAGGCGATGGTTACCACTTTCCATCAGGTGGGCTTTCCATCACGTCAGCTTGTTTGCCATTTTAAGTTACATAAAAAATAAGGGAGTAAATTCCGTACAAGAATAATGAAAGATTGTGTAATAGTAATAAAAAGTATGAACACGATTTGTTTATCTGCATCAGAAGGAACATCGAATGCTCTAAATAAAATGCAGTTGATCGATATATCGCGTTCAACCAACAATGAGACTAAATATAGCGACGGAGGTGAAGTGCCTGTGTGTGTCGGGCGTTGATGACGGAGCACCAATTAAATGATTAGCTATGAAAAGCGATATAAATGCAGAAAGAGAGAGAGAGAAAGAGATTCTATATTTATTTATTTATCAAATGTTAACACACCTAGATAGTGTAAATGGCGGACTTAACATCATATGGAGTTATCTACCAATCTATCGTAGACAGGAATAACAGAAAATATAATTGACAGTGAATGAGCAAATAAATAGAAAAACATTAAATTAAAACAAAAATATAATATTCTCTAAAGTCTAATTTTAACATTTTTAAATCATTAAAAAAGTTCCATCTATACTATATTAATATTATTCTGAGAGATAGTTATTTTCTAAAAGTTTTGTCGCCTTAACGACACATCCAAATATCATGTAATTTTTGTACACATAGTTTTGACATAACAAAAAAAGGACAATCTACTTTTTTACTTTATTATAGGCTAAATCGCGGACTCAGCTAATTAAATAGTAATAAATTCACAGGAAAAGCATGTTCACTCTAAAATAGAATTGTATTATCGTAAGTCAATACACAGAGGTTTTTTTTTTTTTCAGGGAAATTAGCTAGGGATGAAATTGGTAATTTTAGAATTTGAGAAAATCAGGTATATAGGTACTGTTTTTTCTCTACAAAAGATGCGAGTACAACACATTAAACTTTAAAATTAACTATTTTATAATTCATATCTGTCATCGCAATCACAATTAAATGATATATTTTAGCCCAATTTATTAAACTGGTGAAAGTTTATTTATCAGACTTAGTCAAAAGATATATCATAAGATTGCTAGATTAATCTCTAGCCTTCTGTATAACTTAATATAATAATGGGGCGGGAGAGAAAAGTATGGTATATTACTAATTGAATAGTCATATTTATGAAGAAATAGTAACTAATTAGTAAATATAATAACAAGTTTTTAATAACTACTAATAAAATAATATATAATATATAAGTCACGAATACGCACTACAGCTACCATAAAATAAAATCACAATACTTCGTAGGTACATTAACTTTGAAATTTAGATGGGATCTTTGTTATCAGTTTCAGTATCGAATCGATTTATGTGACGCTCGTAGATAAATGTGTATTCAAATAAATGGAAAGATGTTTATACGTATGTTGTATATGTAGGTTTTGGATTGCTTTTAGTATATAAAATATAAGTTTATAAAAAATATTCCTAATTCAATTGCAAATGTTTTATACGCAATACTATTTATTTTCCCTTAAGTACTCATATTTTTTCTTAAGTAGTTTATTTAACAAATTGTATCGACTGTGCTTTTCTTAGTACATCCTATCTCCTATTGTAAATTATCTACGGTATACTTAAAGGCATATTCAAGGGCACTTCCGCGAAGCGAATGAATCCTATCCCATCACGATACCTACACACATACATATTGTACTCGTACATCATGTTCATCTCAGTATCCTAAACCATATAGCTATTGAGGTATTTTTGGCAACCGCTACTGGACAAAGGATCTCGATTGGTTTGTATAATGTATAACCTAACAAGCTTGGAACGTCAACATTAATTGTTCAATTTTATTGTGCGTCTATAAACCTCGTTGCGTGCTACCATATACCTGTTAAAATAATGTAATTCATTTTGTTGGTTATAAATTTATTTAGAAAGCATGTTATTAGATGATAAATAATTTGGTACTTTGGATTGTTCTGTTATATTTTATTTATTTTTTTCTTTTATTCATTGTTTTTATACTATTGTTTAATGGACAATATATTGATTAATTAATATATGTACATTATAATTTGTGAAGAATGGCAATAAATATTCAACTACTAAATTATATTCAAATATTCGAATTCAAATCATCTTTATTCAAATAGACTTTTGTACAAGCACTTTTAAATCGTATTTTTTTTAAATCTACTGCAGGGTTTAGAAAGTTGGTTCCTGTTGAGAAAAGTACAAGTCTATTTATTCAAATGTACTGTCTAAAACTACATGATAATTTAAAAACCCGTACATAATCGTCTAACATCGTAGATACAAAATATTCTTAGATATCTTATTATAACATTTAATGCACATTCTCATAAAAGACCTATTAACTTTTTCTAAACGATACTTCGGAACAGTACATTTTTATTTGTAAGTATCTATTGTTAAGATTATTGAGATCACTATACTCTCGCTCTCATATTATAGGGACTATGGGATTATATGGCCAGCTGGTATTTTCAGCTTGTACTGGAAGTACCAAATAATTTCTCTATACCTACCATCAATCAACTTGCCCCTCTCTTTACGAGTAGTTAAAAAACTACCATTTATAACACCATATACATCACGACTTATGGTTACGATTGTGACTGTTGATTGACATGCTTTAGTTTTTTTTTTTTTTTTTATTATTTTATTGACGATTTTAATGTATGACTGTAAAATAATTAATGTTACGTAATTAATCGTATTGTATACCCGATGTATGGGTAGGCTGTTTTTCTTTAAGACGTTAATAACATCTTACGAAAAATTAAAATGTACAGCTCACAATAAATATTTATTCTATTCTATTGTCTATTTTTTACAATTATTACAAAATTATATTTAAAATAAATTTACCATCATTCAGTATTGCAGACTACATTTTTTTATTCATTGCCTTGCCTTTGTTCCGTTAGTTCGAGTCGGCATAGTTTTTTTCTTACTGTTTCGCTGTTTCCTATTAGCCGTCATACCTGAGCATTCTCTTCTTATAAGCTATACATCTACCTTTACTCTGACAGTCTTTTTCCTTTATAACCATCCACATTCATATTCAACACCTTTAAAGCGTAATTTTCTAACTATTGCTAATCACATGACACTTGTACGGGACCAAGGTTGTTTTGCAGTTTCTTTTAAGTTTCAGAACTATATTAAATTGTTAATCGAATATCGATTTTTGAACGACGTTTTCCAATTTTTTTTATGAATATTTTTAAAGATATATGAATTTATAGATCGAGATCGATCTATCTCATTCTATACCGAATACCTACGTGTCATTTTTATTCTTTTTGTGATTTCCCTTTATTTGGAAAGTTTTGTATGTAGTTTTTTCGTCGTTAACTTAGATAACGTCGATTTTTTTGTAGGTTTCCGAATTTCAATCGATTGAAAAGATCGATATCTTTACTTAAGATAGTAAACTGTATGATAAAACGTGTTGTAGCATCATCTAGTGACGAGTAACAACAAAGTGCAAAATATTTTCTATGTCTGAATTGAGGTATAGGTATGTATCGTATAACTACTGGGATAAAAACCATTCTGTCGCCTAAATCTCTCAATCCTTTAAAGTAAATTTAGACTAAAAAAAATAAAAAAACACAGAACAAGAATTTAAATTCATCTAATTGAGAATTGAACCCACAACTTAATTTATTTAAATCACCTTGTTCATCATACACATCATTTAGATTCAGTCTAAGAATATATTGACATTTAACCACCAATACCTTCTGACATTTATAAAATAATTATATACATTTTTTCTAAACTATATATCTACTTTCTGTCTTATTTAGAGATATATTTTTTATTTTAATATATCGGGAATTTAGATTAAACCACTTTTACCACAATATTTGTAATAAATTCAGAAATAAGAATGAATTCTCCCTGTCTCTTGTACAATTTTATCCATATTTGTTTCGTTAACTGCCGATATCTCCTATTGGTGGTTAACCATAGATAAGTATGTAGTTTTCATACATTGGAGACAATTACTACAATTGTGATAGATTTTGTTTTATTAAATATGCTTTATTATTATTATTAAAAATATTAGCACAGATAATAATGTACAGAGTAAATGTTTTTATAGAAATATTCTATAATTAAAATTTGTATATTTTTAAAAAATATATGGACTACCTGATGTATTATTATAATTATTAAAAACAAATAAGTATGTAAATACATTGAGTTTCCATAAATGTCATAGACAATATTTACAATGATTTAGCATTTTGGAATTTTTTACGGTACCACAATAGCTAGTTAATTCCAAGTTTAGTCCAGTTGTTTACATTAAAAGAAGAAAAACCTTTTTTCTTATTATTAAAATTGATCCATCAATGTCTTGTAAATCCAATATATATCAAATAATAACAGTCTTTCTACATATGTATATTGCATAATTTTGCTCTACATTTATAATCCATGGTCTAATCATAAAATATTTAATAAGAGTTGGAATCTCTATCTATTATACCATTTTTCTTTAATTGATTAAGAACAAAACTTGGTTCATATTGAAGGACAAACTGAGTTATTAATGTCATAAAATATTGCTTAATAATGCAAAAAAGTAATCAGAATATCTTGCTACAAAAAAAATTTACTTATAATAGACAGTAGATGTATAGTATGTTTAGATGTCTTACTGCAAAAGCATGTCTAAAATCTGCATGTCAAAAAAAACCTATCTTATTTTTAATAAAAGGTATTCAAAGTTATAATTTTTAGATAATTTTTATATAATATTTTTTACAATATTTTAAAGACCGAGACATAAAATTACAAATAAATATTATTACACCAAATTAACATTTATTTAATTTCTTTTGATTTATATTATAAATCAATTTAATCACTTAGACAGTTTTGTAAAACAATGTTTATATAGGTAGTTTTTTTAAATTATTTTTGTGATAAGACTAATAATATGTATAACCACAAATTTTCTGAAATGTTTAGAATCCATACAATTTATATTTATCCAACTGTCATAGTGCTTAAACCCCATATATCCAATAATTCAGATATGATGCTTATTATTTTCAATCGTAATTTTTATAACTTACTGGTTAATTCAAATGCATCTTTGAAATTGTAAATAAATTAAAAATAGTTTTAAATATTTTTTTTTAATATTTAAAAAAATAATAATTGAATATAAATATAAACTACCATAATAAGACAATGCACATTATCTAAATATGGTAGCAAGTTCGTTCACAAATCATATTAAACTGTGTACATTATTTGTAGATTTCGGATGTAACAGGTGGATTGGACCCACTGATACTAAACAAATTTTTCATCAAGACTTCATTAATTATGTATAGGTAAGAAAATAGAGTAATAAATATAAGGAAATGTGCTAACTAATATTTAATAAATGAATATTTACCCGTTGAAGAGCATGATCCGTAGCCCGTAGAATTTGACGAATGGTTTGAGTAGCGATGATTTATTATAAACATGTCCTTGACAAATTGAGATAAAAATACAAACACTCATACATTGAAAACATCCCAGGTATTAACTACATTGTGCACTAAAATAAAATAACTATATTACTTATTATTAGATCGCACCAAAGAATCCGCTCCTAACCATGGATTACTACATTAATTTAGTGATGTATTTATAATAAAAAATAAATCTGAAGCAAAGTTGATAGTTAATTTGCACTGATTAAAAAATAATAAAAATCCATTTTCTCTGCTCCCTATTTCTAATACGAATTTAGAATAGAGAAATCAAATGACACTGACACAAAAAAATGTGAATTTCAAAAATTCATGATTTTCTTTCAGTACTCCAGATGAAGGTGCGTTCCAATGCTTTATTTTATTAGATACCTAGTTGGTATCACTTTCAACTGGCTATAGATAGTTTTATTATCAGTAAAACTATTAAAAACTCACAAAAAGAAAATAATAATTATGAAAATTCAAAGACACATTTAGAATTTATTTTAAATTTAAAAATGATTGTTAAATGGAAATTTTAGAATTAATTTATGCCACTAGGGGCGCTACTGTGTTTTAACGTTTAGTACGTAAGTACGTTATACAAAGTTTATGAGACATACATAATCGCAAACCTGTGCGAAAGAGACATCGTATCCTTACGCTATCTCTTTCGGGACCGCTACACAAATAATAATATGTTAATTGAATAACAGTAAATTTTATTCATTGATAATGAAATTTGAATTACCTAATCGATATTTCCATTTGACAACTTCGTTTCCTTCTTAAATAGTAATTTAGCGTATCTAAAAAAAAGTTATTCTTGATCCATGGAATTTAACACTAGGTATCATAGAGTAGATACTTAGATAATCTCATCGTTATTTGAGAGTCAGCACTATTGTTACGGTAACGAAACTGGAAAATAAATTATATTGATCCGATTAGAAATACCAACAATAAATTAAATTAATATTTACATAACATCGTTGGTCGGAGATGTAATGTAAATGAAATATCGATAATGAAAATAATTGTACAAAATTTTATTATTTTATTGAGTACATCTTTCATATATTTCATGCAAATACTTTTTGTTTGAAGTGATAACAATCCACGATTAATGGGCATTTGAAAGAATTGACAGTAGACTTAATGACAACTTAAGTTACATTTATTTACAAAGAGTTTATGGTTGTTTTGATTAAATCTTTCATATTCTTTCACATTTGATTAAATAAAAAATGGTTTATAACGAAAATTAATCAAGACTGAACATTTATGTAGATAATTTTGAATCTTTAAGAATATTTCTATAGCATGCTGCGTTTTCTGTTACATTTAAATAGAAACCACACCAGTTTAACAATTTTGTGGTTCCATCAAGGTGCCTAATCTTAAATTTGATTTAATTAAAAATATGTCCGATAAATGGGATGAATATGATAAAGATTCAAGAGTCGCATGTAAGTATGGATCAAAATGCTATCAAAAAAACCCTAATCATCATGCCACATACAAACATCCACCGCAACAAAAGCGCGGTAAAAAACAAAATAATCGTCTGCATCCCTATAAAAAAGCAAATAAACCAGAAATTCAGACTAATCCAGATAAAAACGAGAAAGAAAGCAAGAAACTAAAAGAAGCTTCTACATCTTCATCAATAAATAAAACACATGAAGATAATATTTTACCTGACAAATATGAAACCACATCTCACCTACAGATACCGGAGACTATAACCTATTATGATAAAGACACCGACCCCAGTATTCTAAAGGAATTATTTTTAGTTGAAATGCCCCCTGATTTTTTCAAATTCTATGAAGCTCTAAATGGAATTGACAATACTATTGAGAAAACATTGTCAAGTGTCAATCTGGAACTGATTGGCCCATATGATCTGTTGATGGGAAAGTTACCTAAATTGGATGATAAAGAATTATATTTAATTCACTGGAGATTCTTTTATGATCCTCCAGAATTTCAGGTATGTATTATTATTTAATATGACGTGTATATGTGTTAATATATACAACTCAATATATAAAAAGTGCCATCTAGTTTCATACTAAAATAATTATAGCATATTACTAATTTTTAACTTTACAGGCTGTTTTGAAGAAAAAAGGGAATAGTCAATATCATATTGGTTACTTCAGAGATATCCCTGATGAGAAACCAGTGTTCTTGGCAAGCAATGATAGTGCCAAGGGTTGCAGCATTAATCTAATGTCTGACAATATATTTGGGGCTGTTTAGTAAGTAGAATAATGAAATTGAAAGCAATATCTGCATCTAATAACTTTCTAAACTCATAATCTAAGAACATCAATTTTAAGCTAAATTCACTAGAAATTGAAGGGTATAGTACATTACATGAGTTGCTGATAGCATGACCATATTGCCAGCAGCATTGCCAACTTCTTTTTCTTTTAGTTTTAAATTAAGTTTATAAAGTGGTAAATAACCAAAATAGCAAAAATTTTAATGAAAATATGCTAGTTTACTATAGTAATAACAATTTTAGATTTATATTGTATTTTGATAGTTATGTCTTCAAAGGAATATAAATTATATAATTAAATAAAACATTATTTACATACAAAGTTTCCTTTCTAAAATTATCTTTTCCTTTCGAAAAATGGAACTAAGGCTGTCCTGCATGGTACAGTTAATTTTGGAATAAAAATTTTGTTATCCTACCAGAGTGTTTGGCAATGCAATAAACCCACTGTTATAAAATCTTCATTATTATGTTACCTATTTAAATATGAAATTCATATAACTTTACATTTTTCCCATAATGAACATTTTTTACTTACATAGGATGTGCTAACTCAATTTGTAAACACTGCACTTATTGATAATGTCAATAATTTATTTGTAAAACTGCAAGTGGCATACATACTGTTTACTACCTAATAAAAAGCAATTCTGCTATTAAAATATCTTAAAATTGTGATGAAAATTTAAAAAAAATTCATAAACTGAACAACTTGAAACCACATTTTAAATAAATGAAGTGTGTCCAATTTGTGATTTTATTATAAAGCATATTTTTCCAGTATGTACTTGCAAGATGAAAAGAAATCATCTCCATTTACCGCAATGGCTTGTGATAAACTTATAAGCAAGATAAAAAAAATTGCTGAAGAAAATAATTACTCTCTAGAGGAATACAATTTAAAGAAAAGATGGTCCCAGGCAGTAACCAAAACATTCCATGGAGCAGGGATTGTAGTGCCTTATAATAAGAAAACTGAACTTGGTTATAGACATTTAATAGAATCTGATGGTTGGTATTATTAAGTAATTTTATTATAATTTTTAAATTATACCTTAATCATAAAAATGTAAAAAATATTTACTTATATGCTTATGTGTACATTCACTTTTAATATAGATAGGTATATATAGGTTCTAACAAAAATATAGAAATATAGGTACAGACATTGGCTAGTGATAGTTTTATTCTGTACAGGTAATTATGCTCACATCTGTATCCCAGTGGATCACTCAAAGATACATTTTCATTGTTGATTTGATATTATTTGGATTACCATTTCAATATTATTTCTTTAAACATATTGTATATATGTCCTGTAATTTTATCTATATATTTAAACTAGCTTTTAGTTTGCTGCTTCGTATGTATGGAATTCAGAAGTAGGAAAGCAGTGAAATAGACCAAATGATAGGTAACTTTTAGATGGTGTATAAAGATAAAACAATTTTTAGGTTAAACCTGTGACCAATTTGTTATAGTAATTTTAGCCCGATGCCAGAACAAACACACAGAGAGATAAGATTTCTAAAAATTGTTTTGGCTTTTATTGGTCTTATTCAAATGCCTCATATTAATTTTTTTTAAATGTCTCCCATGTATAGATGTCATCTAGTTACAATTTTATTATATTAGTAAGATGTGTATTGCTATTAACTCTATTAATGTAAACATGTTATTTTAGCAAATATAAAAAAGATGTTTGCCAAACTTCAAGCAGCAGATTCTCAAAGTGAAAAGGATAAAATACTCTCTGAATTACAACCAGTGATAACATATGCCAATATAGCAGTAGACGAGTGTGACTTTGGCACAGGTTTAGAAATTGGAATAGCTTTATTTTGTTCGGGACTGAAGATACTTGAACAGAATGCGCTGAATAATCTGACTACAACATACACTTTACTGCAAAGGACAGCGTTCAATAAAATAGTCCAGGTACATAATGCTTTTATTTGAATACTATTAAGATCAGCCCAGACCAATGGAATGGTTTGGTGGTGAACAATAAAAAATGGCAATGGTAAATCATATAGACGTGCAGATATTTTGCAAATTGACCACATCTTCATTCTGTTATATAAGTTTCCACCATATACTAAAGTAGATACAATAGAAAATATAATTAAAGGTACTACTTTAATGATAATGAAATAATGTCTTTGCTGAAAGGTGGTTGGTCTTTATTACCCCTCGTTCTTTCGGCATTAAAGGTCACAATACCTTATTCGATATTGAGCTAATTCTATGAATACTAACATAAAACAATTTTTTTGTGTTCTTTTCTTTAATTGCCTTCAATCGCCGACAGATTATTTACTAATATTCTAAATCTAAATTATTTCATTATTTACAGGCGCATATCAAATATCGTCGCAGGGGATCGAATATGTCCGTGTTAGCCTCTAGTCCGTAGTTTAATGAAGGAGGAAATGGAAGCAAGTATATAAAAAAATAAGACGAAGGAATAACTGTTATTAACATCTGGCCTTATGCCACTGTGATATAATAGATTTTTTGTAATTTGATGCTTGTGTGTGAACTTGAACTTGATGCACCATTCCCAGCCAGGACAAGCCTGTTCCGGTAAAACCGGTACACTAGAGACGCGTAAATTTTAAGGAGTAACACACTCTAGAATGTAGGATAGGACGGTCGGCTAGCCGCAACCGCCGACACAACCGACCGACTATTCAGCTTGAAGCCAGTATAAGACATTAAGTAGAGACGGAGTTAGTCAGCCAGGATTGAGCGCAGCTTGGCTGTTGGTAGGCAGTCTTGCCTTGGACGTTGTAATGGTATTTCTAATATCAGATTGGCTCCTATGTGACTTCGGCGTGTTCCAGTATCCTATTCTGTCGATGCAATGTTTTCTGTATCGCTTTTGCCGTCCTTTTCTACCAGCTCGAATATTTTTCTTGCTTCATATTTGAGTTTATTTCGATCTCTGGCTAGTTGTTGCCTTTCAATTGATGGATTATCATAATATTTAAAATCTTGCTGGAATGAATCTCTCCATGTGAATATTGGCCGTCATCCTATTTTCAATTTTTTTTTTTTTGCTGTGACAATGCCTGCGTGCAGTAGATGCGGCGCTTCTCTTCTTACTATAAGTCCCTAGTAACATATTCTTAAAAATTTAACACGTTTAGTAATTGTCTCTCCGTCAAATATATCGCTGACTTTTTGAGCCCTTGGTGGATTTCTTGAGTTGTTGATCATGTCAGCTAGTATATATACGTTCGTATCTTCTGAGGGCTGATCTATTCGCTTTCGTAATCGCGGCCGCTTTTAGCCTATATTTCATTATTGGTTCAATTATCATTTTGTATAGCAGTCGTGTCGTTTACCATGGCATGTTTTTTTTAAAAAGGGGATTAATGCTTTTGAATTTTTGCTGGCTTGTTTACGTGTTCTGATTGTGCTTTTCGATTATGCTCTGAACATATATATATGTACCTAAATATTTGGTTTCCATTACGGGTTATAGTGGTTGCTGCCAGAGTAGTTTCTTTGTAATTGTTTGTGCGATGAACTCTAGCCTCACATTCAAAACCTTGCAACTAAATTAAGTTCTGCGTTATATGCTGTACGCAGGGTTAAACAGTATACGAATATTGAGACTGCTTGATTAGTCTATTTTAGTTACTTTCATAGTATACATTTCATATGGAATATTATTATGGGGTAAAGCAGCCGACATCCAAAGCATATTTGTATTACAAAAACGTGCTGTTCGCACAATTTATTCTATGGGAAGTCGTGAATCATTAAGAGAAAAATTTAAAGAAGCAAATATTCTCGCCGTAACTTCACAATATATATACACAAACATTATGTATATACGTAGACTGTTTCTTAACAGCGATCTGAATAATCTTAACACTAGATACAAACTTGCCGTCCCGAAGCATCGTTTAGAAAAAGTTAATAGGTCTTTTATGGGAATGGGCATTAAATGTTATAAGATACCGAAGAATATTTTGGATCTACCTTTTAATACATTTAAAACTGTTATTAAAAAACACTTATTGAACAAAATTTACACTCTAAATAATTACTTGAGTGACAAGCATGCGAAAAATTTTGTTCTGTAGTCCGATTCTCTTAAAAATAAATCATTCTATTAAGAATTGCTACAGGTAAAGTGTGCGAAATATTTTAAATAATGCCGATTTAATGTGAATTCAAATTATTGTACTGCTAATGATTGTCTCATTCCAAAAACTCATGAAAATAATAAACTCTATTTTTGCTTAATGTCATTTATTATTTATATAACAATTTAGATATCAATGTATGTGTAGTATTTATTCAAATGCCAGTCAAATCATTGCCATTATGGTTTTAGCGCTTAAAATGGAAATTTTTATATCATTTTTAAAATAATCTGATATTGTTGAGTGGCGACGTGTGAATGGATTGTTCATCGCGAAATTCTGTCAAATATGTACTCAAATAAACGGATTAATTTACATTTGCTTTTATTTATTGATTTCGTAGTGTTTACGTACAATTTCATAATATTGTCTAACTTATATTTTTAAGTTTAACTTATAATAATTTAATAAAATTAAAGAAATTCAATTTTGTTTCCATATATCAACAAAATATACCTTATAGTAAAAAAATATAGCACCTACTTGATAATTATTTACTTTAAGCAAACTTAGATAAGTTTTACATTCAACAATTATAATTTTATTTTCTCATTGCTTTCTTGATTTAATTGATTGATTTTAGAAATATGAAAGCGTAGCGGTTTTTGTATTAATTGCCGCATGCATTCTTATGTAAAATGTGAATACTATAACTATCAGATGGCAATTGTGAGTAGCTTTGACGTGGTCTAGTGTTTTGAGTAGTCATGCTCACTAAAATGTCCAGACTTGTGGCGGCGTGGTGGGCCGGGTCATTGGGCTCCCTAAAATATGGTCGAGCGCAGTGATGGCTGGCTCATCCGTCATACTCGTGAACGGGTGCTGCTTGTAGGGACTGGTCTGCTCTAATCACTATGACTGATTTCCTCTTATTAATTGTTTAACCAGTTGGTTATGTATTCAATATTTTTTCTTTTTGAGTATTTAATTGAATTAGTGCTAATTGGTGGTTTGTATTCACACACTTAAACTTAAAAATGTAAAGTAATAATAAAATTATTTAAAAGAGCAACACGCAAGTTTCTTGCTCGTTCTTCTTGTGATGAAACAGCTTTCCGAACGAGCGGTAGATTAAAAAAAAAATGTAATGACTATTCAAAAGTGCTTCAATGTAAGTTTATTTGAATAAATGATTTTCTATTCTATTCTATTCTTTAAAACTAACATTGATAAACAATCAATCTGAAGTCTTTACCTTAGACTATTTTTTGAATTTAGTTATTTGAGAACCAACTCAGGCCAAACATTGTTTAACCACTATAAAGCTACTTCTCAAGTGAATTTTTTGCTAAAGCGAAATGTCTTCACTCCTTCTGACAAGGTCATTTATCGACAAAAGAAACAAAACATTAAGGAAATACAACGTTTTATTATCTCAGAAAATGTGATGAAATAAATCGAAAATCAAAAAGAACAAAAATGTACCTATAAAAAAAAAAATGTTTTTCTCAAAATGAGTCCATTACATAAGAAGTGTCCATATTCTATAAATTTTTTAAACATAACTTATATTTGAACTGTATAACTATTTAGGTTTCTCAGCACTGCTAAGATGTAGGAAGAGTGAAATTGGACAATGGTCACTGCCATAAACGCCGCCTCTGATTACGTTGTCGCAAAGTGACGGCAAAAACCTTTGAGACACTATGAAGTAGTCCAGACGCCTAAAATAAAAATTTATATAAGTACATAAAGCAGCCATACGCGCGCCACAGAGAACTCTACTGGAAAATAATGATTAAGATTTTAAGTTGACGTGTGTGAGATTATATAGGAAATTTCCATATTTTCCACATACGTCAACTCGCATCTTAAACAACAGATGACCATTAATACCTCTTAAAATTTATGTTACATAGAGAGATGTGTGTGCATGGCTATTTCGGTTTGATGGGTGGGATATGGCAGTGAATTTACAGGGTACAGAGGAATAACACCCGAGTCCTCAGGAATGGCAACGCATGGAGGGTATCATGGGCGAAACAGTATACTCTTTTATGTCCATGGTACTGCTCATGTCTATAGGCGACGGTTACCATTTTCCATCAGGTAGATCGTCAGCTTGGTTGCCATTCTAAGTTGCATAAAAAAAAATATGTAATTTATACATCACTATATTCAGAGTTGACATTATACTCAACTAATTTACTTTTTTTTTTTTATTTGTTAGATATTTGCTGTGATGCCTATAAATTTTTGTCCATATTAATTAATTACTGAATAACACTTACCACCCAACATTTTTAGCCCTGCTATTCATCATGTACGTCCAGAATGTGTAGGCGCCTGTTTTGTCCGGATAGAGGTGACGATACGTGTCCACAAACCCGTCACCGAGCAAGTCCGTCATTCCAGTGCGCTCCTCTATTGTGAAACCGGCATTCTTTTTGTTTGTCTTGGGGTTTGCTAAATCTGTTGACAGAACACAAGAAATCAATAAAATAAAACAATGTTTAAAAAAAATTCTGCCTCCAAAAAACGTTAGGTTCTTTAATCAATAAACTGAACAAATTGTTTTTCGTTAAAAAAATCTAACTCTTATTAATAAAAACGTCAAACCTCTGAAAATATAAATAACTAAAATAGTATAATTTTATTAAACTATTTTAGTTATTGAAATATTTTGTCTTTTTTGCATTAATTTCTTAAAACACTAATTAAAATAGATTTGCAGGACATTTCAATTTTTATAAATAAGGAGGTAAGATAGTGAAGATGCGAAGGAATTTAGACCAATTCACATAATCACTTGGTAATATAGTGGTTGAGGAATTAATTCATACATAAATGTGATTATTTGGTGACTATAAAATACAACAAATTACCGATATACGTATATACCGTATGTACCTAACTACCTCTACCTATTTGGTTATTTGGTATTGCCTCCAAAAGATGATTAGGTTTTCTAATCAGCAAACCCATTAAATCGATTTTCATTGAAAAAATTAACCTTCTTATTCATAAAAAAGTACAACCTTTTGATGTAAATATTTTACTTGTTAAAGTGTTTTGTCTTTTTTGCACTAATTTCTCAATTTGTAATACAGTGATACTTTAATAATTAAAATAGGTGTGTAGGACGTTTTAATTTTTATAAATAAAGAAGACTAGAAGAATTAATATAGTGAATACACAAAAGAATTTGGACCAATTCATGTAACCACTTGTTAATTTGATGGTTGAGGAATTAATTCAAATATAAATGAGACTATGGTATTTGGTGACTATAAAATACAACAAAATATTCGATCGACCAAATTAAGTTTTAATAGTACATAGAGTTAGTTCAACTATGGATTTTATGATTTCTGCAATGATCAGATACCATCAGGTAGAAGAATAATCAACGAGCTTATTCGCCCCCCCCCCCTTCCCTTCTCATGAAATAACTAAAAACTGATATTTACCTATTTCGTTATGCGCTACATTCATGTCACCGCATATTATCACAGGTTTCTTCTTATCTAACTCATTAACATATTTGCGAAACTCCTCATTCCATTGTAGTCTTTTGGGAAGTGTGACTAGATTACGTCCAGCATTAGGGACGTAAGTACAAATCAGATAAAAGTGTTCGTATTCAGCTGTTATTATACGCCCTTCATTGTCCAACTCCTCGTTTTGTAGGCCGTATGTAACGTTCATAGCTAGTTTCGTTGTGTAGATGCCCACGCCTGCATACCCGTCTTTGTCACTGCACAGCCAATAAGCGTGGTAGCCCGGCAAGTTGGTTACTTCATTTGGTAATTTCTCCTGGGAACATTTTATTTCTTGTAGACATAAAATATCTGGTTTCTCATGCTGTATATAGTCCAGTCCACCTTTCGACAGCCAAGCCCTTATACCGTCGACGTTCCAACTGGCTATTTTGTAGTTCCATTCTTTGCCTTGTGCATTTTTTGATGAATTTGAAAAATCTAAACTGTCATAGTCTGTCGTCGCTTTATTTTTAGGCGGTGCTTTCTTCTTTGTATCCTCTGCTGTAGCTGAAAATAATACCGTAACATAATCTAAAATTCAACTAGAGCCCATCTAAAAACCGTTTAATTTGGATTTATTTATTTTATACAAATATTAAAGATTTAAATAAACGCAAAACAAAGTAACATGCTATACATTAAAAAAAAAAAATAGAGATCCCTACGAAATTTCTAATAATGTAAACCATGTAAAGTATCGAACATTTAATTATTAAAGCTAATACTAATTTTTGTTTCTTACTGTATACTTGCGAATCGGAGGCGGATTAATTAAACTGAGAACGAATTTATTCCTGCAAGTAGGGTATAATAATATAGCCAAAATAACTATGTAGTTAATTTTTGTATGGTGAATATGTATACCTACCTATATATGAATAATTTTATTTTATACAACTTAGAATGGCAAACAAGCTGACGGCCCATCTGATGGAAAGTGGTAACCGTCGCCTATAGACATGAGCAGTACCATGGACATAACAGAATATACTGTTTCGCCCATGATACCCTCTGTGAGTAATATAAAAAATAACAAATACAAAGAGGTTTCACAAAACCCACCATGCGTTGCCATTCCTGAGGACTCAGGTGTTATTCCTATGTACCCTGTAAATTCACACCATATCCCACCCTTCAAACCGAAACACAGCCATGCAAACATAACTGCTTCACGGTTGAAACACGAACGGGACAGAGGTACCCAAGCAATCAACTTTTGTACAGTCTCCCTCTGGTATGTGTATCTTTGGGATCTCCTAAGCATGCACAGCATCACAATAATATAGAAACATGTAAGAGCTGCAGATTGCTTTTCTGTTAAAAGTTTACAAAAACAAAATCAAACCACAATTGTCATACTACTGCTCTAACAAAAAAAAAAAAAGAAACCAAATCTCCCATTTTATTAGTTGTGTTAGTGAAAACGTTTACAAATGTAATTGTCATTTTAAAACTTTAAAAATGCCGATTACTCGAGCGTAATCAGCAACAGTGCGAAGCAAACTTCGTTTAGCGTATATCAATTTAACTATGTTAACAAGTATAGTTATGCAAACTATCTGAGTTAAATGAATGAATAACCCTTTATTATTGCTCTCAAAGAATGAGACAACTTACATAATGTTATACATACACAAATAAACACACACACAGTGGGTTCACATTGAAAACGAAAGACAAACATCTTTTTGGGCGGGAACTTCTCTTTACCACTGCGCAAAGAGTGGTGGTATGGTTAACTACTATTATAGGGTTACCTAGCTTGCTCGCTTCAATTAGGTACATAGATACCATCGATCGCTTTGAAATAAATAAGAAAATTAATAAAAAAAACCTCAATAGGCACATACCTATATATATTTTTAGATAGTCGTAACAAATTGAATATTTAAAATAGAAGTAATGAATACAAAATGCTTATATTTTACACAATGGTGGCTGTACGTAATCTACGCTTTGGTTAAATTAACGAATTATAAATAGTAAACATGATAATAAGTGAGTCATGTTAAAATAAAAGATATGAAAAAGCCATGTAGGTAACATACACTAATTTACCTAATATAAAAGCAGAGATAGATTACAAAGAATACTATTACCAATAGCTAAACGAAGATTAAAATAATGAAGTTACATTTGAAAATCGACCTTGAATGTATTGGAAAAAATAAATTTTGTTATCATTCTAAAGATTTGTGTGTACTAATTTTAGTTTGAACAAGAAACTGTGATGACACAACCAAGAATTATTTAAGTATAATGAACTGTGTAGAGAGTTCTTTTCAAATGATTTCAAAAACCTTTAGAAAAAAGATCCTCAGTTCGGTTGAATTTTTTTTTATAAATAATATTAAATAAATTCTTTAATAAAGGCAACCAGGGCCCACAAAATATGTTTGTTACTTATTAACGGAGTTAAGAGATTGTAAACCGATTTGAAAAACTGTTTTTACCTGAAAGAACTTACAAATAGGCTCCATCAAAATCGGTTTAATTTTTAATCTCTAATTTTACATTTCGATTATACGATATTAATAAAGAGCACTGCAAAAACTTACCTCTTTTGAATTAAAGACACTCGCGTCGAAAGCTTACCTTCCAATATTTTCTTCCGTAAACGGGAACCATTCATTATTTATTATAGCTATATCATCAAAACGGTAATAAACAATTTTATATTACTCAATATTTGATCTCGGTGAATACTGAATTTTTGCAGAGCTCTGTATATTAGTGTGATAAATCTAGGTTAAATATAATCTTAAATGAGTATTTATACCTATACTGTATATTTCATGCATGGAACATTGTATGTGTGAATTTTATATTAATATTAGCTGATGACCGCAACTGTATCTATATAAATTTAGAGGGTAAATGTTATGGAATATACCAGAAAATGCCTTGATGTTAATTTAGCTTTAAATATATTATAGCAAGCATAGGCAATAAAAATTGAATGTATATGTTTAAATTACGATAAACTACTGGTCTTTTAAAATGCAGGAAAAAAAAATTTATAAATGACATAAATCGATAATATGTATTAATAATTTTATAGTAATCTTATAATAAAGTAATTTTTTTTTATTTATTTTAGTAGGTATATTTTAAAGTCAAACATTAAAATATAGACGACCATAATCTTTATCATCAAAACGGTCATTTTCGATTGTGCATCTATCTGTCTATCAGTTTGTTCTCAATTTCATCGCGAACAGTTCTGTACAATGCAGTTTTAACAGAATCTTAATAATAAAATTGCAACTAGAGGATGGGAAATATTTAAGAAATATGATGGATCTTAATAAGATCCATCTTTGCTAAAACAATAACTTTTAGAAATTTTGTCTGTCAGTATATTTGTTCCGGTATCACGCAAAAACTATTGCATCAAATTGAATGTGGTTTTCTTAATTGTATTCCAGAAGGTCTAACTTGAAAACTGGTATACTATATCTTGATATGCCATCTATGGTTTATTTCATTTTCAAAAGCTAGTAAAGTATGTTTCCATTTAACTCAGTGTGAATATAGCCAAGTTAGTTTAAGTTAGTATTGTAATATTGCAAGCATATTATTCAACTATTTATGAAATACCATTGCATCATTTTTAAGTTTTAACATAAGAAAAGATGGAATTTTTTTTTAAATACATTACCTGTTGTAGTTTTGATGTATTTATCAATACTAATATCTATCTATAATCTAAATAAAAATTATATAATGCTGATCGATTTAAAAATTTAACATCATAAATAAAAGTTATTATTTTCAAGATTTATTTATTAAATAATTAATAAGAAACACTGTATCATAATAAAAATGTGAAACAATTATTGTCAACGACATACACAACAGAACTTATATAATTACACATATTTACCCCTCTTCTTCTTCTTTGGTTCGCCTGTATCTTGGGGTTCCTCTTCAGCAGGGGCTGCTGTTTCAGCTACTTTGTTCTTTGTCGATCGCTTTGCTTTAACAGTTTTAGCTTTCCCATCTGCATTATCTTCTTCTGTGGTTTCTTTTACATCACCTTGAAATACGAAATAAACATTTTTAATATACAGTAATCATGTGACAACTTTATCAATAGGAAGTACATTATTCTGCATAAATTAGGTTACAGGGTTAGGACGTTTCTAAAAAAATAAGACAGACTGATAATGCAGAGTACTAAAGACTCCATAACAAATTATAATAATATTACAAACTTATGCAATAATTTAAATAATTATCCTATGAAATTTTTAAATGCACCTTTACCTTTGTTTTCACTCTTTTCTTTTACCTCTTCTTTAACCTGTGCTTTCTTTCCTAGACCTTTCCTACCTTTAGTTTCCTTTTTTTTAATTTCTTCTACTGGTTTTCCTTCCTGAGATTCATCTTTCTCACTATCAGGAGTATTTTCTTTAACAGCTGCTGCTTTAACGCCTTTCTTTTTATCTTTAGTTGGCAAATCAGACTTAGCTTCCTCTTCAACTGTTTCATTGCTTTCCTCTGGTTTGGATTTCTCATCAAGCTTTGGTTGAGGTTTTCGGCCTCTCTTTTTAGCTACTGGTTTTTCTTCTATTTCTCCTTCTTCTATTGCTTCACTGGTAGCTTTTTCTTGTTTAGTATTTTTTCGACTTTTCACAGTCTCTTTTGGCTTGATATCAGCATTTTTTTCTACTGCCTGTTCTTTCTTAGTTGGTCTCTTTTTACCTTTAGCAGTGGGTATTTCGTCAGTACCTCCATTAGCTTCGCCATTTGTGTCACCATTTTGATCAGATACAGATTCATTTTCAACAATATCATTGGACACAGTTTTCTCTTCAGAAGTTTCAACTTCAACACCCTTTTTACCTTTTTTAGCAGGTTGTGCAGTTTCTTCAATTATATTATTAATTTGTTCTTGTTCACTTGAATCATTAGCAGCTTTCCTTTTGCCACGTTTGGTTGTCTTTTCGATAACTGGTGCAGACTTTCCATTCATGTCAACATCATCTTTTAGATTAGTTGTAGGTCCCTCAATATTTTTTCCTTTTGTTTTGACCTCTGTTTTCTACAACAAATAATAAAAAAAATTAAATGCATGCTATGAGTAACATAATACTATCAAGAATGGCATTTCATTACCCTATTTTATTCATTGATTAGTTTTTAGCTAAATAATAATAAATTAATTTATTATTATTTAGTTAAAAATTGTAAAAGTTCCAATCTTTAAAAGAATCTCATAATATTCACAAAGTATTTACTTAGATATACAATTAAAATCAAACAGATGTAACTTATGAGTGAGTGTCAATGATTTATTTTATTATAATGTTATTGGTGTGTACCATAAATTATTATTAATATGATTCTTAATATAATGTAGTTATAGCTATGTAATAATTAGGTGGTTTGAATAATTCATACTCACTTAGGTATGTATATGAAGAATAAAAAACTAAAGAAAGCAGAGTGCTCAATGACATTTTAGGGAATTTATAATAATCAATATTATCCAAAGAGGTAATATAATAAAAAAAAACTATTATATATATATATATATATATATATATATATATTGTCTGTAGTGGTAAACCTTTTACATTTAATTTAATAATTCAACATTTCATATGTACCAAAATAGTAGCAAAATTATAGGTTTGTATCTAGTAAATTACAATAGAAAAAAAAAAATACATCTGTGATATTTGTGTTGTGAACAAACACTAAATGGTTACTTTATTAACTACTAATTCATGTATGAATTTTAATAGAAATTGATTAAAATCGATTAATTTATATTCTAAATTAATCCATATCTAAATTTAGCATCTTAGATTAAAGAGTGGGAGGGTGGAGTAGGTGCTATCTGTGATTCCAAAATGCCAGTTATACTGAATGTCTTAGTTTACAAAACAATCATTAAACTAGTACTTAGATATAATAGCTAGAAGTCTTTTGTCCTATCCTTTTATATTTATATAACTGATATTAAATACTATGGATGAATGTGTACAGTAATACAAATAGATTTCATCTATTGTGAACACATTCACAATGGTCTCAATATTAATATATAAAGTATCTGGATAAAATGTAAAAAAACAGTGACCTAGCCTCTTCATATGGAATAAAGCTTTATGTTGACCATTAATGACAAAACTAAAATAGATGACATTAGATCTCATACATGACTTAAGAAATATCAGCTAAATATTGTTATTGGAAACTTGTGAATCAATGCCTTATCTGAGGTAGATACACAAGATTGGTAAAATTGAAGGAAAACCAGGAAAACTGACCCTAGGTATAACCAGATAATAAGAAATCACTATCTGAAGATGATGATGTAAGATAATGTAACATTACATTATAAAAAAACTGCAATTTAAAAACTATGCAATAGAGGGGGGGGGAGGATTGCTAGTAAAGCGGACTACCATTCCCATTGCTAGCAATATACCCTTTCAGGTCAACCTCCACATGCTCCCCCCTGGAAACCATCATGCTGAACTTTAGGTATATAAATCATGATGAACTAACTGACCTGCCTTTTCATTCAAACTGTGTTAAAAAACTAAATGTATTTAAAATTGGTGACAAATATAGCTGCATGTATTATGTATAAACATTAACAATATTTTCTGACGAGGTAAAATTATGTGAAGAAACGTACTTCTAATATAAACTCGAGGCGGGAAAACACGATGCGTCTCGATAGACAAGCAGTTGTAAGATGTTAATTACGAATAAACATATGATTGCAATCAAAATACATACAATAATAAGCAGTGCACAAAGTAGACAAAATGCTTTTTGTTGTATGAGAGGTAGAAAACGTGTTTCTGTGAAACACGCGGCTTTCAGTAAAGGCTCGCTAGCATAATCATATTTATAATATCATAATAGGAGGCAATAAAAACATGTTCGATTTTGCGTTAAGAATATTACAGTAAAAGTACAGAAATGGCATTAATGAAAGGACTCGAACAAGATAATAAAATACTTGTCGCTAAACCAGTTATAAACCAGCATATTAAAGAGCAAATTAAAGAACATTATCGACATTACAAGTTACCTTTGTTTTGGCAGTTCTTGGAGCCATTTCCAGTTATTACGCTTTTAATAATAGTCTTACTAATTAGTAATTATACGGAAAAACTTGCACCGGGCAAATTTATTTGCGTTGTTCAATGATGAATGGATAGCGAAAATTCCCGGCAAAATGACAGAAACAAAACATGAAATAGTGATAAGTGGAGTGACCGCACAGAGAAAATATTCTGTCAATTTCCGTCCACAGATTACGTTTATACTAAGTCTATGCTAAAATTGAGATTGAGCTTAATAAATTTTGATTATGAGGTACTAGAGTTATCTTTCAATTTGTTATTTTAATTCGATAATATTGCGATATTAAATAAATTTTATTTTAATCCAGTAGAAAATTAGTTCAAATTGATCCTTACTACAAAGATTTCGCTGTAATATCAAATTCTATTACAGCGAAATCTTTACTTTCATTTTTACAATTAACTATCACTAGCTAATTGTAAAATGAAAGTATCTACGTTTGTTACATGATTGTTTTCTAATCCCAGCAACAACAAATTGTTCTGATACCCAAACATTGGGGGGGGGGGGGGGTAAGGGATTGTTAGTAATAGGATTTAAGAGTCCCATTGTTAGCAATATAGATATAGGATCCTATCAGATCGGCCTCCATGTGGTTTTCCCTAGAAACCATCGTGACTAATTCTAGTGGAATTCGTCACGATGGGCTAACCAATAATTCAAACGAGGTCACCATTCCATTGTGTTATATTTATCAAATGGATAATTGATATAAAAAAAATAACGAATTCTTTGTCATTTTTATATAATTACTATTATGTTGTGAACTCCATCCATACTAAATCTACGATTCTTCTGGAATATTCTCTTTCAAAGATTGCTCTTTTAATTTTGTTTAAATTTAAATGTAACCCTTGGTTTTGCGATCATGTCTCATTATAATAACTAAGGTTTTCATACAAATCCCAGAAGGAGTAATTAGAACTGCATTTTCTACATAAAGCAGGCATCGTTATCGCCATATCAGCCTTCAACTGTCCACTGCTGAATATAAGCCTTCCCCTAAGGGGGAAAGGCTTGCCAGTAGTTGCCAAGCTTGGCAAGCGGATTGACAACTGCAGTTAGGCTTTGGAGATATTTTAAGAGGGACTCTGCTGTCCATTCCTTGCCTTCCCTTAGTCACCTCTTACGATACTCACGGGAAAGTAAGTGGTGGCCTATTCTATGCCGGGACTACACGGGAATAACAGTAAGCAACAAGAACTGTATTTGTTCTTCCCGCTTATGTTCCTAGTCATCCTGGATCCAGTATAAATAGGGAATAGGAATATGCACGTTTTCTAATAATCAAGTATTGACTACTTTTAATTTTGTTTTTGTATTTAATAGTATTGTTTACACAATCGAAGATACTTAAAATGCATAAAAAAAAGCAATATTTAACAAAATGAAGAAATTAAGGTGCGAAGATCGATTTCGTGCCTATTCGTTCCGTTTGAAACTTAATCTATGATGCTATGATATGGACAAAGATTGTTCGTAGAATATGTGTTTGACATTGACACTGACAGCAAATTAAGTTTTCGGTAGTCAATGTCCTTGCGAAGCTAATCTGCTTTGTGAAGTTGATGATGTATGTTTTATAAGTTATTGCAACGTGTTTTCATGCCGAGCGAAAAATCAAATTGTTGCATTGCCCTTTGACAGAAAATGGTATGATTAATTTATTTATTTACCATTGTTAATTAAATTATTAATTTATAATCTATATAAATCAATTTCCATTTTACGTACGTCTTTTGTAATTATTAATTTGGTTTTGTAACAGCCCTTGATAGTAGTGCCTAAGAATAATAATTAATTGCTATTTTTAAATTAGTAGAGAAAATTGCAGATATAGTGCTGTTTGCGGATGATACTTCGTTAGTGTTTAAAATTGGACGTCAAAGTAATCAATTAGACGATGTAAATTGTGCTATGTCTGCAATATTAAATTGGTTTACATGTAATAACCTATTATTAAATTCCAGCAAAACAAAGTGTATAAAATTTACACTTCCTAATGTAAGACTAATAAATACACAGTTATTGCTTAATGACGAAATAGTAAATTTTGTTAATGATACAGTTTTTTTAGGTATAACAGTGGACTCGAAATTACAATGGGGGCCCCATATTTCAAAATTGGCCAGTAGACTCAGTTCTGCTGCATATGCAATTAGAAGAATTAGGCAATTAACAGACGTGGCGACGGCTAAACTTGTATATTTTAGTTATTTCCATAGCATAATGTCTTATGGCATACTGCTGTGGGGTAAAGCAGCCGATATAAATACTATATTTGTTTTACAAAAGAGAGCCATACGTTCTATTTATGGTATGGGTTCAAGAGAGTCATTACGTCAGTGCTTTAAAGACTCAAATATCCTCACAGTTACTTCACAATACATTTATGAAAATATTATGTATACACGGAAGAACTTAGCGAGTTTTAAAAAACTCAAAGACTGTACAAGTAGAAACTTACGCAATATAAATAAGCTTATTTTACCTAAATGCCGTCTGCACAAAATCAGTAATTCATTCTATGGTAATTGCATAAGATTTTATAATAAACTGCCGGAATCTGCATTAAATCTGACAGAGAGGCAATTCAAATCTTATATTAAACAATTTTTATGTAAGAAAGCCTATTACAGGATAGACGAATTCATAGATGACAACATATCAAGTAAATAATTAGTTTATTAGCATACAACGTTATAATTTTATTTTCTCATTGCTTTCTTGATTTAATTGATTAATTTTAGAAATATGAAAGCGTAGCGGTTTTTTGTATTAATTGCCGCATGCATTCTTATGTAAAATGTGAATACTATAACTATCAGATGGCAATTGTGAGTAGCTTTGACGTGGTCTAGTGTTTTGAGTAGTCATGCTCACTAAAATGTCCAGACTTGTGGCGGCGTGGTGGGCCGGGTCATTGGGCTCCCTAAAATATGGTCGAGCGCAGTGATGGCTGGCTCATCCGTCATACTCGTGAACGGGTGCTGCTTGTAGGGACTGGTCTGCTCTAATCACTATGACTGATTTCCTCTTATTAATTGTTTAACCAGTTGGTTATGTATTCAATTTTTTTTTCTTTTTGAGTATTTAATTGAATTAGTGCTAATTGGTGGTTTGTATTCACACAATTAAACTTAAAAATGTAAAATAATAATAAAATTATTTAAAAGAGCATCACGCAAGTTTCTTGCTCGTTCTTCTTGTGATGAGACAGCTTTCCGAACGAGCGGTAAATTAAAAAAAATGTAATGACTTTTCAAAAGTGCTTCAATGTAAGTTTATTTGAATAAATGATTTCTATTCTATTCTATTCTATTCTAATCATATTAAGATAATAATTAAAATCCTTTTTTGTAGTGTTATTAATTACATTTTTACTTGATTGAATATAATAATAAGATATGATGTATATTAATATGTTACTGTTTTTGGTTAGCCAATTATATTTTAAATATGTTACTTTATACAAATCGTAAAAAAAAATCACTATCGATCACTATATGGCTGATCACGTCTAATGATTGTAGGTATACAGATGGGTCATTTGTATGAAAAGAAAAAATGCAAAAGCTGATTCTAAGTACTTACCATATCAATATGTTATTCCTATAATTAAAACATATTCAGCGTTAATTTAAAGGTTATTCAATTATTGGTCTGAAGAATGTATAGATTTTAGAAGTGAAATGTTTTAGCTGTCATTATTATGGTTTCTTAATTATGTTGTCTTATAAATTATTCAAAATCTTTTTGATTATTACAGAGATTTTGGATAGTTTATATTAAATTAGTAAAGTATTAGGAAAAAAGTAATAATTACTAAAAACCTTAATTTTTTGTGAAATTAATCAATCTCTTTTAATTATGGACCTATTAACAATATAAATATAGATAATAAATTATTGTTATGTGGTTATTATGGAAGAATTATCAATATCAAGAGATTTATCGAGTACCAATTAAAGAAGATGTTGGTAGGGGCCACCCTAGATGGATGTATATCAAAGAAATAGGTGATGTTCTAAAGCTAAGAGTGATTAAGTGCTACAAAAATACACACTTTAGTGAGCATATAATAAAAAGGCCAAATTAAAAGTAATCATAACCATGTATGAAATTATTGATGAATATGAAGCAAGTGAAAGAGGTCTGTTTGAATCAAAACATTTAGTGTTCTGTCATTTCATTTGCCTACCCCAATGGTCCCTTATGTTGCGGTAGGCAGATATCTATTCCTCCTGTCTAGAGAGACAAATGTGAGAGATATTTATGTATGTTATATAATTATTTGACTACTCCGCATTTTTTGCAAATTCAATCTCCCCATGTCTAAATAATCAACTAAATCACATGTTATAATGATAATATGTTAATTCTAGGCCGCTCTAGACAGAAAAGGTACTTTTAAAGTCGAGTATCTCCAAGAGATAGAAAAGAAAGTCCAGCAGAAATGGGATCAAGAGAAAATATTTGAAATGGAAGCACCATCTGATGGGAAAACCCATGAAAAATTCATGTGCACTTTCCCATACCCCTATATGAATGGACGTTTACATCTAGGGCACACATTTTCACTCTCTAAATGTGAAGTAAGAAAGCTATTTTATTTTATTCTTATTAAGAAATAGTATTGAAAAAAAAATGTAACTTCATCCTATTTGAGGGTTAAAAGTTAACTGTAAAAAAGTACCCTTTATAGTTTCCATGACTCTGTGGTCCCAGCATAGAATAGGCACCCCTTCCTTTCCCTTAGGTGTCGTAAGAGGCGATTAAGGGATGGCGAGGAATGGGCAGCAGTATCCCTCTTAAAATATCTCTAAAGGCCTGACTGCGGTTGCCAATTCGCCTGCCAAGCTTGGTAACTACTGGCAAAATTCCCCGAGGGGGAGGTTTTAATACTTGGTTTACTTTTATGTATTTAAATAGCAATAATTTATGTCTAAGGCAAGTAAATGAAATTAATATGGAGGCAGAATACCTCAAGCTTTAAGAATAACAACACATGAAGGATACCATGGGTGTCACAATTCTTTTTCTATTATAATATACTATGTCTATAGATGATAGTTACAACTTTTCATCAGATAGACTGCCAGTTTGTCATTCTAATAATAAAAATCAAAACCACAAAATGTTTTTTATTTATTTACACACTGGCTTTTATCTGTGTATTCCTCTTATAGTATGTGTATATCACCAATGATTGGTTATACCAGTGTTTCCCAACCTTTTTTGTGCCATGCCCCACTTGAACGTTTCTAAAAATTTTATGCCCCCATATATAATTTTTCCCAACAAAGTTTACTTGATGACTCTAATCAACCAGTTGATATTTTTGTAACGTTAAACGAAATTTACAGTATTTTTTTTGTTTAATTTGGCACCAATATCTACTTGTAACATTGCATTTAAATGGCTCGAAGCAAGAGGGTTAAAATCGCTTTGAGTCCATTTTTTAATTGCCCCCCTGTGGGGCGTGGGACCCACGTTGGGAAACATTGGGTTAGACCATTAAAGTGCAAAGAGAAAATAAATAAATTCACTTTCACATTTATGATATTAGTAAGGTTATGCTCATTATGTAATTATTTAATTTACAAATATTCAATTAGAGGATACAACTGTCATTAATATATGAATTTCAGTTTGCATCAAGATATCACAGGTTAAAAGGAAAAATGGTGCTTTTCCCATTTGGCTTCCACTGTACTGGAATGCCTATTAAAGCTTGTGCTGATAAATTAAAGAGGGAAATGTCTGTGTATGGGTACCCTCCAGTCTTTCCTGATGAAGAGGAAGTGTCTATACAAGAGGAAGGAGACATTGTTCCAAAAGATAAGAGTAAAGGAAAAAAGAGCAAAGCAGTAGCTAAAACGGGTACAGCAAAATTTCAATGGCAGATTATGAGAAGTCTAGGAATCCCTGAAGATGAAATCAAAGAATTTGCCAATGAGTCTTACTGGCTGGAGTATTTTCCGCCTCTGGCTGTTGCAGACCTTAAAAGGATGGGTATTCATGTGAGTTATTTGATAAAAATCCTGCTTTATCCTTTATATAATCTGTGATTATCCATCAAAATATTCAATTCGAAGATTAGCAACAGTTTTTCCTATTTTCTGATATTTTCCGCTACTGTAATGGAGTTTGCCAACAAATGTTATTTGCTTAAAAAAGACCAAGGTCAAAAGCACTTGATGCCAATGAATTTGTACAAATATATCAATTAATATGAAAGAAAGGTCTGATTTGAGAGTATTTAATTTCTGCCTACTCCATTCTCACACATATGTGTTTGAGATCTTGAAATTGTATTTATCTTTTTAATGGATGTTTTACAGGTTGACTGGCGTCGAAAATTTATCACTACAGACGCAAACCCATTTTACGACTCATTTATTAGATGGCAATTCAATCATTTAAAAGATCGTAAGAAAATTATGTATGGTAAACGATACACTATATTTTCACCTTTAGATAAACAACCTTGTATGGATCATGACAGAAGTTCTGGAGAAGGTGCTGGACCACAAGAATATACCTTAATTAAAATGGAAGTTTTAGAACCTTATCCATCTATTTTAGAGTAAGTTTCTCAATATTATTCTGTGTTATTTAGACACTCATACAATTAAAATTGAATACTGTTATTATTATTGCATTTTAGGTCTTTCAAAGGCAAGAAAGTTAGCTTTGTTGCAGCAACACTGAGACCGGAAACAATGTATGGCCAAACCAACTGTTGGATACATCCTGATATTAAATACATAGTCTTTGAAACAGTGAAAGATGGTATATTTATAAGTACAAAACGTGCTGCCAGGAACATGGCTTATCAAGACTTCACAGAAAGGGATGGTGAATTTAAGATTCTGCAGGAAGTTGTAGGACAAAACTTACTGGGAGTGGCTTTAAAATCTCCCTTTACATGTTATCCCAAGATCTATGCATTGCCCATGTTGACTATAAAAGAAGACAAAGGTACCGGTATTGTCACAAGTGTGCCTTCCGATTCTCCTGATGACTATGCAGCATTAGTTGATTTACAAAAGAAACCAGCTTTTCGGGAGAAGTATGGTATCACAGAGGAAATGATAATGCCTTTCAAACCTGTTCCTATATTGGAAATTCCAGAATTTGGTAATCTATCTGCTGTGTATGTGTATGACAAACTTAAGATTCAGAGTCAAAATGACAGGGAAAAGCTAACTCAAGCCAAAGAGATGGTGTACTTGAAAGGTTTTTATGACGGTGTTTTGTTAGTTGGTGAATACAAAGGAAGTAAAATTCAAGATGTAAAGAAAAATTTACAAAATAAATTGATACAAGAGAAAAGTGCTGTTGTTTATTACGAACCTGAAAAAACTATAATATCGAGGTCTGGTGACGAATGTGTAGTAGCTCTTTGTAACCAGTGGTACCTGGACTATGGCAATGAAGAGTGGAAGAGTCAAGCCGAAAAGGCTTTAGCAGCAATGGATACATACCATGATGAGGTTAGAAAGAATTTCCAGGCCACCCTAAAGTGGCTACATGAGTATGCATGCTCAAGAACTTATGGACTTGGTATGTAATTAAAAAAAATATCAATATAATTATTAACTCAAAAAAGTAGCATATGCTACTTTTAAGTGAAACCCTAAATTTCAAGCATAACTTAGTTATTAATATTTCAATTGCTGTCATTTCTTACTTTATATGGTATAATGTAATAAATAATAATAATATATTGTATGACTAAGGAAAGGAAATATAATGTAGAATATATATATAAATTTATTATATTGTTAAAAATTTGCACGCCGACATAGAGGCAGAATGTACACGGGAAATATAAACCTCTATCATCTAAAATTACCTGCATTCTAGCAAAATAAATTCATTTCATTTCAATATTTTCAGGAACCAAATTACCTTGGGATACTCAGTGGGTGATAGAATCTCTGTCTGATTCAACTATCTACAATGCATACTATACAATTGCTCATTTTCTCCAAGGCGATACATTCAGAGGTAACAAAGAAAACGCTCTTAAAATCAAGCCTGAAGAGATGACTAGTGAAGTTTGGGACTACATATTTTTCAAAGATGCACCATTCCCAAAGAAAACAAAAATTGCAAAGGCATCCTTAGATCTTATGAAAAGATCGTTCCAATTTTGGTAAGTAATATAATAAAAAAAAAAAAACTAAACGTGAAAAATTTTATTCCTTATAAAATATACTTAATATTTTCAATTAAGTATTAATTTTTATTATTGTAATATTTTTCAGGTATCCAGTAGATCTGCGAGTGTCAGGTAAAGATCTTATTCAGAACCATTTGACGTTTTACATTTACAACCACTGTGCGATATGGCCGAACGAGCAAGATAAATGGCCAAAAGGCATCAGGGCTAACGGCCATCTTATGTTGAATTCGGCCAAAATGTCGAAATCCGAGGGCAATTTTTTGACACTGACTGAATCAATAGAGAAATTCAGCGCAGACGGTATGCGACTGACGCTGGCCGACGCTGGCGACTCTGTAGAAGATGCGAACTTTGTCGAGAGCACGGCTGATGCAGCTATACTAAGGCTGTACACGTTTATTGAGTGGGTCAAGGAGATTGTCGCCACTAAGGCTACCTTAAGAACAGGTGAGAATAAATAATAATATATCAATTTACTAAATTTAAAAATGTTCAATAAATAATATCTTATAAGTTGAAACAAATAAATCAAATATACGAAAATTAAGAACCTTATTTGAAGTCTATAAAAAAACTGTTGTCCACAATTATAGCTCTATTTGTTATGTTTCAACGATTGAATCAGAATTGAATTTAATCATTTGTATAAAAAATGTATAATAATGTAAAAAGATGGATGGATATCAATTGTCAATAGTGGTAATATTTGATTCTCCGATAGGCTGTGCAACACACAAGCAACTCCTTTCGTGTTGTGCAGGTGTGCATGAGCGACGGCAGTTGCTTTCCATCTGCGGACCGTTTGTTCGTTTGTCTCCCTAACAATAAAAAATAATCCTAAATACGTCCAATAAAATACTTTTTTACAATATAGGCAAACAAAATTTCCACGACAAGGTATTCGTAAGCGAGATGAATACAAAAGTAGCGCAGACCGATGATAATTACAACAGAATGCTGTTCAAAGAAGCTCTGAAGACTGGTTTCTTTGAGTTGCAAGCAGCTAGAGATAAATACAGAGAGCTGTGTTCCGAGGCTGGAATGCACGCGGAACTTGTGACGAGGTACATAGAGACACAGGCCAAACTGATGTCGCCTATCTGTCCTCACGTCGCGGAACACGTTTGGGAATTGCTCGGCAACGTAAGTTTTTATTTGTTTAAATGTACTAATATTTTAAAGAGGGAAGATTTGACTATTTGTTTGTAGTAGATAAATGTAAAAAACAACCGATTTAAAATCTTTTTTGCTTATAAAAACTTTCGTTATTAGAGAATAACATAGGCTATATATTATTTTTTAAAATTCTATCTACCCATGCGAAACCGGGGTGGATTACTAGTCATTTAATGAATTAGTAAATTATCAAAGTCCAAAACTGAAATGCAAACAAACGGTTAGATTTTCTTAAATTAAATTTAAATAAATACTTGATAAAAATCAGTCTAGATTGTAATCAAGTTATCAAAATATAATACTTTCACACAAAAGCAATATGTGCGTTTTTTTTTTATGGGTGTAAATGGTATGGTAACCCCGCCTGCGCTAACGGGATACGCTGGCGGAGCACCAGTGAAGGGTGATAGATGAGAATGAAAACAGCCCATCATGATGAATTCATCAGGAATTAACCATGATAGTTTCCAGGGAGAACCGCGAGGAGGTCGACCTGGTTGGGTATATTGCTAGCAATAGGATTCTCAGTCTCCATTACTAACAATTCCTTTCCCCCCAATATGTGCGGTTAATTGCGTGTTAAGTTTATTCAATTTACATTTATGCTGTAATTTATTTACTGTCGTGTAGTTTTATTTCATTCACATTCATCTTCCACACATCTATAAACTTTCTATCATTTTAACCTACTCTACTCTACCTTTATTGCCATGATGATAAGCTAGGTAACTCGAGTGTTACGCCCATCATAATTATAACAGTTGGAATGTCACAGAACATTACCTAAGATACGTGCATATATGTGCATCAAAACCTATTTTTAGAAAAGAAGCATTCTTCACGAGAGGTGGCCAGTAGCGGGCGACGTGGATGAGGTGGCGGTCAAAGCTAGCAACTACCTGATGGACGCGGCACATTCTTTCCGAATTTATCTGAAGAATCATTGCGCTGTCAAGAAGCCTAAGAAGGGAGAAACTCCCAAACCAGAGAGAAAGCCCAACAAAGCCACCATTTGGGTTGCCAAGGAATATCCGAAATGGCAACACATTATTCTGACTACTCTCAAACAACTGAATGGTGTAAGTAGAATTACTTATATTTTTTAGTTTATATAATTATCATTATTATTATATCAGCCTTTAACTGTCCACTGCTAAACATAAGCCTCCTCTTTGGAGAGTTTTGCCAGTAGTTGCCACGCTTGGCAGATCAATTGGCAACCGCAGTATTTTTTATTGGATGAAAATGGAATGGTAACCCCGCCTGCGCTAACGGGATACGCTGGCACCAGTGAATGGTGAACGATGTGGATGAGAACAGGCCAGTTAGTCATCTGGAATAAATCATGATAGTTTCCAGGAGGAACCGCGAAGAGGTCGACCTGGTTGGGTATATTGCTAGCAATGGGATTCTTAGTCCCCATTACTAACAATCCCTTTCCCCCAAACCACAGTTAGGCTTTGTAGATTTTTAAACAGGGACGCTACTGCCTATCCCACACCCTCCCTTAGTCCCTCTTACGACACCACAGGCAGTCGGTCGTAAAACGAAAAGTAACGAAACATTACGTCGACTCTAAATAATTGGGATAAGGGGAGAAAGATGATGATGATGACATCTCATATCATTTAAGTAAACCACTTTGATGACAAAATTAAGGGCGTATAATGGATAAATCCAATCTAATTAAATTAAATGTTTAATACAACAAATATAGTACAAGACCCACGCGCTACTTATTAGCAGGGCGTCCTCATAAAACTGTGGCGTTTGAGGGAAGTTTCCGCTACCAAGCTACGAAATGCTGGAATAATATACCACCCCCAATAAGATTGTCTAATAGTAAACACATTTTAAAAAAAAAACTTAAAATCTTTTTAATTAATAAACAAAAAATTGGAATACCCAATAGGTACGTAGCCGAAATATTTATTGCCTGAATATCTGAATGTGACAGAAAGTGATCTCTGACTACCCCTCATCTAATGGTATCTGTTATTTATTTATTTATGTAGAATATAATGTCAAGTGGAGGCAAATATAATGGACACATACAATGCAGTTTATTTATGTGTATATATATATATAAATATTGTAAATTTTTAATGAAAAGTTTCGCGACTGACTCTTGGCCACAGCAGAATATCAGTGTTTTGCTCTTTTAAGGGCAAAGCAATAAACTGAGCTGTGACCATTTTGTGTTACTATGGCACACGCATGAAGGAATGTTAACAAAGGAGATTGTTAGATTATGTATTTTGTTTTTGTATTTTTGTTTTTTTATTTGTGCTTTTTTTATTTTTATTCTTTTGTCTCTTTTGCTGTGTATTACATGTATGTTTTTTTTTATTGTAATTTGTGTGCTGTAAGTAATGCAAATAAATTGTCTATCTATCTATCTATCTATCTAATAATAAAATGGCACAATTAAATAAACTAATAATTATGCATTTACATAAATACAAACTTTAACATAATACGAGAAGTTATTCGATAATATTATTATGTGTACATTATATATACAATTTCCTATGTGTTTACTTATATAGGTTTAAAGATCATTGTGAATATGTCTTACAGCCGGCAGGTCTTCCTGACAACAAGACGATTTCCAGCAAGTTAGGCGAGGTGGCGGAACTTAAGAAGTATATGAAACGAGTGATGCCGTTCGTGCAAGCAACCAGGGAGAATGTGGAGCGAGTGGGGGCGGAGGCTCTGTCTGTCGGCCTGCCGTTCGATGAAGCCGCCATATTGGTGGACAACAAGCAGTACTTACTTAGCACATTAGATGTGAGTAATCAGAAATTTACTTGAATAAAGTCATTCTTATTTCTAAATTAAGTGTAACTGAATAAACTATATATAGAAACGTTTTCCTAACCAAATAAGTAAGTGTATACAAAAGGGATTATATAAAAAAAAAATAGTTTTTCTGTATTTTATGCCATACGACCACAAATTAGGATTATGACATGTTAATACAAACATCAACTGTGTATTTTGTTAAAAAATTATATATAAACACTAAGTGTTTGCTATTAAAGACACAATTTCTATTTTCTATAGTATACAAAATATAAAACTTTATTTTGCAGTTGGAGAGTATTGAAGTGAAGTATACAGACAGTGAAGATACGCCTGAGAAGACGCGAGAAGATTGTGCGCCCGGTCAGCCACATATCTCCTTCAGCGTCGAGGCCGGCGTTACTGTGAATTTGATCAACCCTACACCACAAAGTGGACTCTTCTCTGTCTCCATAAACCTGGTGAACGGAGATACAATCGAGAAAGTGAAGTCGAAAATCGTCAAGGAAGTCAAGACAATTAAAGGTGAGTCTATAGTTTGTTAATAATGGACGGTAAAGAGCAATAGTTCATTTATAGGATGAGGAGGGGTGTCATCTATAAGTAATATTTAAAAATATTGGTTTGTTGTACAAATAGTATTCACCTTAGTTATAAATATATTAAGGCATTGTAAAATTTCGATAATAATGTAATAGGTAGAATAGGCCACCCCTTCCTTTCCCGTGGATGTCGTAAGTGGCGACCAAGGGATCCTAATGGTCGAAGGGTGGACTGCAGTGTCCCTCTTAAAATGTCTCCAAAGACGAACTGCGGTTGCCAATCCGCATGCCAAGCATGGCAATTACTGGCAAAACCTACCAAAGGGGAGGCTTATGTTCAGCATTAGACAATTAACGCCTAATATGATAATGATATTAACGTAAACTAAGTTTGATTATGAAAGATGTAATGTACAACAGTGTCTTCTATTTTCAGATGCGAATTGTCTTAAATTATGGCGGTACAAAGATCCTATACTGGGGCCTAGGAAGATCCCAGTCCCTGGAGATCATGAGACTAAATGTTTAGTATTGGATAATGCTACAGTATTAAAAGTTGATGTGGCTACCAACAAAGTTGAGCTACTCAATAATGGAAAGAATATAGACATAGGCACGCAAATAGTGTATACTTATGAAAAGTAACTTTTCATACGAACTTTTTACTTCATGGTAATAAATTATTTATTTATTTTACCGATCTTGCGTGTTTCATTTGTCATTCACATTTTATTCGAACCCTAAAAATAAATCTTATCTTACTAATTATAATGAAATTGTAATTGAATAGAGTCTGTAGATATTAAAAAAAAAAGATGTAAGAGATTTTAATGAAAGTCAAAATAATTTTTAGAAATTTTGTATGTATATCTTAATAGATAAACATACAAAATTTATGGCATTATACAAAAACTACTGCACCAATATAGTTTTCACTGCTGTTTTCCTGAAGGTGTGAAGTGGTGTATGTTTTATTTTGATACGCTACCTTGGAAATAGTCTATTTATATATTACTTACTACTTGCCTTACTTCGGAAATCCGCGCGTACACCATAACGGGTAAAGAGCAAGTATTCTTATAAAATTACGTACGAATACTACGTAAAGTACGTAAGGTATACCAAGTCTATGGTGGAAATTATTGACATCACCCTCTTTTTGGATGAGGCCTATATCCAGCCATGCAATATTAGCAATCTACATTTGGTTTTTATCCGACTACTTGGCCATTCTTATAGTCACTGGTCCAGTTTTTAATATATTTTACACTAGTTTTTACTAAAATTAAATAGTAGTAGTATAGTACGTGTATATACAATTTTATTACGTTTGGTTGAGCTGTTAAGGCACTACGAGGTAACAAACAATCAAACTCACTTTCACATTTTATTATCTGAATTTTTGGCAAAACGTGAATCCACTACATAAAAAAAGGACCGAGCGGCCATAAACTGTGGGTTTTCTTATGTCTAAATCTACTTGTAAACTTCTTGGGGTAGATTAAAGAGATTACTTGAATAATTAACATAATTTAATATTACATTGATATAATTATTATACATTATATGGGATATCATGAGACATGGTTGCAGCTGCTAGTCGCTACGTGGGCGCGCCAGCAAACAACCGTTCAAATGCTACACCGTCTGCTTCGAGTGGCCGCGGTCGCTCCACCGCCGGCATCGTTGGCAAGTCCAAAATCGACACTTCTTTCTTGAATAGTTGTCCTACATTGCGACCAATTAACTGGAAATATACAAATGGTAGTTACAATTGGAATTCGTCCACATATAAGTGTGTGAAATGGGCGTGCTTCTCTTATTATGTTAAATGTCTGTATGTAAATGGCACCATGGTACTTATTACATTCGTATTCTGTATTATCATTGCTACATTCTATAATTCTAATTTAAAGAGGAATATACAAGTACAGCTGCGTGAGAGCAACAAAACAAGCTTGGTTGTCTGTTGAGAAATGTCACAGACAAAGAATAAAAAGTAGGATCCTGGGGGGTTACTTTGAAATAAATTCCAATAAATCAATATTGAAATTGAGCCGTTTCGAAATCTCGAATTGCAGTATTAGCAACAATGGTTCCATATTGTTCTGATAGATGCACATTAGTATATCTTGTGAATGCAAACTATTGTAAACAGATTACAATTATAACTTAATTCCTGTTTTCATGAGAGCTATATAAAATTGTGATTGGCAATAGATTGACATTGGTATTAGATTCAAGACTCGTTGTTTAAAGTAAGATATGTGGTCACGTTATAATTACCTTAGAGGTGATTTTTTTGAAGAGGTCTCGCTTGCTTTTATCGATCTTGGAGGGTTTAGCGGTGTTGGCGGCGAGCTTCTCGTCGAGCCTGTGCAGGTCATGCTCGTCCACGTCGGGGATCTCGCGCAGCACCGCTGCCACGCCCGGGAACCGTGGCCGCAGTGTCTCATATGCCTTTAAAATTTATATTTGAAATTTGCGATTGTTAATAATGGGGATCTATCAGCTTCCCATATCAGGTCGACTTCCACGCGGTTCCTCTTAGAAACCATCTTGGTTAATTCTTGTGGAATTCGTCATGATGGGCAGTTAGCCCAGTTTAGTTTTCATTCCCATCTATTATTTCTCACTGATGCCTCACTAGGGAATACTGATAGCGTTGATGAGGTTAACGATTTATTTTTTTTAATGGGTGAAAATGGAACGGTAACCCTGCCCGCGCTAAAGGTATACACAGGCGGGGCACTAGTGAAACATGACAGGTGAGAATGAAAAGCAAGTCAGCTAGCCCATCGTGACGAGTACACATGGGAGTCAGCACGATGTTTTTTAGGGGGCACCACGTAGAGGTCGAGCTGACAGGGTATATTGCTAGTGTTGCGGCCTCTTTGACCGGTTTTCTCGCTGGCCGCTAAGACATTCTACAATTAAAACTGACAGCTTGGGACAAAACTAAAGGACTTAGACAAAAGACCGATAAGAAGACGGACATAATTTTGATGACTAATTTGCCTTTTAATTTTTAATACTTTTTGTCGACAAATTCGGACCCTTCGACCTTAAAAGCGGTCCATCGACCTTTCAGCTAGCAATGGGATTTGTAATCGGCCGGGTTAAGGTTCCATTACGAGTGTTGTGGTAAGTACCTGCACGGCGAGCGCGAGCAGCGCGGCCTGGTTGGCGTCGTGCTGGCCGTGCGTGCGCAGCGCGTGCAGCGCGGCGGCGAGCGCGCCGTTGGCCTCGGCCGGCCCCACGCGGCCGCCCGCCAGTGCGCAGCGCAGCGCCGGCAGCGCCAGCGTGCACGCGCGCAGCGACGACGGCGAGTCGTTCCACATCAGCGCGCGCAGCACCTGCGCACCGCCGCCCGGTACAATAACTAGCATAGTGGCCCTATTGCTTACGTTATACAGAACAACAGGACGACGTCTGGGTTAATAAGCGCAATAGAAGCCAAAACGATTTTAAAAAACTTTGCATGTTTGTTCTGGCATTATGCAAAAACTATTATATGGCAAAAGTTGTATGAAAATCCATATCTGTCGTGTTTTGCGGCCAGATAAATTACTATGTAAACTCATATCTGTCCTGTAATTTAAAAATAGAATGACCCTTTACTTCGAAACACAGCTACCAAGGAGGTAACTAATAAAAAGTTTTATTTAAATTTCGAACTGGCTTGCAAATAGAAAGCTGTTTATTGAAAAAAAAAAAAAAAACAAAGGAACATTATAGCGCGTGAAAAATTATTATGTGTTTTTGATTTCCGCGCATTGTTTGAGAAAAGTACTATACAAGCCTTGGCCACAACTAGGCATCGATGGACTCACGTATGTGTGCCTCGGCTTCGCCTCGGCCCACATTTGCACGTCCGTCCATCAATGCCTCAGTTGCCGGCCGCTGCAGTAATATACTATTATGTAATGTATATACCTATATTGGTGCAATAAACGATTGGAAGCACACGTGTGTGCGTGTACGTACCGTGTGCAGCAGCGCGGGCCCGGCGCGCGGGTGGTGCAGCAGCGCGGCGCCCAGCTCGGACACGGTGTCGGGCGCGCGCGCCGGCGGCGCCGGGCTCTCCTCCTCCATGTCGCCCGCCGCCGCCTCCGCCACCAGCGGACCCTCCACCAGCGAGATCTACAATGTCCAACGTTCATTGTTTTCATTCGAACATTCATCATACTGGCTATTACATTTTGGGCAATCACCTTTGCACGTGGTACTAGTAGTAGTCACTGAATAATACAAATATCTGCATATATACTATAGCGGGGAAGAGAAGTGTGTGTACTAATATTACATACAAAAAAAAACTATACCTATGTCAAATACCTCAAGAGATTGTTATACCATATTATTGTCTATTTGTTAATTAGCATGCTGTGTTTCCTTTAAAATGATTGTACACTAAGTATAAATAGACAGCAATAATATTAAATCTTATCAGTGTAACAATTGCTAGGAGACCAAATAAAGATAAAATACACCATTTCCTTACATTATATTATTTACTGCATAGTTCATACAAAGTTAATAATACTACAAAAATCATAATTAATAGTTTAGGCTCTAATCAAAAGACACACATAGATGCTTATGATAAAAAAAGACAAATGAAAAAGCTAGAAGGTTCCTACATTTATATTAATTCATTTGAAAATGATTTGAGTACAGAATATTGCTATTCCAACATTTTCTTTACCTTAACAACTTCTAAGTGCTCTCTCGTCAGATGCCTGACAAGTATATCTTCGAGTACCTCTTGTGATTCACTACCTGCCTCTTCTTCTAACTTGCCCGATTCATACAGAGACGTAATGTACTCCCATCTTTGTGATAAATGCATTAACACTGCAAACAAGATTTTACAATACAAATATACACTGACAATCTAACTATAATAAATTATGAAATTAAACATTTGAATGCAATATGTAAACTTCAAAATATTTAAAATAATATTAAATTTAAAAATAGAATTGTTAAGAAAACTTATGATACGACGCTGAGACAAAAGACAGACAGAACTCTAAAGAAATTACACATTTGGTTTTATCTATTGCTTTACATAAAATCTTAGAACAATATAACCAACTATGAGTAACTCATCATGGATCCTGGATGTAACAACACAGTCATAGGTAAGATATTATGAACTTACTGAATGGTGCTACGAGATCGTGCAGCGGCAGCGCGACGTCTTCGAAATGCGCGGGCGGACAGTGGTGCAGCAGCGGCTTGAGCGCGTTGCGGAAGATCGGGCGTAGCCAATGATCGGGCAGGTGCTCAAGCCCGTACAGCAGCGAGCCGGACAGGAACCGCGCCAGCTCCGGCACCGCGTACAGCTCGCGGCCCAGCGTGCTCGCTGCCGCACCCACCAGGTGGCACACCTGCGCACGCGCACCGACAACTTACTACATGTTCAAATATTAAATGTTAAACATATGTATGTTAAGACTAAGTGCCACATGGACTCGCATATGGTGTCAGTTACCTAGTTGAATTTAGACTACGATTCATCTTTGTTATGTCTTTACTCTAATTTATAAGTACAATAAATTACAACCACTCTCTGCTTCTCTCTCGAATTTACTCTAACTCAATTGAAATGTACAGATATGTGGGTATGCAGTCGTCATGTATCGATGACGGCGACAATAAAGCTAGTAACAGATTACGTTCACGTGTGGTATAGCGCTGTTGGTTGGTTGGCAGCAGCGTCGTTTTTTTTTAATAGGTGATAATGGAATGGTAACCCCACCCGCACCATCAGTATACACCGGCGAGGAACTAGTGAAGGATGATAGGTGAGGATGAAGCAGGTTAGTAAGCCCACCGTGGCGAATGCATCAAGAATTGTTCACGATGGTTTCCAGGGGGAACCACACTAATAGGGCATATTGCTAGCAATGGGGCTATCAAAGTCGATCGCTAACAGTTGCAGCGCGGTGGCACAGTGGTACTGGTGATACTGACGTTGTCGTGCAGCGTGTAGAGGAAGTTCTGCATGCGGTGGTGCGGAAGCGGCGGCGGCAGCGCGGGCGGGTCGCGCAGCGCCAGCAGGTTGCGGCGCTCGGCGGGCGGCGGCTGCAGCGCGCGCGCGTGCGCGGCGTGGCGCAGCGCGGCGGCGGCGGGCGCGTGCAGCTCGTGCAGCGCGCGGCACAGCGCCAGCGCGCCCGGGAACAGCGGCAGCACGTGCGCGCTGCACGGGTTGCGCCACACCGGGTTGCCCGACGCGCTCACGCCCGCGCTGAACCCGCCGCGCGTCGCTCTGTACACAACAATTGCGACCATGTCACTAAACTACTAATTTTACTACGATAACACTCTAAGTAATTGTTCTATTCTGTACGATATGGCTTCTTAACCGCTATTTCGGTGTTTCACAAATAAATCAATGTGAATGAATAGGCAGACAATTTTTTATTATTATATATTAAATTTAAAAATGAAGAATTGCAAATTGTATTGATTTTCTACAGGTTTAACTACTAATAATGCTATAAAATATATAATTATTGATATAATTATATATTTTAAAGTAGTATGAATTAAGTATATCAGCCTGTGCAGATAAGATACATGTCCTCATGAAGAGCTGAACTCTACATCAATAACGTGTTTTGCCTGCGCAAGTCGTAATATAGCTGGGCGGCTCACTTGTCCGGGTCGGCGGGCACGCAGACGCGCTTGACGACGCCGAGCAGCAGCGTGAGCGCGTGCAGCAGCGTGCGGCGCGCGCGCGCCGGCTCGTCGTCGGCGTCGGCGGGCGCGGCGGGCGCGTCCAGCCCCACCAGCCGCGCCAGCGCCGCCGCGCTGCCCACGTGCGGCGCCAGCTCCGCCCACCGCGCCGTCCACGGGCCCAGCACCTGCCCGCCACGCACAACAGGGAAGGAAATGTTAGTACTGGGAACTAGCAGTCCCGATGCCTGTTAACGATCTCCACACATCCCCTATGGAAACCATCATGGTTAATTCCTGATAAATTTGTCACGATGGGTCAACTTACTTGCTTTCTAATTGTTGGAAATGACAAATACAGTATCCCAAGAACATAAAGCATAGCAAGGTAACCATTTCATTATCATCCTTAAAAAAAGCAAATATAAAACGTCAAATATAATTAATAGCTTTAGTATATTTATAATCTTTTATCTCATATAATATATCCACTTTAATAATGTTACAGACTCATTATTGCATATAAATTAAATTTATAATCATCGTCATCATCAGCTTTTAACTGTCCATTGCTGAACATAAGTTTCCCCCTTGGGGGATTTTGCAAGTAGTTGCCACGCCTGGCAGACGGATTGGTAACCACAGTTAGGCTTTGGAGATGTTTTAAGAGGGATGCTGCTGCCCATCTATCGCCCTCCCTTAGTCGCCTCTTACAACACCCACGGGAAAGGAAGGCGTGGCCTATTCTATACCGGGACCACACGACAATTTATAATCAGAAGGTCTCAGTAGGTAGTTACAAATTAGAAAATAGTGATACAATTCGAAATACCTGTTCGACTAGAGCAGCCTGCCGCTCGTAACAGCAGAACTGGTTGGAGACCAACAAAAGGGCTTCCTGGAGGGTGACGCTCTCGACCGCGCTGAGATCTGGCCGAGCCAGCGCTGCCCGGCTCATCTCCAGCAGTCGTGGATACACCGGCAGCAGCAGCAGTGGGAACTGAAATTAAATATAATTTTATTATTATACAGGGAATATTTAAATAATATTCATACCCATTTTGTGCCTCCCACTGATCTTTACTAGTAATGAGGACGAGTCACTGGCTACGAGCTAGTTACTTGTTAAGGTAGAAATCCATGCGGTTAAATTACAAGTCATTGTAATTTATTCTGGATGAAATTGACTTGATGGGCCCACTGACCTGATGGCTATTCCGCTTGCGAAAACGAAACAGTTCAGATCATCTATTACAAATAAACAATATATAGTATATATTAACCTTATATAAATAGAGCATCGAGACTAAAAAACGGGTCAACTTTTTGTCAGCTACTTGTCAAATAAGCTGACCTTGATGTATCTACATTTGATTGTTTAATAAATAAAATGCGTTTTTACGGATTAAAAAGGTGCAAAACAAATTAAACATAGAAGTCATAAAGGAGTCACTCATAGCTATTTATTACGCAAAATTGTGTGAAAAAGTTAACCCGCTTTTCTCGAAGCATTTGTATGGAGACACTCTATCTATTTAATCTAAGATATAAACAAAGGACAGTGAATAGGATTGGCACCTTGGTGCCGAGCTTGACGAGGAGGCCGGCGGCGTGGCGGCGCACGTTCTTGACGGCGCGCGAGCGGCGGCCGTCGTCGCCGTCGTCGCGCGGCAGGCCGGCGGGCCCCTCGTACACCAGCGCCGCGAAGATCTTGTCCAGCACGCGCGGCAGCAGCTCCGCGCCCGCCGCGCCCGCGCCGGCGCCTGCGCACGTGATACATCGACACGGTATTCGCAATACCATCACCTTCATTCAACTTTATTTCTACTAAAATATATGTCGTAAAATCCTCGGCTCGAAGGATCAATTTATTTGCAAAATTTGTAATGATAAAAAGTCTTATATATCACTTGTATATAAGTAAACCCATTCGGAAAAAAACCCACTACACACCCCCTAAATAAACATAACAAAAAATAAAAATAATGCAGTACTGAGTATTAACTAATAAAAGTAAAACTTCTTTACAGATTGCAACACTGCTTTACATATTGCATTTGTAAAATGTCTGGAAATTAATTTACATTTAATTAAAATATTTTTCTTATACATCTCTATACAAATTAATGAATTTCTAGGGAAGCTTCAATTCAATAGGATTAGAAAATGAGCAAGAAAAAATTACTTACCAGCAATTTGACTATATGCACAACTTAAAAACACGAATAAAGCGGATATAAAAGAGAGCAGGAGCGACAGTATAAGAGGCGCAGGTGGGTCGCTCGCTACACAGCGCTGTAGCAGCTGTAGACCCTCTACTACATTGGGACGAGGGTCCGCTTGAAGCAGCCTGGAGAGGACCACATCCAGTACCTATAAAAAACGAATTATACTCTAATAATTTGGGCCGCACATATCTGATAGCATAATGAGCCACATACATGGACGGTTTGTGCGATCAGTTTTTACTAGGTTTCGAAGAATTAAATCACTTAATTGAATGAGTATACTGGAGATCTGCATTTTTTTCAGAGAAAATGAAAGATCAGCATACCTTCTGGTAGGCAAACTGATTATATAGCTGTGTTGATTGTACTTCAATTGGATGACAAGTTCGTAAACCAAACGATTTTACTGTATGTAATTAACACCTCTAAACCAGATTCGTTAAACTTTACATATATGACGAGACTCTTTTTGTGGAATTTGAAATTGCAACCATTCGAAATTGTATTAATTTTTGGTGCCATTGGACAGTCCAATGTGTTGTACAGTCAGCATCAAAATTTTATTGAGTTTGTAAATTTACAAGGTACAGAAGAATAACACCTAAGTCCTCGGGAATGGCAACGCATGAGGGGGTATCACGGGCGAAACAGTATACTGTTATGTCCATTGTACTACTCATGTCTATAAGTGACGGTTACCACTTTCTATCAGGTGGACCGTCAGCTTGTTTGTCATTCTAAGTTGCATAAAAAAAGTTTTTAAAGAGATATGTAAAGTGTAGTGACCATGGAGAGCGCCTCCCACTCGACGTGTAGTGGATGCGTGACGTCGACGCGCGGAGGACACGTGTCCAACTTGGCCAGCGCCGCACGCGTCCACTGCTCTACGTGCGCCCACGTCACCAGCGGCGCCGCCACCATGCAGTGTCTGCGGACACATAGCACATGTAGTAGTAGGATACGGAGCAAGTTATTAATACGACAATTAGGAGCAAGTGGGGATGTTAGTAATTTGATATAATGGCTTCATTGCTAGCAATATACCCTGTGACGTCCTTCCATGTGGTTCCCTCTGAAAACCATTGCACTTTATTATTGTTGAACTCGTCACGGTGGGCCACCTGACCTGATTGAATAGTTCATACTGACTTCCCATCACTTACTGGTGAGCCACCAGCGTTTACCTAAAGCGCAGGTGAGTTTACCATTTCATTTAAATGCATTTAAAAAAATTACGACATTGGTTTCAGTCTCTATAGCCAAGTGGCATTCTAATGATAGGTATGTCATCACTATTATGCGAATGACAAAGAATGAAAAAGCAACGTCCAGAATTTTGCTTTATCATGTATAAGTATGCTAATGAAAATTTATCCATTTATATGATAGGTTAATTGTCTAGTGGTGATATGTACTAATATGACAGATGGCTAAATACTGTTTTGATTACATTTGTAATTTCTTTTTGTGAATCTACACACTCTACACTGGCATTAAAGCATTAATACCTCTTCATTGTTATATCATAAGTTTTGAATTATTATATGTTAATTAAAGATATCTTTCAAAATTTCTACCTTCACTAGCTGTATCTATCGACAATAGGGTCGATTCTGAGGCACCTTTTCTCTAAATTGATCTCTTAAACTGATATTTTAATTCAATAGTTTCGTGAAATTATTGTTATATGAACCATCATAAATTTATAGTAATTTTGACTTAAATCTATTAGAAATATAGTTCATATTGTCCATAAAATTTTATTTAAAATGTTAATTTTAGAGATATGACGTCACAAAATCGACTCCATATATCATCTATGCATATTTGGAGTAGTATTTCTATGATTGTAAATGCAAAGAATTGATAATTATACAAAACACAATTGTAATTACCTGAAGCCTTCTAAAATTTCTGTTCGACACCGGCTAAAGAATATAGCGAACTCTTGTTCACAGTCGTAGTCTATACAAGCGTATGTGATCGCGTCGTTGACGTCAGTCGATCGCGATGTCGGGTATGTTACCTGTTAAAAAAAATTAAAAGACTTATATTTTTTAATTATCATCACATTAGCCGTTAATTATCCACTGCTGAACATAGGCTTTCCCCATAAGAGAGGTTATGCTAGTAGTTGCTGCGCTTGCCAGGCGGGTTGGGAATCACAGTTAGATGCTTTAAGAGGAATACTGCTGCCCATCCCTCAACCATTTAGTCCCACAGGAAAGGATTACTCAAATTAAAATATTACTCAATCGTAAACTACTAAATTAAAATCGAAATCTTAGGTTCGGTTTTCTAATTTTAAAAATGCTCTTTAGTAATACCTATTGTAACATTATATTGTTATTAAAAGTTAGTAGTGTTTTTACTTATAACAGTTTAGTATAAATTAGCATACTTTTAGATCTTTTTTATGCAAATTTCTGGACAATTTAATAAGGAGCAACTTACTTTAAGTACTTTGGGAGCAGACGCCTGTAACCACCTGGGTATGATGGCAACTAATTGTGGTAACTTCGATATTTGGTCATGTCTCAAGAACATCAACCACACAGTGTTCACGGTTTGGGTTAGCGTTAGGGACGGATGTGATGTGAGCAACAGCATAGTTTCCAGTAGAAGTGGCATCCATGATTCGAGGTTGGTGGCACAACTCCAAAGGGAGACGAGTTGCTGGCCGAGACCTGCTATGACCTAGAAACATAGATAATTATTTTAAATGGTAAGCTTATAAATTTAAATTATTTCTACTTGCATGTGGTATCCGTCATTTGTTAAAATTGTTGTCAAATTATAACTAAAATAAAAATCATTTATATGTTTTACATATACCTAATATTTTACATAAACACTTTTTTTTTAAATAAAATACAGCTCCTGTTACTTGCTAAAAGTAAAGTATGCTACATAGTCTTTACAATAACGGTACATACATTATTAAATATTAAACTGAATTACATTGCAGACTTAATATTTCATACTCTGTAATGCAGTAATTAAAAATGTTGTTACTGGCCAGTGGTAGTACTTAGTTTTATTATATTATTATTGTTATTATTATGCTATGTGAAACACAAGTTTCGTGCAGTTAATTTTGTGAGTACAAATTTTTTTGTTACCACATTTATATTACATTTAAGCTACTGAATTGATAGGTGTATTTAGAGAGGAGACCAGGTTAGTCGTACCCACCACAGAATAAGAAGTGGTGCTTTGAACTTTTCCTATAGCTAGGCAAAGACATGTCTGAGAATACATATCATAATCTTAAATAGGCCAATGGACACATCATCATCTTTAAGTGACATTCCAATAAATTTAATGAAGAGGTTGTGTTTCAGTTTGAAGGGACATGGTAAGGGCATGAGCATGTCATATAGCAATGAAGTTACAGGGTACAGAGGCACAACTCCTTAGTCCTCATACATGGCAACGCATGAAGAGTATCATGGGTGACAAAGTATACTCTGTTATGCCCATGCTACCACAGGTAATATAATATTATACTAGATGCTACTGTTCATGTCTATAAACGATGGTTACCACTTTTCATTAAGTGGGTCGTTGAGATGTTTGTAATTCTAAATTGCATAAAAGAAAAAAATTACCTGTGAGAGTTTCTTGAGGAATAAATAATGATTTTCATTCATTACATTAATGCTGGAGACCGCCGCGCGGTGGATACATGAGATTGCATCTTCACTGAATAATATCATAAGTGGTTTTCGCTCCTTAGTCTGTAACACCCAAGTTTGTTCAGGTTAAACATAGAGACTGTATATAAAACATACTCTAAAAGAGCTCTGTGTACATTTATAACCTGTAATCTATGATTAACTCATAAAACCATTGTTTAATTTTTATTTCCTGATTCTCAAGATTGACTAGAAGGAATTTTTACAAAAAAATAACTCTGCATTTTTTTAATTTGTTTTTGTTATAACTGAAACTGATAAGTATGTTTTTTTTTGTCAAATATTATTATATATTATATGGAAAACAACCAGACTAATATAAACAGATACATTGATTGATCCTGCAACTGAATGCTCTTATGTTTTGGATATTTATTGTCCTAAGTTAATACTATAAATGAATTAAAATAAAGTTTTGACTCACAGAGCCTTTCCTATTAGCTATTTGCAGCAGACACTCGGCGGCTGGAAGTTGGAATGCATCGTCTTGTAACAATATACACAGAATTTGCAGCAAACGTCCATTATTCATAACTACGTGATTTGTCGACACCCATTCTACAAATCCCGTCAATGTTAACAGCACAACCTGGAATTCATTGTAAAGTTTATAAGCTTTTTTATAAAGAGAAACAGTGTTTGCATATCATTATGATAATGGATATTTAATGTATGTTAATATTGCCACATACATCTCTAATAGAGTCAGTAACAGTTTTAGTCACTGTAGTTTAATTAGGTAATGATACTACAATTTTAAGTACTTGGTTTATTAGTTTTTTATATTTTTTTATATAACTTAGAATGGCAAACAAGCTGACGGCCCACCTGATGGAAAGTAGTAACCATCGCTTATAGACCTGAGCAGTACCATGGACATAACAGAGTATACTGTTTCGCCCATGATACCCCCCCATGCGTTGCCATTTCTGAGGACTCAGATGTTTTTTCTCTGTACCCTGTAAATTCACGCCATATCCCATCCTTCAAACCGAAACACAGCCATGTAAACACAACTGCTTCACAGTAGAAACACGAATGGGACAGAGGTACCCAAGCAATCGACTTTTGTACAAAGTCTCCCTCTGTTGTTAATATTGTGGTAATCCATTAAAAAATAATAAGTGATCAGTATAATTGTTTTTTAATATTTAATGTTAATTATCCTCAATATGCTTAAAAATTGTTTCCTTATTAAAAGAATCTACAGTTTTCTATCTTTAATGAATTATGATATTAGTAATTCCTAGAACGACCATAACTAGTATTTAACGGTCTTACTTATTTAACCGTAAATTGCGTTAGTTCCTGCATTGATAGTAATACTACTACTAATACTAGTTGAATATTTTTTCAATTCAATCAAATCAAAACAAATATTGTTCATATAGATATGTTACAGATACATGATACGTCATTTTATAGTTATTACAAGTATAGTTGTTTACCTGAACAACTCTGCCGTTACTAGTAGCGGCGACATAGTCGCCAGCAGCAGTCTTCTCTTTGAACTCCTGCACATGCAATTCAATTAAACGCATGAAGAAGCTAAAAATCTCCGACATGTTGCTTGTTAGTGCCTGATGTATATCTTTTCTTCGTTGGTGCTGCTCCAGGGTCTAAACAAAAATCAATAAATCTCATTATTGCTAATGTCAAAGAAAGATATGACACTTAAATTCCAAAATAACAACTTTTTATTAACACTAAATCTACCAAGCGCGGTCAAATGACCGTTTTTGAAATTTAGTTTAAAACTTTTCTTGTATAATGTTACTGTACCACCATGTAACTTATTGACTTTCCCTATACCAACAACCATTTTTCAATATTTACAACTTACTATTGTTTACTTGTTTACTATCCAATTGGCTAAAATCTCTTTCTGTACTAAGATACATACTTTATTTTAAAGCGATCATTTGACCGCTCATGGTATGATTATGTATATATGAAATGTCGGTAGATTAAGTTTTAAATATTTAATTATAAAAACATTACAAAAACAAGACATTCGAGGTAATGAAAACGAGGTGACGATGAGGATACTGGAGAGTTACTGGGAGGTTATATTATTCAATAGATATATTTGAAAATTTCCAGATTAAAAAATAGAATTAGTATTTCATATTTTCATACTTATGTAACGCCTCAAAAATATACAAGCTATAATTCTAACAACAAATAAATGCAATAATATATAGACAAGAAGAAGAACAAAATAGTTGTGTACAAATAGTTTTTTTTTTCTATATTTTTTTATATGTACAAATACTTTTTAAAGTTACATAAAAATAAAGGTTAATTAGAAGATTGATAAGTGTACATGAAATCAATATTTTAACTATGTGTAAAAAATAAACAAACTGTTTTAGTTCCACATTTGAATGCCAATAACATTAACATTGAATATTTACACTATTTTTTAAAGGTGATTCAACATATAAAATATACTTCTTTCCAATATTACGTCATAATACTATTTTATGTATATAAATTTGTTACATTAATAGATTTAAATACTTGAAACAGTATATTGACACAGGCTTATGAGGCCATAGATAGTATCAACAGAGGTTTGTACAAGACTACAGCATGAAGTTCTCCAAAAAACAAGGAGAAATATTTCTAAGAGGTTAAAATGTTTGCATAATGCTATCGACATTATAAGCATACATAAGGTATGATGATATGTATAATTACTATCAAATGAAAGTACTTTCTCCATTTCAGGGATTTAAAAAAGTATATAAAAAATTTACACAGACAAAATCCTATTTTTAACACTTCTATCATGTCAATTGCATACGGGTATATAAGTCTTCTAACCTGAAGTGTAGCGACATCTTCAACAAGCCTCAAAAAAACATGCAACACGATCTGTGTATGAAGATGTCCCCTTGCGCATGCGTCACTTAGTTCTGCAAGCAATGTCGACCACTGCTGGGGCCATTCACGCTTAATCATCTCCACAATTACTCGTGCCAGAGCATCGTTAAGATGCGCTGTCTCCCACCCACCCATATATAACAGCTTCATTGCATTTTCCTACAAAAATAAATCATCAAATATATGAAGGTAATTTTTATAATAACTACTTAAAGTAATAAGTTCCATTATATGAAGACATATTAATCCTTACTAACGTTACAAATGTAAAAGTGAGTTTATTTGTTACCTTTTAATGCCTTAATAACTTAACCAGTTACTATGAAATTTGGTATACAGGTATGAAATGGGATGAACAAGTAAGGTTACTTTTTACATAAATATAAATAAATAAGTATCCCAGTCATACAGGCAAAGTTGCGAGTAGTAGCTAGTATACTATACATGTAATTGTTGAATTTGGTCTAGAGTAAATCCTCTTTATAAGGAGTGACTTGAATAATTAATATAATAGTTTAGAAGATATGGGATTTGCAGTGCAAATATTGTATATTTATACAATTTTGTATATTTTACTGTTCTATATTACCTTAATAAATAACTTCTCAGGTTGTGTTATCTGAGTCCATCTGTACTTGATGGTGTGTTCCATGAGCTGTAAGCCAAAATGCTTTACAACTGCCGAGTATTGGTTGCCACTAGCCAAAAGCAGGCCAGCCTGAGCACACCATGGTGAGTTCTCTTTAAAGCTAAAACAAATTAATTATACATAAAAATATGAATGGATCTCTTACACTAAGCAGCCTTTAGGTTAAAATTATTTATTTATATACTCAAAATTGACATAAGCATCTTTATTAATTAAATAAACAATTATAAAAGTTGAAGAATGCAGCAGTGCAATAAAGAAGCAAAAAATAATGAACAGAAAAAGAATAAGAAGAGGAGATTATTTAAAATTCAGAGTAGAAATTTTTTCAAATTAATTTTTATGTAACTTGAAACTATAAGTAAACTAACAACCCACTTGAAAGAGTCATAACCAGCATTAGCTATAGACATGAATATCACCAGGAAACCTTACAGAATATTCTGTGATTCTATCTTCCATGTTTTGTCATTACTAAGGGCTATGATATTATTACTATAATTTCACTACCACATCTCACCATTCAAACACGAACACATTTGTGTAAACACAGCTGCTTCGTGGCAGAAATATGAGTGGAGTAGGGGTACTCAAGCAGATAACATTTGTATAGTCATTATTACATAAATGCTCATGTTTTAAATGTAAAAAATGTAGTTAATAAACATAAAATACAGCAACAATAAAAACGCAAAGGAATAAAAAAACAAATAAATAATACCATAAAACTTTCATAATACCTCTCACAAGCATTGTAGGCCTGGTTACGTGCATCCTGTGAAACTGATGGATTGAGGGTGAGCTCCACAGCACGACTTAGGTCATCAGCTATAAGGCCCACTTCTCCTGCTCCCTCGGCACCCATAACACCAATGTTCATTGTGGTATGTGCTTCCTAGTGAAAATACATATTTGGCATCTGTCAATTATAAAGTAGGCTTCTGAATAATTTTATTCAGAAACCTATTCTATAATGTGCATTGCCTAGAAGAACTCAGAATAAGACAATGAAAGAACTCAGAATAAAACCTCCTTATAATTTTTAACAATACTTAAATTTTGTAAGTTAGCCTGTTCATGGATTAGTTTCTTATATTATAATGAAAGCTATACTAGTTTTGTTGTACATTAGTAAAAGGAAAGCCTTTGCCTAACAATAGAATGTTTGATGAAAACTTCATTCTAAAAATAAAAAATAATATGAATGGTTTTTATTTTTTTTATATTTAAATGAAGACATTCATTTTTGTATGTAATTAAATTAAAAAGAGTGAGTTTTATATGAGTTTATCTTTCAAGCAGATACAAAGATTCCAAATCCAGCATTAGAAAATTCTTAAAAAATTTATTTGAATAAAGATGATTTCTAATCAATTCTTACTTACATACACACATACTTATCTGTCACACCTGTCTTCCATTAGGGTAGGCAGAAACAATGGAATGCCAAATGCTTCGATTCAAACCTCTTTCGCTTCTTCCACATTCATCCATCTTTTCATACACTCTCACCAGTTACGGGTACTTTTAATTCTTCCTTATATAAGAGTATGTACCTACCAACACTTTACTATTAATTGTAACGTTGCACACTGTACCAATAAACATGGTAATATTTTTATTCTAATACATACTCTTAAAGTTGCATATATCATTATTAAAGAAAGCAATTGCTTTCTTCATTATATTAATTAAACAAACAATGAATAAACTCATGCATAATATTGATAACTTAAATAATTTGGTAACTAATATATATCACAAAAATAATCACACGTATATGTACCATATACCCCCAAACTGGCATGTGTTTATAAGAATATAAAAATGTTCTTAAAAATAATTACAAAAATTGGCTTTTATTCTAATTGTTTTGAAAACCCAAAAACTCACGCTATTGACATTTTATTCAAACATATTTTAGGATAGACGAGAACGAGTCCTTTAATAAACAAAGGAGATTGATGGGCATCCTTTACTCCACTTACCAACAGTCTGCAAGACTAATATCCCCATAGAATTATAATTTACTTCATCTTCAATGTGTCAGGATAGGTTCTGAAATAATAAAAATAATTACACTTTGTTACGAATGAACGAGTCAGCTGGTAGTATCACCTACAAATTATCTACCGGGTGAGGGCGTGCAAGCAAACCTTGAAATGATGTATTTACATACTTACGCGATTCGTGCTCTCCTAATCCGAAGAACAAGAAGTAAATGAAGAATTATTAATATTATATATTTTGCTAAACTCTGAAGAAAAAACCATAAATTCACATTCAAAACATAAAAGTACACCTCGTGTCGATTAGAAAAAAGAATGCGAATATTTTTTTTTAATTTGGAATTGTGATTGACAATAAAATCATAGACAATAAGACAAAGTTTTATTCACAGATCATAAATATTACTGACGTCATACACGCTTGTAAAGATCATAATTATATTCATCAGTTCTTAGTGAATTTATCACGGTAGACCAACAGACCCAGTTTCAACCCTATTTATCATCACTTACCGGTTCTTCACCAGCATATAAATATTAATAGCGTTAGTGGAGCTATCATTTCACCATCATTCTTTAAAAACTAAACCGTTTATTAATCATAAAAAATTGTTGCTGTTCAATGTTGATGTCTTTGGATCTTTTCTATTTTATTCTATTCAAAGTCTCAATTCTGAAATACTAATTATAAAAACTTATTTTTTAAATTATTTCAATTTAATAGTTTCCTTAATGTATTATGGCTTACTATAAATTATTTTTTATCCATAAAAACGCAATACTGTTGAATGAAATTAATATAATTCACAGGTGAATACAATAAATCTGGAACTATTTTTAAAGCTTTTTTTTATATTTCTACCATCCTTTCTATATGATACAAATAATATTTTGCTACAGAAAACATATTTTTGTTTTATAAAACAATAATTATCAAATGTCAAATATATTTCAATCTACGTGAAATCGTATCCTGAAAGTTATAGTGCGATAGTGTAAATTTTTTTAAGTGTTTTATTGTCTTTATTATTTCAATCGTAGTTTATTTTTCGTTGTACATTTGGAAGCATAATATTACTTTTATATTTGTGCTTCTGAAAGTGTAAAAAGTAGGTTGTATGTATTGTTTAAATTAAGCAAATTAATTTATAATCGTGCCATATAAAATTTTGTAAAAATTATTTGATTCGAATAACTACAGGGGTAGATAGACATGAAGAAAAACGGACGATAGAAATGCAAATAGAGTGAAGAGAAACGCCTAAGAGATTAATGGAAATGCTTATGGGGTGAAAAGATTTTATTAGTTAGGGTTTTTAAAACTGCTTTTAACAACTTAATAAAATGTAACTATATATTTATATAAGTAAACAAGTAAGAAAATTATTTTGTTTATAATTTTTTATTTTATACACTATTACTAAATTAAATGTAAAGATTCTTTGTTAACATATATTTAATGCTCAGTATAAGATTATAAATAAGAATAACTATAATAATATATTTAAGTACTTGAACGTATTTTACAAAAATGACAATCCTAACTAATTTTTCCAATGATCCTTCTTTCATTTCTAGCTTTAGCTCAACTTCGGCTTGTAAAAAATTACACATATTTTAGAAATTTTTAAGGAAAAATAGCGATTTAGTTAATAATACATGACTAATATTCAAAGATCATGATGCCGGATTGTTATGAATAAAAATTATTGATGATCATCAATAATTACTATACAGATAGATTAATTAACTTGTAAAAAATTTAAACGGTTTTTCAAAGTATATCTATTCAACCCATTCTACGGTACGTATTGTAAATATTTATTAGGTATTGAAGTATTTTATCTTTCTCTCTTGTGCTGAGGTCACAATTTGAAAAAAGTTATAAAACAATCCAATTTGTATGAGGTTTTAATATTTATGCAATTTTTTAAAATTTTGATTCAAATCTACATTTAGTTCTGGATATTGGTTCTCAGAATAAATTTAAATTTTAGAGGCGAGTTTCGAGAATTGATCTTGAAGTTTCAGAATCGACCTTTCTCCTACGTTCTGTTACTTGGTTACCTACCTGTTTGTTTATTATTTTGTGAGAACTGTCAATTTGAATTTTTGAATTTTAAAAGTCACTGAACTTATTCAATTTTAAACTTATTGTGCTTCTTCTATAGATTCTTAGGTTTTGTCTAGATATATTAAAATAACATTTTGTATTACTGAGAATTTATAATGGAAGATAAAATAACTTACTTGGAGCCTTCATTAGAAAAGCAACTGAAGGGTCACCGCAACGGCATCACAGCTCTTTTTTTTAATCCAAATGATAAGCAAATTGCTTCCAGTTCTTTAGATAACAGTGTTTTGGTAAGTGTCTGATGTTATTAGTATATTAATAGAAAAGAAACCTGGTAATTTAAAAGAAAACTGTATTACAAGTTTCGTTTAATATAATTGCTGTTGTCGATATTGTATTAATAAAGTTTCTATTAATTATTAATTCTCTATTTTAGCTGTGGGATTTACGAGGAACTATGAGAAGTTATAGATTTCAAGGCCATGATGAAGCAGTCATGGATGTAACATTTTCTCCATCCGGTAAATATATGGCTTCAGCATCGCGCGATAAGACAGTTAGACTTTGGGTTCCAACTGTTATAGGAAGTACTGGAGTATTTAAAGCACATTCTCAAACTGTACGCTCTGTCCAGTTCAGTTCTGATGGCTCTAAGGTAATATTTTATTTTATATGAATTGATTTTATTTAACATTCAATAAGTATTTTTTTTAAAAAGCAGTTGATATGTTATTAGATTATAACAGCCTCTGATGATAAAATTGTGAAACTGTGGTCAAGTGAAAAGCACAAATTCATCGCATCATTTGTTGGTCACACAAACTGGGTACGATGTGCAAGAATGTCTATTGATGGATCTGTCATAGCTTCCTGCTCTGATGATAAGACAACCAGATTATGGAGTCCTGATACAGGAGAATGTATACATACATATAAGGATCAAAAAGGATATGGATTGCATGTTGCTTGGCATCCTTCAGGCTGCTACATAGCTGTTGGGACCGCTCATGGCAATGTCAAGTTATTTGACACCAGAACCCATAATTTAGTGCAATATTACAGGTAAGTCATGTTGATAAAGGATGTATTTTTTATAGTCTGCTAAGAATGACAAATAATATGGTTTTAACCATGATACTTTTTTTTGGGTAACAATGGAATGGTAACCCCACTTGCGTTATTGGTATAAGTTGGTAGGCCATCATTGAGAAATGATAGGTGTAGATAAAAACAGGTCATTTAGCCCATTATGTTACAGGATGAACTGTGTGAAAGTCTACCTGATAGGACATGTTGCTAGCATTGCCAATATTAGACCTCATTATGAAAATTCCACCTCCCTCTCCTTGCACAATCATGATACTTATCATTTAAGACATACACATAATAAAATCTATTAGATAAGGTACCTCTCATGTGTAATTTATTCATGAGATCAGTCCAGTTCAGTCTAGACCAACAGCTAATAAAATTTTTATTTTTTATTTTATTCCATCCTTATTAATATCATAAATGTGAAAGTGAGTTTGTTTGTTTGTTACCTTATAGGATCCTAAAGGTTTATCCAATCACTATGGAATTTGGTATGTACATACTATATGAGGTGGAGAAGGCTATAGGCTACATTTATCCTAGTCAGTAAACACAACTCAGTTGTACAGAAAAAGTTGCCAGTATAATATAATGCAATAAGGTATAAATTTTGTTTCAGTATACACAATGATGCTGTGACACAACTGGCATTCCACCCCAGTGGCAGCTATATACTTACTGCTAGTAAAGATGGAAAAATGAAGGTACAATGTTTCTACTAGAAATAAACATTTTGAAATGAAAGAAATAATATTTTCTAATTAGTACTTAGTAAAGATTTTTTTTTATTTGGAAATTAATGTTTTCATAATATGTAGTATTTATTATTGTAATTATTTAACATGTCATTAATATAATTATATCATTTTAAGTATTGTGTATTTTAAGTGTAGTGGCACACACTACTGAAAATAGGTCTCAAAAGATATGGATTCAGTGAATATGGTATAGAAAGAACTTATTTTTAGTAATGGCCATTTAAAAAGTAATGATAAATTAATGATAAATAAATTTTTATTTTCAGATATTGGATTTATTAGAAGGCCATCCAATATTCACATTGAGTGGACACAATGGTAGTGTAGCTGCTGTTAATTTCTCACCAAGTGGGGAGAGTTTTGCATCAGCTGGTGATGATAAATTGGTTAGTCTACATACATATACATACATATCTGTCACACCTATCTCCCATTAGGCAGAAACAATGAAACTTGAAATGATTTAAACAAACTTTTTTCGCTTCTTCCAAATTTACAATCTTTTCATACATGCTTGCTGGTAACGAGTACTTTTAATTTGGTCCTTCATCAGCATGTTGCCTATTTTGTTGACATACGTTCATCTAGGGCAGCTTCTACTAACATCTCCATTCATTCTTGCTCGATAAATCTCTTTTGTAATTCTTCCATCCATCCTCTCCAAATGACCAAACCAAGGTAGAATGGGGAAAAAACAGCCAAGATGCTACACAGTCCTGTTTAACACCACGTTCAATGTCAAATAACAGTCCCTATAGACTCCATTTATTTTGACATGGGCATTTGAATCCTTATAAGATTTGAATGCCCATATCAAATGGCTGCTCATATCGCCAGTGTTGACCAAATTTCTTTCCTCTCCAGTCTGTTGTAAGCTTTTTTTTAAGTCAATGAACGTGCAGAAAATCTTCTGATGTTAAGCTGTTGAGCTAAGGTTTTCTCTGCTATGCTCCCTAAGGAAAAGACTTGATCCGTACATCTCACTTCCTTTCGAAACCCTGTCTGCACATCCCCAATTTTACTGTCTGTTTCATTCTGTTAATCAAAATCTTAGTATACGATTTGCCTAAGAAAGCTTATTCCGCGGAAATTTTTGCACTCCTGTTGTGACCCACTGATACAAAAACGGATTTGCCCCAGTCACCTGGAACACAACCGGATAGCCAACATTTATTAAATAGCGGCACAGCAGGTTTAGAATGATTTGTCCACCTTTTTTAAGCATCTCAGCAGATATTATATCGAATCCTGCTGCTTTACCAAATTCATAATCTTCATGGCATTCATTCCCTTATCCATACTTATATCACTTTCACTGTCAACTTCCTTATCCATTATTTTATTTTCAACATTCTTTGTTTCACTTTCACATTCAAATAAACTTTCAAAATATTTCTTGCATCCCTTTCAACGCACACTTTTAAATCTCCCTTTTTACCTCTAGCTGTTCGAACTAAATGCCAGAAGAGCTTTTGATTAGCTCGAAATTTTTTAGAGAATTTCCTTTCTTACTCATCCTTACAATTCTCTTTTTCCTTACTAATTCTTGTTAATTTCTAGTTTTTTTTTTTACTAATTACTTAATTTTTTTTAATTGGTTTGTGTATTGTAATTTTATAGAAAAGTAGTTGTAACCTCAATAGGTTGTGAGCTCAATAGGTGTGAATTAGGATAGAAGTATCCTGTATTATTATTATTATTATTATATTATCTTAACACATATATACTTTTTTATTGTATTTAGTATTTCAAATCTTATTTAAGTCTGTTCACTTGTTTACAATTTTTGACACTTATTAAATAAAGCAATTCAATAGAAATAATACATTCAGTAAAGTATAAAACATATTACAATCATTACAGGTATTTGTTTGGAAAACAAATTTCACACAGCTAAGTAGTGGCATGAAAGAAAATGTTCCACATAATCAGTCATCAGTGCCTAGGTCGGCATCTCAAACATCCAAGGTAACTTCCACATCAAAAGCAGGAAATCGGGTTATAAAAAAAAGATTATAGTAAGGTAGTTTTATGTAACAATATAATAACTGTATTTAGTTGTACAGAAAATTCATATTTTAAGTAATATAAAATAAATTATGTAATTAACATTTTTTTATTTGTGTCTTAATTAATCACTTTCATATTCAGGACTGGTCATTAAGAGCTGTCAGAATAAAATATACTGTAGACCTTAAAAAACATGAATTCAGAGAGAACTGCGCTCTTAGAAACATGCTCGAACGTTCCTCTTCATATTAGATAAGCTATAAAAATATAATATATTAATTCAGTATCTCTGCAAATCAGGGCATGATAAAAGCGTGGTATAAGTGCTATCACAGTGTCAAATATCCCATTACCACATTTGTCCATGTTGATGATGAGCTTGATGTACCTGAGCCTGGGAGATTATCCAGTTTACAAGAACCCAATGCTAATAGTACTTTGATTGAACCAAGTGAGCATACTCCAACAAATATGACATCCCAAAGGACCAATAATACATCAAACAAATCACTACCAACCCATTCAACCAGGTTTACTCCTAACTCACCTGTCCATACAGAAAGTCAGTCTGGTGAATATTCCTATAGTGTGGGCCATATAAGCCACATACCTCGTATCCCTCCTAGTCCTGCCACATATACTATTCCCTCGTTTATAAACAAATGTATAGGTACTGAACATGATAGTGAAGAGGATATATTTGGTATGATAAAGTTAAAGGAAAATGATGTATGCTACACAAATGGCACTATAGAGTGGGTTGGAAGGAAAAGAAGTTTCCCTATAAATAGTGGATTTAAAATACTCAATGAAATAGATAGACCAAGTAATGAACCTCGTTTAAAGAAATCAAAAAGGTTTGATAAGTCATTTACCAATGGATTAAACAAAATTAAAGAATGTGAGTGTGCAGATGTTCTACCAACTGTAAATGCTATAGTTGATCATTTGAATGCTCTACATGAAGCAGTTGATCTTGTAGATTTAAGGCTTGGCACACTGGAAGATGTTATGAGTAAAAATTAATATATATATATATATATATATATATATAATTATTCTATATATGTGATATGGTTTTGTTTGCTATTAAATAGCTTATAATGTTATAATGCAATGAAAGTTGCTTTTCAATAATATTGTTTTTATTATTTTTCATCATAAACATGGATTATATAAATTATTGATTTATTTATATGTATTGAAAATATCTATAAGTAGGAAATAATGTGTGACACTCTTTCAATATCTCGCTGCTGGTAAGTTTCATGTGTCATTAATAATCATTAGTTGTACGATATATAATAATCACATATGTTCTAAATGTTATAATATACTTAACCAAAATCATAAAATATTACAAAAATATAATGTAAACTGCAGTAAAATTAGCTGCTTACAACAAGTTGTTAAATGTTATACAATTATGTTAATCATCTGTCAGGTATTCATATAACTTTCAAATCACAACTTTATATACACATATAGCTAATATTTCTACTGTATACCCACATATGTAGTTTTTTTCCCTGTTTTCTTAATAACATCCAATAGTTGGTCCCCACTTAGTGTAGATTTTACCACTACTTTCTGTTCTGGTAGACTTATAGAAACACTTTCCACACCCTGACCCTTCAGTCTGTTAAGCACTCTCTCTACTGCTGATGAACACCCTTCACAAGTCATTTCCACGTTGAATACATGAGTCTGAAATAAAAGTAATATTTTCTATATTTAAATAAAGTTTAAATAATACTTACATCTTAAGTCATATCTGAGATGTAATCATTGTAACGTTCCGATTTCCAAAATTTATTTTATTGTAGTTATTTCATTAGGATAGGCCTTCAAGTAATTTAGAAAGTATCTATAAAAGGTAATGTTAGAACTACCTTTTTTTATATAATACTATTGTTAACATACCGACATGATGGTGATTTTGTATTCAAAAATTTTATTTAGGACGTATCTTTGTTAAAATTTGATATTATGAGAAAATCTTATCAAATTTGTTGAAGTGTTGATAAATCACATAGATTACAGACAACTATCACTAAACAGCTGTCGTTCGTTTGAGTGAGAAAGCAGTAGCATGTCTTTGTTCTATGCACAGAGTACGTAGGATTCAGGTTGTCAAGCGGTCATTGACCTTTTAGATAAAAATAACGAAAGAATAATAGCTACAGATTAAAGATACTATCTGCGGATTTTAGGTACTAATTGGTACCAAGATAAATGGTATGATAGACGATTTAGCCAATGAAGCAGTTGGGCCGAATCCACAAATTAATGCCATGCCCTCTAAACCGGATCTCTACTATAAATTCGGTCTTTGTTTGTTCTCGCTCCGCTGTCATCATCATCAAATCGACCGTTAACAGCCCACTGCTGAACATAAACCTCTCCTTAGTGAAGAATTTTCCCAGTAGTTGCAACGCTTGGCAGGCGGATTAGCATTCACAATTATGATGATGTTTTAAGAGGAAGCTGCTGCTCATTTCTTAATCATTAATTTCTCGGTATAATTAGTAAAAACCATTTTGAGATTATTCGGAATGAGTCTAGATTGTAATGTGAAATCTTTGACATAGATATTAATATTCTATTAGACCGAAAGCGAACCGAGTACGGCACTGTAGTGCAGATTAGGCCTTACATGCTCAGTATAGAGTTTAAATTATAAAGTGTACGTATGTTCTTTGAGAACGTTAAATTAATTCTATGGTATAGAGGGTACAGAAAATAATTTATGTTGATGGAGACAATTATTTATGATTGTTGTTAATGTCATAGTCCATAGTAGCTAACTTTTTTGCCAAAGTCTTAATAAATAAAAAAGTTTAGACTGTAAAAAAAAAACCACAAGCTGTCATTGTCAATTGTCTGTCATGTCATTGCGATTTGCACCGTATGTCCGTGGGTTGTATTATTTTTATCGTTATTTTCTCTTGAAGACATGATATAATTTCAATTCAAATGAAAACATGTCACTCAAAGAGAATATTACAGAATTTGGATGGTAATTATAACCTGATATTTTCTTATTACATGTCGTCACAATTTTTTTTACAATGACACGCTACTATGTGATTTTTCAGGCATTTGAGTCAAGAAGGTATCGATACTATTAGTGAAAACGGTCAAATTCAAGATGTAAATATCCTTTGTAAAAAGGCGCTAGATGTAAGTATGATATAAGTAATTATTTTCGAATATGAATAGTTAAACGTCAGTATATTGAACTCCCGTTGATGTGGGCTAATGTCATTTCAGTATGATCTTCGCGATGTTGGCGATGCTGCTTTTCCTGAGGATTTTACTAAGGATCCTACTAAACTAGAAAAACCTATTGTAGTTCAAATTCAGAAGATACGTAATGTATCAGCACCTAAAGCCAATGAGGAGTCAACATCAGCTCCTCGGATGTTAAAGTTAACTTTGCATGACGGGAAATCGTCATGTACAGGTTTAGAGACAAGTCCCATTCCAAGTCTCAGTATTAACACTCCCCCAGGAACTAAATTATTACTTAAGAATGAAGGTCTAGAGGTGTGTCATGGGGTTATTTGGCTTTCACCAAGTGTCATATCAGTATTGGGAGGAAAGGTCTCACATATGATTGAAAAGTGGGAGTTGAATCGAAGTCTTGCTAAACACACAAGAGGTTAGTCTACAATAAAGATATTTATTGATACAATTTGACCTTTGTTGATCATTAGTAACTTGCACTGGCTTTGTAACTTTTTTAAATAAAATACAACCTATATCATTCAATAATAATGTAGGTGAAAGAATTTTTAAAATTGGATGAGTAATTGACTTTATATATTATAAATACAAAAAAGCTTTCTTTTTTATAATATTTGATTATACATCATAATCTTTAGAAGAAATCTTTTTTTAACAAAAATTGTACCGTATTTCATTCAAATTCTTTCTACGGTTTAAGTGTGATTGTTTGTGTTATAGCTAAAAGCTTTCTTAATTAATCATATTTATAAAATTAGTAAAGAATTTGATTAAAAAGAAGAAAGTAATTGTTAGGATTATGTGATTAAATCTTTGTTATTATTATTTTAAAAGTAACTGTTCATATAATTTTAAATATTTATAGAGATATTAAGTGTTATAAAGTCTAAATTTGTTTTAACAAATAAGTCAACAATAAAGTGAGACATGTAAGTTTTTGCTCATGAACTCTTGAAAGCAAATTTCTGAAATTGATACATGCAAACATATGAAAGCAGGTTTTGCTACTAATTTACAAACTGAATGTTATTACTTTTTTGTCATTTTATACATAGAATAGGTTTTTGTGGTATCAAGATATATTATCTAGAATATTATAATTCAAGGTACATTATGTGAAAAGATTATAATATGAGACACATTTCTTAAATAATTCTAGGAGGTATAGGAGCAGATGGAGGTCCTCCACCATGGATTCCTTTTGGACAGCGTTTAGAAGCCCTCACTGTAGACAAGCAATTTAAGAGTTTGCAGGAGGCTTCTAAACAGGATAATGCTGAGTTTGAAGCCCAGAGAAAAGGGGCCATTGCTGAGGCACAGAGGTTGTCGGGTGTTAAAAAGGTATAAAAAGTTTATTATTGAAGTGTACTTGTAATGTATATATTAATGATTATAAATAATGTTTAATGTCTAACTGTAACTAAATATATTAATACAATATCAAGTTAAATTTAAAATTTTGTAGAAATTTATGGTTAATAGTAATTTAAAGCCTCATTATACAGTATACGAGGTTTGTCCGGAAAGTACGTATAAAAGTTTTTTAAAAATTTTATTTTACAATTATTCAGGTAAATCAATTTTATCCCCTTCAAAGTACTCCCCCTGTGACATAATGCACTTGTGCCAACGCCGTTTCCACTGTGAGAAGGCTCCTTGAAAGTCCTCTGGTTGTAGGTTTCTCAGCTGCCCCGTCGTAGCTTTTTTTATCTCATTTATGTCCCCCAAATGCCGCCCCCGAAGTACCAATTTGGTTTTTGGGAACAAGAAGAAGTCACACGGGGCCAAATCCGGCGAATAGGGGGGTGTTCGGTAACCGTAATGGAATTTTTACTCAAAAACTCACGGAACGATCTTGGCGCAAATTTTTTTCATTTGAAGTTCGTTTCTTAGAATTTCGTGGACCACGGTTTTGCCCAAATTAAGCTCTTCAGCCACCTGTCTGACCGTTAAACGACGGTCCCCATTAACACAAGTTCGAATTCTTTCCACGTTTTCGTCGGAATGTGAAGTGGAAGGACGTCCTGAACGTGGGTCATCTTGAACGCTTTCTCGGCCCTCTCTGAATCTTTTTAGCCACTTGTGGACGGTTGGTTCCTTCACAGCATCATCCCCATAAACTGTTCTGAGATCGGCAAAAATTTCACGGCCATTCTTGCCGAGTTTCGAGAGAAACTTGATTACGACGCGCTGCTCTTCAACGGAAGCGGGCTCCATGCCGACGGGGTTTCGTTAAGAGGTAACTTCACAGATGGCGTGACAAGCCAGTTCGCACCGCACGGCGGTCAGACCAGAACTGAAGCATTGTTAGGGACATAAGGAAGGGGTCCTGCGCTTACCTGGCCTCCCCACTCCTCTTTCTCGCATTCCAGAACACTTTTATACGAACTTTCCGGACAGACCTCGTACAGCCAAGAAGTCTACTTGAATAAAGAATTTGACACACAAGTAATTTTCATTTGCATAATTTCTTAGTAAAAGTAGTTGCCACAAACAATATATTCTATGTTGAAATTAGGATGCACACATTCTATGTTGAAATCTTTAAACTTTTACTTGTATTATTGTTAATACATTACATTTTTATTCTTTTATATAGAATGTACAAAATTGTAATTAGTTGCATTTGTATTTTTAGGTATTTGGTGGTGGTACAAAACCATTGTTGGATGCAAATGTACAGAAGATTGTTGATGCTGGTTTTTCAGAAGAACAGGCAGAGAATGCTCTCAAATATACTAAAAATAATGTTGATAGGGCATTAAAAATATTGCAGAAGAGGGACAACTCTGAAAATAGAAATAAAGAGAAACCACAAAAGGAACCAGATCAACCTAAGAGGAAGGGTAGAAATAAGGAACCTAATGATGAGGACAATATTCCTGTGAAACCATCTGGAAAGGTCTCATTGTTTGATTTCTTAGAAGATAAGCTACCAAATGTACCAGAAAAGGACAGGAATAATCGGCAATATAATCCAAACACAGAAGAAAGGAATGATAGGAATTTCTCAAGTAGAGAAAAAAGCAGTGCCAAAAACAATTCTCGAGCCCAGGGGTCACGGTATGATAGTTCAAACCGTCATAGATCTGAAAATAGAGGGCATTACTCAAACGATAGTCATCACTCATCGCATAGAGAGGATCGAAAATATCAGTCCATAAATGAGAAACCACCGAGATTCCAAAAGAAACTAGAAGAGAAAAACAAGCAGCATCAGCAGCAGCAACAACAACAACAACAGCAACAGCAACAGCAACAAATGAACAATATGAACATAAATATGAATTTGCCATACAACAATTATCACAACCAATCTCCTCATTATCCAGATAGAAATATGCGTAGTGATAGAAGTATCAATGAGAACAAAGTCCAGCAATCTCAAAACTACCGCGGCAATCCTAACATAGACAGCCTAGTCGAGGCAACTGCCAACCTGAATATTTTATCAAACCAGTCACGGCCGTCTGAGGAAGTCCAGCAGCAAAGAGGCTATCAGCCTCACCCAGAGCGAGCGTACCAGAAGCAGTCATATGTTTCAAGCCCGAACATGGCCGAGATACCGCCGTTCAGAAGAAACAATGACATGCAAAAGTACCAGGAGCAAACATATCAGCGGCGGCAACCACAACCGCAACCGCCCAACGGGTACATGGAACCACAGCAGAGCCAGATGTACCCTAGTGTAAACTACATGGCGGGTGCGCAGGGCGGCTACGGCGGACGGCAGTTCGGGTACGGCGCGCGGCCTCAGGAGTTCGGGCTGCGCGGCGCACCCTTCCTGGCCGGCTCGCTGCTCGGCTTCCAGAACGCCGCCGTCAATGAGCAGGCGCGCGCCATGCTGGCCACCGCCGACATCAGCTGGAAGGTCGGCGATCGCTGCCTCGCGCTTTACTGGGAGGACAATAATGTGAGTTGCTCTAGTGGCATTTATTACTGTTAGTTGCGCGAATTGAGTATCTGTCTGAGATTTTGTCTTTTGATCGATTGCGAAAACTTTAATTAAATTTGAGAAAGCTTTTGTAATATTAATATTAAAGACTTTAAATTAGTTAATATTTCATGTTTCAGTTCTATGAAGCCGAGATTACTGGGATTTCTGCCAACACTGTAGTAGTAAAATTTTGTGCATATGGTAATCATGAAGAAATTTTAAAGTCTAACTGTTTGCCCTTCCCCAACCAAGGTAATTAATAATATTTTATTATTTTCATGCATTCTTTTTGTTATCTGTGCCACTTTTGTTTATTTGTACATTATTTTCACGGAAAAAAATTCTATATAAGGAATTGTTGCAGCGTCGGGCCATAATAACGGCGGGTATATGTCGCGAGCGGCGCGCCGGCCGTAGTGCCGCGCCGCGGCGTGGCCCGCCGCCGCCGCCGCCGCCGCCGCTGCCGCCGCCGCTGCCGCCGCCGCTGCCGCCGCCGCGCTCGCTTGATGCGCCGAGCCGCCCGCGTCTTCTATCTATAGGCCTATATGAGTTTCGACTGTCTACGCAGCACTAGGTCGAATATGCGCCGTCTCTCATTCTCGGATTTAGGGAAGTACCGTTCGCTATGCGTTTTAGGTGTAAGATTTTACGATTATTTAGGAGAATGAAGAAAATCGAATTGAAGACGAACATTTTCTCGAAGTCCGAATGAATGAATAATGACGCAAAACAAGTAGAGTTGAAATTTTACTTTTACTAGTTGAGATTTTGTAAAGGATTTAATAGTATTTATTGTATGGATTTAATAGTGTTTAATTAGCTCGTTTGCCCATCTGTAACTTCATACTTTCATAAATCACTTTAATCATCAGTATTGATCATTGGTTAGCATTAATCCACTCTTCACTGCACTCACTTGAGTTATAGAAATAACCTTAACTTTAGGACTATTTAATTTAAGGTTATTTTCTATTTATTTCAATATTATTAAATTTAAATGTCTTTAAGAAGTGGCAAAATGAAATTTTTATAATTATGTCTTGTTTATTTTTTATGTCTGACTGTTTTCAAAGTATCAGAACTTATACAGTATAATGTCAATCATGATGAAACTTTAGAGAGGAAGCTTAGAATGATTTCCGTTTTGAATTGATATAAGCGAACAAGTTTAATTTCTTAAAGGGCTCTCTATACATGAAATACAAAAATGTATTTCTGAATTTATCAAGAGAAATGATTGAGCAACACTTTCGAGATTTATGAAGTTAAAAATATTCTCGGATAATTTGGTATGAGATTTAACTAGTTGCTTAAAAGATTAAAACAGCTGTAGAATTCTGTCAACAATAATCTCTTCCCTTACGATTTTGATTTGTATATGAACAACTATGTGTTTATAAAACTTATATATTCAAGTTATTAAAATTACCAAACTAACGAAGTCCATTGTCCAGCAGTCATCACAAATCTGTAGTGTTATTTTGCATAATAATTATAGAGTTGTGTAGCAAAGTGGATTGGTTATTGGATTCATTAGTCGAGTGTGACTCACAATAGAACAGAGACGAAAAAACATGCTCAAAAGAGTTTGTTAGCAGTTTTTCCCAAAATAGCAAAACTAAAAACTTTGTTGTAACTGTAACACTATTCATTAGTCATTATTTTTTGGTTCCACTAATTTAAAATTTCTTCAGACATTCAAAGGTTGACTGGAAGAATTCCCTTGTATGGGATAAGTCCGCCATTGTACTCATTTTTTTCTTAAGAAATCTGTATCCTGTAAGATTTTACTATACAATAAAGTGTTACAAATAAACAAATTTTTGATGTAGTTTTTGCATGATGTTATTAGGTCAGAGAAGATTCTTAAACATTTACTGACAGACTACTAGAGGACGCTATACTAATTTTATTTCTCCCAATGTTTTTTTTTTTTTTTTTAATATGTATTCTTTCGATAATTCTCTCTGTCGAAAGTTTAATAAAAAAAAAGTGGTTTTTGGTTTATATGATTATGTTTATTTAACTTAATTGCATCCTATGATACTAATAATAATATAGAGTATAAACTGTGTACTATTGTTAATTGGTAGAATGAGTTGATTAATGAATTACCAGATAAGCCAAAATTTCACATGGGGTCGTTGCAATGTAACTTTTCAACTCTATTCAGTCTGTCACCGCACACATGGCTGTGTAGCTTCCGTTAATTAATTTGCGATTTGTAGAACTATTATACCATATATTATAAAATTATTTCATTACACTTCTTTATTTAAATTTACTCACATATACAGGCACTTTTAAAATGCTAATTGCGTTCTGCATCTTTATTTCGCTAAAACGATGTGATTGTTGAATAATTTTTGACGCAACAGTCGAAAACGCGAATTAAATGCAAAGTTATGTTAATTTATGTTTTGTGGTATACATTACCGGCACTAACGTCTACTATATAGCTCTATATGTAATTCCCTAGTGAATACGAACCGAAATAATTGTCTTTGTTCATCATTATCATTTGTGGATTTTTTCATTTATACTGTCTTTATTCACAAACAACGATTTTCACTTTCAATGAAGTGTAATTGCACTTGAACACTATTCGCTATTGAAATTCAATTATAAATTATGATCATTGTGCTAGTTTCTATACATTTGCTAATTTAAATTAGAAGGAAAGTAGTTGACGTGAAGTATGATTTTGCATTCACTGTGAAATTAAACGTGCTACTTATGAAATATCACATTTCTGCTAATGCGTTCATTAAGTAATGAGAAAAAACGACTGCTAAATTTTTGGTAGTCATTAGACTGATATTACACCATTAGGTGAAGAAGAGAACTTCGTGCACATAGGAATTAAATTTCGATAATTTTTTATATTTCTGTACTAAGCGATATATATATATATATATTCCACTGTTTCATTTTAACGTTATGCTGGCGACTTTATACGTTAACTGTACTCGTATGTATTTTTATGCGTTTATTATTGAACTATCAATAAATTTATTTGGTCAACAGGCAGAGTAAAAGATACTCGCTAGAATTTGTGTAACAATATTGGATTGTTGTACAACGCTTAATAATCCAATTGATAAATAAAATTTAATTTAAAACTTATTGCATTCTTAGCATCAATAGCGGTATGAAATTCGACAAGCTCCCGTCTAATTACTGTTTCTGTTCAAAATTATATTATATTTTGATTTAAAACAATGAACAATATTTACTAATTTCGGTTCTAAAATCAATAAATTAAATAAGCCTAATCTTGCCGTCTCTGTATAAAAAAATCATCGCATATGTGTTCAATTCAACGTAATATAGAATAAGGTTTATTGTCCAAGTGTGCACTGCCTAAAGTATAATTGTAAAATACGAACTACCTATGGTTCCACAACATGACATCTTGTACATACATACGTAAAATTAAATGAAATTACAACTTTATAATTTCCGGAAGCTGCACGGCTCATGTGATGCGACTAGATCTAGTTTACGCGTAAGGGCCTGAACGGACGAGGGATCGTTCACGGAGGACAAAATTCCTCGTTGTTTTCGCCAGGGTTTAACTTTGGACTTGTGTGTTATGCAATACATATATTCTATTTTGACGGACAAACAGTACACCGAAATCAGTCCCTCGCCTGCGCAAGCTCTTATTAAATGTTATAATTAGGAACGTAACATAAATAATGTTGTAACTCTATGCGTCAGCATTAATTTATTGTCGGTATGTATGTATGTAACCATCACGAGTAGCGTGTAGCTTGTATAAGTGTATTTTGTTATAATTTAGCGCAAAACATGTAATATATTAAAATAATTTTCAGTTTGTTAATGATATACTTTCAAAAGTATTGGTTCACTTCACCAATGTATAAATATAATATTAATATAACTACGTGGAGAAATAAATGTTTTTAAACTATCCGTGTTTATCGAAATGTTTACAACAAATCTGAATGTACTAACTTATACTTACATCACTGTAGTAAATATACGTAATTGTTTTGCTGTTTAAATTTCTAAATAGCGCTAAAAGAAGGGACTTATTGTTATGAGACCTCTCAATAACAGGAAGATTTGATAACATCTTTTCCCTGTAGCTTATCCGATTTATATTCCGTTAGCTTATCCGATTTATATTCCGTTGCGTCATGTCACAAAATCGAACATTATAAATGTCGATTGACTTGATTCGATTCTTATTACGTATTTTTTTCAGAGCCTTTGGTGGTGCGTATATGTTGGTATGCTTTTTTTTTTACTTATCGCGCAAAGTTAGTGCATGTACCAATATTTTCATTGTCCGTTATAAAACCTTTTTTTTAAATGTACCATATATACCTGTCTGTTTTATAGCATTCCATACTGAGAACGGTGCGGCATGGCATGGTAAAGAATTATATTCTATAGATAATAATGACAAAAAAAAAATAAAGATATTACCAACGTAACTGATAAAGAATCGTGGTTAGAACTTGCAATTATGAACTAAGCAGATTAAGCAAGTTTATGCTATGTATACAAAAGAAAAGTGATAAATACACTTAATTTTTTTTATATAAGTGCATATAATATTTAAAAAAAAAAACAAATCAGCACAAGTAGTCACACTCATAAATACTCGTACAAAATGTTTGTATTGATTGTCCGAGGATAGAATTGGCAACCATCGAATGGTGCCACCAAGATTGCCAGTATGAAGCCTTTATTATTTCAAATTGTTTTTATTTGCGATTCATTAATATTTCATAATAAAAAAGACGTGTTTTTTATTAAGAAGTTTTCAGCTGTTGGTTTTTCTTTAATAAAAATAAAATAAATGAAATTAAAACAAAATTGGAGTAATAATAATAACCATATAACTAAAGGTGGTATATTGCTACACCGAGGCATTTTATGGCGTTTATTTATAGTGACATAAACTTAGTACGCAGTACAAGCACGAGTAGTATAGAGTCGTTGAACGCGTGGTGTAGAAGTAGGTTCATCATGGTACAATCCGTGGGTTGGGTTTTTAATTAGTATCCTATTTTTTGTTACTCAATGACTTTTAATCAATCAAATTGTTACTAAACGAATGAACAGATTTGAATTTAATTTGGTACACAATTGTCCATATCCTAGATAGTTTTTAACCTAATCTATGCAGGCAAAGTCACAGGATACAGTTAGAGTCAGTTATACATATTTCACATATCAGTTTGTTTTAATAAAGGACAGAATTGTATTCTACGTTATCTTGACTAGTTTCACTTGTCGTGTCATGCCGCCCTACGCCGCTGTTAGTGAACGTCAGCCCTAAGCCAATCCAATATGTGTTCCGAGATAATTTTGTTATTCCTATGTTTTTGTCTTATTTAATTTTGTCTAGCATGCAGTGGATATCCTACTTGAAATTCGTCATAATACAGTAATGATAAACAAAGGTGTGACGAGACCTATTTAGCATGTTACTTTGTTTATTACCGGATGACAGTTAAAAATTAATGTTTGTGTCGCGCCCTCGCACGAATCGTGCAAACGTTAAAAAGTAGAATATGGCTGTTATGTTTTACAAGTTTTGAGGGTTATTAATCGTATTGTTTTGATTGATTACGTGTAATTTTGAGGGTTTTGCTATGTAATATACAATGAACTCGAAATATCTAAAGATTGCAAAAACATATTGAAAAGGTAAATATAGAAAAAATGTATTTTTAATTGCAACAGTAGCAGCTGACAAAGTATTGTAAAAACGAGCTCAATTCCAGTATCATAAGTTATTTATATTTATACTTTAAACCTATGTAACATTAATCAGCATTACGTTTATACTGATTTTTCTGTTGAGTTAAAATAACCATTTATTAACAAAAAAACTAATAAAAGAAACCATATTACACTGTTGTTTAATTTTCATTTAAGAATAAAAACGAACATAACGCTTCACTATTGAGGACAGTTGTACTTTTGTCACGTCTATGACTTAGTTCACATTTGTAGTAATTAAAAAAAGATCTCTACAGAAAACCCAACTTTTGTTACAAAAACTAAAACAATAAATAGTTCTCTTGTAAACTTTCCTGTTGTGTAAAACGTTCTGTAAAACGTTCTGTATTTTTGTGCAACTGAGTTCTAAGTAATTAGCATGTACGGACAGGCCATCGACCAATTGTACATGTACTATGTGTATCTATATATGTGGAAATAAAATATGTGTTCATTACTTATGATGTATACATCATTTATCATTTATACAAGTATGAAGGAAGTCATCATAAAATGTCACCTTTGCACTAATTGGTCCTTTGAGCCGGATCGTTGTAAAGTTGTGTAATGAATATTTTTATTAACTATGCAGTCGCTATCATAAATAAAAAGTTGTTTGATTTTTATTTGTCAACCGCCTTCTATATCGACAGTAATAATATTGTGATTTGAAGGTAACTTTTTTAAATTGAAAGAATTTTTTTCAACAGCTATGTGAATGTGCAGATTAAACACAAAAAAAAAAGAAATTAATTTCTCTCTAGGCATGGAAAAATATTTTTATTTTGTGTGACTATTTAATATTAGAACGGCTAGTGACCCGAAATGGGCAAAGTGCGTGATCACAGCCCAAACAACAAATTAATTACGGCCGGTAGTTGGGTCACCCTTGTCACATTTTTGGTGCATTCACTTTATCAGATTATAAATAAATAACTGACAATGTTACTTCTATTAATTAATTAAAACGACTGTTTAGTAATTAAATGGCTACAATATTATAAATATGAGTAGTATCTATTAACTATATATGTTAAGATAGAAATTTATTTGAATCGCGACTATTATTAGATATTTAAGTGTGTTAGTAAAATTCGTTTTTATTTTAGAGGCTAGTTTTTATTAAAATTAATATTTTAGTTGGAAGATTTTTGCAGCCAGAGCATCCTGTACGCACCTTACCGTAACTCCCATGGTAGGAATACCATATGAACATAATATATGTAGACTACTGATAAGGTGATACGTTTTCATTTTCAACCCATTAAAAACTATTCAAACAAAATATAAAAGCATTATAAATTATAACGAATATTTACTTACATTCTATTATAATTTACCTTTTATTAGATTCATAAAAATTGTGACTCTGTGAATATATATATTTAAAGTGGCGAATGTAACATACCCGTAAGTTATCCTGCCCACGGCAATAACAGAATTAAATCGCACATTAACTTAGTTGACCTAGTTGCAGGTATAAATAATTATGCCAAGAGAACCTTCGAAGGCAGTTTAGCCATAACGTGGAGTCGGTGGGGCGTCGCGTGTCTACCACGACCCACAACACGACAAACAAACCAGTTGCATTCGTCCCACCGACTACAACACACCTGTCGTGTTCACCGATCGAGTAAATAAACAATAGTGAATGAACCACGCACGTTCGCTGTAGTAAATTGTGTAGTGACGTGAAAGTAAAAGTTATGGTAAAGTGAAACCGTATTGTATCGGCCCTAAGGAAGATAATACTGGATTTCGCTCGGCACTAGCGACCGCTACAAATTGTAAGGTGAATCTAGTAAATTGTTTTCGTTAAAGATTGCCGGTGTGGCTGGGTCGTATGAACAGGTTTAGATTCTAAGTAAAAATAACCACTTGGTTATCATATCAGATTAAAGATTTCAATTCTTATGCAGGTTTAGTATTAGGTTTTTTAATTATTTTCAGTATTTTTACTTTGAACAAATAAAAATAGGGATTTTTAACAACTTTCACTTATCTATAACATCAATAAGAGAAGGGATTAGTCGGACCTTGTATTATCCAGTGTTGCCTTGAAGCGAGTTGCGTCCGCACCTCACGTAACTTCTCTCTTGTACGTGTTACTACTCCGGTAATGCAAGATTCATATGAGTACTACACTACCTATATTCTCGACACACATACCTAAACAATGACACAAGTCACAAGTGTGCCATAAGAAATACCGTAAATTGATGTGTGGGCGTCGAAATAACGCCTGATCCTAAGTACTTATACATTATTATATAGGTGTGATCATAACTCAAGCTTGTATGTTAGATGCATACGTTATTTAGTAAGATTTCTTTTTATTGAAATATCAAAGACAAAAATGAAACGTTTAGAAGCTTTCATAATGCGCAGCTAATGATCGAATCATTAGCTGCGCATATGAAAGCTTCAAAATTTTTTCTTTCCGCTCTGAGAATTAACGATATTTTTTGTTATAGTAATAAATTTATTAAAATATTAGCTATAATTCAATTTTATCATAGAAATTTATAATTATTAGGTATGTCTGATGGTCATAGTTACGCACTATTGTTACATGACTTTGTATAAGTCGTTTATATCAGCAAATGTGTTTACTCTTTAGTACATGTTTTGGTTTAAAGTATGGGATTTAGCAAAATAAAAATAAGTAAAATACAATAAAATAAAAAAGAATCGACAGAAGCATAACACTTTAGTCTTCAATAAGTTTTTATTGCATAAATCATGGCATGGGGATGGCAGTTTATTTATCTTATGAAACCCATCGTGTACTACACTACACTGTTCTCTGTATGCAACCTTTGATAATACCATGATACGGCAAACCCTACAGGTCATATAATTGATCCAGTAAACATTCTCTTACCTCTTACCGTTACCTCTTATTATCCTATCAATTCAATTCAATTTTATTCTATAACAGTATTACATTGTGTTAAATATGAAAGGATTTTTAGTCTGTACAAATGCAAAATCATGAACATGCAACAATTTTACATATTAACAATGTCACATACAAATATGATAATAATAATTAGTCTAAATTAATGAATTAATAATAACAAAAAATTTCAGTGAAAAATCAAGTAACTATATACAATTCACAATTTATATATTTCTAAAATTCATTTATTGTGTAAATACATTTTTCCAAAAGAAGGGCATGGAGTTTGCTTTTTAATATTCTCCAATTTTGGATAGTTTTCAAAGCAATTGGTAATCTGTTATACAACTTCCTTCCCTGATATTGCGCTCCATGTAAAACTACGTTTAATCTTTCAAGTTAAAGCAAACGATACAAATTAACAAAATTTCATTAAAATTGGTTGAGCGGTTTCAAAGATGGATGTGAACAAACATCGTAACACGGGATTTTTATATAATATTATATGGGTGAGTAGTCTAGATTAGTGACGGGTAATATATAGCAATTTCTATATATTTTAATTAAAATGTCTATACACTGGTGTAATAACCGACCGTTATGAGCGATATCGAAATGGGTGATGACCTTTTTTCAATGTCCAGAGGAACTCAATATATAGATATCGGATCGGTATCCATATTACCCATATTTAGTCTAGATCATATGCTTATAGAGGTTTTATAACAATTATTATATACTAGTTTGTACCCACAACTTCGTCCGCGTAACCAGGATATGTCTATTAACTGGGATAAACAGTAGCCTCTATCCTTCTCTACCCCATATATTATATGTAACTATTTCAAACAAATTGGTTAATGTGATATAAAGTAACAAACAAACAAACTCACTTTCATATTTATAATATTAAAATTCTGTGGTAGCAAAATAAATAAGTAGGTACCTACTATTAGGTACAATGAAACAAATTTGGAAAGAGGGTAGAAATTTAAATTTGTTGATGTAAAATTCACGGATTGATGTGTAAATATTATAGTGTCGAAATTATTTGAATTATATAATTATCTTGAAAACAAATATCATGAAGCATAATCTGTATTTAGATTCGAAAAATATGTTTGTATCTGGCCAAAAGGAAAAGAAAAAAACCGAATCATATTGGAGGTGAGAGCGCGGGTGCATAGATTTAGTGATTGCGACGTTATTAACGTCTAAACTAAAATTATTAAAATGGTATTATATCCTAAATTATTATGAAATACTTAGCGTTTGATTACTTAGCTAATTTAATAAATATAATAATAGACAGCTTTATCAAATATCTACTATTTTTTAATATAGATAGTAAATGATTTCGATTTTAATTCATTGGTTTTAAGTTTTAAGATCAAGTAGAGAAACAATAAAGAAAAAATAGTATACAATTAGCTTCATATAAGTGCGTAGCCACATGTAGGTATATTGTTACCATACTTAGGATGTAAGGAAGCCTACCTCTATGCCAGTTGAATTTTGGATATTGAAAATATTTTTATTATTTAAAGATTCCTAATTAATTAATTACTTATTACTAAATTTCAACAACAATTGAACATTAAAAAGAAAAGTGTTTATCAATCCTACTCTTATTATAATTTTATTTTTTACGTCTCTTGGGGTCTAACTAATCAATTTGAAATTTTGCGTACGCGGAGTACCTAATTCAGATGTAAATTTATGTGGGCTACTTTTTATTTCGATCAGGAGGACAAATGGTATGACAATGGTAGTATTTTATACATCTAAAGCTGCGTGTATCCAACTTAGTTTTTATAACTTTTTAATACATAATTATTTTAGATGCTTATGTATTTATTCTTGCATTACTTATGGGTTACTTTGAAAATATTGTAGAATAAAAATTAGTTTTGTTGATACTTGCAAAATTTAGTAGTGTCATAATGAATAATATCATCATTGTTATATTTAATTACTATGATTAGGCACAAAATGGACCGATGAAAATACAACCCCAAGAAAATTGCATATCAAATAGATTTGAATATAAACAACGTAATTTTTAGTTACGTTCACCACAACGTAAGCACAAAACTCTATTACAATCGTGATTTTTATTATAATTGCAGAGTAGCAATGGGAATGGGAGGAGCAATGGATAGCTGTGGCCGTTGTATGAAGTTCTCTCTAATATGCATCAACGTCATCACTCTAGTAAGCCAATATTCCACCTTCGTGTTACATTTAAACGAGGTCAACCCATTTAGATCATTATCTGAAATTTCTACGAGAACTAACTACGTGACTGTTACGAGGGGTGAATAACGGTCAAGTATTTTACGCGCCATTTTTTGATGGGCGTTTAAATGAATTATTTAGTTGATGAACTTTTGCCACTAAACCAATTGCTTTCCATATATCTTTTTTGTGTTTACATAATTCAGTGACTTATTGGTTTGAATATATTATAAATAGAGTTCCAAATACTTTTTTGTATGTATACAGGGCAGAATCATCAAAATCGATTTAAAATTAAAGCCAATTATGTGAGATAAAAAAATAGTCATCCCTTATGGGCATGGACGTAACTTAGTTATTACATCGAAACGGAGAACCTTCTTGTACATACATTATAATATTTGTATTATTCCACAATTTTATTTTTCATTACCATAAAGTTCAGAATAGAGTTTTTATTAAAGATAAAAATTCAATATGTAATTATCAGAGTGCCAGTGACAGGAGGGTAATATTTATTTAGATTAAATACTACATCTAAGAGTGGGGTAAGAGTATGGGTCGAAGACTATAGAATACGTTTGTGTTACTAGGTCGGTGGCGCCCTAGCCCTAGGTATAGGACTATGGGTGTGGACGTCTCGCTCATTCTCTAGCACGTTGCTGAGCAACAACATGTTCATAGCGTCTGTGGCGGTCGTAGTGGCCATGGGCGCCGCCATGATGCTGCTCTCGCTGCTGGGCTGCTGCGGCGCTGCCAAGGAGGTCAAGTGTATGCTGCTTACGGTATGGATACTCTGCGAGTGCAATAGATTTATATGTGCATTTTTTGTATAGCTTAATTACTTCATAATCGACAATTACATAGTGTTTATAAGTAAAGTATTTGCGAATTTATAATGGGCGCAGATTCTAGTAATTTTATAATAACGATCACAAGCCCTATTATTAATTTGAATATGTAATTATCAATCTTTTTTTTAACTCTTTAAATGAAATTAATTATAGTTTTTTTTTTATTAATATTTAAAGAAAGCGTAAAGTACACGATACGACATTATTCATGTCTGTATATTCCCAAGTCAGTTGGTGTTTAACTAAAAATTACTACCTATTCATTATATGCCCATTTTTTTTTAATTAGGCACATCCATCAACTCGATACGATAATTAATATATATTTATTAAATTTCAGTACTATATATTGGTGTTCATCATATTCGTGGTGATGTTGGTGGGCGGGATCCTGCAGTTTGTGTTCCGCGAGAAGGTGCTTACGACTATCGACCGTGAGATGTACGCCGCCATACCGTACTACGGGGTGAAGCATGAGTACACTGTGGCATGGGACGACACGCAAATGTACCTACAGTGTTGCGGGGTTAAGAGCTACAAGGATTGGAATGACAATTTTCCGGAAAGTTGCTGTCGGGAGGTGTATCCTGGAAAGGTACATATATAACTTGTTAACCTATGTAAATCTCAAGCCATCATAATAGGCAGAAGCAGACTTAAAGCAAGCTTATGTCTCAGATGCTACCACTAGTATAGACGGTGTCCCTTTGGTATACACAAAGTAAAAAACCTAGGTATAATCATGGACAGCAACTTCTCTTGGTCCTCTTCATATATACTGCATTGAGTTAACTGAAAGAGATGTTTTACAGAGATAAGCCTATTCTTGCTAACAAGATGTTAAACTAATCACTGTTCTTTTTTTAAAAGTTTGTAAATATGAGAAGTGTGATAGTTAATTTTTGTTAAGTTCAGCACGTAAGTAACACATGCAAATTTTACAGAACTTGAAATGGTAAGCTAGTTGTCGATTTACTTAATAGCAATATTCATGCCCAATTTTGTTCTTTTATACTCGTTACAATTCGAGTTAACATGGTATATATATTAGATAATATCATTTCTGTTATGACAGTGAAATTACAAGGTACGGACGCAGGATTGGCAACGCTTGAGGGGTACCACGGATATCGAAGTACATCTGTATTATGAAATCAATGATGCTATTCTTGTGTATAGCCAATATTTACCACTTTCAATCACGTGGTTCAACAGTTTGATTACCATTCCAAATTGCGTAATAAAAAAATATTTTTTTTATATCTGTTAGTCTACTAAACATTTCACTTCACCATTATTATATACTTTTATTATATTATACGAATATACACGTACTTGAAATATTTGAAATCAAGTCAGAAAGGCCTCTATTGCGAAAGCTCCCCCGAAGAACTAAGTCAACAAGTACTAACATATTTAGTTGTACATACTAATAAAAATTCCATGATTTTAATTATCTAATAAAAATGAATAATTAAATGATTTTATTTCCCAGCGACTGGATTGCAAGGCTTCTCAGAATCCAACCACTATGTACGTGGACGGTTGCCTAAATAAAGTGGTGGATTTTCTCCGTGAAGATGCAGTGTATGTTGGGGCCGCCGCCATCGTAGTGGCGTTGATAATGGTGAGACCCAAAATATGTTTTTTTTTTTTTTACAACACAGGGGGCAAACGAGCATGCGGCTCACCTGATGGTAAGTGACTACCGCCGCTCATGGTCACCCACAACACCTACGGCATTGCAGGTGTGCTGCCGGCCTTATTATTATTATGTATATTTCGTGTACCATAATAACGTCTTTCTCATAATTTGCTTAAAATAATTTAACAATATAACTATTTATGTATAACTAACAAGTGTTATGTAAAAAATAAAAACCCCTACCATTTTTCGATAAGCTGGTAGAGTACATCTAATGCTGATTTTGTACATATGACTGTACTTAGATCTATTCGCTAAAACCACAAAGCAATTAATAGGAAAGCATCGGAGTAAACTATTAGGATCATTGTTTTTTTGATAAATCCCACCTAAAAAAAGATGTTATTTCATTCCAAACTAAGTTTAACTTTTAGATTCTTTTGACCCTTCAGTAGGCTCGACCAAGGTCCAAGTGGCACTAAAAGTCGTCAATAAAGAGTCATATCATATTCGCCATTAGAGGTTTAGACCGAACGAATGTCGTCACAAGAAATTGTCTCATTCTATGTATAAAACAAGAATCTAGAAACTTTTCCTATTGGTTTGTTTTTTAGGAAAAATTATCTAAAAACACCAAATAGACTCAGGCCGTGGAGGCTCAGGCCGCATTTCTGGATCTTTGGCCCATCATATCAGATAGAAATCTTAAGGTTTTGATGGAGTTTAAAATTTATATCTTAGATTCGTCTTAATTTTGTAGATTACTTAACAACAGTTGTAAATTAATATAATAAACCTAAACTTTTAAAAATGTTTCATGTGATTTTGTTATATATGTTTGTTTCAGCTATTGGCGTTAATATTATCATGTGGTTTGTTCGTGAAAATAGAGTGACTGCGATAAAGAAGACGATTTGTGACTTACATATTAATAATGATAATAATAACATTGACTGTTTTTGATTCTGAATGTTTCATTATAGATCGTCGCTTCGCATTATATTGGTGCATTACGATTTTTTCTAATTTATGTGTAATTTATAAATTAAATAATATTTAAATGTAATTTTTCTTTTATTCTTCAGAGTTATTGAGAGTTTTTATGTAAAATAAAATGAGATTGTTTAAAGGCAAAAGGACAACGGTTCTCAGAACAGTAATTTTTGGTGAAATTGTGACATGAATTTTTAGCATTTTCCAGTTAGTGAATAGTACAAAATCCAGGAGCAGGTTTTTAGTGAATGGTTTTATTTATATCACACTTCGTCAATTATAAACTGTTTCTGTCAATTATTTCTGCAATCGTATTGATTGATCCAACATTAGTATATTTCACGATTTTTTTTTCTTGGAATATTGTGTAATGTTGCAATGGAGTCATAAACAAGTTTATTTGACGAAAAAGTCTTAAATTACTAGATATATAGAATCCGTTTTATTTTGTATACAAAAATTTGAATTTATTAATTTTATTTTAAATGAGAACAATCTTTTTATATGCAAAGTATAATAATTATCGAAGAATAAACAAAAGCAAATTTACAACAATACGTTCTATCACTTCTGTGCCTTCCTCCGGGGCGGGAACTTAATAGTATTCTCATTGCCTGGCTTGAACTGTCCGGTGCGAGTGTACCATCCACATTGGCGGATAATGCAATCAGTGGTGGTAGTCCCGAGGGGCAGTCCCAGTGCGCTGATTCTTTCTAAGGCTTGTGCGGGGCCTCCAACTATCTATTATATGTTCGTTTATTGTACTATACCTCCAAATTAATCGTAAAAATAACCATTGTTAATAGTTGCCATGTAGGCGGGTTGGCAACCGCAGTTAAGCCCTGGATATGTTTTAAGATGGACGCAGCTACCTATCCCTCGACCGTTAGTTTCCCTTAGTTGCCGCATATGACTTCTACGGGAAAGGACGGGGTGGCTTATTCTATGCCGGAAGTACACGACGAAATTTGTTATCGATTAATTTGGATGAATATTTGTTACAGTCAAAATACTAATACTAAAAGTTAGTTTATATCATAAAAATTTACCGTATTTTTCTTTCCGAAAAGTTGGTTGTCCGAATCGTTTATCAATGGCTACCCCGATTACTACATTTTTCTTCAACTTGAAATAGAAAACAAGCTGATTGAAGTAGTAACCGTCACCTATAGACTTGAACAACCATATGAAAATTAAATAATATATTGTGACAATTGTAATACCTTATTTTATCTTAGTTTGTCTTTAATTGTACGGTTATTACCCTTATACAATCTACAGTTTTCTTTCAGCTTCTCAAAGGTTGACTGTAAGAGATCCCTTTATGGGATAAGTCCGCCATTGTATACTAAATCATTTATCAGTGTTCAGTTTGAATTATGTACAATAAAGATTTTACAATACAATACAATACCTTTTATGTTCTGCCATTCTTGAGTAGATACTAATTTGATGTAATGAAATTACAAAAAATAAAAATTATTAATACCTATACTACCTACCTATTCTATTTTTCAGTAACTCGGGTGAATCAACAAATACTAACTCTCCCAAAAACGACGTGTTTTCCATCGAACTGTGATAAAGGCTTGAAAATAATGTTGAATTGTCCGCACACTTCGTTGTCTGAACTCACCACCATGGACAGTACACCTGTAGCCGAATACATCATTTTAATGTTTAGGCTAATTTATTAAATTCAAATCATCTTTATTCAAGTAGATTTATATTATTGTCAGTATAAATAAAAAGATGTAGTTTTTGTTAATTGAAAAGACTTTTATGATTTGGTAGGTATCTAATATATGTATTTTCGCTGGGAATCAGCAGCGAGCGTATTTTTGTACAAGCTTATCTGTTTAAAGCTTGGAATAGATAAATTTAAAATATAATTATATTTTAAATTTTAAATAACGAAAATTTTCCCTTCACTGACCACTTACATTTACTATTAAAAAAAAAATGTGATATCTGATTGAATAAAAAACGTTTACCTTCTGAGTTGTCACTACTTATGATAATGTCATAAACGAGGGGGAAGGGATTGTTAGTAATGAGATCTAATAGTTTTATTGCTAACAATTTACACTAGCATGTCGATTTCCACGCGGTTCCTCCTTGAAACCTATGTGATTTATTTTAATGTATGAAAATGGAATGGTAACCCCACTTGCGCTAAATTCGTCACGATGGGCCAATTAATCTACTTCATTCTGACCTATTATCTCTCACTGGTAGCCCGCTAGCGTATACCGATATCGCAGTCAGGGTTACTATTCCATTTTTATCCATTAAAAATGTCATAAAAAAGAAGAGTTAAGAAAAGTTACCCACCAGGTACTGAATGTTTGAGGCAATAGCTTTCAGCGCCCATCGGCTCCACCTCGCCGTCGGGTAAGTAACACCCGAAACCGTTATTTTTCGTGACGTCTCCACCTCGGCAGTATAGGTTTGGAACGACTCTGGATTAATAATGAATACCAGGAGAAATGGACTTTTAATGATGGGGGCCAGCGATCCCATTAACAATAGTAATGAGATCATTGGTCTCCGTTGGTGGTTGGTTAGTAAAATAAATAGCCAGGTTGACTTCCACGTGGATTCCCTGGAAGCTATCGTGGTTAACTGTTAATAAATTTGTCACGATTACCAACTAACCTGTTTTCATTCAGATCTATCATTTCTCAGCGTATTCGTTTCATTAATATTTATTTAAAAAATATTGAATACTTTTGGAATAGATGTACGTGGTACCTAGACCAATTGAAATATATAGCTGTATGTGATTTTTTAAATTCCATTTATGTTTATTAAAAAAAAAATATTGTCATTGAACTTAGAAGGGATATATAAAGCCGCTGTTCGGTAAACAACACGTTGCATCTTTGTGTTCAACAAAAGAAATTCTTATTAGTTAGATGGCGCCATACTTGCACTACTAATAATAGGAGTAGTAGGTACCTAGCAGTAATTATGGAGCAAATTCTATTCTAAATAAAGTTCATTTAAATAAAGTATTTTTAATTTCACTAACCGAAAGAATCTGGTGCCAGTATACGCGTGTCCATGGGTATCGCCTTTGACGAGAGATAAGAATAGCTGACAGGTCTTTGGTACTATGTCATTGAACAATTCAATTGTAACTTTACCGATCCTTGATCCGCCCAACACACATATGTCCATTGATACCCTGATTCATAGATGGAGACAAAAAAAAATTTAGGTAGAAAACATAACTGCTATTAGTTAATATATTATTGATGATATAATTACGAATGAGAAGAGTTATAAAAGTGAATGAAGCAATTGATGTATGTAAGATTTAGTTCTCGGTTCTGCCAACCCCGTAAGGGACTTAGTTTGTAGATACGAGTAGATAATAAATTACCTAGTGCGATGGACGTTCGGTGGCTTGTCAAAAGCTGGATCTCTTATGTCACGATCAATTTTCTCAGTTTTAAATAAAATAAATGGCAAACTGAAAAATAATTTACTTGTATTAATATTGAAAAGAAAAAATATATGAATAACTTTATTTTTATGAAGCTTCTCCTTTGTGGGTTTTTCCAGTAGTTGGTTAGCTTGGCAGGCGGACTGGCAATCGCTGTTAGGCTTTAGAGATTTATTCAAAAGGGACGCTGCTGCCCATCCCTCGCCCTTCCTTAGCTCTTACGACATCCACGGAAATGGAAGGGGTGGCCTATTTTATGCCGGGACCACACGGCCATATATATTATATCTCTTCTACATATATATTAAATTTTCATAAATTTTACTGCAATTTGTCGGGATGAGAAACATACTCATTTCAATTTATAGTGTAATATTAGCACAAATAATGAAATACTAATGGGCTGGTCATGAGACATCTTGTCTGCTATCATTGTGAAGGGTGTAGCTCCCGACACACATTTCAACTAGCATATTGAGTACAAAGTCCCATGGAGTTAGCAGCCGTCACTTGGATTAATTTGGGATTATACTACACTATAATTGAAGACTTGATAACTGACTAGTAATAAATGAATAAAAAATAATTATTTATTATACTTACGAGGCCCCCAAAATTAATTTATGCTTTGTATCTTGCCAGAATGCATCTAATTCTTTGGTAAGCAATTGCTCCGATCGCTATAAATATTGACAATATTGTTAGAATACTTTATGTTTATGATATGATAGTTATACTCATACCATTTGTTTTGTAATATATGTAAAAATGACCTAATAATTTGTCTGAAAATGTCTCGTTTAGTGGCAAAACACGTGTCGCAAAACGAACGTGAACAAAATGGTAGTCAGAGATTAAAGGCTGACATGGATGGTAGTAACAGGTGGTCAGTCACAAATATACCTACTATGCTAGCGAAATTAAACAAAATCATTCTAATCAAACTATTAGAGAAGTATATATAATATAAATGTATAATAGAAAATAATCAGATAATACCTAGTTCAGCAAAATATACATAAAAGTTAAATTAATGTACTAACTGCAATTAGTAATCTTGAATAGAAATATAGATTTTTCACACGTATCTCGTCTAGAACTCGTTGTCTTTGCTTGCAAAGTAGTTTATTGTAAGTATTCGTTGGTTCTGTATTCCAACAGTCGACAAACCCCTGTAATTTTAATTAATAAATAAAATACGAATATAAGAATAATGTGACGTATATTGGAAATGTACTTAAGACGCGTACCACATTGGGATACATGTTTAAGTCCTGCAAAAAGATATTAACCTGTCAATATCCTCTATTCCGAAATTTCTTCTATTTTAAAGTCAGTTAAAAATATTATTCTTCAACCTTATCCTTTTGTGTTAAAAAAAAAATAGATAAATGAATTCAACACCCACAGCCTAGTGATACAGTTTCAAAACCTTCCAAAAGTTTGATGTTTTTAATTTAATTAAAGTATTGAAGATTCACAATAGCTTTGTTTATGAGAATAAATGGGATAAGGTTAGATAATTAAGAGAAACTTTTTGCTAACTAACCCCAGTTCTTTGAATTAAATTAATTCGTTTAAGCAACTCCTTGTTGACGTTCATATTTTCTTCTAATTGTCGCGCATAGTAGTCCAACCTGCGTGGCTTCAGGTAAAGCTCAGGAAACAATTCTGGAGGGCTGTCGTCTACTTTGTGTTTGCTCATTTGTAGCTTTAAAATATTAATACAAAAAATAATCATAACTACTTAATTTGTTAATTATATTACATCTATTTTATTATTATTTGCCGTGTGTTAGTGGCCGTGTGGTCCCGGCTTAGAATAGGCCACCCTTTCCTCTCCTGTGGGTGTCGACCACAGTGTTCCTTTTAAAACATCTTTAAAAGCCTAATTGTGGTTGTAAACCTGCCTGCTGAGCGGGGCAACTACTGGCAAAACATCCCTTATGGGGAAGGCTTATGTTCAGCAGTGGACAGATAACGGCTGATATGATAATGATGATGATTCTATTATTAACTAGCTATTTACCTGTTACTTTGTACACGTAAAAAAGAAATAGGAATACTGATGATAATTTCTATCGTATTAAGATAAAAAATGTACCAGATTTTATGTTAGACTTTCATGAACACAACTGTTAAAATCACATCCAATTTGATGTAGTAATTTTTGCGTGATGTTGGAACAAACAGACAAAACTTCTAAAAGCTTATAATTTTACAACTAAAAAACAAGAAGTAAGATTAGTTACCTCTTTTTGATGGTTACACCAATTGGCATAGAACTGCTTGGATAGCAATGGAAATCGCGGTGGCTAAATTAAACAAAAAGAAAATTATTTGAATAGTGCATTATGAATAGAAATGTTTATATTAAAAAATGTACAAATACAGCTAAACTTTTATTCATGATTATGGGTGGTGGAGAGTTCGGAAACTAGTCGAGTATTTTTGACAAAAAATACACGAATTTAATCTGATTATTTTTTTTTTCTACTAAAATTTACTTTATTCGGGTCGTTACTTTGCTCATTTTGCTGTAATATTAAATTGAAACTTTAAAGTTAGAAAATGGTGCTTAAGTATCGATTCTAATGTTGATATTAGTCTGCCTAAAGTTTTAAGTTTAATAAGTTTATTTCAAAATATTTATTTAATATATAATAATCTTTTTACCTGTAAAAAGCTACATTATCAGCGGATAAAATAGTCTATACATATATATTTATGTATATGTAATGGATGATAATGGAATAGAAATCCCTTTTTCGCTAACGGTATACGACTAAGTCGTACATTGGCGGAGCACCAGTGAGGGATGACAGGTAAGAATGTAAAAGTAGGTTAGTTAGCCTATCGCGATGAATACACGATGGTTTCCAGGGGGAGTATATTGCTAGAAATGGGACTGGTAGTTCGTTTTACTAACAATCCCTCCCCTTTCGTAATATATATTTGAAAATTATATCAACCCGTGCGAAATCGGGCCTGGTCATTAATAATTAAAATATAATAGGTGATTTACAACAAGTGGGATTGGTATACCTTTCGACTGTGCTTTCAACTTCGATTCTCAAGAAAGGCCTTAGAAATATAGAAGGAATCATTTTATAAAATGTTTTCTGGAAATATCAACTTTTCTGAAGACTTAAAATTAATCAAATTAACAGAGGTTACACTTGTTGAAAATCATCCTAATGTGCAATTTGTTAATAAAAAAAGGTTACTGACTAGTTTGAATTCTCTCGGTTTCCGTATACGAGGCGGCCGTGGTCGTTCCGGTTCCGGCGGTGGTGTGCGCAACGCCGGATTTTCCAGCAATTCATCGCACACTCGCTCGCGCAGCGGATGCATTTTTATATTGTAAGCTTTTATTTTTTATCAGACCAACAATGAGCAAAACATAGCTTTATTTTTGTTTCATATACAACAACTAATAAGTGCGTTTTAAAAAGAGAACTAAAAACAGTTCCTATTATTGCAACGAAGAATTAATTTTTTTAGAAAGACGTAATACTTAAATTTATATAGTTTTTCTCAAATTTCTATACAATAATAATATTTATAATAAAATAACTGTATTTAAACTTTAATTTTTAATTCTCTGAATATGTCAGTCTTGACATCATCTAGCAGTCATTTGCAACTGATTTAATAAATAGATTCAATTCTATGATATGATACTCTTTAAAATGATGATAAAAAATGTTGATTGGTTTGTTTATTTTTTAATAACCTCATAGTAGTTTAAAGGCTCAACCAATAGTTGTGAAGTAAGTAATTAAAATGGATAACATTTCATTCATTTTTTTTTTATGGAATCTGATTTTTCGGAATAGAGGAAAGAAATTTTTTCTTTCCATAATAAAAGGATAAATTAAATTTTATTAATGATTCAATAGATAAAAACTTAGGTCAAATTAGAACTAGAGCAACTCGGAATCGGTACAGCTTTAGCGGTGACTATGTACGTTGAGGTACTTATTTGGTGCCACCGGTATTTAATGGTGATTGTGTTGACATTGTAGTCCATGGCGACCACTGGGGGTGCGTGCTTGTTGTCTACTTCCACGCGTACATACGTTATCTTCATACAATAACCGACCTGTGGACAAAATGGCAATGTTTACATTTAAATTATTGACTATATCTACTATACATGACATAACGGAACGGGTGTAACAGATCGAAATCTAGTGTTGTTATTCATTAATTTCTATAATGTAAATAATGTATATCAGACGATAACTCAGATTTATGACTCAGATCAGTTAAAAAAAAAAAAAACTAATACAACCGGTACAAGGAAAGAGATTTAGAAAAAAGTCGATAGCTGTATGAACTCTATGGCGCAGTCGTAGGCACGATCGAAATAAGTTCACTTGTGTTATTACTTTTTTCTAACTTTTAACTGTATAACTGTAACTTTTTTATTTAGAATTATTTATAATTTATTTAGAATTAAGTACTAACTATACAAACTCACTGTTATAGGAATTCTGGTTAATTTATCCTGTTGCGAGTTACCAATAGTGCCCGCCACGTTGAATGAGATATGCCCCACATTAGTGCCTGTAATAGATAATATTTGTAGTTGATAAACCTATAATTTCGTCATGCGCCTATTAGGTGGACCTCCATACGGTTCCTCTTGGAAATTATCTTGATAAGTTCTTTATGAATTCATCACTATAGGCCAACTAACCTGCTTTCATCCTCATCTATTGTCACATCTGGTGGGGCGCCAGTGTATACTGATAACGAAGGCAAGGTTACCATTACATTGTAATCCTTTAATTGCGTCATGCAATTTATTTGAGCTGTGAACCATTGTGTCTGTGATAGAGATATGTTCTCTTTTATACATAATTATCACAAAGGTACCAACCATACACGATAGAAGTTATTATTTGCCTCATCATTTTTTTATTTTTCTATGCTACTACATTTATTTACTAAAATTTATATCTACGTAAATACGATTATTTTATTTTTTATTAAGATGTTTAATATCATAAAGCTGTTAATAAATGAAAAATCGTTAGTACATACTAAATTATTGAACATTTTGTTCAAGAAATAAATTATTTCTTGAACAAAATAATTCTTTTAGCGATAAATAGCCCATTGTTTTCTCCCTGTGGTTATTTCTTGTAATTGTTTGCATCTATAATAAGTTTACTATTATAATCTTTTGAAGGAACCTATAAAGTGTATCCACTTATCTATCTATTTCAATCTTAAATAGTACTGTTAATAATATAAATAAATAATGACCAAAATTGGTTGGATTAGTTACATATATTATAGTTATACAATATGTAATATAAAATTCACTGTAAAGTTGATTAAAGAATAAACTGATGGAAAGAAAAAGTAAATAGAGATAAAAAAGAGAATAAAAATTCTTACCAAATTCAAAGACATCCGTGGTGTCCGAACAAATGGCTGTGTAGACATTGTAAACGAACAGTAAGTATACAAGCGACCACTTCATCGCCACTGTATCTTTAGTAATATTACTTACTTGGAAAGAAATTTAATTTTTGTAATTTAAATTTAAATACATAAGGTGTACATATTCGGAGCGAATTGATTCTATACGAGAGTTCAATTATTTTATGCTCTCACATTACATTCATGTATTAATACAATTGTATTAATACATGAAATGACAAATTATTTTAGTAGATAAGGAAAAAAGTAGGAATTCTTCATAATTTATATTTTGTACGAGTTTCATACAATATGATTTATTTAGTGAAATCAAAATTCTTTTTTGCCGAACTGCAATTACTTATTATTATTTCTCCATAGCTCAATGATAAATGGTGGCGATAAAGCTTACGGTCTCTATATTTATAGTGTCTATACTATCATTTTAGATCAAAGCCGTAAGATCCCGGCATAGAATGGCCCTTTCCTCCCTTTTCCGTGGGTGTCGTAAGATAAAGTAAGGGAACTTAATGGTCGAGGGACAGATAGCAGTGTCTCTCTTAAAAGTCATCAAAACCTAACTGTGGTCGTCAATTTGCCCGCCAAGCGTCGCAACTATTGGCAAAACCACCCCAATAGGATATATTTAGCAGTGGATAGTTAACGGCTGATATTGTATACCATCAATTTTACTCTTCTTTTTTTACAATACAGGAGACAGACGAGCATGCGGCTCACCTGATGGTAAGTGACTACCGCTGCCCATGATCACCTACAACACCAACAGCATTGTAGGTGTGCTGCCAACCTTTTAAAAAGGAATATGCTCTTTTCTTGAAGGTTATGATGTCGTATTGATTCGGAAATATATATGGAAGTTGATTTCAAAGAGTGGTTGTGCATGGAAGAAAGCGCCTTGAAAAACGCACGGTGGAAGACTGCCACTCGTCCAGATGGTTGGGATGAAACTTTAGTTTATGGTGGGTTGTACGGTGGTGAAAATCAGCAGCAGGTATCAATCCGAACAATTCCTTAGAGTACTCTCCATGATAAAATCGGTAGAAGGTGCACAGAGATGCAACATCTTGACGCAGTTTCAGTGGTTCGAGTCGGACTGTTTATCATCTTTGGCGTCTTAACGATTCAAGCGATTGTTGTAACATACAGGTATTATTTTAGGATGAAGAAAGTCATAGATTTTATACAGTAGTAGTTTTACACAATCTTTTTTGTGGAACTCACCATTTTTCGTTAATATCCTCAGTACGAGATGTCTATTAAACTGGGATAGATATATGTAACGTATACATAACGTAACGTAACGAGGAGGGAGGGATTGTTAGTAATGGGGATTAGTAGCCCCATTGCTAGCAAAATATATCCCGTTAGGTCGAACTCCTCGTGCTTCCTCCTGGAAATCATCGTGATTGATTTATCTTTAGATTCGTCACGGTGGGCTAATTGACCTGCCGTTTCATTCTCACCTATCATCCCTCTCTGGTGCTTCGCCAGTGTATGTATACCGATAGCGCAGGCGGCGTTACCATTTCCTTATCATTCATTAAAAAACATCTAGAAAAAATAGGACTTATGCCTCCCATAAATTTCAAAATTTCCGATTACCAACAAATATACTCAAGGAGGGTTATGATTATCGAATGATCGATAATTGTGATAATTCACGATTATCGATTCACGAACGGCCTTGAAGAGGCGAATTTTAGCCAGAAGGGGTGGTGATGCGGCATTACAGATAAGCGAAAGTGAATAGGCCTACTAGTCCTTGCAGTTACAATAATATTAATATAATATGTAGTATATTTTATTATTTTTATTTAAAAATAAACACAGTAAGTTCATAAAATTCTTGTGGCGTATATTTATAGATATCTTTGTCTATTTATGTTATATCTACATAGTTACCTAATGAAATGAATGGATAAATAAACTTAGTATCTAAGTAAGGTTTATAAATTTTATATTTAGACTTATGCTCAATTTGTTCAATTATGTATTTATTGATTTATTTATTCATTGCAATTAGGTTGATATACACCCTTCACGGTGATCTTATAATATGAGGCGTTGGGCTGTTTGTCCCCGTAAGAGATCACCACGTCGTTGGCGTAACTATTGAAGGTCACTGTCGGTGGCAGCATGGGATAGTCCATCTCCACCATCACGTACTTATCTTTCCAATATATTGGAACCTGAATATTTTGAAAATAAAAACAACGGTACATTTCGTTACATTATTACACTTTTAATAAAGTATATTATAAAGTAAGAATAATATTTGTTCTATTGTGTCTAATTATTAATATTTGAATATACATATTGAATAGAAAAGATATACAAAATTAAATTATTTTTTTTATTTTTAAATAAGTTACAGTACTAATATTAATATTATAATTTTAAATGAATACAGAAATGGTCATACAAGAACTGGGCTCTTAAATAGATTAATATAATAACCAGTGTTAAGAAACCACAGCAGGTCCAAACCACAGCATTTGGTTCTAAACCAGCAGGTCAGTTAGCCCATCGTGGCGAATTCCACTAAAATTAACCATGATGGCTTCCAGGGGGAACCCCGGTTTAGAATTATAGAAACAGAAACATAAAAAAAAAATATATTTTTTGTTTCTACTTTTTATGCAATTAATACATACTCACAGAAAAGTAAACATGTTTAGTTTCTTCATATGAAAGTATTACGCCTTCATTAATTACTATCACAGAACTGTTAGGGACATTCTTGCCAAATTCCCATACATGTGTCCAAGCTAATGCGTCATTTTCTTGTACGTATATAAAAAATGTAGTAACAGTAAAAAATAATAACGAACATTGAACGGTGTGGACTGTCGTTCGGTGAGCGTGGACTGTAGGGGCGTTGGTTCAGGCTGGAGTGAAACACAGCGATTACTATTCTGAAGCCTCCGGTACCGTCTGAAGAGAGTATTTTTTCTTCTTGTCCTATTTCTTCTCGAGTGTAGTGCGTCGCTGCCCGGAAGCGAATGCCGCTCGACGGGAGGCGGCCTATCTTTATACCCGCCCGCTCGCACGATAACGTTTCCAACTCGCGTTAGCGAATCTGCGCGAGCGGGACGGGGCGAGAATGAACGAGACGCGTGTCTCTTCAGATCGGTACTCTATAGCGTTTATTTATTTATTGCAATTTACAATTTCTTAATTCTATTTATTGTTACAATTTCTATTTCTATTTGTAGGTAATAATGACAACACACAAAGGAATACTTTATTTAACTTACACTATAGGTATCTTAAATCTATGTAAATCTATATAAAATAACAGAATACAAAAAACGATTAAACTAGAAACTTAACAACTAACTATAAACATTGCTATAAATATCGCTATAATTACACATATACAAATAATGTCGCGAACAAACATTTTATCATATCGAAATCGATGAATGAAGTGACTAAATGGAAAGAAAAATAATTTTATCTTTCGACTGGATATACGAGTATGTAATTTCTAAATAGCCATTATATTACTAACATAGTATAAATTATTACGCTTGATAGACTATAAAATCGATTTACTTGTACTTAAATATATTTTCTTTGGAACCTTTGTATTTATTATTGTAAGTAAATATAGGGACATTTTAGGGACAAAGATCTGGGGATTATTCGATGACCATGGTTGTTTCATAATGTCAAGTTTAGGAACTTAATTTTAAGGTATTTTGTAAGTTGCGCCTTTTACTTTTTTTTTTTTTATTCGATTGGCTTATTGTTAAAAACATTTTTTTTTATTTAAGCGTTTAAAATATAGTAATTACTATATATATATATATATATATATATATATATATATATATATATATATATATATATATATATATATATATATATATATATATATATATATATATATATATATATATCATTATACATAACCATTATATAAAGTTTATGTCAATATGAATTAAATAAATCTAAACACGAGGTCGCTGGTTCAAAGCGTCGAGGTTACATAATCAAAGTTTCTCATCACAAAGTATATCAGCCCTATAATAGTCATCAAAATTGTACTACTTTGCAATAAAATAAAAGTAATGCATATATGTATGATAAACTTCTTGTAGTATCAAAACAGAAACAATATAAAAATATAGTGAAATAAAATTAGGTCTATATTCAAATCACTTTAAAATTAATCAAGTGACATTTAATGTTACAAATAACCTTAATTTTCCTTCAATTTCATATTTGAATAAATTTATTAAAAAAAAAATATGATGAAGAACAGCGGACTGGTTTTGTTTGCTTGCGCTGGTTTATTACTTGTAAGTAAGGCGTCGTTATTTATAAGAAGTTAGAAAAAGAGATGTGGTTTTACATTACATGAAATGAAATAGGTTGTCAAATTAAAAGTATCATACCAATAGTAAATACACAGTTTTACGAAGATTATGTTATTATTATGATATTATGTTAAACTATCTTAGAAATAACTGAAGATAATTTTGACAAAATTTGTATAAAAGTTAGGAGTAAAATTAGCGTGAAACAACAGTGTACAACTTTTTAGGTTAGAAAAAACATTCTCTTTTCTATTGACTGTATTCATGGACCATGTCGTCAATTGTCGACATGTGCCCCAATTCCCTAAGCGCACTAATTATGAAGATTTCGATATAAAATGTACGTAGAGTTTTGTTGCGCATATCACACTGCCTTAATTCTGTTTAGAGGTATAGTCACTATTTTTTTTGTTACAAAATGGGTTTACCATTGATCTTACCTTACCTGTTGGTAAGTAATGACACGATACTTAACTAGAAGATATTAGCGACAATATTTCTATCCCAATACAAAGGCTCCAATTAGAATGATTACTTATCTATATTGTGCACTTGTTAATTTTATAATTTAAGAGCGGGGGTGCCGTCCTCGGCGGTTCGACAGCATGGAGTCTCCTTCGCATGTCCTACTACTTCTGGACGTCGGATTTGGGTGTGGAGCTTGGCTCGAGCGTGCTATTCATTACCGGTGCCCTGCTCTGTTTGCCAACGTGCTGGCTCTCCACCTTGGTGCCTTACCATGTTAAATCGATGGCACTTATGGCAACCGTACGTTCAATTGGACTTTTAAATTGTTTGACATAATATTAAATATATTATGTCAAACAATTTAAAAGTGTAAGTAAAACTGGTTATATCCTGTGATTTTACCTGTGTGATTTAGTATATGAAGTATCATACGTGTTAAATTAGGAAATAGTTTAACCATGTACCACATCGAGTAACAAATGTCAAAACATCTTTACAGTCTTTCACATTTATAATATTAGTAGAGTTTGTATCGGTATTTTCTCTGAGCAAGAAATCAAAAATTTCCAGAAGCGGCGCGTATAAATGAGACGTATCTATCATGTAAGCCGTCAAAGCAAATGATGTCTTGTTCGTGAATAGAGAGATAGAGACTTTGTTTCTGGCCACCTTGAAATACTATAAATAATGTGAGATAAAATTGACCGAGCTACTAGTACGAGTACATTCGACGATCTATAATTATAGATAAATAGCTATTGTTGTTACTGCTATTTATTTATTTATTAAACAATATATATACAACATAAGTACATTGGACCCAGCACTAGGCGAACCTATATTACGGAAGATATTTGGATAAAATATATTATTTATTGGTCTCAGACAAAGCGGATCGATTGAGCAAATTCTTAATGAACCAGTTACTCGAAATGTCAGATAATTTACATATTAGTCTTTAACGGTTGTCCTTGATACTTTACAGCTGATGGGTTTAGTGACAGTTGCAATGCTGATGCTGTCCATGGGACTGTCCTCAATCACAGGATTGTCGCGCGCACTCCGAGAACCAAGCGGACTAAATAGCAGCATGCTAAGAGCGATGGCATTTAACAGCTTCGACCCTTCAGTCAAGAGTGCCTTTAGTGCTATGCAAATTGAAGTATATTTATGTTTACAGTTAGTTATGCAGAAAACAGTCACGTTATCTGGAATGTCTGTAAGATATGGCTGTTTTCTGCACAACCAGCTCCATTCTATCCTATAATATATAATATGTGTAATTTAAGTATAAATGTGTTTCTATATTAGGTTTACTAAAGGCTTTATTTATTATTTCCAAATATAAAATAGATATACGTACTGTCAAGTTAGCCTGATAATAATGTGGGGTTACCTAAGCCTTTATGTCTGTTACTGGGGTTACATTGCAAATAATTCAAACGGGGCATACATAGAATTACTTCTGAAATATGTTTATCTTTTATTTGATACTGATTATTGCAAAGAGCTTTTGACCTTGGGTCATTTAATGATTTGCAGTTAAGGTGCTGCGGAGTGCAATCGTACTTAGACTGGTATCAGCATCGCCGAACATTACCGCCTGCTTGCTGTGGCCGTATATGGAATGGAAAGGTAGGACTTTTTTAATTTGAAATTATCATTAAAATAATATAATACAATTTTTTTTCAAAATACTGCAAATACTACATAATTTTTGATAAAGAGCTTTTCAAAATCTGCAATGTGAACAGTTTTAGGAGTGCCTAGTTCATTGTAATGAAGTTTAGAAGGCTCCTTTATAGCAAAGAATACTTACTTTCATATTTTCATAATATTAGTCAGGACAAGCCAGTCAGTATGGTCCCGGCATAGAATGTGTCACTCCTTTTTTTCCTATGGGTGTTTTAAGTGGCGACTAAGGGAACTTAATGGTTAGGAGAAATATAGTCCCTTTTAAAACATCATCAAAAGCTACGGTTGCAACTTGCTTGCCAAGCGTGGCAACTATTGGTGAAAACCATCTTAAATAGGGGAGGTCTACGTTCAGCAGTGGACAGATAATGGCTGATATAATGAGTGTGGAAAGGATATACATAATAGGTATATTATGTATTTATTACGCGATAAGTACACAATGCCTTGCTATGTTACGTAGCGCGGCGAGCAGTGCGATGTACCTCTATATGGAACTGGATGTCTACGTCCTGCACTCGCTGAGCTACGCCGCTACACCAACGCACTCTCTGCTCTCGCTTCCGCCATTATTATCGTTATGGTAATCATATTAATAAGTAGTGTAAGTAATTTCTATCTCAAAGGAAAAAGCTGTAAAAATATGCTCATGCTTTCTGCTCTGCTCATCCCAGATGAGATAATCAGATATTTGTGGATTGCTCTTGATATTTTCTATATTTGGCTGAGCTTATCCACTAAACTACTGCAATTGAATCCATAAGTCTACTATGATAGTAGATAATGTTTTCCCTCTCTTATTATTAGAGTAATTTTTTGTACAAAGAAATGGCAAATAAACTGACTACCCATGTAATGGAAAGTGGACACATCACCTATAGACATGAACAGCAATGTGAACATAATGCACTGCGAACTAAGGTGTTCTAAGTTCATATCGTGTAATTTCATTGCTATCAGCTGCGGCACAGCTGCTTCATGGTAGAAATACGTTCGTACAAAGTCTCTTTTTAGTAATTCACGCATTTTCCACAATTTATTGAGCATATTTGAAAATAACGAACTTTCTGCATACAAAAGCGTTTATCTTCTTTACAGTTAATAGGGGATTTTAAATGATAAAGTTTATGGTGTCTGTCGCATACGTTAAATTATATTAACTTACAGGGTGTGACATTGTTTACAACTGCTTACATTTTGGTGACCAATGTGGTGGAGCGAAATGAGGCGCGTGTCTTTAAACCAATGCAGCCACTGCGCGTCGCCTGTGTCGCCGCGCACCCTCCCATGGTATCGCTGACGTCGCCTGCTGCACTCCCTAATCTAACCCCACAAATGTGAAATCACTTGGCCTACTTTATGTTCTGTAGTTATCATTGGTTATTTAAATGCGAGCATGTCTTTTATAATATCTATATGAAAATAGAATTCCCGTATCTTATTGATCTCTTTAATGTTAGGTATCATACTGTAATCTAATTTTGATTGTTATTTTTTTATTATTAAATTATTATAAAAACAAGATCTTATAAATCAGCTATATTCGATAGATCCAATGTAGTATACTTACTACTTATTTAATATTGAACTGCTGGACATATCTAAATGGTTAAAGGATTGTAATATTGGGCCGCATTAAAAAACATATTGAGGATATCTTTTTAATCATAATTTTTTGAACACAATACAACATGCAAGCATCATTATGCTTTATGAAAATTAAGAAACAATCATATCTTTTCTATATTTGGTACCTATTTTTGGTTATCATCAAATTATACAAGAAAACGATCTCTATATAAAGACAAACAAAAACTATAATATATTATGAAAAATTTCGTACAACAGGGCGCGATCGCGCGGGCGTGCGGCGGCTTGTCGACACTACGCTACTCATGTACAGGACTATCTCTAGTATTAAAATATTACGTAATATAATAATTGAAAAGCCGCCGGCGCCGGCGCAGCCCGCGCGCCGCGCCGCTCCCCGCGCGCCCTCCACGCAGCCCGTTCGCAGCGCTCGGCAGCGAAGGCGACACTATACATTATTCATATTCACAACAATAGCTAAATAGTTCCGTTACGACTCTAGGATAATAATTTGAAGCAATCGACGTACTGTAAAATTTAGAATTCGAAGATTATAAGTAGTGGCGGTGTGAACGCGCCGAGGTAGAGGACGCATACGGATTGCGGTCGATTTACCGCGACGCCTCGGGCCCGATACGGCTCTACATAGGCTACTTCAGTAGACTCATTCATTCGTCACTCGATATTGACATAATTATATTGGAAAGAAAAACTCATATTTATATTGTCGTGTCGGGCTCGAGGCGGATGTTTTGATTTCACGGGACATTTGTGTGCGTTTTATTATTAGGAACTCTATGAGGGCTTACAATAACCGTAACAATTCTACTGGAACGAGAAGTTTACTTCACTATTTTTTTTTTAAATAACTAGATATAATTTGTCTAGAAACGAGTTCTTAAAGAACATGTTTGTTCGGTAACCGGGTCCGATTAAATCTACGAACGCCACGCGAAATCAAAACACAGCTCGATATAACACGCTCGGTGCCGGAACCGCTCGGCGCTCCTCTCGGTTCGATAGGTCCCACCCGGGACGCTCGTGCGGCCAAAGCGAACCGTCACGGGGCGTCCGCCCGCGGTCCAGCTACGTTAACACTACAGTATCGCTACAACGAGGTGATCATCCCACCGCGACTCTCCAATATAATACAGTATCACAAGGCGGTTCCGGTCGCCGCGCGGGCGGGCGCCGTCGCCGCTCGCTAAGTTAAGGCCGTCGAGGGGGTCCCGCGCCCGCCGCAATTGGTTAAATTAGATCTATCTAGAATAAATAGGTGCGCGTGCGCAGCTCGGCGCTCAGGGCGGCTCTAGCGCCGCGCGCCGCGGTGCTTGCGGTGCGCCGCGCGGCCCCGGCCCCGCCCCCACCACGCCGCCAGCAGCGCCAGCGCCGTCGCCCAGCGCGCCGCGCCCCGCGCCCTGCACCGCACCGCCACGCATGTACCTCCGCCGGCCCCGGCCGCCCGGCGCTCGGCAGCGGCAGCGACCACTCACAACCTACCACTCGATACTGACGTGGAATTAGGCCAGGGGAATTCTCGTTCTTTCCCAAAGGTGGTGTTCCTTGTTCAACGTAAGAACATTCGAAGAACATTCTTGATTCTTTTGTTGCTCGATTGATTTCGCGAATAATTTCGTACAGAGTTCTTTTCTAAGAAAGTTTTCAGTATCATGCGAATTGCTTGGCATGTGCACATTTTTTTCACTTTCAATTCAATTCACTTTCGTTTCCCTGTACAAGGTCAAACTCAGTTATAGTGATAATATTCAAGAAACTCAACAAATTTCTCAATTTCAAAATAAAATTCTCTTAAGAAATTTTCGTATATTGACTCGGACATGATGAAGAAAATATTTTTTAATTCTCGCTATAAATCATAGTGGAAATTTTCGACTTTCTTAGGAAAAGTTGTTCAATCTATCACGTATTTTAATTCTAATGCTACGTTGTTATTTTAGTCTAATTCCACGTTTACAATGCTTTTGTGTTTAACTAAATAAAAGCAGCTATTTAGTGGTTGTGATTTATAATATATAAGTGGTTGGGAGCCGTTGTGAGTGATGACTGCGAGCTCCTGAGATAGGTAGTATATACGGGTGGGTATGTGTACTTCTACAGTTATTTACATTTTATAGAATGTATTATATGGGACTGCAACTAATATTAATTATTTAGGAACATTGTAAACACAATTTACTATCAAGTGCATATACTATGGATGCATTTTTGAATACCTAAAATGATGTATGATTTCTGTAATACTTCATACAAATGTTTAGTTTGTACATAGAATACAATTATACAATGGACATTTATGATGTAAAAAGAGAAAAATGGATTTGATGGGAAAACAAAAAAAAAAATACTTTATAACTTCTTAACATACTAGATCATTAACAAGTGCACGCAATTCTATAAAACAAAAAAATATAATTATAGAATAATCATGCAACCATGGATGAGTAAAAGAGAAAACATGCAACATAAAATGATATTTGAAATGATAGTCTTCAATTCTATGATTACAATAAATATTAATTGGTGCCCAGCGTGGATACAACTTTAGTGACCCACGTTGGGCGCCAATGATTTTTATAAGTGAACTAAATATAAATTTTTGGTTTTTATATAAATAACAAAATGTGAAAATTTTAATTGTTCAATTAAATAAAATTGAAGACTAAAGCACATAAATAAATGTTAATTGAGCAATGTATGAATGAATAAGAAAGTGGGGATGGTTACCGATGCACACAACACGCGAGATTGCTCACCAAAGTAGCACACTGCCCGCCCTGCAACAAGCGGAAACGACACTTTCACACGAGACAATTTTGTAAGCGATTCCAATTAGATGGCTGGAAGCTTTATGGAAATTGTTAGTTGCACACGTAAGCAGGAACTCGATCAGAATATGAAAACGATTAATTATAGCGATTTTACATACATGATTCGTATCTCACAATTTTGAATCATCACGATATTTATAGAGACAGGATCTTAACCGCTGCTTAATTAGACATTTTACTGAGTGATTCGTGCGCATAATAAGACGCAGAAAACACTACACAAACTACCCCAATGTGTCATGCAGTTTGCTCACACTTGTTGGTTAAAATTGTTTAAAATTATTTGAATAAATTTAATTATGGAACATCGATATCGATTAAGTAAGATCAAAATATTTAGTTTTGTGAGATTGATTATTATTCGAGAACAACAGCGTGACATGACGATTTTTTCCCGTCTTCACTTGCGTAATCTGTAAAATGGCCCTAAGTTTTAAAGCGCTGTTGTACACATCAGTGTCGTACCAATGATTATCAAAATTAAGTTGTCTCATACATTTTCTACAACGTATAAGTACGTAGATACTATGTAGTATCAATGATGTTCAGTGACGTAAGTACCACGTTGATATAACTAACAAAATGTGAATTTATGTGAGAGAATATTTTTCCAGTAAGAAATAATGAGATTCAAGATGGACGACGAGAAATTGATAGAAGAAGAAAAGTAAAGACGCAACTTAAAACTTAAACGGCTCGGCGGATTAATATTAATGAAATGTCGTTTACTCTTGACTGCTATTATATTATACAATAACAAATATAAAATAAATATAGTAGCAATAAACTGTCCAAACTTAATAGATCTATTGTATCTTGCTCATGCCCACGCGTATCGCAGCGACTGCTAAGTGAAGGGAGCGCATCAGCACTGAATATCACTGATGAGTGCGGATATATATACATATTACGATAGAGATGATATACGGGCTGCTGGCACTTAGCAGTGTGGCTAGACCCTTACGTACTCGTACATTCAGCGTATCTTCGGTCGCATTTATACATTCAACGCTGATCGTATGCTAAGTTTGGCGCGTCATAGAGGAGAATGTGCAATTTGGCGTTGTTGATCTTCCGCTAATGCGTTTCGTTGCTAAAGATACATGAGCAAAGATCGACCTAATGTGGTGCTAGTCTTAGCGACTGAATAGATCTCGGGTGTCAACATTCTACGGTGGTACGGCGAAATAATAACGGACCTTCAACGCATTGTGACTGAGAACAGCAAATTGTATGCAATTTGGAGTATATGACCACTTATATAACTACGTACTCCCAAACATGTCTCTGCGCATAGCTAAAAGCTCCGCGCACATCATGGAGTGAGCACCAGATAATACGGCCATGATGAGTGGTCAGCGGCATAGTTTCTGTGAGCAAAGATCCGTGTAATGTGGCGGTAGCGTTAGCTTTAGCGTATGGGGGAGAAGCGCGGCGGTACCTGGCAGGCGGGGCAGTGCGGCGGCGCGCAGCCCGCCAGCTGCAGGCGGCGCGCGCGGCCCTCGGGCCCGGCGCCGCGCCCCGCCCCGCCCGCCGCGCAGCACCCGCCGCCAGCCTCCTCGCACTCCGGCTCCCAGCAGTCCACCTCGCCCATCTGCAACACCACCAACGCTTGCTCGTTATACGTGAAGCTCGACAACCAGGCTCAAATTGTTGAAAACGGAACCAAAACGAGATTGCACTCTTGTCATCTGCGTGAGTAGCTCTCTTTTGTTTTTGTTCTCAGGCAGCTATGTTTGTATAAGTGTACATTTGAAATACACGATTTGTCAGTGAAACTATTAGTTATTGGCACAACAGTATATTCTATGATATCGATGTTATTATTTTTATCATTAATGTCAACTTATTTACAAATAATGTTAAAATTGTATGTTTTTTTTACAACTTAGAATGGCAAACAAGCTGACTTTCCATCAGGTAGGCCACCTGATGGAAAGTGGTAACCGTCGCCTATAGACATGAGCAGTACCATGGACATAACAAAGTATACTGTTTCGCTCATGATACGTTGCCATTCCTGAGGACTCAGGTGTTATTCCACTGTACTCTGTAAATTCACGCCATATCCCACCCTTCAAACTGAAACACAGCTATGCAAACACAATTGCTTCACGGTTGAAACACGAATGGGACAGAGGTACTAAAGCAAACGACTTTTGTACAAAGTCTCCCTCTGGACTACTTTGAGTGCTGAAAAATCTTCTTAAAAATCTACCAATAGAAATTAAGTTATTTAAAAAAAAGGTTAGGGTTGGTTGACTATGATAACGAGTAGAGACTGCAAAACAAGTAATATATGTAAAGCATATACTTAGGTTACTAACTAGACATTCGCAGATCTGGCATTGGTAGAGCCAACGTTCGCCACTTCGGAAAGTGACGTGATGCATTTCCTGATGACGGCAGTGGTAACGCGGTTCGCAGTGAGGACAGCAGGATTCTGGTGCAATCAGCGATGTCTCTGTGCTCTGAAACTATTTAAAATAACTCTTTAAGATACAATCAATAAGTAAAATGACCAATGTTAATGTGTAAATAGTTCTGTAATTAGGTATAGTACATTGAGGTTAGATCGAGAACAAACTGTGATCAGTATGGTATAGAGAACCGGACCTAATCTGGAGAACCAGAATTTTCGGTACCAACCCTTGCTGGAGTTTTGATTGAGATTTCATATTCACTCGAGAGTCTAACAAGGACGGTTTTTAGCAGATCATGAGTCAAGGTAAAAGCACAGGTCATTCATACTTGCATAGTTAAACGAACTTCTGGTCAAATTAATTCCATATCGACTATATGAAATGAATTTGACAAGAAGTTCGTGATAAACATTTTTGAAACTATATTAACATGTCAATACTTTAAATGCTAAAACTATCGAGTTGTTTCATTGTGATCGCGATAAGATTAATACATTCCTATTATTACTACTATTGTGATTTTAAAAGGTAACGTGACAATTCGGGGTGGCATGATAGTGAGACAAAGAAGCAGTGTGTAGAGATTCTCCTCGTCTTAAACTGTCTGTGAAGACAAAAAATAAATTCGCTAGACAGAAAGAAACTTACACTTAACTACAACTTGTTTTGAACTGTAATTATTATAACGAAAACTAAAATTCTATCCTAAATACAACTAATAAGGAAATGTGAAAACTTCTTGGCTTATATATTACTACTAATAACTAACAATTTACGTTACAGTAGTTGTCAGCATAGGATAGCGTAATGAACACGAAATAATAGTTTTATATCTCCTATGCTACTACCGCGCAACGTAGTGGGTTGTTAGTTTGTTTGCTATTTTAAGTACATATGTATATATAAAAAAACTTGCCGACTACGAATTACTTTAAAAGTATATAGGTCAATTATTACAATGCTAGCCATGTGGCATGTTATAGAAAAGCGCAGTGAAATTCGCAGTGTGGATATATTAAAAATAGTACGATACCGTGTCGGCGGTGGTGGAGTGGTTGTGCGGCGCGTCGCAGGCGCAGGCGGCGCGCACGCAGGCGGCCACGCCCGCCGCGCATGCGCACACGCGGCAGTCGCCGGCCTCACGCCACTGCGCCCCGTCTTCCATCACTTTGCCTTGCCACGAACAGCCTGCAACACCACCACCGGGTATATATATTCAACGGCAAAAAGTCGCAATATTTTGCATATAATTGACCATGTTAAAACCTGTGCCGGCACTGATATTGTATACCACTGATAAGCGCGTACTGATATTGATCTTTCATGGGCTGAAATAAAATGGTAGCCTCGCCTGTTTTTTTGATATAAGCTGGCTGGGTATCAGTGAATTATGATGGGTGACGATGAAGTTAGGTCAGTTGGGTACTTCGTGACGGATTCATTAGGTACTGACAGCAGGTAGTAGGGTAAAACAGCGCAGTATTTCAGCTGACAGTGACGGTATTGCTAGTACCTACTACTATTATAACAGTCCCTTATTCCCTTTACTGATATTGATTGTTAGGTGTCAGTATTTATCAGTACGTATTGGTCTTTATATATTCCTTGGTAATAATTTTTTTTATATTTACTGAGTTCACATGGTTGTGTATCGCATTCACATCTGAAGCCACCATCGGTGTTGACGCAGCGTGCGCTCGGGTGGCATGTATGAAATCCTTCCATGCATTCATCAATATCTGAAAATTACGATAATTTAAATTCTATTAGTTTTAAGTATTGGGGAAAACCCTCCCAAGAGAGTGGCCTATGTTCAGCAGTGGATTGTTAACAGCTGATGATATAATGAAGTATTGGGAAATTGAAGAAACCATCCATCAACCAATTATCATATTTTTTGGACATCACCACAATAAATTTTAATGACTAAAATGTAAGCTACAAATTTCTTCCTATAGGATAAGCTTACTACTTGATATAAGTTTAGTTTTCTTTCTCGTATACTAACGTATTGTGCTTTGTTTCCATAGTTTTGATATCCTAAAGATGAAGAAGTGGTATTACGTTATATATATACATATATCTATGCATACTATATCATCATACAGACATATATGTACATGTTGTATGTGTATTATGTAGAGGTACCTTCACAGTGATCTCCATGCGTGTCGCGGCGGTAGCCGTCGCCGCAGACGCAGTAGTAGGAGCCGGGCGTGTTGACGCACAGCGCCCGCGGCACGCACGGCGGCCGCGCGTGCTCGTCGAGCGCGGGGTGCGCGGGGTGCGCGGGGTGCGCGGCGCCGGCGGGCGGCGCGGTGCACTCGTCGACGTCTCGCTCGCAGCGCGAGCCCTCGAATCCGACCGGACACTCGCAGCGTTCGGGCGCCACGCACTCGCCGCCGTTGAGGCACCCGCCTGTGCAAATAGCTGCGAAAGACGATGCAATTATTTTTACGGCATACGCAGATAATCGTCAACACCATATCAGCTGTAAACTGTCTACTGCTGAATATAAGCTTTCCCATAAGAGGAGTTTTGCTAATAGTTGTCATTCTTGGCAGGCGGGTTGACAACCGTAGTTCGACTGTTAGTGATTTTTTTTCATACCACTAAAGTGGCAAACAAGCCTATAGATACCTGCAACATTAGGGGTGTCATGTACGCTTTGTTCACCCTGTTTAAAGAAGATAATTCAAGAGGGACGTTGCTGCCCATCCCTCTGCCATTAAGTATCTTCGTTTGTCGCCTCTTACGACACCCACGTGAAAGGAAGGGGTGGCCTATTTTATATCAGGACCACACGGCACGCAGATAGTAGATTCTCAATATTCCTAATGATTTCGGCCGGAACTTGACGCGGATTCGTATGAAGATACTTAAGTAAATAAATTCACATTCCTTTCCTTCTCCATTAAGTACAAACGTGTAAGGAGTACTTTAAAATCAAATTGTGATCAGTGTTTCTTGCATTATTTTATTTCGAGACTCGAACATATCTAGGGCTAAGTTTTATTTATTTGGTGTGTGTTTTTAAGTCGAATTATTTAAAATACAATTATATATCTGCTATACAGATAAGAAGATTTCTATGCTAAGTGTTAAAAAAATAGGTAATAATAGAAAGATAGAAAGGTATGTATGGTTGTGTATGTGTATGACTTACGCGTGCACGTGTGCCCGTCGCCGGCGTACCCGTCGCGGCACCGGCACGTGTACGAGCCGGGCGTGTTGCTGCACTCCGCCGCCGCGTCGCAGCCGTGCGAAGCACTCGCACATTCATCCACCTGGAAAGACATTGCCAATCGTTATCATCTAATTTACATTTTTGTGTGTCGTATGCTATATATTTTAAATACACATTCGGGACCTAACGCGAAAACCCTTTACAAGTAAATAGTTCCCACATACCTGCTTTTTTATTGTCAACGTTTCAACATGGATCGCACACGTCATGGTCATGATAATCCGGTTTTTTATCGTGTTAAATTCCGAATGTGAATTTAGAATATGTATAAACAACGCGAAATTTTAAAATTGACGGCCCTATTCTAATTGACCATTATATAGCTAGAAGAGTTGCCGTGTGGTTCCGGCATAGAATAGGCCTTACTTTCCCGTGGGTGTCGTATGAGGCGACTAAGGGAACTTAATAATGGAGGGATGGGCAGCAACTGCGGTTGTCAACCCGCCTGCCAAGTGTGGTAAATACTGGCAAAAAGGTTTATGTTCAGTAGTGAACAGTTAAAGGCTGATATGAGGATGATGATATGATGATAAACCTTTCTTTTCTTTCTTACTACCTCCCTTTTAACGATAACAAAGGTAGGATTGGTCTTCACTGTATAAAAAGATGACCTTAAATGTATGGAAGATACGAATAGTCCATTCTTTATAGCGATCTATGGGGGAGACTTATATTCGACACAATGTACAGTACAATTAATACGTGAAATGATGACAAACAAATCAAACAGTCATTAATTTATTTTCCAAATTGATTAGAAGTAGTTCGTACCTCAACACAGTTGAATTTGTCCCGGCGAGCGTACCCGGGCAGGCACTGGCATACGTAGCTTCCGACGACATTCACGCACCGGGTGTTCAGGTGGCAGTGGTGGCCACGCAACCCGCCCGCTTCCTGACATTCGTCCACGTCTGGAAATAACAACGTAACTTGTGTTAACTACTTTTCAATATATATAGCCAAAAAGAGAACTCTTCTGAATTAAATAGTAAATAAAATAATAGTAAAATAAATAAAATTTTATGTTAATTTTACAAAAATATAGACTACGGTACATTTATCGCACAGATTTTCTACATTAGTCTATATCTATTATAAAGAGCAAAATTTTGTTTGTTTGCAATGAATAAATTTAAAAATTACACAAAGTTTTAAAAATTAGTTTACCTATAAAACGTTACATTATCGACTAACATAAACTACATATTATTTTTGAAAATTCTATTTACTCGACCATAGCTGGGCAGGATTATTAGATTTACATTATGTAATTCTAACTTGTTAGTTTTCTTTCTAAATTTGCACGTGTTAGATATTTATTTTAAATTATATCAATTTTCTTAAACATCTTGTGGCAAAATGTGTACCTACATTTATTAATAAAAATCAGACTAATTACTTTAAATATAATGAAATATTAAAAACCAAATTTTGTAATGTATATAAAACATTAATTTATATTTTAATTGATTTTATAATTATTTATTATCATGATACTTAAATAAAAAGTAATGAAATTGTAAGAACACGTGGTCTCACTGACTTGTTCACTCGAATTCGGCCCTGTAGATATAAAATATTGTTATTTGGGTGCGGAGACGCTTCTTGTCCAACCGGTGAACAGAGCGGAGCTCCCTGCCGTATCAAGAGTGAACAAGTATAGTAGACCACGTGGTCATTATATAAAATATATCACAATTATTGTTGATGGAAGTCCTAAAGAAGCTTTAGTTAAATAAGTGTGAATGGATTAACAGAAGTTGGGTATTTATGTTATTATTTATTATATGTCATATACGAGTACAAAGTAAAATAGTAAATATATGATTTAATAGTATAATATCTAAATTAAAAGAACTGTGAGTAATTGTACTTTGTTTCTATTTATTATCAAGAGGCTTACAACCTTTATTTATATTACTAAAGAGTATATCATATACCATGTAAAGTTAGAATTACATAGTTAAATTATTATATAAACATATTACTGCACAGTAACATATTATATATATTAAATATTATAAATAATAATTCCCTTTTGAGACACGCATGTTCGACCGTGTGAGAAAAAAATGAAAGAATTCGACGATAAATACTCGCAGTAGGGGATAGGTCCTTATTAGAATGATTAAAGTGTTATTGTTTGAATGTTGAAACTTCTATATAGCTGAATATATTAACGGAAATTGTTGATGAGACTTCTCATCAGGCGCAAGTTTAGCACCAATATATACTTGATGTTTATTTCTGTTACCTTGACAAGTGAGGCCATCGCCTTGGAAGCCCTGGTTGCACGTACAGGTGTACTTGGTGTTGAGATTCATACACGTCGCGTTCTCGTCGCATGAATGACCCATGCTACAATAATCCACCCCTGTGAAATAATAATATTATTTTGATTAGAAATGACTTAAAGTTGATAATTTATGAACGGACACAGGCACGAAATGCAGACAGTAATTTTTCACATACATATGAGATGTAATGCAAAGGAAATTGGAAATCCATACCAGACGGAGACTTTGTACAAAAGTCGTTTGATTAGGCACTTCTGTCCCATTCATGTTTTTACCGTGAAGCAGTTGTGTTTGCATTGTGTTTCGGTTTCAAGGGTGGGATATGGCAGTGAATTTACAGGGTACAGAGGAATAACATCTGAGTCCCCAGGAATGGCAACGCATGGAGGGTATCGTGGGCGAAACAGTATACTCTGTTATGTCCATGGTACTGCTCATGTCTATAGGCGACGGTTACCACGTTTCATCAAGTGGGCTGTCAGCTTGTTTGCCATTCTAAGTTGCATAAAAAAATGAAAATCGAGCGATTACCTTGATACTGAACTGAACATCTTTATTCAAAATTTGTTTTGTAATCTTCACTTCGATTCCGTCTTTCACCATTATATATCAGAGTTGTTCAATTTATGAGGCGGATTATATAGAGAAATAATAAAGATTTGGGCAAAATTTGCAGCACTTTCCAGACACGGTGAACTCACCGGGCGGATCGCAGGGTAGCGACAGACACGCGGTGTTTGGTCCACGAGTGAACACTGTCTCTTGAGATGGGCTGTATAGAAGGTTAACAAGAGACCTGGGCAGAACTTGCAGCACTCGCCGGGCACTATAAACTAGTCGAGTGGATTGCAGAGCAGCGGCGGGCACGCAGTGTTGGGTCCACGCGTGAGCACTGGCTGTTGAGTTGGGCTGTATAGAGAGTTGACAAGAGACCTTGGCAGAACTTGCCGGATATTGTAAACTAGTCGGATGGATTGCAGAGTAGCGGCGGACACGCAGTGTTGGCTCCACGCGTGAGTACTGTCTGTTGAGTTGGGCTGTATAGAGAGTTGACAAGAGACCTGGGCAGAACTTGCAGCACTCGCCGGGCACGGTGAACTGGTCGGGCGGGTCGCAGGGCAGCGGCGGGCACGCGGTGTCGGGGTCGACGCGCGAGCACTGCATGTTCCCGTCGTGGCACACGCACTCCGCGCACTCCTTCGGCGCGAATCTGTCGCCGTGCTCGTATAGCGTGCCCTTTAATAGGCAATGTCCTGCAAATGGATCCAAAAGATTAATGTCAAATTATTCATTCGCCAAATGCAGGAGGTATCTAATCTGTCTGAACAACTGATTTAATTTATAAGTTTATTCTATTGCCATTATGTATATACTAATATTTTAATTTTTATGATCTGGTGTTGCTTAGTAGTTTGTATTAACACAAATTCATAATTTATAAAAATTATGTTTTTGGAAAATAATACAGTTGAGTTTCTTATCTGTTTTTCTTAGCTGAAATTGTATTCCAAATGGGTGGTAGAATCATAAAAAAAAATGAAAATTGCTTAATTGTAAGTTTACTTGAATATAAACAATTTTTTTCTTCTTTCTTTTTGCTCAATTTTTGACACTAAACGTTTCTATCGATTGTGATAAAAATTGAAACACAATTTTTTTACAACACAGGGGGCAAACGAGCATGCGGCTCACCTGATGGTAAGTGACTACCGCCGCCCATGGTCACCCACAACACCAACGGCATTGCAGGTGTGCTACGGCCTTTTAAAAAGGAATATGCTCTTTTCTTGAAGGTTATGTGAACTCTGTTATGTTGACAGTTATGTTACATGAACTTCAGAATGGATAACTTGGTCAAAAATGTCTAATTTAATATTTAATCTCAAGTACTTATATAATATAAGGTTTACACAAGTTAATTAGCGACCAAATGGACTTGTTTAGCGTTCAAGTACAGGCGAGAGGCGTATGAAAAATGATGCATACTTAAACATGTAGGACAGCATTCTCCTGGATGTAGTACTGGGTTCTTACACTCTGCTCTATCGCACTCGACTGGCCTGCACGTAATCTCACCGTGCTGGAAATATAAAATACACACAGTACTACACAGTATATGGTTAATCTCATACTAATTTTGAAAACCACAGCCTTTAAAAACACTTAAATCTTTTGAAGTATTCCATTCCAGTATAAATATGTAATAGGACATTACAATACCAATAATAAGTAAATTATGTTACTTAATCAAATCGTAGGACCATTATCTACGTCACAAAATATGCACTATTTAGTTGCTATAATCGACCGCTGCATCGACTAGAGAATTTTCCCGTTAGTAAGCTCACTGCAGAAACTGTCGCTAAAATGGTTTACGAAGGATGGTTTTGTCGTCTTCGATGTCTAGATTATGTTACTACTGACCAAGGACGTCAACTTGAATATGAAGTACGTAGAGGATTTGCAAAATTAATGAGAATAGAAAATAAAACATATCACACCAAATTCTCAATCGAATACCAAGGTTGAAAGATTACACAAAACGACGGTAACAGCATTGATTGCTCTGGTAACACGACAAATTGGACAAAAGAGTTACCATCAGTTCTCTTCGGACTACGCTCCAGTTTTTAACAAGAAACTGGTTGCTGTAGCGCAGAACTCGTTTATAGCATATGATAGATAGCAACATCAAGTTAACAGCAAATATATTCCTTGATGTGCCATGTGTAAGGTAATAAATATTTTTATAGATCGACTCAAACCAGCATTTGTGATTAGTGACAAAGAAATCATAAGTGAAACGGATTCCGTTTCACTTATGATTGGCTATTGCCAATCTTTAAAAGTCATATAGGCCGCATATCTCGTTCTACTGTGCATTTTCAAGTGTAAATAGCAGTTCATAAATTTGTGTATTTTAATTATTAGTTAATTTGATATGTATTTTTTCTTTTTCATATCTATATTTATGCCTGCAGTGCAGTAAGGCAATTGTTTGTTTATTAAGAGGTTTAATAATAATTAATGTACTGCACGTACTAGTCTAATGTGTCCCACCTTTTTTATATTAATTTTCTTTATTTGTATTTAGTATATAAGATCATTTTATATCTGTTAATATTGCCAATTCATGTTTTCAATTCAACTCGTAACAGTTACGAATACAATGTTTACTTACCACGCAGGAGCAACGATTGCAGTCTCGTTGCCAAGTTGCGCCATCAGCATGAACAGTACCATTAGAATAGCACGACTTTTGACAGTCGCATTGCTCTAACCGCGCTAATCTTGCCTCTGCGCCTACTAGCTGAAAATATATGATGTGCATAATTATAATTGGTAGAAATAAAATATGTAATCCTCATGCTTATTTATACATTAAAATTATTAATCACCTTGAGTGAAAGGTCATGGATATGCGTAGTCAGCTCCTGAACGGTAGCTTGTAGTAATGCGAACTGGCCGCATGTAGGACACTCGGAGTCCAGGCCAGGGCACTGTGCCAAGTAGCCATGTGGACCGCTTACTAGTCTAACTTCTTGTAGTGTTCCCTGTAATGGTCAACTGAAATTTGTATAAGTGTTCACCATGTTGTATAGTAACATAAGGTTTACATATAATGCTTAGAGCTTAGAGAATTTTATATAATTAAAACTAGAGGAAAAAAATATTTTGAGATTCAAGATAATTATATAAAAGAATTGGTAAAGATTATGGACTCACTTTAAATAAAGAGTGTTTGTTATTTCTCTGTCCAACCCAAAGAGATAGCTGAGGTTGGGTAAAGTTTCGATCTGGTGGTAGAATGAGACGACGGTACAGCGGGTGGCAGTCGACCAGGAGTGTGGCTTGTGCCCCAGACACGGCAAGTGCAAGCCGATGCCATGCTCCGTCTGCCAACCGGAACGGGAAGGTTTCAACCCGCGGCGTAGCCGTGCCGGCCGCAACGTAATGCAGTCGCACCTCGTCACGGCGGCCGCTGGACTGCACCTCCAGGTACCTGCGCACCGCCACACTGATGCATTACACATCGTACTGCGCTCTCGGAATGTCTCCGCCGCTCCCTCGCGAACTGTTCCGAGGTACACATAAACAAAGCAAACAACACATATATCTGCGAACGGGGCGGGACCGGCCGCGAGCGGACCTCGGCTCGCTCTATATCTCAATATCGCTCGGCCAGGATAGGGGACCATGTACCTCGGAACGAATCGCGTTCGGTCTCGACCGAGTTTCTAAGGTAACTGACAGATCTCAACAGAGAGGCATTGAGCATCTCGTAATGTGTCCGACATGGCATAAAATTTTTTTGGGAACATTTACAGCCATCGATGAGTGACTCCGCGGGCGACCCCTTCAACTGAAGCGAGGAGCGTGACGTGGTGTAGGCACGTTCGTCGAACATAAAACGAGACAGTATGGATTCCCATGTCGCTTGGAATGCAAGTGCGGACGAGCCCGGCGGTGTCCTCTGGGAGTAAAAGTGTACCCGCGGCCGAACGCGTCACGGCAAACATCAACATCCAGGTGAACATCAAGAGGCGGATCAATAAGGACGATTGAACAGATACAAACACAACACGTCAAGACACAGAACACAAGACGGACGGCATTATAGGAAACGCGGGCAGCGCATGCAAGCCGGCTCTCCCGCGTATACATATATCCATGCAGAGGTCACAGTGAGCGCAATAAGGTCAACGGATGGATCGAGGAGGACATTCCGAGGCACAGGACATTCCAAGATACATGATTCTCCCCTATGCGCGCGCACGCATGGGGTCGCGAGGCGAAATGCGTGCACGCGCAGCGATGTTGAGATCTAGAACTCACCGTGCGGTGCCGCCGCGCTCCGCGTGCCGCGCCGCCGCGCCTCGGTACCGCGTCTGCGGCTGCGTACACCTCGCTCCTCCCGCTGATTCTCATCCCAAACTTTCTACTCGACATCAAATTTATTGTATCAATAAATTTTAATCATATAACTCTTTTGTAATTAATGTGGATAATTATGTCGACATTGTTGACTACATATTAACCCAATCAATCCATTATGGCAAATTACAGGCTTTTATAATAATAGTAATTAAATTTTAACGATCTGATAGAGAGAGCGAGTATCAAAGAATAAAATTTCTGCGAATTTACACGCCATACATATGTATATTAAGATGAAATCCATTATTTTTATAAAAAAGTAGATGATAAGAAACTATTATCATAAGTTAAAAATATTTAAAGTGCGAATATTCTTTTCTTAAACTTCTCCCTCTCTCTTTCGTCCTCTATCTCAGTACATAATAATAATGATCTATGTTTACCACAGTGTTATTATTTATTCTACAATAACGCTGTGCTATTATTGTCCTATTGTATTATTGTCTTGTTAAATCCTAATTAAATTAACTGCAGTTTCTTAAGCGTTATGAAACATCGATATAAAAAGACTACCTGTTGTAGCCATGTGAGAATGATAATATAGTTCCGGAGTTGGCGGGTTCTTGCCGCAAAGCAGCCAATACTGTGAACTCCGGTGAACGTCTGAGCAACTCTGCGGCACGCTCGAAAGCGCTTCCCTCCACCTGCAGTGACCTCGACTCCCCTGCAATATTACATAATTGTACATTAACGTAATATTTTTAATATAAAAAATGCATATGACTGTAATCCTAGGGGCGACAATCGGTGATAGCCGATAGTAGCCATTGTGGCGAACGTAACTCTTCTGCATTTCACAGAACACTATTTTAACTCAATATAGCGGAGGACTAACCTAACATAATATTTTGAATTAATTAATGTGATACTTCGGCTAGATTAACATAGGTGCAATTTTTTAATTTAAGCTTTAAATGTATGGATTAAAGATAGTGCCTGGGTTTAAAGGCAATAAATTTTTTTGTTAGAGTAATAACGATTTTCTAATCTTTGCAAAAAATAAAATGTTAGTCTATTTTTCGTATAGTTGCCAAGTGGTTGGCAAGGTTATATTCTGATTTTTTTTTCTTTTGTATTGGTATTTTGTTCCGATATTTTTTTTGACATTCAGAGGATGAAAAAGAGCAGAGACACACTATATTTTTATATTGTCATTGCAAGGAGACTAAGTTTTGAATAAAATTTTCAGCAGCATTTTTAATTCTTAACTGTAATTTATTTAACAATATATATATATATATTTATATATATATTTATATATATATATAAATATATATATATAAATATATATATATATATATATAAAGTCAAATGCATTTTTAACTTCATTTGCAGTATTTAATTTGACCTTTCATAGAAATCACAGTGCAATATTTTGATAAAAATCTACCAATACAACCTACGTGATAATACTGCGTTCTAGAGTCCTTGGTTTCGTAACGATCGCTTTTGGCTGTAAGCCAAATACCTACTTGTTGTATTGGACTACAATTTCTCCATTTCCTTTCGTCGCATTAAATAAGCCTGAATTATAAAGACATTATAACTTAATAAGCGTAAATGTCATAACCGAAAATAAATTTGTTGAAAAGTAGGCTACTTTTGGTTGGTAAAAATTAAGTAGGTCGGTAAATTAGGTAACGAAGTTTGATGTTTTTCGGTATTTTAATTCCATCTACACTGGAAAAATAAAAACTTCACAGAAAGTAGGACAGAAAATCTTTTAAATACATTATACTTCGAGTACAACCCACCGAGATAACCGCAATGTACACAGGAATGTTTTTGTGTGTATAATAAGACATTAATTATATAATTATTTGCAATTAGTTTGTAATAAACTATAACAAGGATAATAGTTTATATAAATAGTACCTGAAATTTGGCACAAAAGTAGTTATGGTAGAGAGATTAATATACGAGTACATTCATTAATATACATTCATTAATATATATGCTTTTGTTCAATCGCTTATACACTATACATGTATGACTGATATCGTGCAGCCTAGTAATCTAAATTTCATAGATTTAATTTTTTTCACAAGTTTTTCAATAGATTTATCGAAATCTGCTATCCCCAAAATAATCCTTAAAACGAAATTAAAGTATCGTATGAGCATATTTTGTTTGTCTTCCTATCTACCCCACAGCCTGTATATGGCTCAAAGGGATTCTTCACTATAAAGGCAATAATATAGCCTACTGCATTGTTAATAAGACTTTCCCCTAAGTTATTCCAGCAAATGAAATATGAAGTAATTTGAAAAGATTTTTACCCTACCTCTCCACTAAGGGGAGCCAACGCCCAATATAATAAAATCCCGGCTCTAAAATTCACTCAAACGACAGTGGATCAAGTTATTATGGTTGATTTTTCAACTACAGACTGAATGTGCAAACTAATTGATATTAAATATCATTTTAGGTGAGGGGAGATGAAGAATGTACGGTAGACGAAATCTTTGTCTTATTCAAGGAAAGTTTAGATTTAAGAGTTATTTTTTCTCTTGAAGTATATTATTTAGTTAGTTTATTTATTTTTAACTACACTACCATATCAAGTTAAATTATTTACCTTGCTTGATTAATATTTCTGACATGTTAAAGTCATTAGTAGTCAAAGAAAACAATCGTGCAAATTATACCGAATCTTAGGAATAACTAATCAAGAAAATATATATCTATGCAAATAAAACTTGTCTTTGGTCAAATAATCGTTTTGTGGATAGATATGTTAAAGGTTTGATATTCTTCTAAACAATTAGAGCTATATACACACATCTATTTATTTATTCATATTAAATAACATATTTAATATCTTGAGAGTAGCTACAAGCGCTTAGCACTATTGACTACCATACATTGTAGTCGGGTATCTACTACAAATCGAGTGATTCCTGTACTATGTACCCAGACGGACGGTGGGCCAGATTACTGCGGCTTTAAAATATGATTGAATGTAATTGTGCCTTATTTATTCGTCATATTCGTGGACTGGTGCTATTTATAAGAGTATTCCACGACTGGTCTAGTTAGCTAAGACTGACCTATTTTAAATTAATGCTAATTTTATATGACTTAAATATCTTAAAATTTATAACAAAGCCTGTAATTAGTAGTCGTATTAATTTCGAAAACTTGTTAGTTTAATTTTTGTTTAAAAAGAGCAAGATTCCAGATTTTTGTCTTTTCTTTTTGACTGAGATACCTTTCCTAATAAGCTGGTAGTTAAAAAAATATATATACATTGTGAATCTTTTTATTCAGAAGTACTTAGTACAAAATAGTCTATACCGTACTATACCGTAGTAATATTGATAAACATTGTTAGACTACATTCAACCCAATCCACTTTGCAATTCCATTAGACAAAATACGTATTGTGTTTAAGTCTATTATATTAACTGTTATGGGTAAAGGATTACATAAATGTTAACGTTGTTCACTTTTCGAGAAACTGTCTGGAATTGGGTTGTTTTCCTTCAGTTGTATAGATAATAACTGTATATTACAATTCGGTAGGTGTGGGCGGGAGTCATCGAACTGTCGGGGTTGTTAGGAACTTTCTCGCCGTCCGTAGAAATTTACTCATACACACGTACTCTATTCGGTGTTATATGAATGTTATGTTTCTACATTTGCACGGAATAGATGTAGAATATAGTAATATTTTTTTCATTTTACATCTAGTACATATATATATATATATATATATATATATATATATATATATATATATATATATATATATATATATATATATATATATATATATATTTACAAGAAACATGGTAAGTAAGGTAAGTATAATATATTGTATTAAATATACAATATTATTATTATTAACTACTATAAAATTGACCTCTTATTGCAGAGCGCAGGTTTCTTTCCATAAGAGGAAGAAAAGATTTTGATACTTAAGAGTTTTACTTAATATACGCGTTGGTATGTTGTTTAAAAGACGAGACTAGGAAATAGACAAAACAGAAAAAATAAGCAAGCACAGAGACTGTTGGTTATTGACTTTAAGTTATTATTACTGACTTTTTTTATTATTTGTTATTGTTGGTATTTGGTTTGCTCTATCTGTCTCACTTTGGATGTAGGAAGGAAAACCAACCTACCTGTGTTGCTTGATGTATAGTGTGTATAATAGTAACTAAAAAATATATAAAAGAGTAACAGTCAAAATTCTTAATTTCTTTTTTAATTTAATAATAGACTTATGTAGACTCAACAAAAATAAAATAAAAAACTTGTAATTTGTTTCATCCAGTGGTAGTATAAGTTAGGATGTTGTGATTATTCATACATGTTAATAAAAAATAAAGTTGATTCTATAACTAACTGTTTTTGTATTTTTGTTTTTTTATTTGTGCTTTTTTTATTTTTATTCTTTTGTCTCTTTTGCTGTGTATTACGTGTATGTTTTTTTTTTATTGTAATTTGTGTGCTGTAAGTAATGCAAATAAATTGTCTATCTATCTATCTATCTATCTAAAGAAATCAACAACAGAGACAAGTATGTACTCGTATGTAAGGATCGTTGAGAATCTTAATAAATATATCAGGGTAGAAGCAAGTTGAATTTTGTAATACTCTTATTGGTATTCCTAAAAGCAATTTCTTATGCACTAGATTATTATTATCAAAAATGTTCACATATTTAGAATTTTTATTGCTTTTTTTTTAATAACATATGCTAAAAGAAAATGGAACCTAAACTGTAAATGATGAAATGGCTCGTCTCTAGGGAAATTCCATTAGTGTATTTACTATGCACCCCAAATGGAAATGTGCTTATTTCTTAAATAAAAATGATTGAGGTGAATCAGTGACCATATTTTTAAAGCTTGTCATGCTAAAATTGATAAAGTGAGGTATGTAAGAAACTTAAATGTTACAATAATAAAGAGATCACCATACTCATAGTTAGAGGTTCCAATGTTTAATGTCAACCTAGCTTAAAAACTATTTTTGTTCAATAGCAATTTAACACTAATATGATTTTATTATTTATTAACACATCAGCCTCATCGAATGGACTTTATCCTACTTATATAAGTATTTGACATCAATTTATATTGGTACTCGTATTAATTTAGTCCCAATTCGATTCGATCTAAAATCTCTGTTGATTTGACATTTTGTTTTACCAACTTGACACAAATAAATTAAAAAAAAAAGTAAAGAAATCGATGAGAGTTAAGGAATTGTGTTTTTCCGTGGTCATAGGACATCCCCTTTCGCTTGCTGTGATCCCCTTCTGCGCGATTTACCGCCGCCGCAGGGGGCCATTTCGTCATTCATGTGCGTTATTATTTCGTCATCCCCCGTCTACCCTCGCCAATTTAAATCTCACTGTATTGCGCACTTTATTACTCACTCGTTTGAACTGTAACTGGTCGTGTGCCCGTTATAGAACGATATGATATTTTCGAAAATTTTGCTAATATTCGTTTTCCGGACAAAGTCAAGGGTCGACTAGTTTTGATTTATTCATTTTACAAAATTCACTAGTGCCATTTTACAAAATAGAACACAATGAAAATTTTTATTTATAAATTTATTTGGTAACTAATTCTTAGTGATGAATCGCTGACCTATAATATGTAAAGGCCTCTTTCTCTTAACAAATTTCATGCTTCTAAACTCACTGTTTTAGTCAGTAATTTGGTAAGTGAGTCAGTAGAGCGCCATTTATCTAAACCTACCATCTTAACCTAATATTTTAATGTCATAGTTTTAAGAAAATATGATCCTTAGAATAAAAATTTTGTTGTGATATCAAATTAAAATTTTAATTTTAGAGATAGGTTTAGACATCTCAGGATCGACCCTATTGTTAGTACAAATTATATATGCTTTATCACATCTCAACTCTTGATCACTATTTAAGCAGCTTCAAAAATATGTAGTATATTGTTACGCCATATCTTTACCAATTTCGAACCGATTTTTTAACTTATCAATTATATCCTAATTAATATTTTTTCAATAAATATTCTATGTAATTAAGAAGTATCTTTCGTATTGTTTTCGCTTATATTTATTAGTTACTAAGATCAATGTTGCCATTTTTGTAGAGAAAATCATAATTATCTATCACTTCATTCATTTTTCATAATGCACTTCTAAACTAAATTATGTGATAAATGAATTTAATCCGTAAATTTGAGCGCTTAACATTTAAAAAATATATTTAACGTGGGGCAGAGTGATGTCATACTTTATACCTATCACGAATTGTAATAAATTCAAATCATATTAACATGATGGCAGTAACAGGGCATATCTTTTATAGCAACCCCAGCAATGTTTTGGTTTAATTAAATCACCCCAAATATTAATCTGGCGACAAGCAAATATTTGCAGGGCTTTATGTAAACACTTTATTGAATAGCTTCCCGCGAAGCTTTTATTTATTGGCAATCGTTTATCACTTGCGCACATGTGCTGGATTTGTATTCACAAATAATATAATATTGCCGTAATCCAATAGGTATATAATACCTACTTATAAAGGTTTCCTACGAAATGTATACACATAAATGTTACAGTAGGTACTAGTATTTTTTCAGAAAGCGTGTATTGTGTATCGCAGAATGTAGCGTGTTGCGTGTTCGACATATGTCAGGTCACGTTGACGACGTGACCCGACGTGCAATATTATAATAATAATATTTTTATCTATTTTATCTATTGTGACAAGATATGAAGGCTATATATATATATAAGACTATCTTGAAAGTATCTAATCTACCGCTTGCAAAAATAATATGAAAATCAGTTCTGAATATGTGGAAATATCGAGTAACATACATAAACAGTAACATACATATACATATATACTATAAGTCACTTATTTGGTTTTAAACCTACTGTGTTTTAAATTCAACACAAAAAAAATATGTAGCAAATGTCTGTGAGATATTGATAAAATAATAATGATATATAATTATTGTTATTATTAGAATTATATTTATTTCTTTAAAAAATACTATCTATATAAACTAGAAGCACTAGAGCTCTAAGCATCGTACGACCGACATTCCATGTTCATTCATCCACATTAGAGTCAGTGGCGTGAAATTTTCATGTGACTTGGCTTGAGTAGCGTACGCTTCAGGTCGTTGGTCAAATAAAGATCACTGAAACTCATTGATGATGATAACATAACATAACTTTCTTATGTACCTAGTACAATACATCAATACAAATCATCAAAAAATAGGCAAGGAATGGTTCGTTTAAAGCGAAATTTTTTGTTTAGAACTAGAAAAAATTATGTAAAAAGTATTTATGTTGATCTTTTTACTTCACACATACAGCAGAAACAATTGCAAGTAGATTGATCATGATTTTTTAATCAAAGGAAGTGAAACGGGTTTAACAACTGGCAAAAAAAGGTAAAAGCAAATTTTATATAAAGCAATTTAAAGCAAGTAAATTTTTTTAGATAAATTAATTCATCACACTATTTTGTTTATTTATAAAAGAATTATATGTGACTATCTGCATTCTTTGATTTCATCAAGTAATAAGCGTAAGAACCTTATTTTATGTTATAATACTTAATCGGAGAACTAATTAAAATCTAAAACGTATAATTAAATCTTTACTAAATCAGCCTGTTACGAGTGTAATATAAAATGTAGGTAATATTTACTGAAAAAAGAAAGAAAGACAAGCGCAGTTTGAAAGTCTTGATACAATGTTTCTGGCTGTATTCATCATGACAGCGACACTGCCCCCGACATTGAGTAGGCGCCGGCAGACCTACTTATCCGGGGGCTTCAATGTTGTGTTGTTATGTTTACATTTGTATGTCAACCACAGGCTTCTGTTTATGATAACTTTACGTTGGTTAACTGACTACTTTTAATGTTTTATTTCTATGATAAATCTTTTGACTTAATAGTTTACCAAAAATCATTCTCTATTTAATCTCTACACTCTAATAAGAAAAATATATGTATGTATTATATACATCTTGTAGTACTTAACTAGTTTAGTGTAACTGCAGGTAAATATACAAGAGAAAACATATATTTTAACTACTGTAATCCCTGATGTAGCAAATATGGTAATTTGTTCACTTATACTCACAGTAACTTTGTAAAGAACGCAATCCTCTATTGAAGACGCCCTTATTTCGTTAATTATATTAGAATTTAATGCGGAAAATTGTTTAATCTGGAAAAATCGACTAAATAAATATTTTTTACGTTCATATTTCATGTTAATAATGATAGAACTGAAAGATTATAACAACTTCGCAATAAATCAATGATATCCAGCAATTTTAGACACTTAATTTACCTCGATACTTACTTAATTATGGAGTCTGAATACCATCATAAGTCAATAAGTTTCATTTATAATAAAACTATTTTAATTAGAATTGGATTGATTCGTATTTATTTTTATATTTGTCTAATGTCTTAATTATAATTAAATTATAATAGTGAATATAATGTAAATACGGAATATATACCCGAAATAAAGTTTTATTTATTTATTTAAAAAGTTTATTTAAATATCATATTCAAGACGACTTTTTTCAAATGTTTCACTTAAGTTAATTACTACTTATTACTAGAAGTCCGATTTTCTGACCTAAATAAAATAGCAGCATTGTCTGTCAGCGGTGAGGTCTTGAGGGGTTTGAAATTCATTTCAGAATATTGTTCTGGTCCTAAATAAAGCCGCACTGCTCGTGACGTTTGACACTTGAACCGATGACGATGGGACAATATGGCACGAGCTCCGATCCCCACAAATTAGGGTGAACACCCTCGGACAATTACGCAAGTGCTTAATGGTAGGGATTACGTTACGCGTAAGTGAAACTAGAATGCAGCAGGTTTTTCGCAAAATAATAGGGTTGTACAATTAGAAAAATAATAACAAAATCTTTAAAATGAAATTTTTGTATCTGCTTTTTTTATTTTACTCAACTTAGAAAGGAAATAGCTGAATCCCCTTTATGAAAAGTGGTAAACGTTACCTTTAGACATTAATGTCATATAATATAGGCATTATAATATATCATAATATGGGCATAACAGAGTATACTGAATTGTCTATGATATTTCTGGGGACTAACTTGTTCTGTCTCTAACTCTTCAAACCGAAACACAGCCCTGCTTTACGTTAAATATTTATTGCATACAACGGATGTAGACGATAAAACTAGATTGTATCCGTAGATGGGGAAAAAAATCTCAAGTACAGTCAAATGCAGTAAACTGTAAGCCGGCACTAGACGGAATGACGATATCAAATGTATTGCAAAGAGTCAATAGATATGGGTGAATGAAGATAAATTTTTATTTATTCTATAGAGGTGGCTTATATTCAGCTATAGACAGGGTTGAAGTGCTTCCCTGTCAATGGTAATAAAATTATAAATCTTCGTAACTCATTTGTAATTTTATATACAGTTCTAAATAAAATTAAAAATAACGCATACTTACTAATACTATAGAAACAATAGTGAATTTGTATTTTATTATTGTATCAGGTCTAGAATTACTAATTAAATTTTATTTTATTATCCTGATACCAACGACACCCCTATCCGTCAGAAATTCACGCGACTTTGAGGCAAGTTAATCACATCCATAGTGAGGGATTGCGGATATTTGCCGGGTGGATTAACGTTCGCTGGACAATAATAGGCTGGTCCAGGGACATCGCTCTCCGGGGATTACAACTAATTTACACTGCGATGTGAAATTTGATAAGCAAAACGGAATGCAATTGGGAATTAAATTAATAACAAAATTAAAAGACAAAATTTTATACTTAAAGCCATTATTAATTGTGTTAACATTAATTTTTTAATGTAATAAATTACTTTCCATTTTCAAACTGTCATCCATGTGTAATCCTCTATATCCTGTAGTGTATACTAAATTACTGTATTGTAACTGTAGATACATGTGTGTACTCGCATTTGAATTTTTAACTGATCTTTCAATATAATTGCTCAGCTACCCTCAGTCACCACCCTAAACTATTGAAGCGCATCGACTTTCTATACACGAGTCACAACGTCTTCATCGCTCTTTCATGCTGATTACAAACGTCAAAGTTAGGGAAAACACAATAGCAGTGCGCCCTTGTGTATATACCGACGTCGGAACACGATCAATGAGGTATAGCACAAAAAATAAAGTTACAGTTTAGTAAATGACCTATTGCTGGGGGGAAGAATTTGACGTTTAAGAAAAAGTTATTGGAACTATTATACCTAATATTAATAGGATATTACCAATTGTCAAATTTAGAAGTATAATATGGTCACAAAAAAAATAGATATATTGAATTAAATGTCGTTAACTTCACGATCGAATTAGGTAAATAGTATCTATATATCTGATTTTTATTATTTTTGATATATGTTGATACCAATAGTCGCGTCGCGTTAAGTCACGGTTGTGAATTTAAAATATTTGTAAAGAATACGAAAGTTTTAAATTAAATATCGTTAACTTGTACGCCGTATTTAACATATGATAAATTTTGAATTTTTAATCTAATGTTTTTCTATATAGTTAGTGTAAAACTGTCATAAAAATATTGTAGGTATATTACTTTTATATAAATAATAAAATATAACTATCTTCTAATAATGCTTATATGGGAATATCAGGTGGATGGATACTAAATTGTAAAGAGGTGCGCCCCGAATCGTTCTTCACTAATGGAATGCCCTAAGTAGAATTGCACTAGAATGGATTGCACATTCGTAGCCCGTAGCACCAGCCATGTTTACGATCCATTATGGTTGCGATAACCCATTCGTCTACGGGGGAAATTTATTCTTATACTACACACATGTAACTATAGGTCTATAGGTAACCTTAAGTATCGAATACATACAGCTACAATGGGAGGGAAATTGTTGGTAGGAGTTTACGAAACCTTCATACAAGACACTTAAAATTTTATATTATATATATGTACATTCTTATAGAGTATTTGTTTGCTACTTATGCATATAATTTTATTCCCTACCATTATAAATTGACTAGTAGTTTTTTTAATAACACCTGGAATCATCAGAATTCAATAGTTTATTCCAGTTTTCCAAAAATTCTTCTATGTTTTCTAAATGCAAACTTTTACATACATATTTTGTAGTTTTTGGTGATTTATTAGGATTTTATATTTTTGATTGATATTAAAGTTTCGTTTTCATTTATAAAACATACTAGCTTTTACACACAACTCCGTCCGTGTGACGTGATATGTACTAAGGGGTAACAAAAAACAAACAAACAAACTTTCTCATTTATAATATAAGAGTAAGGATAGACAGTATACCTTGTAGGGTGTAGGCGGTCCGCTGTGGCTGCATGCCCGGCGCAACGCTCACGCCGGCACGCGACGTGTTGTGCAGGGACAGCGCGCCCAGCAGGTCTAGCTCGGTGGCTGGAACAAATAAAATTACATACGTACAGCTTCCCTTCATCACTTATAATATATATCTAAATAATATAATGTTACAATCATAGTTGATGTGAGGTAGTTAATAGTAATTTCAATTTAAGTAAGAATAATTTAAATCGGTCTAGAATTGAAAAAAATATTATTATGTCTAGTAGTTAGTCTATAGAGATAAAATCATTGTCACTTTTTCACAAATTATTTATATAGTACATTTAAACTGAAATTTTATAAAAAAATAGTACAGACATGTATATACAGTGATTCACCTGAAGCATGTTCAGATGTAACATGCATTTTTCTCTTTTATTTTATTCGCGGTAAGCAATGAACTGAAGTTTGATATCATGTAAAACTTCAACAGATTACATTATAAATGTCTATGAACCAATTATAAAAGTAACGAAGATACATTAAATACGTCATTCTACTTTCATTTAATTTCACGTAGAAACACAGGCTGGATTTATCAAACGTTAATGGTGAATATATTATCGTCAATTATACGACCGATATCAGACACATTATTGTTTCTGTCTTATGAATATTTACGATCCATAAACTCGTAGTGGCCTACATCCGAACAATCAATATGAGGAGACGAAGGAGGCCGAAAATCTGAGAACAGCTTCGAGTATCGATCCGAGGTATGTAGGCTTCATGAAAAATACAAACCTCAATGCCGATTGTAGCGGCAAGAGAAACCTACTATAATCGTTTACTAAGCATGGAAAAGGGCAATAGTGAAATATAATTTTACTGTTACCACTTTTGGCATGTATGAATAAATAATAATAGATCAAATTAGACTTTGACTGAACTATATTTATCTGTCATTTTAAGTAGTCATTATTTATTGATCAAAGCCAATTTTTTATTTTTTATCAAACTGGATGAAAAATCTTTTGCCACTATTTTTAATTTTTAATTTTTCTACGTTTTACGCAGAAGAAATCGCCATTTAACGTTGTTACAACCTCATCGTATACTCTTTTTAAAAAACATATTAACCTCTGACATTTTTTACTGTCTTAGATTTAAATATATACTCTGTCATGTGAAATTGCATTTTATTAAATTGGCGACGAGGATTTTAAAATGAATCCGGAATTAATGGAAGAATTCCTTAAGGTACAACAAAACCAACAAACACAAATAACTAAAATACTGGAATTACTTACACAAACAGTAATACAAGTAAGTGGAACGTCACAGACCCCTACTACGAGTGCAACAGACTCGAGCATATTGACAACATCGTCAAACACAGTCTTAAAAAATTTTAAATGCGATCAATTCAATCCCGCAACAACGGATATACATAATTTCATAGACTACTTTGAAGTCAAATGTAACATATGGGGTGGAGACACTGACAATGTGAAGAGACAATTACTTTTCACATGCCTTAGCCCTGAAATATTCCATGAAGTTAAGGTAGCGTTCACACCGCATTTTGAAACATCGACATATAACGACATTAAAATTAAATTAATTGACCTTTATGGTACTAGAAAAACAAGGTATAAAGCCCTCACTGATTTTTGGAATGCAACACGTCAACAAAACGAGTCAATGACAAATTATGCAAACAGGCTAAAGGAACTGAGTAAGGATTGCAAATATGACAATTTGCTAGAGAGACAATTACGAGATAGATTTGCAACAGGCCTTAATCATGCAGCGTTAGAGATAGACCTAAAACAAAGATGGCCTGACCTGCTTGAGAAAGATGAGACTGGAAAATTAATAGAAGTCACATTCCAACAACTATTTACTTTCGCTCAATCCAGAGAGATAGCAGAATCTGATAACATTGTTAGAAGAATAAGAGACAATAAACATAAACGTACAAACAATAAAAACAATAAAGTTATAAACAGAAAACTCAAAAAAGACCACTGTTTCAGATGTGGAAATAAACAGAAGCATAGTAATGATGAATGCAAAGCTATAAATCATAATTGCAAAGCATGTGACACAATCGGCCATTTCGAATCATGTTGCATTAAAACAGGACGCGCTTTTATTGACAGCAGGCCGCACACACAAAGCATTAAAAGGACTCAAAACACCACTTCATCTCGCTACCAAGACGCGAATGAATCATCATCATCATCATCGTCAACTACTACAGACGACGAATGTAGTGAACAAGGAGTATATCACCTTAACAAGAACAAAGACTGCAAGAGAATAGACCCCATTATCAATGGCATACCCTGTACAATGGATTGGGATACAGGTTCGAAGTTCTCTATTATAAATACAAAATTTTGGAAACAAATTGGATCACCACAATTAAAACGTTCACCACCTCTGAAAGCATATGGAAATAATGATTTTAAACTTAAACCAAGAGGACTAACAGAAGTATCAGTGGAAATACAGGGAAAACAAAAAATTCTTCCTGTCATTGTCATGAAGACTTCAGACCCTATGCTGTTTGGATTAGACTGGAGTGAAATGTTTGGAATGGAATTTCCGGAAGCTGTATATTCTATTAAAGCAATTAATGAACAACAGACACTACAAAACATCCTAACAAATTACGCAACACTTTTCAACAACAAACTTGGTAAAGTAAAAAACTATCAGGTCAACATTCACATTAAACCGGGAACAGAAGCAAAACATTTTCCACCACGTCCTGTAAAATTCAGTATCAAAAAGAACATTGAACTGGAACTAGATCGATTAGTGCAAGAAGGGATTATCACAAAAGTGGATCCTAACATAACACCCGTAGAATGGTCAACTCCAACAGTTAATGTCGTAAAACCTAATGGTCAAATTCGTATTTGCGGTGATTATCGCGTCACAATCAACCCTGCATTAATAACACACCTACATCCAGTACCACTTTTTGACCAATTAAGACAACAGCTTGCAAACGGTGAAAAATTTTCCAAAATTGACTTAAAGGATGCATATCTTCAATTTGAAATTGCCCCTGAATCAAAAAAGTATCTTACAATAACAACACATAAAGGATATTTCCAATACAATCGAATGCCCTTCGGTATTGCAACAGCACCATCAATTTTTCAACATTATTTAGAAAAACTACTAGACAACATCCCGAATACGGCCGTCTACTTCGATGATATTGCAGTAACAGGAAAAAATGACAGCGAACACCTAAGTACTCTGACGTCAGTACTCAAGAGATTGCTAGAAGCTGGCCTCAAAGTTAACTTAAAAAAATGTAGTTTTCTCCAACCCGAAATTGAATATCTTGGACACATAATTGACGCACGTGGTGTACGCCCAACTAAAACAAAAATTGATGCAATCGCTAAAGCTCCAGCGCCAAACAATACTAAAGAACTACGATCTTTTTTAGGAATGGTCAACTTTTACGAGCGATTCATTCCGCACTTACATACACTTTGTTCAGACTTGCACGACTTAACATCTTCACGAAAAAAATGGAAATGGACGAAAGAATTACAAACCGCATTTGAAAAGGTAAAAACCTGCATAACAAAAACAAGACCTCTGATAGCTTATGATGATAAACGAATGCTTTATCTAGCATGTGATGCTTCCGAAAAAGGACTTGGGGCTGTTCTTTTCCACAAAGAACACAATATTGAACAACCGGTCGCATATGCTTCTAGGAAATTAAAACCTGCAGAAAGTAAATACTCTGTAATAGACCGAGAAGCATTAGCTATCTACTTTGGTATCAAAAAATTTGATCAGTTCTTAAGAGGAGTCCGTTTTACATTAATTACTGATCACAAACCTTTAATCTACCTTTTAGGCCCACAAAGAAATCTGCCTAAACTTGTTAATAACAGATTGGTGAGATGGGCGTTAGCAATTGGGTGTTATAATTATCACATTGAGTATCGAAAGGGAGAACACAATATTCTTGCAGACTTTTTGTCAAGAATGCCAATCCCTGACCAAATACCGTCTGAAGGTGAACTGACTGTACATAAAATAGGCACGCGATTGCAAGCGATAAAAATGATTGATTTAACACTTTCAGAGAAACTGATTAAAGAAGAAACAGGAAAAGATCCCGTCCTAAGGGAAGTATCCAATCATATTAAACTTGGCTGGAAGAATCAATGTAATAGTCACCTAAAACCTTACTATCGAAAACGTGAAGAACTTGCCATCGAGAATAAAATTATAATGTGGGGCGGAAGAATTGTAATTCCACAAGGGATACAAAAAGCTGTATTACACTACCTCCACCGCGGCCATCCAGGCACATCTGCTATGCGAGCTCTGGCTAGATTTTATGTCTGGTGGCCCTCCATAGACGAAGATATAGATAGATATATTAAACTTTGCCATAAATGTCAAGAAAACAGGCCGAATGATCCAGAACTCCCTATTTACTCTTGGTCTATCCCAGAAAAAAATTGGGAAAGAATTCATATTGATTTCGCAGGTCCTTTCGAAGGAAAGTATTGGGTAGTAGTTGTTGATGCTTTATCAAAATGGATTGAAGTACGACCAATGACTAAAACTACTACAGTAAAACTATGTGCTAAACTGGATGGAATATTTACTACTTTCGGTCTACCCAAGATTATTGTATCTGATAATGGTCCACAATTTACGTCGCATGAGTTTGAAAATTATTGCAAGCAGTATGGAATCTTACATATTCGGGTATCACCGTACCATCCTCGCTCCAACGGATTAGCAGAACGCCTTGTTCGCACTTTCAAGACCCGGTTATCAGCCAGTAACGAAGACGGAGCTAACTTGAAACAACGCTTAAGAAATTTCCTGTTCAGTTATCGTAATACACCACATTCTACAACAGGTAAATCTCCAGCACAAATAATGTTTGGCCATCAACTAAATTGTGTATTTGACAATCTACGCCCAGATTTAAGAAAAACACTAAATTTCAAACAACTTCAAACTAACTTACATGGAGATCAGCCTTTAAAAGAATTTAAGAGTGGTGACCCAGTTTATATACGCACGCGAAATGAATCAACTTGGCATCCTGCTACTGTAACATTACGTACTCACCGTTATTCGTACCTAGTTCAAACACCTGATGGTGCGGAAAAACGAAGACATGCAGATCATATACGTTCTCGAGCAATTGATGAAGCTGAAAGTACCAAAATAGGAGGAATGGTTAAAGAACCATCTCAAGACTCACAAGCGAGTATGACTCCATTACAGGCCCCAACATCAGAAATTCAGGAACCTTCTCCAGAGCAAACTCAAGCAAATGCTCCAATTACACCGTTACAAACATCACCCTGTGAGCTACCACAAGAATGGCAACAATTGACATCAATACCACTTACTAAAGAGGCATATTCTACGGCCGAGGAAACAGCCGTACCATTGCGTCGTAGTGTACGTACCAGACGCCCTCCGAGACGACTACTTTATGATTAAGAAACATTGTAGAGACAGACAAACATTGTATATAAATCATATTCATTGGGGAGTAATGTTACAACCTCATCGTATACTCTTTTTAAAAAACATATTAACCTCTGACATTTTTTACTGTCTTAGATTTAAATATATACTCTGTCATGTGAAATTGCATTTTATTAAAAACGTTAAGGCCGATACCGCCTATTGTCGCCTCTTTATCTTGCTTTATGTAATTAAGTTAGTTTTAATTTTTATAAACATATTGTTAATATTAATCATTCTTAGAAGAAAATAATAAAAAATTTTCATTCATTCGTTTTATATAAAACATTTAGTCAAAAACGGGAAAATTTCTGTTGAATACCAAAGAGAGAGTTAAGAATATTAATCTTAAAATTAAGTAACAATGAAATGGATCACTTTTATATTGCCATTTTATTATTAGAATTCAACTCGCAATAACATTAGCAACAGAAATATCAGCATCTACGGAATACTAAATAAGCTGATGTCTCCCAAGACAGATATAACAGAATCACGTAACCGCGCGCTACACAACGTAGCCCCACCGGCTACGAACTGGCACAACTACGTATGTATTCATCTAGCGGTGTGTTTTAACTACTCGTACTACTAAACTAAAGAAAATATCTTTACAATTGTTTCTAGCCAACAACTAATGAAAGGAGCGTAATGTTTTTTCGGTTATATGTAAATATACATATACATATTCCACTTTTAGCACACACGGACTAGCGATTCGGCCCGACTTCGCATGGAAAGATAGAATTTTTAAAAACAATATATAGCCTATATTACTCGCTGATAATGTAGCTTTCTATATGTGAAAGAATTTTTAAAATCGGTTGAGACTTTATCCTTTGCAAACAAACGGTAAAATCTTTCCATTTTATAATACGAGTATAAGAATACATGTATGATTTCATTACAATTAGTGATATTCATGTGCTAAGTAGTACTCACTTACTTTAACATTATAATATTAAATAAAAGTTTTAAGGTCTAATTGTTGTTTTGCCTCACTTCTAGGTTCTTAAAAAATACAACGAAAAACAAGAACTAAATAGAGGCGTAAAATTTGGCTCAAGAGCACCCTTTACCTCGTGTTCTTAACAAACTCCAATTTACAGAGTAAACAACACAAGAACCACAATATGGCTTTGTCTATGTTTACTTGGTAATATATATCTCGAATTCTTCTGATGTTTCGCCATTTATTATTTCAGCTTAAATGTTTGCATTACGTATCAGGGGAAATGCTAGCTGTTTTGTACGAGTATTAAGTGAGAATTTGAAACTGTTATTTGGCAATTTTACTGTAAAATGTTTTTCATTTGTCCCATTAATTTATAAGGCCCATCACCAGCCCTATAGCATTATCTTGCTAAGTATATCAAGTATCAAGTATAAAAGTCTATTATCATTTATATATACACATATAGCTAATCTAGCCCTCATACGTTGAAGAAATATAATTCGAAGAATAAGTACTAAGCCTTCGACTAATAAATACTGCAATCATAATGAATTAAAGAATAAAAAAAATATATCAATTTACAAATAACCTATAATGGTTTCCAGTTTTCCAATTAATCTAAATAACATATTTTAGAAAATCAGTAATTTCTTTTTCTGGATATATTTATATCATTATCATCATCATTAATAACAAATAATTAAAAATCATACATGTGTAGTAATATCATAATTATCACATTCGATTATGTATAAGTACAGTATAAAAATATAATTTCATCTATCTCGTATGGAACCTAGTAGGAGGATATGCATATAAAAGTTCACTTAATAAAAAAGCATTTACTTAATTATCTACTAAAGCAATAAAATTTGTTAATACATAGACAGATATACTATTAGTAATTAGTGGCACAGTATACACTGTGACACACTCACGTCATGGAGGAACCAGTCAACTCTAACGTAAGGGGGCGTCGTGGCGCGACGAGGCCGACGCCGCCGCGTCTACCTCCACCCTCTACAAAGCAACGAAACTAATACAAAGAGATGCTCCAGATTACCTCGTAAACTGCCGCCTGTCCTCTATATCTGCAGCGGGCTTTTTATATCTTTAAGGGTGTAAAAGATGCATTTGAATTCATTCGCTGTCATATATTATAATATCAAAACAGCACTTTATATAATAATCTAGACAGATTTATAGGTAAAGTTTTGTTTCTCTTAGCATCTTCCAATTTATATTATTTCACAGTAGACTCTGAAGCACTATAAAATTAAAATTGTAATTCAATAGCTAAATTTGTTGTATGAATCACAATATTTTTTTTTATATGTTCGCTTTTCGTTTTTATTTTAATGTTATAATTATTTTTTAAGAAATTTGATCCCTGTGTCATATAAAAAAATAAAATATCCCTATGGTCTTGACATGGCTTTTCAAAAAAGAAAAAATGTCTAATTAAATTATTATAGAAGAAGATTGTCTTTATTCTTGTTTAACAACCAAGTATAATAGATAGAATTTTTTTATACAATTAGAATGTCAAACAAGCTGATAGCCCACTTGATGGAAAGTGGTAACCGTCGCCTATAGACATGAGCCGTACCATGGACATAACAGAGTAAACTGTTTCGTCCAAGATACCCCCCATGCGTTGCCATTCCTGAGGACTCTGGTGTTATTCCTCTGTACTCAGTAAATTCACGCCATATCCCACCCGTCAAACCGAAACACAGCCATGCAATCACAACTGCTTCACGGTTGAAACACGAATGGGACAGAGGTACCCAAGCAGTCGACTTTTGTACAAAGTCTCCTTCCGGTGAATGTCCAAAACATTACTTCTTCTATACATGCTTAGTTGCTTTTTCATTTTCAGCAATTAAATTTAATAGTAAATGGCAAAGACTACTACTATTAAAACTGTCAGAAATGTAAAAAAAGGTATCAACAATTCCTAAGATATTTTTAAGCTTACAATAAGGCCTCGGATAAAACTTGCCGAACGATGACTTTACGTGACTTCTAATGTATAAAGAAATTTGCTATAATGTTTTAAAAATTTCGAAAAATTATAAGATCATAAATAAATACGTAATAGCTCTATTAAAAGAATAAAGCTTCATCAAATATCGTAATCGACCAGACAGATCTAAGTAAAACGACTTGTTCTACGAAGCTATCATTTTACAATCCATCAAAACGACTATTGTATTCTGGACTTAGTGCCACTATCGGCTATAATACCGTTTAGTTACAGCCTGAAGGCTATAAACCGTATTTTCCACGCGATCGTAAACACTTCTACTCCCACACTACTCAGCTGAAAATCCACCTACTGGATTACATTCCAGATTAACAACCTAGCTTGCTTGCTACTCGCACTCGCAAAGAATTTCAATCCTTATCTAAATGATTTAAAGTTCGTTTGTGTAATAAAAAACTACGATTTTACGAGGCGTGGAAGGATAGAATGCATTTTCGTAAACTGTGTTGCAAATTGTATTAATACAATTTATTGCTCGGAAATTACATACCACCATTTATTACCATTGTCATTATAAGTTTACCATAAGATTTTTATTCGCTTTTCGTTTTTATTGGATATATTTCAGTAGTAATTAGTCGAAATATTTACTCAGCGATTTTCGTGATAAACGTGTCGCCGACATTACGTACGGAACGATCCTTAGAAACACGCAATGCGTGGTAAGCTGATTATAAGCCAAAAGTGGGATTAATTACGGGAACAATTTATCAACACGTTACGAAAGACGGCAATTTACGATACATTAGCTTTATAGTGCAAGAAAAGTTCAACTGTGCGGAACAATTTCGGTTTACCAACGATGCCTCTGAATAGGGTCCGTTCTTAAAGTAATTAATTAGGGTAATTAATTAAATACGTTATATTTAACAACTAAGTACTTAGGAGAAATTCTCGGCATGAATAATTTACTATGGAAAGTTTTAGAACTGTTCCATTAATGTAGATTTTACGATGATCAGTCTTATCAAAAGTAATGCCTACTTTTAGATTCTGATTCTAGATTGTACTATAAAGCTGAACGTGCCTTAAATTGCCCACTGTCATAAAATTAGATAGGCACTGATAAATTGTTGACGTAAGTTTATAATCAACTTAGTGTAATATTGAATAATTTTCAGTATACTTTAAAATTCATTACACAAAAATTACAATTACTTTATTACTACTTAGATCATTACACTTAATTATTATTGATTTTTCAAAAAAATTAAGTAAATATATCAATAAAACTGTTTATACTAAGCAAAATATCAAAATGTTACCTTTTTAAGGTCATTGTAAATTCATACAGCTACAAACACAGGACAAGTGTAATTACTACATTATTTACTACAATCAAATTCCCGCCGAATTTCATCTTTCTTTCCAAAAGAAATAATAAGATTAAAGTTTTCTGTTTTCAAAATTAGCATAGATTAAATTTTCTCGTGGTCAGTATCAGTCAAATAAATAAAGAGTATTAACATTCTGTTTAAATTTTAATTATTCGATTTAAAAAAGAACCTATTTGCAATTTCTTAGCTGGTTACATTAATTATTTTTAGGATCACTTCATTATAATTTCCTTAAAATTTTATATGGATATTATATATATAAAAAAAAACCTTCTTCATATTTAACCAATTGATTATGCTGTTAAAGTGCCAAGAGGTATCAGACAAACAAATAGCGGTATTAACCACATATTTATTGTACCTGAAATTTGACGCCCTGTGAAATGTGTCTCGTTACATGGGCACTCGATTGCGTGAAGTAGTAGGGTTAATAATAATTAATTGAAGTCTTTTGTAGTAATTTGAGCCTACACGTGGATGAAACCTGTCGTGTGGACGCCTAATTGACCATATGGCGATAATGATCATATCAATTCAGGTGAGACGTAGTGAGTTTGCGTGATCTTTTTATAAATGTTAAATAATTTTCTACCGACTCCAAAAAAGGAGGAAGTTAAAGGTAAGAGGTAAATTCGATTGTATTTTTTTGTTTGTTACCTCGTAACTTTGTCATTTATAAACTAGTTCGGAAAATTATTTTCTTTGTCGTACTTTCAAACTTGTCTATAAATTTATATCAAAATTACTAAAGGGTTTTTTAGAGTATTTGTTCTCCTAAAAAAACCCTTAAATTATAGTAAGTAATCATTATGTACATTTCTTACGTTTCTGAAAGATTAGCTTATATTATAATTATCATTTTTTGTATTATTTTATACATATTTCTACAAAAATGTTAATTTTATTATAATATTTTATGGCATTTAGTGCCATTACAATTTAAATTAAAAATAATATGCACATTGTTATTAATTATCTTTTTTTTATAAGAGAATAGCAAACAAGCTGACGGTCCACCTGATGGAAAGTGGTTACCGTCGCCTATAGAGATGAGCAGTAAGTACCATGGACATAACAGAGTAACTCGCTCATGATAGCCCTCATGCGTTGCCATTCCTAAGGACTCAGGTGTTATTCCTCTGTACCCTTTAAATTCACTACCATATCGCACCTTTTAAACCGAAACACAGCCATGCAAACACAACTGCTTCACGGTAAAATTACGAATGGGACAGATGTACCCAAGCAAACGACATGAGCAGTATCAGTACCAGCAGATAAATAAAGGTAACAATATTAAAATTATGCAATTGTAATATAATATACAATTATTTACAAATATTCACACCTTTAAATAAATTTATGTTTTCATTAGAGAAACGTTATGACACTTTCTTTTAGATATTATTATGATCAGACATTATGCGTAAAGATGGATCCATTACGCAGCAATAGTGCTCGTTGAAATTAGTCCAACACAGTGGGAGATCGTTTACGTGGGGCATCCATTACAACACCAAATAAGCCGAAATTACTGCTACCGGTTCTTTATAACCGTAAATAAAAAAAAATAATCGATGTCTAATGACGTTTAGTCGAGTGAAACATGAAGAACGAGGGGCAGAAAGGCTCCTGTGACATATGTCAGCCGCGCGTGCCCGCACGCCATGTTAACTTTCATCATAAAGTTTTTTTTTATGGTGATCAAACTTTAGCAACAATATTCTTCTGTTGTGTTTTATATAATTATAATTTATATACTAGACCGACCTTGACCCTCCGATGTAAAGGCCATAGATTTAAACATATTTTATATTACAAAAGTAATGGTATAAAAGTATTTTCAGAACATTAATTTTATCTAAAGTTTCACGTGTAAACCTCCAGTTTAGTTATGCATTCATTACTTTAACGAATACAAAACACTTTCGTGTTCCGTGCGATTTAAAATGAAATAAAAATAAAATTAGTGTTATGCAACTAATATCGTGTAAGCATGACGTGAAACCTATGAAAACTTTGATACTGACTAGGCCGTGATGACAGCAATATTGTAAACTACACTACACTTGTTTAAAACGCTCTGTTCTGTATGTTTTGTTAAATTTATGTCATCATCTTTGAAACTACTCGTAGTTTCGTAATGTTAATTCTGTTTTATTGTGTTGTGAATACCAGGAAAGTATCGCATGTCAATCGCGTGATGTTATATTATAAATGTAGTGACAATTTGAAGGTTTGCAATAGTGTGAATCATATCATTCTTGTATTGATGCTGACCAACGTAAAATCGATGAAACAAAACAAACAATATAAATATTTTCTTCGATTACACAACGTATTCACTTGATAGGTTGTTTTCGTGGCATTGTTTATCTGCATCATCATATGTTGGGTGAGCACGGGTTTTTCCTACATGTTGGTCAGAGGATTTGGTATCTATTTATCTATAGAGTTTTATGCGACTTTTCCTTCTCGTATTTTTGTGTGTTGTGTTTTCTTCCTAGTATAATCGCGTCTTACAAATAGTCGTACCATCAGGTGAGCCGCATGTTTGTTTGCCCCCTGTGTTTATAAAAAGTCTTATTACAAAACGAATATGATACATTTTCTATACACCTCCATTGCACGAAAACTATATATATATATATATATATATATATATATATATATATATATATATATATATATATATATATATATATATATATAATAATAATAATATGAAATATTTCTTTGTTTGTAAAATTATAACTCTTAATTTCAGTAAATTAATCATGCAGATATTAAAAATAATGATTATTTAAACTCAAATTTAGTTGAAATCTTACTTATGGACACCTGTTTACATAATAAACATTAAGAACCATATGAGCATCTGCTGTAATAACAAATTAGTTTTGTATTACACTACCTACCTACGAATATATTTTAATATTTTCGCATAAACATAATCATAAAACATTTATGTAAAACAAATGCAAATCAAAATAACGGGATGACGAACGAAAATCTTTTAGGCTAATTTAATGCATTATGCATGCAAGATTTTGGAATATGAAGTACGTTAATAAGGAGTCGGTATACGGGCGGGGTGGCCGAGAACCGAACCGGTGTACTGACAGGTGGTGGTCACGCGCCACTGCTCACCGGCGCGCCCCCGCCGACCAGCGGTCGCGGAGCGCCGAGCGCATGCGCCATACCGAACTTTTCACCTTGTGCGCTACTATAGCAAGCTCTATTTCTCCTGACAATATTTTTTATGGAAAAAAATAAAAATTATTCCATGTCATTCCAACATAAAACTACATTCTATTCGTGATTGAGTTATTTATAAAACCTAGAATCTGATTAATCACCTATCAGTATTTTACGACCGTCGACTAAATATTAATCGTCAATAAAAAAACTACGTAAAAATAAAGTCTGGCAAAGTCTAAACGTTTCTTTGTAAAGTATTGAAATATCGGTAGCTCATGCAATATCTATTTTTTCTTCGCAATTCTAATGCCCCATTTGAAATTCTGATATCAATTTGTCCTTCGTATACCCTTTACTTGTACTCGGCTTGCAAATAACATCCGGCGCTAACATTTATTTAGAATACTGTAATATATGTTTGCATTGCAGGCCTGCAGGTACCAAGACTTTACAGAAATATTTGCTTGTTTCTAAGGAACATATTCTCTCTATTAAAATATTAATATGAGAATATCCAAAATTTACCTACCTATATATATATTACGAGTATTTCTTATGAAAAGAATAAAAACGGAATTAAGCTTAATCATTCGAAAACTATTGTTAGATTGAGATAAAATAAGTATAAAATAGCAAAGAGGCTAAGTAGATGCGAACTTTATAATAAACCAATGCCAATACGAAAGTTAGTTTGTTTATTGCCTTTTGGTACATTAATGATAACCGATTTGCATGAAATAATTTATGAATTTACCTACAAGCACTATTTGGGAGAAAGAAGGACATACGTTAATATTTATCCCGGTACTCTCACTGGCGCAAAATATCTCGGTCATGCGGACAGTCGTGAGTGAATGTTAGTATAATATATATTTATGCTTAGGGCAATGTAAACAGATATTAAGAGAATGAATGATATTTTATTTCAATAAAGAATTATTAATCAGAAAAACTGTATAGGATCTACGTTGCCAGATCTATATTTTAACCTTCGACAACCGACAATGTCTATGACACTTTGAACTTGACAGTGGAACTGACGGCCACAAGCGGCGCTAAGCCCGAAATCTTGAATAAACAGCACGAGAGATAACAGTCGATATCGGCGCACGTGTGTCACCACTATTGTACGACTGTGTACCGGCGGTTTCGCGTCCACAACTACTCATATTTTTTGAACGGGACATGAATACTATTGACATGTTAGCGGGAATAAATTCGAATGAATGTAATTTGTTTTAAAGCGATACTTTTAGATTCTGAAATTATTTATATTTTTTGTTACATGTAATGTTACGCGATACCTTCGTTATAGTAATCTGTTTAGAAATTTTACAAATATTTGTTTTGTGTTAAATTGCTTATTTTTATACCATCGCTAATAATTATTTTGGAAATTATACAATGTATCTACAGACTTTCGACTCTTGTGATTTCATTATAGTTTACATATTCATATGATGTTCTTATTTTACCATAGTACGGCACGATTTCGTATTGGCTATATAAATTTTGCCGTCAGGATTGAAATGTGTGCAAATATATGAAAAAGATTTTAATTTTAGAGTCGATATCATGGACGTGTACAACTTGATAAGATCGGATATACGAACGGATATTAAAACCTTCTCCATTAAATTGCTTATATTTGCTCTCCTGATATACTGTGACGCTGAAGTTGTACAATGTCGTGCCCTACTACGGTAAAACGCCTAATAGACGTACCTACTCACGTCTACATACACAGGTGTTAATCAAGCATACATCCCCTGACAGTAATCGTTTACCGTCGCCACAGCATATGTCATAGTGTCCATAATTTCATTGCAGAATTTCAAACACTGATGTCATCGCGAATACAAACATGAATTCTTATTTGAATTTTATAGAATAATATAGCCAACACACTAGAGCGATGAACTTTATACTTTATTAAAGTAAACTTCACAATAGTTAAAATTAAAATTGTAATAGTCACTTCGATAAGCGAAAGCATGCTAAAAATCCAAATAAATTTGGGAATTTAATGTTCTTAGTAAAAGTATATTATATAAGTCTATGTCTAAGTCTATGGCTAAAACAATACATATTTGAAAATATTTTAAAATACGTAGGTACCTATAGGAAGTAAAAAAAATTACTACACTCGTTTCGACTAGGTTAATAGAGGTGGGTTACATCCGATATCTATATGTTGAGTTCTTCTGGACATCGATAACTGCTGCACCTATACCAGTCAGATATCTATGTTCATTACAAACGGGTTCATCTTCTCGGTATAATATATTGTATAACAGATATCTAATATATCTGTTATTGGGCCAATATATGTATAGATATTGCAACTACAATTTTATTGCGGTGCATGCACAGTTTCTTTTCTTGTTTCAAGATTACATTTTATGAATGACACCGAATGGATTAAACCATGAGCCATCAAAAAATCCCCTTGAAATTTATTGGCTGTCAAATGAAATAATTCAATATTGGCTATTGAATAAACAGGGTGCGCAATAAACGACGGTAAAGGGACGCGTATCATTATCACCAATGGGGCGTCGGCAACCTGTCGCTACCGACCATTCACCCCATATGCGTTACCTTTAGTTAAAATCTTATTTAAAATATACGGAATCGTACAATGTATTGTTTTTTTTTTCAAATTTATAATGTATAATAATATTTAATATTTTTAATTCAAAGTCGGAAATCCTAAATTATTTGATTTATTAATTATTATTTTTTTTTAATTTAACAATGACTTAAACAAACAAACTTAAATCTCAAGAAAATTGTTACGGACTCAAAATTGGAGTTAGAAAAGATTCAGCTTTTTGATTAAAAATAAATTATTAAAATAGATTAAAAATTGATGAATGTATAGTGTAACATACACACGAAACTCAAAATAGTTGAATTGAGTTCTTTTACAGTCGCTTCAAAAACTCAAAATAATATAGTCAAATTAAGTTATTTTACAGTCGCTTAAAAAACTTTCTGGGTCAAATTGTCATCATAATCTAACTAAATTTAACTACTTTGAATTCGGGACTTTACTACGAGTTCTCTTTTCCTTATATTCTGACAAATGCTTTTTCATTTACTAAGTATTACTGACATAAAAATTATAAAGAATATTACTAAACCAAATGAATGTAAAAAATTATGATCATCATCTGTGTGATGACAGAGTGAGAATATAAATGTGTCATAACTTCTTTCATATCCATAATTTTGTAAAGGGCGAATAAAGAAGTAAAGCACAATACACCAAGAATCAGAACATGAGACGGAAAACTCAACAATACCTTTTAATCAAGATGTGTTAAACGTGCTAATAGTATGCTCCTATTTTCCTTATATACAGAGAAACACGAAACTCTAAGCGCGGTTTAAGCACTCACTCTCTTCCAAAATAGAGCTTGACAAAATATAAGAAATTGGACATAATGGGATAGCTGACTAAATGCGTCTATTAAAACTATATATTATTTAAGCGGGAAAGGGATTGTTAGTAATGGAGACTGAGAATCCCATTGCTAGCAATATACCCAACCAGGTCGACCTCCTCGCGGTTCCCCCTGGAAACTGTCATGGTTAATTCCTGATGAATTCATCATGATGGGCTAACTGGCCTGTTTTCATTCTCATCTATCACCCTTCACTGGAGCTCCGTCAGCGTATCCCGTTAGCGCAGGCGGGGCTACCGTACCATTTTCACCCATCAAAAAAAAAACTATATATTATTAAGTATAAAAATCGAATTCGTAACATTTTAAGGGTATTACACCCAAAGTAACCTTGAACTTACTTGTATTTGTGTAGGGGGACATATGGCCAATATACCCGTTTGATAACGATTCAATTTCGCTAAGCGAACACTTTACAGAAAATTATACGATGACGACCATACCGATAAAAAACAGTACGATGACGTAATTGTAGACACTTTAGGATAATCAGATACAAAGTTATTACCATATAGCCGGCGCTATACATATATACCTATACTGGAAAGTTACTTCGTTTGCATACTGAAAGATTTAGTAAAATTTAAATAAAGTGACGTAACAATGTAATCTTAATTTTAAATTGGGGTAGATAGAAACAATACGAGTATGTAGCCAAATCCTGTAATTAAAAATAAAAGCATACATATATGTAGATAATATTAACTTTTACCTGCAACTTTATCTGCGTGACCTTTTCATATAATATAGTGTGTATACCAAATTTCATAATGATCAAACAAACAAACTCACTTTTACGTTTATAATATTTGTAAGGGTTAAATTTTTTTTATACCACTGAGGTGGCAAACACGCATACGGCCCACCTGATGGTAAGTGGTTACCGTAGCCTATGAACACCTGCAATACCAGAGGTATTACGCGTGCGTTGCCGACCCTGAAGAAACCTCTTTATTATGATTTCTTACTTTATTATATCAGCCAATTACCACGAGTGAATATAGTCTGCGGATAAACAGATTTCGGTATCAAATTTTTAAGACTGTAAATTTTAATAAAGTATTTGCATCAATTAATAAGAAAATAAAATTTTTTTTAAGCATTACCCCAATTTGCATGTTTGAGGAAAATTTTCTAAGTGATCATTGGAGCTCTATTGCTTGCTAAATGCTCTGTTCCCTGCAACGAAGGTAGTTCTGTAATATCTATCAATTAGTTACGTTGCGTTTGTCACTAACATTTGTCACGTGTACGATCTTTACAATGTCGCCACTAAGGAGTCCTAAACAAACGAGTAGGTGTGTAAAGACGACCTAATTGCGGCGGGCTGGGGGCGTTCATAATTTAACGCTAGCGTAGCCCTCACGTATGTACTTACGCGATATCGTTTGCACTGGTCGGTGCTCGGTGGTGTACCGTGATCGATATTGTACTTTTGGGTGACGCTGCCGTCGCCTGGCAACAGCTGATTTGAGATTATTATAGGATACGTACGATTCTCCGTGACAAAGCCGTATTACATTATCATACATATATACGAGTACATACGAGGAGCATGCCGCTCCGGTTTCGTACGGATAGAAAAGCATATATTGCTTACATTTTCAATAGACTTCAAAAAGAAAAAGTTCTCAAATCGGTTGTATTTTTTATGTTTATCACCTCATGACTCGGTCAGATCTAAACCGATTTATAAAAATATTTTTTTATCTAAAAGGATATACTTATAGATTAGTCCCACAAAAATTTTATAAAAATCGGTCAGTGATTTAGTTTTTTATAACTAAATATGTGTTTTTATCACAATTAAAATCGATTTTTTGTGAGATATAATCTTTAATTATCCTCACTAGTCGCTACAAATAAAGATCTTTATATCCATCTTAATTTCTAATAATCTTAATACTATTTATTAATATAATCCATCGGTGCCATGGATGTAGTACTCAATACTCAAGTATTGAGCCGGTACAATAATAATTATAGATAAAATAAGGAATAGTAATATAGGTTGTATATATTACTATTCCTTACTTTATATACATATATAACTTATATAACATATATAACCAATACTTCTTATTATAATCCACTTGTCAATATGTGCCGACAATATAATGATCTTATGCTCAACCACAAATTCATTGATATATTCGACATGAAGCTGTCATCATTCAGGAGGTGCGTGAGCCGTTTGGAATGAACTTGCACGTTTACTCGTATTTAGTGATGTTAAGGCCATCCTAAGGCTGGGCTGTTTTTCTTGTGTGATGATAGTTTTATGGTTTAAATTTCTTTTAATGTAAATTATGGTATATGTATATAGTGTTTACTAATTATTATGTCTTCCACGTGTCGAAATTGAAATGTTATGTTTAAATGTTAATCATGTTGTGTACACATGTTTTTGAATTATAACCTAGCATTAACACCATAATTACCTATATATAAACCTAACAAAAGGTTATAATTTGTTATGTGTGCCTTATTAAAAATAAATAAATAAACTATATGTATTACGAAGTTTCAATTATTATAAAAAAATATAAATATATCATATATAAAATATTTTAATAATGAAAAAGAATATTGTTAATATAAATGTTGATATATAAGGATTTATTAAGCTACAGGAAAAGGTTGAGGCTTTTTAAATGTATATAAGTGTCCATGAAACGAGGTCAAACTAGATTTAGTTGGAGCGCCGCAATGCGCCCGATGCGACAACGCGGCAAACTCCGATCGCTACGAGTATTTCTCTTGCGAGACAGTTTCGAATTTTCTTTACAAAGTTTTTAAATTAAAAGAGTTTTGTACGTATTCATCAGATCCTATGTGCGTGAGATTTCTTAAATAAAAGGCGTAATTTTAATTTTAACAGCGACAGGCATAGAGGGTGCCATAGGACGACTCTACATTCCATGATGTGATTGATATACAATGTCCTTCGAAAGAATTACTACTAGTATATGTCTGCAATGGACTATAATCATAGATAGATTAAATATATTATATACAAAAGTCGTCTTTTTTGTTTCTGTTGGCTACCTCTGTCCCAATAGTGTTTCAGCCGTGAAGCAGTTGTGTTTGCATGACTATGTTTCAGTTTGGAGGATGGGATATGGAAATTACAGGGTACAAAGGTATATAACACCTTAATTCTCAGGAATAGCAACGTATGACGAGTATAATGGGTAATACAGTATACGCTGTTATATCCATGGTACTGCTCATTTCTATAGCTGACGATTACCACTTTCCATCAGATGGGCCGTCAGCTTGTTTGTCATTCTAAGTTGCATAAAAAAAGTAAAAAAAATCTTAAAAATCACTGAATAATAGCGATCACTACGACTTTCTGAAAATCTTAATTGGATTATATTTTTAGAAAAATTGCTAATCGCTCTAGTTGAAAAATTTGCTACTGTGTTTCTACAGTGGTGTTATGTGGTGCGTGCTTGGTCCCTTATCAGATCAAGCTGTCAGAAGGTTTACTCTTTTCATCACTGGGTGATATTTTAATATTTCCAGATACAATGATGACAACCTTAAAATGAAATATATATTGTAATATATTCATGCGATTTACAGATAAATATTTCCATATAAATAAAATCGACAGTTACAAACTGTTTTTTTATGGGAAATGAAATGGAAATTAACATAGCAGGTATACTAAGCGTAGCATTCTAATGCATAATGTATAAACACAATAACTAAACTAATCAGTGTCACTACCAAGGCTTCTATAAAAAACATTATACGAACAGGTACCGAGAAACTTCTGAATTGCAAAAACACAAGTTCTATAGGGTTCCGTATATTAAAAGATTAACGGAAAAATTGTGACTATCTTCATTTGTCCATTTATTCATGAATAGCTCTTTCGCTAGAATAGCTAAAGGTACTGACTTGAAATTTATCAAATATTATTATTTATAAATGATCTTATAGTCCTGCAAAAATCACGTTTCACGTTAAAGTCTATATATGTATTTCCAATGTATAATATTTAGGGAGGCAAACGAGCAGACTGTCCACTTGTTGGAAAGCGGCTACCGTCGCCCATGAACACCTGCAACACGAGAGGAATTGCTTGTGCGTTGCTGGTCTTTTTAAAGTTTGTAGGCATAATAGTAATATTAGTGACAGTTGTATTGTTGTATTATATTGTTTCATTTCCCATCGTATCCAAAAAACATACCGACGAACATATGTTGTAGATATGTACTAGTCTAATGTAGTAGTAAATCTAATGATTCAATCTAATATTTTAATTCAAAATATAAAATCGTCGTTTTTCATGTATTATATATTTTGCTTCATAACGATAATTTTTTGTTTTACAGAAATAATTATTGAAGAAAATTATAATACAAGAGTAAACTTTACTAAAAAAAAATGTGTAATACGATTTAGAAAAGGCAAGGTAATCATGTTAACACAGTCTCAAGAAAAAACTAGAGATGAATTGAAAACATACCTTTTAAGGAAGTAAATTAAAAGCCCGATAAAAATGGATACAGAGTCAATATTATTATCATAGAATTAGAACTAAACAATTATCAAACAAAATATTTTATTTCATGTCAATTTGATTGATTACCGTTTTCAAACTTGACACGTACATGTAACTAACAAGTTATTACTTTGTGGTAACCATATATTTCCTCTTCCAAAATTAGGTTAGGAAACTATTAATAAAGTAACTTGTGGTATGTAATAAGTGTTATAGGTATTCGGGTGGATAGTAATTATAACTTACGAGCAAACTGTAAACTAGTGGAAAGTTGGGCATTTATATGCGGCCTAGAGTCCGCAAAGTTGGGCGTATAGCGTACTAAATATATTTTGGGTAGTACCCGTCTCATAGACTAATTATTAAATTAATTATTATAATACAATTACTAATTTCTGAAGCTGCAACTTTCAGCTAACCTTAAAAGAAGGAATCAATGAATTCTCAATTATCACTGAAAGAAGGATAATTATCATTGAAATTTTTTACATACTCCCACATTCGCGGTTAAAGACTAGTTAAAATATAAATTACTTTAAATCAATCAAGTATTTTTTCTTTGGTGCAAATGTATAAGCTCTTTTTACATTTCTATCTAAAAATCAACAAATAAAAATTAATAAAAAAAAGGTTCTGATATATGTATGTAACGGTATTTGTATATTTCAAAATTCTTCTATGGAACGAAATAACGCACAACAATTAATTTGACACATTAATTACGTGATTTATAAACCAGCTAGTCCTTACTTTTGAAAACTGCAATAATTGCGATGCAAGTGCAGCTAAACTATTATATATTTATAAGGACGATGAGATAAATAAAATATGAATTATGTTTTCAACATCCTTTTTTAAAATTAGAATGAACAGATTGTATCATATTTTTCTATAGTAAAAAAGTGGCCACTTAGCCAGTACCTGCAATATTAAAAACAGTTCGTTCTTACATATTAAATTGAATCTGCAACACTTACTATGGATCTTTCCACAAATTTAACTTGTTAAGTAACCATAAAGCAGAAAATTTTCTTAATTCTTTTTAAATCTTTCAGGTACGTTTGAATTTCTTAATTGGCCCGACTAGGAACTCCATGGTTTAGTTAATTTTTTATGTAGCAGTATGAAGATCCACAATATTACAGAAGTATACAATGTATTCGTTCTGTTATCGTTCGTATCGTCTCGTATCGTATTACATGTACGAGTATTCCCCTCTTCTTTAATTTAATGATTGACATAAAAATACGCCATCACGACAACGCTTTCTTATGGTAGCGTGATAGGTAGCAATAACTAATGTACGTACATTTATCCCTCGATAGAATCGTGTATGAATAAAATGAATTGAAATAATTATTATACAGACAAAATCAAGGGTGTTTTAAATTTGTTGGCATCATTTATTCTAATTTATTAATTTATTAACTTTTACTTTAGCATTTTATAGGTGATTAGTGTTTTTTAATAAAAAAATTTTTTCATTAATTGATATTAATTAATTTAATTAAAACTATATCAATTTAGTAGTAATATGTTTTTTAATAATGCCTAAATACCTGAACGGACATAAGTGAAATTTGGCATATAAATAGATTAACACAAGATATTTTTTTGGTTTAATTCACGCCCCATCTTCAAACTAAATCCTTCTATTTTTTATTGTAGTAAATATGTTCTAATATAAAAGTAATTTAGTTACTTTTAACTGATACAACGTCGTACTTGGTCATAAGACAATATATACTATCTTTAATAAGAATATGTGTCATATTGTCATTACTGAACATAGGCCTTCCTCATAAGGAGAGTTTTACCAGTAGTTGCCACGCTTAATAGGCAGGTTGGCAACCGCAGTTAGGCTTTGGTGATGTTTTAAGAGGGACATTGCTACCCAGCACTTGACCATTGAGTTCCCTTAGTTGCCTCTTACGATACTTACAGGAAAGGAATTGATGGCCGATTCTATGCCGCGACCACATTTATACATTGAAAAAAAAAACTTTTTATAAACATGTAACAAGAGTATCAAAATAATCCTTAGTCTATCACATTACACAAAGTATTTGTTTGCAGACAAATATGAATTTCAAACAGTTTTATGGTATAGGGGTTAGGAAAGGGGCAATTTATATAACGTAGGGTAAACGTTTGAATTACGATGTCTATACAGTGAATGTTGAACAGTATGAATGTAAGTTGTTCATATAATATATATATGCGTCATTCATCCAGATAAAGAAATAAAATATCGTCTCAACGTAATATATTTTTTTGCATGTATGAATTTTTGTTGTAATTGTGACTCTATTTTGCATATACATTATATATATTAGTCGTATATATAGTGTATATGCAAAAGAATAGTTGGAATGAGATTCTCTACTATCTTGTCTAGATTATTATAGATCAATTAAATATATAAAATACAAACATAAAATTGTACACATATGATATTATCTACTGCGTCGCTGTATAGTCAAATTCTAAACTATTATTTTTACTACTAAATTATATTAATAATATATTTATAAACATTTATTCGATATAAAAATGACCTGTATAAAAATAGGCTATAATAGAGAATCTGATAATTCAGTATTCTAGAGCTAGTCAGCATCAATTCGTCTCCAACTAAGACAAACAGCTAGTCATATGTCGTGTTTATTCTTTATTTCCAAGCCTTTAATATTAACCGTGTGATGAATGATTCAATGGAATTTTATGTCAAAGATGCCTGTACTATGTTGAATAATGTTGCTAAAGGTCCCAGACAACGAAAGGCATCGTGTCTGCTCGCCACCGTGTCGCCTGCCTGTCGCAGGGCGGGCGGCACGCAAACTTCTTGCTCCTTACTTTTATTTTTTAAATATCAAAGCAAAGGGAGAACGATGAACTTTCTAGATTTTACTTTCTCGACTTTTGTTGTATTTGTTACGAAACGTTTATTTAACTTCTACATAATTGAGTTTATTGACTTTAGAAATGAGAAGGTTTTTATTTAACTGTATTTTTTAATTAAATGTTACATGATATCGAACTGTACAAAGTATTGTGTTGTCCATACCTCATGCGTTGCGTTGCCTTATAATAGAAATTGAATGTTCGTAAGAAAAATAGGCAAGAAAATAGGGAATACTTATTATATGCAATTGAATCACAAAATAAACCTATTACATTGTAAGTAGTGCATGTAGTATTATGAAATTTTTGATACCATGCTCATAGCTTGAATTAATTTAAATGAAATTTAGCATACAGAAGGATCATATCACTGAATATTGTTTATCCTTCTTTATGCAGGTCAATCTGAAGCATATAATTAGTAAAATATGATCGAAATTTCTTAAATATAGTGGATAAGTTGCTGCTAAGCAAACAATGTAACAGTGACAGGGAACACTGAACTTTCAAATATATACACCCAACTTCAATTACATTTTGCACAATATCATACAGAATTCATTATGAAATAGTTGCAGTACTTGTATTACATCACGAAATTCTTTACTGCAAGGGCAAAGTTCGCTTTTGAATATTAATGAATTATTATGGTTGTCTTTATTAGAAAATAGTTATATTTGTCGACGTCGCCTGCTTTGAATCCGTTATTTCTATATTTCATGTGAATTTCAGGAGAAACTCTACTTTCCTGCGCAGTTTTCCCTTTCATTACAAAAGAAATCTTATGAAAAACTTCCTTATATATGTATGTATTTAGGTATGTATATTCACAACCATTCGGAACCCTTAGTTATGAGCGTTTGTGTACTGATCGGATGTCAACACTAGGCTCCGAGCAGCAATCTATTAATATGCCTGAAAATGCTTCGTTTAGAAAGGAAACACGTGACGTAAAACGTGTGTAGACGAAATGACAATCAGAGAAGCTTCTTTTTAATGAATGATAATGGAATGGTAACTCCACCCGCGCTATCGGTATACACCGGCGAGGCACCAGTGAAGGATGATAGGTGAGGATGAAGTAGGTCAGTTAGCCCATCGTGACGAATGCAACAAGAATTGTTCACGATGGTTTCCAGGGGGAACCACGTGGAGGTCAACCTAATGAGGCATGTGTATATGGGGCTGTCAAACTCCATTGCTAACAATCGCTCGATAATAGTAGTAAATTTTCGTGTTCACATTAACATACTAATGGTAGCGGAATTAAATAATTATAATTGAAAAAAGTTATATTGAATTATATAAGCGAAGATGCAGGTACTTGCGAATATTATCAATACAATATGTGACCCTCCAAATTTCTGGCTGCAATATAACTGTGTAATATTGCACGTAAGTAAGCAGTTTTATATTTTATCGTCGTAATAAAAAATATGAGTCCATATTTACAACCGATCGTTGCTTGCCAATCGATTGTTTGACTATTTTATTACATTTGTAAATGTAAACTTCTTTCGCCAATATGAGTAAAGTACAGTTTCATTATAAAGGAATAATATTGCTAACTTATTTATACACCTGATGATTCTTAGTCCTACTCTTTTTATTTTCAAGCAGGGTCCATTAGACACATTCTAATATTCTTTGTTTGCTGATAAAGGATCTAAATACTCAAATCATCTTTTTAATCATTTACCTAAGAGTTTCTCGAGTTTTGACCAGGATACATCAATCGTGGTCATGAATTGAATGAAGTTAGTAAAAATCAATATCATACCAAATTCTTTTTTTCTGTACTTTGGGTCACCTTCCACGTCTCAGTATAAGGTACACTACGTCTCGGACAGACGTGAGTCAATAATGTTACAGTCAATAGTTTGATAGCGGATGGTTTTATTTTATTTATTTTGTTTCGTTGTCTTCGTTCCCACGCCGTGACGAGAGCGGTAAAGATAATGTTTGTCTAGAAAAAAATACATCCGCAAATGGACTTGCACTGTATATGAAAAAAAAATTTGAAGTCTATCTCTTATACTATAATCATATATTTATAATTTTCTTAGTTTTTCTGTATTTTTGAATGTGATATAAGTTTTTTCACTGCTGTATAATTGTGTGCGTTAAATAATAACCTCTTTAAAAGTATACTAGAAAAAAAATTTAAACATTTATTTATAGACTTAAAACGCTATCTATTTACTATGAACATTAGAGCAACTGAAATACAAACATAATATCAAAATAATCAAAAATATATCCTCAAATGGAACAATTTCAGTCATTTGAATACTCAAGTTTATGACAACCAGCAAATCTGTAGTTGAATAAATATATACATATATTACCAATTATTTATTTGCGTAGTCGCACAAGTAGGTATATAGATATTTATTTCATTTAGCGTGTTATTGATATTTGGTTCACCTGACTGCGCCAATCACATGGTTCGACGTGCCAAATTGAATATTACACAAAACGTCATATAAATAAATAAATATTGAAATTGTATGAGGTATGTGGCAAAAGTACTTATTTACTACTGCACACATTATCACTAGATAGCATCGGATTACTCTCTTCAAACAGATTTGTGTGATAAGATAGGCAAACTAACACTTTGAATAATATTATTGTGTCAATGATTACATATTTACTATTATATCTAGCTAGGTAGATACACCATATTAGCATCTCGGCGCCACTTTGAATATAAAAGTAATTTGTTTATTTATATATCTACATTAAACTAGAGGTAAGGTAGTACGTTAAAACTATTTAGGGACGTAGTTCTATATTGTAGAGCTAAAGATTTTGATTAAAAATCTTGTTCCACAAAAAAAAAAAGAATATATAAATAAACTTTAATCGTAGTGCAACCAGTTATTATATTTTAATTGAAAACTATTTAAATGAATATTATTAAAAAAATTTAAAACCAATCTAAAAGTATACACATTCAGATAAAAAAAAGAAATTCATAAATGGGTTAGTAAGTAATGGATATCTGAGGTAACAAACATAATAAAATACAATTGAATTGAAAACCTCCTCTTTTTTGAAGACAGTTGAAAAAGTCGAATAATTTTTTATATTAAAAAAGTATATATATCCCATAGGAAAAGAGATAAAAAACAAAAAAGGATATATAAATGTCGGTACTTTGGTGCGAAGTGCAATAATAAAAATGTGATGATAGCACCGGCTCGTGCAGTTCCTCAATACATTCCCGAATATACAGATGGCAATTTAAGTAAGGACAAATTTTATTTGCTCTGTAAAAACGAAATTGGTGAAGTCCATACTCGTGTATTCAGAGAAGATAGGTAATAGAATATAAAAGTAAATGCGAGCGTATTTAGATAGGCCGATAAAAATTCAATGTTCCCTCCTAGCTCTCTTACGTAAGGCGAGCGGGAGCGCCTTGTCTTGATATTTCTCTATCTAAAAAGGATAAATGAATCTATAAATTTATATACCAACAATATTATATTGTTATGGCTACAATAAAATATTTTCAGTTAGATAATTGGTCCACAAACAATAGTTTGATAGTTTTCATATAGGGAGATAATTATCTTGGAAGATATGTTAATATTAAAATAGGATAACCTAAAATCAAATTATATATATATATTTATATACAATTACATGTATTTGTTTTTAGCTATACGACGATGAATATATTACTGCGGTTGGTAGTAATTGTATTTGAACTGAAAAATTCAGGTTGTAAGTTATTGGCCTGAAAAAGTTACATTACTGTAATGGGTTCACTTTATAACGAAAACCTTGTAAGTGGATCGAATAATATCGATTTTACATGTATAGACTTTCTTTTGATAAAGGTAATTCTCTAAAAATACGTCATTGCTTATAGTACGGTAATCAATGTTCATTAATCATATTGTATTTGTGCCGTAGCTATTGTACGAATTCATTCATCAACATGAGGTAAACTGTTCTAGTTCCAAATATAAAAGGCAGGTAAATATAAATTTTAAGTTGATATCTATGGACTTATAAATTTATTTGACGAACTGACTATTATTGTATAGCTGAGAAAAAATTTAAAGGTGTTTATATAATTACTATCTTTTTGCTTCACCATCTTGTACCTATTACTTTTATTCCTATAGGAAATTTAGTAAACCCATTTTTAGCGTATTTTATTCCATCCCAAGAGGAAATTATTCATACACATGGATGTGTAGGAAATATTTAAAATATCAAGATAGATACAACTGTGCATTGATAGATCAATAAGTCTGTAAACCAATAAAGAACATATATATTGATATAAAATATCGACGGTTCATGAGGTATATTATAATTTTAATAACTCACAAAATGTCTGCGCTACATCGCAATCATGATAAATGTAGCAAGGAAATGATGGCATTTTTCAAGATGTTCTACTTTGATATTGGAAATTACTCTCCAAATTGATTTTGTCGTTGTACCAAATCATTGTTTTGCTTTTTCTTTTATTGAGACAAATTATTACGTTATTTATATAGACTTATAACGGTGAAACATTACATTATGTTAAGCTGTTAGCCATCGTGCTGAAGGTAAATTATTATTTTCTTCTTATGAAAAATATCCTTAAAAAGACGTACAATTAGTCTGTCACAAAGAAAAATTATTTATTGGCGAGAAAATCTACTTTACAGTATGCTTAAAACTAAATTTAAAGTGATATACGAGTAGTTAGTGATGTCTAACTAAATACTGCTGTAGTGGGGTATAATGTGCTTATGACTACGAGTATATAGAGGAATAATATTATTCATTATCGAATTAATTCTAAAAATGTTTTCACTGATAAAAAGATAATATCTCTAAATATTACAGGCTATATTTCCCATTTAAATTCATACGAAAATGAGAGATAACTACGAGCAAGCATAGCTACGAGATTTCCTTTTAGTAACAGAAATGTTACATTGATCTGTTACTTCTACAGTCTGCGTAAACTATTTAGTTTAAATTATTATTCGTGTAATAAAAAGTAATCATTTTTCATTAATCTAGCAAGCACATAGTCTTTGTATTAAATTTTATCAAAATTTACTCAGTTGTTAAGAAGATCACATTAAATTCATTACACAACATCGAATCAAGTACCTTTTTCCACTATTATTTTGATAGAAATTTATACTACATAATGCATAATAGTTTTTATATTAATTTATTACAATAAATTATTAGTGCTGTTACAGTTATATTTACTGAGCACTATTGTGAAATACTTTCCGATATTTCTTGGCTGAACGAAACACAAGTTTGACGTTAAAATTACATAATACACACCATTTAAAGATATTAAATAATCATTCCCTTGAATTATTACGGTAGAATTTATGACGAACGAAACTTTAAGTCCCATTTGCTGCGCCGATTTCGGTATGAACAAGAACACGAAATTAAGTCCTAAAATTCGGAATTGCATTTCATGATAGACCCCCTAGTTTTTAGCGTTCGCATGACTGGGATATGTTCACTGACCGATATGTAAAATCCTTCTTCATCCCATTTAGTACGTGTATACAAAATTTCATAGTGACTGATTAAGTCGGTAAGACGCTAAGAGGAAACAAACAAACAAACTTTCACATTTATAGTAATAGTCAGAATATTATTAAGAAATCATAATGCAGCTACTACGGTATACATATATATTTTTTAAACATGTAATCTTTAGCGTTGTTAATTATGTTTAAGTCGAAATTATCATACACTAAATTAATATTAATTACTTGATGGTGTTCCTGTAAATTCGTTTGTATTGTAATTTATTGCCTTTAATTTCCCAACCACTATTCAACACGTCGCTCCGGGACTTTACTACGTAATAATTCTATGAAAATTTATATGCTATTTCGCAGTGATGTAATATTACAATTAAAAGCCCCAACTAGTACAAAGGCTACAAAAATAAAAGATCAGAGGAAACGATAGTCAAAAATAACGATGAAATATTTAAAAGTATACAGATTCCTAATATTTTACGCTGTTATTCCAATCTTGCTTAATTATACAATATTAACATATCTGCTTGTATAACAATTAGTCTGTTATCCTAAGGTTGTCTTAAAAAGATCGCTCTCAACAATAAAATCGCCTTACTGTAATTAAACAACTGTATCCTTACATTCATTGTCTTGCTTATTCTCTATATTATATAATGCAAATAAAATATCTTCTTTCATTTCTGACTGTGTCTTAAAAGTATTTTTGACTTGTATTTTAAGACTCATAATACATTTAAAGTGATATTACATTAGTAATATTTGGATAATAATATTTGGATTTGGATCTTTTCTTTCGATTTAAATTTTCCTGCTTTTTACAACATTATATTTGGTAAACGTTAAACGTAACTATATAAAATTAAATAATTACAAAAATTTATAGTTTTTGATATATTATTATCGCCTATAAATAAAATAAAAGTAAATATAAATTTAAGAGTACATCTTCGCGACAATCATAAAATTATGTCATCTTCATCAGTGTCAATCATTTCTATCCACAGTAATCAGATTTATAATAACGCTAATACTGTGGGCGTTACTGTAGTTATATTATTTATATTGTTAAACAGTTATATTGAATCTAAATACTCTAGAACAATATCAAAATTTTAATACTGAGGTCTTTATTGGGCGTCAACGCGTTGAAGTCTTTTCATAGGAATAACTGACCTTATTAATTAAAAAAATAAAATTATGTTTTCAGACCACAAATTTGAATATTAACAATATAATATTACCCAATAATTTATATATTGCCATTGTATTACTTATTTTCTACAAGGCAACTGTAAAAAATAAACATTAAATGAATAATATGTTTAATTTCGATTACATTACTAAGAGTAAGTTATAAGGATTAAAACCAGATGCGTTTATGAGGAATATAAATAGTTATCTACATAATCGCAATATCAGTTTACAACTATATTGTAATCTTCAGCGATATAGATTCGTCCTTCACATTTCAGCGGGGCAGGTGTTACGATGCATGCCTGCACTAATCCTGACTTCCTTAAGCCGACAGTGGCGTGGTTATGATCAATATTTACGCAGATGTGTCACTTTTGGTCGCCGTCGTATTATTCGTATTACGTAATATGAATTTAGTTTAACTATTGGCCGAGCAAGGACGAACTTAGCCTGAATAGTGCCGGCTGGCGACGACCCCGGCTGACACTGCATGCGCCACTCACCTCACGGGGCTCACCCTAATTATTTAATAAATATCTCACTTACAATTATTATTTTACATCTTACTATTTAACCGAAACTATCAAATGTCAACATATTTACATCCGATACAGGCTCTACATCGAAAAACAACCTAGACCTCGCAAAAACTACATACGAAACATATCGATTTGAATAATACAATTAAACATAGTTAACCCTCTTAGTAATTACGGCTAGACATTAAAATTACGAGGGGTGATCGTGATAAAGTAAGCACGCATGCCGCAGGTATACTTGAAAAGCTACGAAAACACGTTCATATGTAACCGTAACCGGAAAATCGCGGAAAGTGCAATATCGGGCGTTCAAATTGTCGGTGCAGATCAGCTGATCACGTGGGTGCGGTACTTACCGGCTGCGATCATCAGCCACCACCAGCAGTAGCAGGCGGCCACGAGCGCCCGAGCGCCGGTCATCTCAGCGGCAGCGCATGACACGCGCGCTCTCGCCGGCCGCCCCGGCGGACTGAGCGCCGCCCCGCACGATCGATGCCCGCTCGCGCCTCTCCGGCACGCACCCTCCCGAGCTCCCGAGTTGCGACCCCGCCCCGCCCCGCCTCGCCCCCCCATTTTCCGAGTTTCCTTGGAGAGCGCGCGCGCTGCCCCGTTTTCCGGCAGATCGCTGACCGCCCCTAATTGATTGGGCTTGTTCATTTGCCGAACGCATTTTAGGTCAGCACCGCCGCAGAGTGTCTGCGTTTTGTTATCCTGCCAACCACCTGATAGAAGAACGGCCTCGTAATCACCAACACAGGATTTATTATTCGTATCACTTCTTGTACTGTAGTATATTCTGTGGTAGCGGTAAGAAGACAATTGTAGGATAAAAAAAAAAGTTATTATACGATTTTCTTGACAATTGCGATTTTGTGAATTAATATAAGTAGATAAGAAGAAATACATTAAAATATTTACCGTTAGAATTTTGTACTGTAAAATAAAGTGAAAACAAAAAAATTACGTACTTAAAAAGAAGACGGTAGGTATGTACCACGTGACGATTTTCAGAAAATATTTTTCCAGGAGTCATAACTTGAACTGCATTTAATTTTATTTTCGGAGCTAAAATTTTAAGTTTATTCGAAACTTTGAATGTAACTTGTACGAGCTTTTCTGGTACTACTCACACAACACAACAACATCACACAACAAATGCACATCTCACCTACCCAGGGAAGTAGTAATCATCAACTGGACCAAATTATAAATGCCAAACAATTATATCAGTTCCCTGGTTAACGAGCTGGGCTTAATCCTAGATAATTTTGAGAAATCATACAATGATTCTCTAGGGGAACCACGAGCATCACCCAGAACCGTGTCGGGTTCTGGGTGGTGCTCGTGGTTTAAAATTTAGAACATCTCATTTCAAAAATTGCATGATCAAAGTTAAATGTAGGATCTTATTTATGCAAAGCAGTGTACCTAGCACTTACCAATGCTGCATGAAGGTCATTATGTTGTCATTTATCAATCGTATCACAGTAGATATGAACTGTGCCGTCTACTTCACAAGCCCTGCCACTCTTTATGATATTATTCTTTATAAGAAAATACGCGAAGAGACGTTGCGTCTCTTTGTATATTTTTTTAATGGGTGATAATGGTATGGTAACCCCGCCTGCGCTATCGGTATACACCGATATATACGGGGCACCAGTGCAAGGTGATAGGTGAGAATGGAAAGGCAGGTCAGTCATCGTGACGAATTCAACGATAAATTAGTCACAATGGTTTCCAGGGGGAACCGCGTGGAGGTCGATCTGATAGGGTATATTGATAACAATGGGGACTAACCTCCCCATTATTATCACTCCCTTCCCCCTCTCTTTGTGTACTAGAGTTTTGTGTAGAGAATTTGTGTGTAGAGACTGTATCAAAGTAAGTACTCTAAAGAAACTGTTCAATATAACCAACCGCTAATTTCCGTTACTGTAAGACTAGACACAATTTAAAAATTCAGTAACATCACCTAGATGAATGGCGGTTCCGTACTGTACGTTTCACGCATTACTTCCTGCCACGTACTGTAAACATGTGGAACAAATTACCTACAGCGGCATTTCCTAATTAAAACGACATGGGGACCTTCAAGAAGAGAATTTATACCTTTTGAAAAGGCAACGCATGGGCTGCAGTGATCACTTACCACCAGGTAAACCGTTATATATGTATATGTTATTACACTTGAAAAAAAAGATACAGCGATTAGTTTAACAATTTATTAACAAGACTTATGTCTGAAAGAGCAGCTCTATCCTCAAGCAAAAATAAAGCAGTGAGAGAGAAAATGATTAGCAAATAATGTAGTGCATTGAAGTTAGGTATAAGATAAAAAAAACTTAGTCTAAAAACGAAGTAATTAATTAAGATGTTATGCATCTTGGTGTAAGAGAATTTGCTAAAATTATCTAAAATGCCACGATTTGTCAAAAGGTACATCCGATCGGTTTACAAGAAGCCAACTGACCGTTTACTCCCTTGACGTGATATTGTAGAAATCCTACCAATCTCGTGTCAAATCATCATATCTGTAACCATTTTTATCATATACTAACAATCCGCCCTGGCTTCGTACGAATAGATGTAAAGATAAATTAATATTTTAAATTAGCTTAGGCAATAGGCAATTTTTGGATATTTTAGGTTATATTATTATAATTTTCGTAGCGATGTCTAACTTTCTTCAAACTGGCTTTTGATTTATACGAGATTAAGATCATGGAATAGACTATCGGCAGTATAGTTATTCGTGTATAAATTAAAGTTTGGTCGAATCTATCCTTAAACTAATATATAATCTATGTTACTCTAATAATATAGCTTTCTAAAGATTAAAACATTTTTTTATTTAGTTTAATAGTTTTGAGTTTATCCCTTATAAATCAACAAATAAACAAAAAAATAAAATCCTTTCTCATTTAATATTAGTGCAGATATGGATATATTTGATCAAATCTAACAATACCTACGATACTATATGGATTGTAACCCGAAACAAATAAATATCTGCAAAGCAATGCATATGAACATTGCTTTAAGGCAGAGAAATAGGAAACATTCACTTAATACTCTACCATCTTGTATGCTGGCTAATTATTCAACATAGGATTCGATTAGAACTGTTTTTTTTTAGAAATAATATAAATATGCATATGTATTGTAATAGTATATATACAAATTAATATAAATGTATTAATTAAAATCGCGGCCATTTACAATTGTTTAAAGAAAAAAACACAATTTTTTTTACACTCAAACTTTTTTTTTTATGATAGCATGACACGTGACCAAATCATCCTGAGCGAACTTTACGATGCGTTTGATAAATTCAAGGTCATAGGATGAAGGGAGCACGTCACGGGAAAAATCATTCCACAATGTTATGGAACGGTTCACGTAAGAAATGTTTAATTTTAGAGATAAACGTCTATCTTATAAATTACTAAGCGTTTTCTCTTCTTTTACTACTAAAAGGTCCTGCCATTGATCAAGATCTCATCTGATGGAAAGCGATATTGTGGTCTAAGATGGAGCTCGCGAGCTCACGAATTGTTGTATTGCCTCTACCGGCACTTACCTAGTTTTTTTTTTTTTTTTTTTTTTATGGGTGAAAATGGTATGGTAACCCCGCCTGCGCTAACGGGATACGCTGGCGGAGCACCAGTGAAGGGTGATAGATGACAATGAAAGCAGGCCAGTTAGCCCATCATGATGAATTCATCAGGAATTAACCATGACAGTTTCCAGGGAGAACCGCGAGGAGGTCGACCTGGTTGGGTATATTGCTAGCAATGGGATTCTCAGTCTCCATTATTAACAATCCCTTTCCCCCCGGCACTTACCTAGTCCATTACATAAACGCACGGGATTTATATCATATATATATTAAGATTAGATATGTAACTACTAATGAAATATTTACTGCGGTAATGTACCAATAATGGTTTCTATTTAATATAGGATTCCAAATCTCTCCTAAAATTTTTAAAAACTTATAGCTTATCCCATATCTATCTATCTTCACGCTAAGGCTCTTGCAGGGCAAACAAACAGAACTGAGTGCCAAAGACCTCTATTCTTACATAAATATATCTATCGATTGCTTCGTCCACTCTTAAATTACCGGTACAACTTAAAAATATTTCTGGTTATTAATTATATATTTTTTCAGTTTCATAAGTTTATAACCTTGTTTAAAGTATTTAGGCATATACACCTTCATATAGCATATAAATCTCACTACATATTAACAGAAAGTGGTAACGTCGTTTATATACCAACATGAACAGCACCGTGTAATGGAATGGTGACATTACTTTTAGCATGAACCAGTGACGAACGATAGATGGGTCCTTAGGTGGGCTATATGATGACCATATCTAACATGGTAGCGTTAATCATTGGCGTATATAGAGGTGGGGTTGAGAGGGAGATGGGGCCACCGCCTTAGAATTGTGTGGTGCCCACCCCATTAAAAGATGATAAACTTTCAGTTATAGATAACGACAGATTCGACTATATAATTCGTATACAGGTGCATTTAGTAAAGTACCAGGCCTCCTTCACTAAAATAATCTTAAATACGCCATTAGCACTAATAGTTCGTAATAGACCGATGGACGAGTTAATAAAGTCACATAACCCTTATGTTCGTTACACCTCTTTGTATGGAACTCTAAAAAGTTGGTTTCCAACAGTTTAGTCCTAAAATTAATGTCAATGCCTGAAACCTTAATCACAAAAAGGCCTCTAAGTGGGGTGAAGGGATTGTTAGTAATGGGGTGGTTAGTCCCTGTTACTATCAATGTACTCTATCAGGTCGATCTCCACGCGGTTCCTCCTGGAAACTATCGTGACTAATCGATCATTGAATTCGTCATGATAGGCTAACTGACATGCCTTTTCATCCTCACCTATCATCTTTCACTAGTACTCCGCCGGTGTATACCAATAGTGCGGGCGGGATATACCATGCCATTATCACCCATAAAAAAAATTGGCCTCCAGGTAAATAAAGCCTTGAAGTTGTTGCCATAACAGTTTAACAATGGCCGTAATTTTCTACATCAATAAACAGTAAGAAAACAATAATTTACACTATATTTGCAGTTAATATTCGTATTTTATAACATATTTTGTATTATAAAAAAGCAAAAGATTAGTGAGCTTATGTAGGTGCTGCCTCGGCCGAATGATTAAAGAACTAAAATTAATATCATGAATTAGTTCTATCTTTTGCCACTTGATGTCCAATGGCGCTATTTGTTGGAGAAAAGAGTATTTACCATTTTATTGATAATTAATAATTCAACAAATGTTTATAATAAGTAAATACTTTATTTGTTATTATCTTCAAATAGGTAGATCGTTTTATATTTTTGCTTTACCCATGCTCGATTACTCAAAAATTCTGTATCAGATAGGTAGTACATATTCTACTCTTAATCTATGATATTATTCATGGCGTGTTTACCAAAGATAGGTGTACACCTATCTTATGTGTTATCATTTTGACATTGATATTTGACATTAACTTGATTTTATATTTTTTTTATAAAGTTAGAACTTGGAATGGGTAACCAAAATAAAAATAATTTATTATCATAAATAATAACGTTGCTTTATTTGAATATTTCACTAATATGCAGTTAACTATTTACAGAAAGGAAATATATTTTCAGGATTTTATGATTTTAGATTCCTTTACAATTACATAGAATACTATAAGGCTTAATACTTCTTGATACTGAAACATGAAATTTAAACGCGGGTATTACGACGTTTTTCTGCAAACTTGTGCCAAAAATCCATCCAGAATTGCCGTGAGGCATTATGATAACAGTATCTACAAACACTATACGTATTCCGAGTTATATGGTGTATGTGAATATATATCGCAAAATCTGCAACAACTGAAATGTAATAAAGGCATAATTGGATTAATATCTGAAAGAAACATCATCATACCATGTGTCATAGCTGCGTAAGTAATGGTTATATTAGATTTATTAGGTAGTACTGCCTCTTAACACTAATTAGATATTTTACATGATTTCAGGGCTCACAAATGCTGCACAACATTCATGTTCCTGGATCCATCACAGGATGTAGAAACTGTAGCTAAGGATATGAAATTTACAATTGTCATAAATATTACAAATAAGGATGCAGCAACTACATCTGAGTTATTTAATAAAAAACCAGATAAGTCCATAACCATTTTTGATTTGGTTATACATTTTTATAATTTTGACTATCAGAATAGTACTACACATGTACCTGAACACTCATATATAGCAATGACATCTGGCAGCACTGGAGAACCAAAACACATACAAGTGCCTGTGCAATGTATTCAACCAAATATAGATGATTTAACTAAATTATTTAATATTACTGCTGATGATATAATATATTTCTCTACACCACTAACATTTGACCCATCCATGATAGAGATACTGCTCGCCTGTATGAATGGAGCCTCTCTACTTATTGCACCTGAAAAAGCAGACATATTATTCCCCAACAACAAAGAGAATTCTGTGACATTTTGGCAACTTACACCATCACGATTTTTTCAGCATTCAAATTCTGATATCAAGAATAAAATATTAAGTGCAAATTCAACATTGAAAATACTAGCTTTAGGTGGTGAGCCATTAAATGGTGTGAAGAGACTAAAGGAATTGAAAGATTGGGATAATAAAACTAGAATATTCACATTGTATGGAGTAACTGAAATGTCATGCTGGGCTTGTGTTGCTGAGTTAGATCTTAACAAAATACTAACTGACAAAGAAATACCATTAGGTAACTGTCTGTCAGAAACAGAATTACATGTGGAATCAAATGATGACAATAAAGAATGTGGAAAAATTATTTTAGGTAAGTAGTGTGTAAATAAAGAAATAATATTTTGTATTGTGTTTTAATTTAAAACACCTATAATTAAAACCTTTTATATTTTCAGTAAGCAAAACAAGAAAGTGTGTTATATTAAACAAAACCATTGGAAATGAAGATGAAAATTCTTTAAAATTCATTGACACTGGAGATTTAGGTGAAGTAAGAAATGGCACTGTGTATTATCGGGGTCGCAAAGATGATATTATTAAAAGATTTGGGCACAAAATTAATTTACAGTTTATTGAATCAACTATAATGCAATGTCCGAGTGTGAAAACAAGCTCCTGTATCTGGCTCCCAAAACCATTACTTCTGATTGCCTATTTCTCATCAGAAACACTTAGCAGCCAAGAGTTGTCCAACTTTTTGAAATGTAAACTTGATGATAAACATTGGCCAGATAAAATAATTAGAGTTGACAATTTACCAACAAATCCTCATGGGAAGATATCTAAATTGATATTATCTAAAATGTTTGAAGAAACAATGAACACACCACAGACATTAGATTCCTTAAAAGTGACTTTCTTAAAGGAACTTCAAGCTGTAATGGGTCAACACTTCACTTATGACCAAATTAAAAGTAAAGACTTTTTTGCCATTGGTGGCACATCTTTTCTAGCGATATCTATGTGTAATAAGCTTTCACTACTTTGTCCAAAATTTGGTAAACTAATTCTCCCTTACTTAATGTCTCAAAAAAATACTATAGATGATATTATGCAATTGGCATATAAAGAAATACATGTTGATGAAATAAAAGTTAAGAAAAAAATTAAAAGGTCACGGTCAGATGCAGGTGGTTATGTAGATAGTCAGTCTTATAAAAGAACTAACACAAAAAGTCTGACAAATCCTGTAAAATTCATTGTGTTATGGTCATATGATACTGGAAAATGTGTAGATGCTTCTCCATCTTTATTTCAAATAGGATTGTAAGTATATTTATACATACATACATATCTGTCACGCCTGTCTCAAGTATATTTATGGTATGTATGTACATAATTTATTTTAAAAATAATATAATGAATATTTATTTACTATTTATTATAGATATACTTGCCACATTATCATTCTTATGTGTTTATTTAATTATAATACCTTCTAGAATATTTTTTGAAAACATGGCTGTCATGAAGGAGTCAAGTTATGTCTTATGATTTGCTTAACTGATTTTGATAAAACAAACGCCAGTTTTTAATTTAAGCTAATGTCAACTCTATAATCTATTTTCACGCCAAGTATCTTGCGGGACAGACAATATCTGTTTCATATTCATCATCACATCGGCCTTTAACTGTCCACTACTGAACATAATCCTCCCCACAAACATTAATTATGTACAAACATTTTGATCTTTACGACTTTATTGAAGTTTTTAATTTACTAAAATGATATTTATTAAGATCATTGATACTCCGCTAGCTGTATTACACGGCTCCACTCGCATGATTTATTGCGGAATACAATCAAGAATACTGTTACGTTAGCATATAATCTACCCATGTATGAAATTTAATACAAATCAGTTTATTAGTTTTTGCATGAAAGAGTAAAAAAACATCTTACCATCATTACGGTCTTTCGCTTTTATGATATTAATAGGTTTTTTTTACTTATTCTATAAACGTTCCAACGCAAACGTGGAAAATAATGTAATTAATTTACCAGAGGAAGACTACAAAAATAGTTTCCTACTTTTTTATAGGAAACCTTGGGTACCTCTGTCCCATTTGTGTTTTAACCGTAAAGCAGTTGTGTTTGCATGGCTCTGTTTCGGTTTGAAGGTTGGGATATGGCGTGAATTTACAGGGTACAGAGGAATAACACCTGAGTCCTCAGGAATGGCAACGCATGGGGAGTATCATGGGCGAAACAGTATACGCTGTTATGTCCATGGTACTGCTCATGTCTATAGGCGACGGTTACCACTTTCCATCAGGTGGGCCGTCAGCTTGTTTGCCATTCTAAGTTGTATAAAAAAAATTAAATACTTAATCCGAATATTATTGTTTTAGCAATTTATATGTGACAGTCGGGAGTCATTCAGGGAAGATTATAGTCATGGATGCGATATCTGGAATATTGCAGGGCATGGTAACAGTGAAATCACGTGTTGAAGCATCTGTATTCTGTTACCACAAGAGAGACATGTCACCGTGCGGTGTGGTTGGTGCTTACGATGGCACAGTGGTATGCTTCCAATTAGAAACATGCAAAGAGTTGTGGAGAATCAACATTGGATCAATGATAAAAAGTAAAGCAACATGTTGCAATGATCTACTCTACATTGCTTCCTATGATGGAAAAATAAGATGTATAGATATTGCGGTTAGTATATGTAAAAGCCTTAATTTTTTATTCAACATAATATGGCAAACAATCTGATGATCCACTTAATGGAAAGTGGTAACCGTCGCCTACACTATGACTGTAATATGCTCTGACGGCCATTATATTCCTCAAATACTATCATTCCTTGGGACTAAGGTATTATAATGTCTACATGCTCTGTAAATTCACTCAATTTTACAATTAATCTCTGTGGAGAATGTTTATCCAGTGATTTGAACTTCTAAGCTAAATATCTAAACCATATTATAGTCGGTTAAGAATGGACAAATATGGGACTTTTTAAAGTTCGTTGATAATAAACAATTGCAAAGTTTTTATTTATCTTTATAATTGTTTTGAAAATTCCAGATAGGGGTAATCAAAGAGACTATATATGTGGCAGATCAAGGTATATCAGCTGATCTAGTACTTGCTAAAAACAAGTATGTGTTAACCAGTACACTGTCTGGTGTGTGTGCAAGTATACATACTCTAACCAATACTGTGGCTTGGCGCTGCACACTGAGTAGTCCAGTATTTGCAAGTCCTGTGCTTTACGATGACGACAAGTATGTGGTATTCGCGGAAGTTAATGGTGAAATACATTGCACGACCGTTGAAAAGGGTATTAAGGTCAGTTCTTAAATAGATATTATTAAGCGCGGCGGATGTACATTCAACAGATATTGGAGATGTATGTAGACATCACTAAGAATCCATTTTTTAAACTACGAGTTAAAAATAAATGTGGTAAATAATTTTTTTTTTTGTGAATTAATAATGACGCTAAAGCGTCACTTAGGTGTGTGTCAGCTCGTAGAACTCGATTAGTCCCACGCAATCTTTTTTTTCAGAAATTTTTAGTGTCTTGAACATAACAGTTATGAGACATATAGTAGAAGTAGAAATATATAGACGACATCGACTAGCGATAGTTACCACTTCTCATCAAATTTACTATGAATGGGTCAGCACTAAAAATTGAAATTGCTTGACATTGAATTAAAATCGTTAGGTCAGTTAGCTGAATATTATTATAACGACTGTTTGCAACGGTTTGGGTAATTTGGTCGTCATGCATGATTTTTTAAATTTAATATAATTGTTTTTATTACAGATATGGAAATATCAAGGAGCAAGAGGTAACATTTTTTCCTCCCTCTACATAAAAGAAGTTGATAAACTGAAATGGCAAATGGTTTTTGGCTGTCACGATAACAAAGTTTACAGCATTAATATCAAGAATTTCCAACCTAGCTTGAATTGGAAAGCACAACTCACATCACCTGTATACTCCACTCCATGTGGTCTAAGTGACAAATTAATACTTGCTGCCTCTAATAATGGCAGGTTATGCATTATAGATGAAGAGAACGGGATAATATTGGCAGAACATCATCTGCCAAATGAAACATTTTCATCACCAGCAGTTTATGGAGATTACATATTCATTGGTTGCAGGAATGACCACCTTTACTCTTTGAAATATGTTTTAAATTTATAACAAGCCTATCTAGTCAAATGTAAAGTATGGATATAATAGATAATCCACATTATACCTAATAAAATTTTACCAAAATATAGCAATAAAAACATGTTTAATAAAAAAGTCCTTTTTAAATATTATGTATCTTTATTGATGATCTTACACAAAACATATACATGTATAGTGAGCATTCATATTTTTGACATATTACAAATATGATATGGTTACAGGATCAAATAATGTACCAAAATGGAATGCATAATTCGACAAATAAACTTACCACTTCTCTTGTGCAGATCATTATTAGCAGCATTTTAGACTTAAATAATAAAAGCATCTTAAAGACAAATAAAATCATTTAAATAATAATCTTTTTTGAATCTTTTTGGTAATAATACAATAATACATTTACTGGGGCCATTTCAATGAGAATAGTTGCACATATACAATTATCTACTGCCAATACACCTTAGCTCTTATAAATCTTTACCCAAAAATCCCTAATGAACAATTCTTTTTATAATTGTTGCGAAACAGTTCAGTAAACAAAGATTAAAATTAACAAGCAATTTATGTATATAGGACTTATTTACTGCTCTTCTTCTCCCAGCTCCACTTTAACTTTGGAAAAGTCAAAGTCTTCATCAGTACCCCTCTTATAAATCTTTAGCACATCTAAACATGTTGTCTCAAAGTGAGTTGTTGCATCATAAGATTCCGAGATGAAGATGGAACTTTGGCTGCCATCATCAGTAGGTTCATAATAATCTGTTACAGAGACAAACTTCTGCCTGATAGGTCCCAACAGGTCTAGGCCAGGTTTTATCTCAGATTCAGGATCATTAGTTTCAACTGTAGTCGACACCATAGCAATGAACCATCCCTTTGCAGCTACCTGGTGTGTATAAGACACCAAGGACACATATATATCAGAATGCCTGCCCACTTGCTTCTGAGGAATGATAATCTGGGTAGATAGGGCATCCTTTGTATTAGCAATAGGATGATCTAATAGGCAAATGCAGCGAATCACTTGACCCTTCTTGCGCACTCTGTCAGGGACATAGCTGGGGTCACAATAAACTTGCTTACACTTGGCTATCTCATTGCCAGAGCGTACTCCAATAACTCTGCCACCTTCTCCTAAGACGATCTCATCAATGGGTTTGTCCAACATGTACGTCCCCCCATAGATAGCAGAGAGACGAGCAAAGCCTTGAGGAAGCTCACCTAATCCATACATAGGGTATAAGTATGGGGATTTACCATATCTTGCCAAGGAATCCGAGTACAATTTAATGCGACGAATGGTTTGAATAGCCGGCTGTTGGAGGTAATTATCATCAAGATACAGTGCTAGCGCATGACCAGTGAAGTCTTGAGTATTTTTATCAAGACCAAATTTATCATATAATGATTGCATATTCGCTGTGCTGGGATCGAAATCCTTCCAAGTTTTGCAATCTTCCTCTTGGAAATCTTGTACGTAAATTAGGAAATTACGGAAACGCCTCTTTTCAAACATACCCATAAGGTCAGATGCCAGTGCTTCCTTTTGATCAACCGGCACTTTAGAGATCTTACCGCCTTTGTAGACATAGCTACCTTCCACCGATTTGAATTCCAAATATCGGGTCACGCCCGTATGTATGAGCAGTTTTACAAGAAGGCCATTCGCCATCAAAAATTTGGGAATCAAGTCCACGTTCCAGTCGCGGCCTCGACCGTAAGTTTCGTCCGGAGCCGGTGCATTGAACTTTGCGAACAATTCTTCTAACGGGGTAATTGACGCAGATTCTCCGCCGTAGTACTTGTTACGATCAATGTGCAGTACCTTCTTTCCGGAGACAGATAACATCCCGCTAAGGATACATTCTTTGAGCCCAGTGCCCAACACGATCGCGTCGTATTCTTCATCCATGGTGAAAGAAATCAAAAAGATTTATTCAATATAAAGGTCCAATTGGAAATAATTAACCGGGAGATAAATGTCAAAATGTCGGAACAAATATGTCCGCCATGGGTGACGTCGACGAACTGTTGCCAACATAATACACATCCATACCATAAACATTTTAATGGTCTCCGTATACGATTTTTCTCCTAAGATACTATATAATTTTTATATGTTATATTAAACCTATGATATAACTAGTTGTTCCTAAACTTAAGGAAAATTAAATATAACTCATATTAGATATTATCTTTGTCTATAATACATATATTATATATTTACTTAATCTATATTAAGTATCTTGTATATTAACTTTAATTATTGATGTACTGTTAATAATCTGTGACTTATGCTTAAAAAATAACGTTTAAAATTTTATGTTTTACATGAGTCCCATTATTCCTATCTTAAATTACTAAAATAATGATACAGTATACGTTATACATAGATTTAGTATAACATATTACATATATTATATGTGTTTGCTTAAAGTCATTCGATCGTATAAAATATATGTTAATAACGAATGAAAATAGTACTAATAGTTGTAGATCGTAAGTCATGAAGCCCATTCTACATTATAGATATTTTTTTTATAGTCGCTCCTTGTTCTTAGCTAAGAGTTCTTAATAGTCGTTATTGGCTTGCTGTCAATAATATCAGTGTCAGTTGTACACAGACATATGTTTTATATTTAGTTTTGTACCGTTGTCATATATATGTCACTTTGACTATTCTCGATTTGGTAGTTCCGCTCGCTGCCGCTTTGTTATGTTCGTGTTGTATCGTCGACGTGTTGGTGTTTTTCGTTTGATTGAGTTGAATATCGTTGTCAGTGTCATCCGGTCGACTTCGCTTATTTTGAGTTTTGACTTTTATTAGTTTTATTTGCTATTGTATACGTAAATGACTGATTATAGCGTGACCGTCAATTAAGATTAAATTTTATATTAAAACTACTTAGAGAAAAAATGATTTCCAATATACTTAGATCCCAAATTATAACAGTGTTTTGTGTTAGTTAGTTTAGAAGGAATAACCGTGATGTGTGCAAGAGTGAACAGGTGACTTTAAACCATATGTTTCGATTTTTAGGCCATTCTTTTAATCTTAACGAAACAAACGGTGAAGCGATTAAATCATCAGAAGTTTTAAATGAAAGGAAACAGCGAAACGACAATTTTTCAAATGAATAAAAATGTCAACAGAAGGAAGCGGCGAAACTCCCTCAACAGTGCCAAGTTTGCCCGGAGCACCGGAGCAAACATATTTATTCCCCAAAGCAAAGGGACATTCCAGATCTATAAGTCATGGAGGGACACCGATGCTTGCCGGAAACCCGGCGGTAGCGCGTCCACTCAAGTCTGCGTTACGCGGCCACCAAAGAGCTCTGTCTCATGGTCAGATAGTAGAAGGGCCACGTGCGGCGTCTGGACCAGGTCACAGCCGCACCGGTAGCCGCACAGACTTTATCCTACCACCAGGCCACCGGGAACCAACGCCGGCCAGTGCCCAGCCACGCTTAGGTTCGGTTCGCGCGCACCACTCTCGTCAAGCCTCCCGTTCTGACTCGATTTACACAATTCGTCGAAGTTCTGTAGTTGGGCCATGGCGGCGCGCGTTTTTTTGGCTCCTACGTCGACAACAGCCTGCTGTTGATAATCGACTACTTATAGTTACTCCTAACCACTTAGTGCCTGACAAAACTCCTCCAAAAGACCACCCAAATGGACACAGATGTGATAATAAAATCAGGACTACAAAATATACACTACTATCATTCTTACCAAAGAACTTATTTGAACAGTTCCATAGGATTGCAAATGTGTACTTCATTTTCATAGTGTTATTGAACTGGGTGCCAGCAATCAGTGCATTTGGCAAGGAGGTTGCGATGCTGCCCGTGTTGTTTGTGCTTGGGGTGACTGCCATTAAGGATTTGTTTGAAGACCGCCGCAGACATCTATCTGATAAAAGGATCAACAACTCATTCTGTAGAGTTTATAAAAAGTAAGTACATCATTACATTTTATATTGTTAAAATATTAAAATCAGTATTCTCAGTACAGGATAGGAGTCTCCCTATCCACTTCCATTTATTTTAACTAAAAACTAAAATTGTCTAAACAAAAATAGCCCTACTCAACAGCCGGAACCATATATCTTTAAACATTATATGCTATGTCAGTTCGCCTAATCAGTTTTTCTGAATGAAAATGAAATTTTAATATTCTTATTTTAATTCATTACTCATTTTTAGATTTAACTTAAATTTAATTATAATATTTTTTTGTCTATCATATTAGTAGATAATGTTATATATATACATTGAATATACAGGAATTTTAATATATTAAATGAAATAATCTTTAAATGTTTATATAAATATTGTTTTAAGTGCGTGTTTAAAAAAGATAATTAAGAGCAATGTTTTTTATACAATTTTGTATATATACAATTTGAATTAAATCAAGTTTTAAGAATGTGTATTTGCTTATCAAGAAATTTTGAGTACAGAATCATGTACCCATAGTTTGCTCACCAAATTATTATATGTGACATAGTCTAGACAACAATAACTTAATTTGAAAAATATATTATTGTATAAATACCTAAATAAAAAGAGTTTAAGAGAACCAACCAACACAAAACAAATATTGTTTAAAAAATTATTTAAATGTATGATAAGAACATTTTTTTTTATCAGATAAGCATTTTAGGACAAATTACACTGTCAATATATCTAGGTAGACTAAAATGTTGAATAGATTAGAACAAAATAATCTAAGATTTTATTTTACATTATTTTTAATTTATCTATTTTACAACTAATTAGTATTTTTTTCAATATTATTTTTGGCTAATCCATATTTATACATACATAATAATGTATTAATATTCATAAAATTATATATATAACAGAGAATTATATATAGAAGAGGGAGAGAGAGAGAGAAAGAGAGAGAAACAACTGATGTTCCTCGCAGCTGAACCTATCCATGTGAACTCTTATATCTCATTTCTGTAAAAAATTAAATATCCTTTCCTAATCTCATTAATTCCGGCTGTGTGTTTACCTGTCAGTCAGTTTGTTTTTTAATATTAGAACATGTTTAATTACTCTTTAGAGATTGCTGTCTAGTGATTACACCAACCATTATTGTTTCTTGTAATATTCATTTTTTATATACATAATTTGTGTAGGTAACTATATTTTCAGTCCAGAATAATTATAAAGAGTTTTTATTTTTTTATTCACATTTCTATTGACTAAGTACACTTACCAATCCAAATAGGTATCACAATGAAATCATAATTTCTTTTGGGAGCATTTTTATAACCCTAAATGGGTACAACTCTTAAAAGATACATCAACAACGTACACCTTATAAGATATTCAGGCTATCTCTATTTAACGTCTCATTTAACTAACGACACACTTTCCCCGCAGATTACTTAATAGTTACGCCGTAAATTTTATTTAAGGATGTCGATTTCTAAAATTTTTACTTGTTTGTACAATTAATGTCTCTGAACATTTATTCTATTTAACCACAGTTATCCTATGGTAGATAGCTAACATTTCGTGTTCGGATTAATAAAGCTCGTATTCTAGTTTACATTAGAAGTTTCGGTCCTAATTCGAACAGTCATTACATTTGATGGTAAACCTCAAATCTACCGAAATCGAATGCTTGTGATATTTGAGTAACAGCTGGCATCCTATAACAAATCTCTAACAACGTTAAAAATAATTATGTTAAATATTTCAAAACTCATGCTGTTGAAAAGTTGTTAACATCTCCATTTATAATGACACTGGTATATTTTCCTCTACAAAATACCGCCAAGATCAATCATATTAAAACACCAGTAAATGCTCTATAAATATAAATTCAAAATAATTTAAAACACGCAATCGTGTCTACAAATAATATAGTGAAAAAGCAGTTTGTACACCACAAAATAATGGCGGCTTTATTCGTCTCAAAATTATGGTACCAACGACGGAGTAAGTCCTATCGATTGCAAAAAGAATTGACAATAAATGGATTCAGAATTAGCGATGTAACTGCGTAGTTTAAAAAAAAAACAGACCTTAAAAATGCTACTTAAATACTAATTCATCATATCAGCTGTTAACTGCTGAACATAGGATCTCCATAAGGAGGATTTTGCCAGTGTTGTCACGCTTCGGGTTTTTTAATGGGTGACAATGGAATGGTAACTCCGCCTGCTCTATCGGTATACGCTGGCGGGGCAACAGTGAGGGATGATAGGTAACGATGAAAGCGGATCAGTTAGCTCATTGTGACGAATTCCACTACGATTAATCACGATGGTTTCCAGGGGAAACCACGTGAAGGTCGACCTGACAGGGTATTGCTAGCAATGGGTCAATTAGACCCCATTACTAACAATCCCTTTCCCTTCGCGCTTCGGGTTTGTAAACTTAAATACTACGTATTATTATAAATGTTAAAGTGAGTTTGTTTATTATCTTATAGCACCTTAAGGGCTTAATCAATTACTATAATTTGCTATACGTATACTATATAATATTGAGAAGGATAGACTACTTTTTATTCCGGTGACGCAGATGAAGTCGCAAGTAAAAGCTAGTATATAATGAAATGTCTGAAACTAGGCGGACGTCAACACCTATTAACCGACATTTAAATTATTTTGACAATAGTGATAATTGTGAATGTAATTCCCAAATGCCATAACGCATTAACATAATCAACAAAGCACACGTCCCACTTTACAAATATCATAATACTGTTATTTAGGTAATAATGATTGCTAATAAAACACACTATCAACTATACTGTCAAATGTTATTTAGAAAATTACTTTCTTTATTTTGTAACTTTATAGATGCATATATGTATGAGTCATAATATGTAGTTTTTTGTTTGTTTTAAATTGAACCTTATAACCAACAAATAGAAGGAGAACATTATTTATTCGTTTTGTGGTAACAACCTACATATCTACTAAAAATTATACGAAATATCCTCATTTCATTATCATTTTCTGTAATACTATTTAAAACGGCTGGGGTAATACATCATCGCATGACATGCGGAAGTTTTAAATAACTAATAAAAATGTTAATATTAATCCATATTTATATAAACACAAGTTGCATACTGTTGCGTAGAAATAAAATATAATTTTTATACGCGACTTCGTTCGCATACCCGAGATATGCTTTACTTTGATAAAAAATAACCAATATCATTCTCCATCACATATAGAACAAATAGAATAAACTAGCCACGACTAGTTCAGTGTGATTTAATATATAAATATATATATATATATATATATATTAATTAAGATATAAGCAGCACAAATCTTCGCGTTTATAACAGTAGTAGAATTAGTCACATAATGGCTAGTAAAGATATATCTCAAAGGCAGGGCTGACATAATTTAATTGCTAACGCGATCAAAGTTTATAGATACAATTTTATAACTTATTTTAAACAAAACAGAAAAACCAGTGTCGTCTAATTTTTTTTTTTTTATTATTGTTTAAAACAATTTGTAATTAATTGCTAATCCAGTTTTCTAATATAATCCATTATGAAGTCACGTCAAAGTTGGTTGTTTTTTTTTTTTTGTTGAACAAAATCTGTTATTTTGTAACACTGTCACTTTCTCTATAACTGAATGACGACATTCCAATTATTACTACGGAGTACCTTTTTAACCAACATCTAAAAAAAGGAGCTTCTCAAGTCATCTAATCTTTTTTCCATCACTTTCTTTTATACAACTTGTAGCGGCAACGAGGGTTCACCTGAAGGAAAGTTGTACGCAATTACATCACTAATTCTAAATAAAATTTTATAATTCTTTTTGCAAACGATTCGTTTTACTCCAGTAATTGAAACTGCTGTTTTTTTTTTTTTGTGGAGCAAAAAACTTCCTGTTGCAAAACGAAATGTAAAATGCAAACACGTTATTTTCAATCTAATAAGACATTCTGGACGTTCATTGACTGTGTGGGTTCACGATTGAAATCGCTTCTTTGGAGAAAATTTGTTTGTTTTACTTAATTTACTGTTTTTTTTTGGTCTTACAGACCATGCATTGACACTAACCATGCATTTGGTTTTGGAAGACCCATGCTTATACGATATTGATGGTAAAGAAAAAGATCATCATCTATTTGGATATCGTCTATATCGATCATATATCTATACTCATTTCGATCGAGTGCTTCATTTTGATATTATATTAGAGAACCTATATTTAATATAACTGGTACTGGGCCTATATACATATACTATAAGTACAATATATAGATATTACCATATATTGCCCACCCATACATGCTTGTTTATTTTTTTCTAATTAACATTCCCTTTTTTTTTCATTCTAATTAAGACCCCTTGCATGTCATAGTTGACCGCAATAAATTGATATTGTCTATATTGTATAATATTAGTCTAATTATATGCTCATAATATATGAATATATCAAGTATTGCTTTATTTTTCCTCTAGTCAATAATGCACCGCCTACTTATTTCTCGGTTTGTCCAATGGTTGACTGACAGAGAACATTGTCCGGTGTTAAGTCCGCTAAATATACATAGAATTTTACTGTGCATTAAAGTTTAAATAAATAAATAAAAAAATATTGACCACTTTGTTATAGAAAAATCTATTTATTCTAATTTTCATTCTTACTAATATAAATATGAAGTTAGCTTGTTTGTTTGTTATTTCCCGATGCCTATTAGCTTAAGTGATCGTCATTAAATTTGGTGCATAAATAATAGTCGTATTTAAGATGGAGTAGGGCATAGGTTATTTTAATTCAAATTTTTAACCCAGTCACAGAATATACTTTTTGCAATATCCAATTCATTGAGTTTGCAACATTCATGTCTCTGTTATATAGAGCAGACATAGATTACGTAACTTCACGTCAGCAACTTGGTGTACAAAAAAGTCCTTTGTCTGTGAGAATCTACTATGTATTGAGTTACTGACTAATGTTTTTACATTTACTAAACTCAAGCCATTTACTAGATTGTGGATACTCTTGAAATCGGTAACACAGTTGTCACAGACACAACACGGCTCTTCTCGGCGTGTTCGCGTCGAAACAATGGATAAATAGACAAATCTTCGGATATTGTGAAAATGTTTAACGAGTATTGTACACACAATCGTGTCCTAGTTAGTATAATAGGCTATATTTATGCATGTTATAAACTAAGACAGTATCTGAACTGGCCATTTGTAAGCTTACTCGTGTAAAATTCTGAACACAGGGAGGGAGGGGAGAGTTATTGTCAGTAGTGGGGAGTAGCGACCCTTTTGCTAACAATATAGCTTGTAAGGGTAACGCGGTCCCCCATGGAAACCATCGTGGTTAATTTTAGGTGATTTCGTCACGATGGGCTAACTGTCCTGTCTTCATCCACACCTATCACCCTCACTGGTGCCCCGCCAGCGTATACCGATAGCACAGGCGTGGTTACCATTTAATTTTTAGCCATTAAAAGAATTACTTATACGAGTATTTTATGGTTTGTGTGAAAATATAGTTTAATTATTAATTTTTTAAGTGACATCCAAATAAAAGAGATTGTCGATTGTAAATATATTACACGATTATGTACGATTATATCGCCAATTCTGAAACGATTTTCACGCTTCTTTTTACTTCCGTGTTGGCTTCGTTTTCATTTTGTAACGATTGACTTTTTTTTTTGTACAGCAATACACTTTTTCTTACAGAACAATAATACCACACAAATATACCATACCATAATTTCTTTTCAACTTGGTGTTTAATTTTTAATTGTGTAATAGACTTAATTTTTTATCCTTATCTTTCGACACCCTGCTATTTTTAGTAATGAAAAGGAATGGAGAAATATTGCGCTGTGTAAACCAATTTAGTCCTCCAACAACATTCTTATATTAATAGAATTAAAAATAAAGTATGTCGTATTTCTTTATATATAATTAAAGCTATTTCTAACCTTAAATTAACGATGATGGAATTGTAAGCTGTAATTTTTTTTAATTATTCTGTTTTACCATGGAGACCCAGTTTTTATTTTTGAAACCATACATTAATAATAGCGATTGCCATTGCGTTTTAATAAATGAGGACAAGGGTTCGAATTCGGCTGAGCTAAATTAGGAAACGAAATTGTCCGAATTAGGTGTATGTTCAGAGTTGTGTCATCAGGTCACCAAATGTTTATGCTTCATTATCATAGATATATCTTTTGTTATCCTAGTTCGATCTTTCATTAGAGTTAGTGTTCATTAATTTATGTAATATTTTCAATATGAGTTTCTGATACTAACTTTTTTATCATCATGACATAGCAATAGAATTGTAGTGTCCAATATTCTAGTATTTCCACTAATATAAAGTCTAGCGTGTTCTATTTCACCGAATCGTGTGTAAATTTTTCATATTTTTCCACTTAGTAATAGTCCACTGTACTAGTTTAGGTCTCGACCATTGGGAGTCATAAGCATCACTCGTCACGCAAAGCAACAACGTGTACCTAACCTATACGGTTGGTTTTACTCATGGGATTGTACATAATAGTGTTTTGTCCGCACACTAATTTATTCAACTTGATTGTATTTTGATAACTAGTGTAGAGGTGCCGATGCGATGTGCGTGATAATCTTTCCAAGTAATTGATTTCAATGTTTAATATTGTTTATACAGTAAATATTAGGCGGGGAAATTGGTTGGGAATATTTTAAATGGTGCAGGTGCGCTGTGATCGATGATTGTAATCTTTGAAGTATTTGAAAGGTCGAACGTGGATGCCGCCCTCGAACTTTATCGGTTTACCCTGATTCGTAGTTAGTTCTGATTGATTAAAGGTTCTCAAGGTCTGTCGACGATATACTGCACAATGCATAAAGGCCCTTTCGGGTGAATCCACCCTTACAATACTGTCAGAATCGATAGTGTTGCAATTATGTATGAAATTGTTGTATAGGGTTAGTCATAAAGCATATACCATCAATCAGAGACCCTGATGTCAGTACACATTAAATTTAATAACTTTCCCTAATTATACAAATATGAAAAAGTTTTTTTTTATGCAACTTAGAATGTCAAACAAACTGACGGCCTATCTGATGGAAAGTGGTAACCGTCACCTATAGACATAAGCAGTACCATGAACATAACAGAATATACTTTTCGCCCATGATACCTCCCATGTGTTGTTATTCCTGAGAACTAAGATGTTATGCCTCTGTACCCTGTAAATTCACTGCCATATCCCACCCTTCAAACTGAAACAGCTATGCAATCAACTGCTTGGGGGGAAAGGGATTGTCAGTTAGATCGGGGTCTAACTGACTTATTGCCAGCAATACACTCCATTAGTTCGATCTCTACGTGGCTCCCATGGAAACCATCGTGGTTAATTCTAGTAAAATTCGTTGATGGCTTAACTGACCTGCTTTCATCGTCATTTATCATCCCGAACTGGTGCCCCGCCAGCGTATACCGATAGCGCAAGCAGGGTTACCACTCTATTATCACCCATTAAAAATGTCTGCTTCGAGGTTGAACCGACACAAACGACTTGTGTACAAAGTCTCAACTTTTTTTTATTTTTGTACCATTGAGGTGGCAAATAAACATACACCCACCTGATGGTAAACGGTTACCGTAGTCTTTGAATGCCTATAATACTAGAGTTATTACGCGCGCTTTGCCGACCCTAAAAAAACTTGAAGAACCTCATGCTGTAGTCTCTTGGGAAAACCTCGGCAGAGAGGTCATTCCATAGCCTGAGTGTTCGTGGGAAAAAACATCTCCAAAATCGCGTTGTATACGACCATCTAGGCTGTAGGGTATGATGGTGAACTCCCTGTCGATGGCGAGCCGTACGATAGTAGAAAGTAACCGTGGCAATCAGATTGAACAATTCCTTTGAGCACAATCCGTTGTACAAGCTGTAAAATACCCAGAGTGAGAAAACTCTCTTAAGACAAGGGTTCGATACCGTTTCTAAGCCTGGGATCATCGACAATTCTCATAGTTCCGTTGTTGCACTGAGTTGAAGGGTTCAAGCTGGTATCTAGGTGCTCCTGTCCATAAGTAACAGCAATCCTCCCTACTATTATTACGTGAATTCATCACACGTTACACCTTTTTACCGCCAGGTCATCTTAAATGGCGACTAAGAAAACAAAGCACAATACACCAATATGAAGATAAGGAAAACTTAAAATCCTGCGTTTCTACATTTCCCAACATTTAGTATATTATATTTAAATATCCCCAAATAATGTTTGGGGATAATTAAAATAAGCAAGATGTATCGTTTGTAGTTAATTATTCACTTAAAGTAGATTTTAGTCACGTCATTAAAAAATAATGGAAATACCGAAAGAAAATTAACTGATACAAATACAATTAAGTTCTGTGAACTTGTTGGGGGTACGACAACCATGAATCATTCATTCATCGAAATCCATTAGTGGTGTACCGTGTAATGATAATACATTAATATTGTAGGGGTGCCCATTACTACTAGTAAATGTTATACGACGAGTGCAAACGAATGTGGTCCCTGCTGCATTATAATAACGTTCAAACATAATAAAATTTATTCAACTAAGCGTGTACCTGATAGTATGAATGTAGGTACCCCGCTTATATGGGTCAGTTCAGTGGTCAAGGCCTTCTCCAGTACCGTACTGAACTACTGACTTACCGGGCAGTTAAGTTTTATGTACGAAGTAGATGGAGTACAAGGAGAAGATAATGCGTATATCATTCCGTACCTACTAAGATAGGTAAGGCCCATGTACTAATAACAGTACCTAGGCACTCTTAAGCTTTTTGACCATCAATTGAATATCTTTTTTCCTGAAAACACCAATAGTACGCAACCGCAGTTAGGCTTTGATGATGTTTTAAGAGGGACGCTGCTGCCCATCCCTCAACCATTTAGTTCCCTTACTTTAGTCGCCTCTTACGACACCCACGGGAAAGGATAAGAAGTGCAAATTTTGAAATAATACCTTAGTTTTCAGAAACGGCAACGCATGAAAAATTACAGTATATCATGAAAAACATCAAACGGCAAAGAAGCTGTGATGATAATAAATAACGTTACTAACGAATAACTAAATTAACAAATGACTAAGAAATAATTTACTGACTTAGCTACTTCAATCGTGACAATATTAAAATGGGTCTACAACGGGTGTAAAGCCTGTCGATTTCAGGTAATATATTTGTTAAAATCGTATAAGAATTGTAGAACGTATCCCGTAAAATACACCCACGCAAAGACGTTTACTTTTTTCTTTATTACACCTTAATAAAGATTAGGTATAAAGTATAACAAACTAATCATATTTACATATGTATCTATAATGTTACAAAATAATGAAAGTAATTTTCTAAATAACATTTGACAGTATAGTTGATAGTGTGTTTTATTAGCAATCATTATTACCTAAATAACAGTATCACGATATTTATAAAGTGGGACGTATGCTTTGTTGATTATGTTAATGCGTTATTTCATTTGGGAATTACATTCACAATTATCAAAGTAATTTCATTGTTGATTAATAGGTGATGACGTGCGTCTAGATTGATCGCCAATTTAGAACTTTCATTTACTCCCACATTTTACCTTGCTTTCTATAGTAATGTTTTTATATTTTATACTACTGTTATACTCTGTAGGACAGAGTACTGAAGAGATACAAAGTTTGTATGGGAGTTTAGTTTCTTATATTATTCTTTCAACTATTTAACTATCTTTTTTCAATACTACATTATTATTATCTTTATTACATTCACACAATCTCCATTTTATTATATTTTATTAGCCAAAGCCCCGTACATACATACCTTCCATAAACATTATCTAAATGACAGTGAAACTCGTATCCGAATCCGTTGCGTGGTTCAGAAGTAAGTAAGCAGAGAAACAGGCAGACACGGTCGGCGACTTTGCTTTATATTATTTAAAGAATTTTCAAAGCGTCGACTATTCAGTAACATTTGACCGTAATTTAAGAATTTTTTTATACGACTTAGAATGGCAAACAAGCTGACGGCCCACCTGATGGAAAGTGGTAACCATCGCCTATAGACATGAGCAGTACCATGAACATAACAGTACACACACAGTTTCGCCCATAATACACCCCCCATGCGTTGCCATTCTTGAGGACTTAGGTGTTATTCCTCTGTACCCTGTAAGTTCACTGCCATATCCCACCCTTCAAACCGAAACACAGCCATGCAAACACAACTGCTTCACAGTAGAAACACGAATGGGACAGAGATACCCAAGAATGTTTCTGCAATTCTGTATATTATACTTACGATGTGAGCATTCTTATTATCAGTATAGAGAGCTTGGCCGGACCAATGAAACTAACCTACACGCTTGCTGCTTATGTTACATTACGATAAAATTGTAGGTCACTTGCTAGCTAAACAATCATAAAGTAACCTTTAAGCCCCGGAAAACAAAGAAGGAAATATTAATTTTATTTTAAAATTTATACAAGAACAAAAATGTGATTTTGAGTTGTGAGTCTTTATATTATACTAGCTATATCCCGCGGTCTCTTACGTGTAAATCAATTATTATATAATGTTAACTACATATGTGCTAAATTAAGATATAACCTGTCTTATGTACTAAATTTCATTCAAATTCGTTTAGTAGTTTTTACATGAAAGAATAACAAACATCCATCCTTCCTTACAAACTTTCGCATTCGTAATATTAATAGAATGTCCGTACACAGTATTTAATCACATTCAAACCAATGTAAAAACTGACATTTAAAATAAATTGGGGTAATATTAAGAAATCACAAAGAATTGTTTGTTCATTTCCCAGTAACAACAAATATATTTGATAACAGTATATTACTTAAGTGATATCGTATTATTAGCAACAACCATGCCTTTTAATACTTAATTATTTTATGATTCACGCATTCATGTGTATCATTAGCATATCTTATCATAAATGAATATAAGATCATTGCAATGGATCCTTTGAAATTGTGCTCTGATGTTTTTATCTTTTTGTGCGTATATGATGGAATTTAAACAATGTAAGCTATGTTAGTTTATAGACATTTTTCATATTTTTTTTTATCAAAACCGATTTGGAATTGTCACGTAACATACCACAAATTAAATGCACACAAATGTTAAACTGAAACTATAACCTCTTTCTTTTAAAAGTTGCTTATAAATTAACCATAATACTAAAGACGACTTCTTTATAAAAACCTGTATTGGTATCAAACACCGGTAGTACAAGTGAACGACCAATTTACAGCTGATGTTGAAATCATGTCATGCGGCAACGGATGCAACGGATGTCTTAGTGCATCATTTCTCTTCAGTTATTACATTAAAGAATTCGTTTTATCTATATTCATGAATCTTCACTTATATTTTTTTTTTAATAAGAGATCATTATTATTATATCAGCCTTTAACTCTCCACTGTTTGGATATAGGCCTCTTCCATAAAGTGGGCAATTGCCACGCTTGGCAGGCGGGTTGGCAACCGCAGTTAGTCGATGTTTTAAAACTGCTGCCAATCCCTCGACTATTACGTTCCCTTAGTCTTCTCTTACGACTCCTTTTTGTTTGTTTGTTGGCCTGTTTGTTGTTTATATGTTTGTTTTAGGATCACGTGAAAACTACTTCACTAATTTAATAAATAATGAAATGGTATTGAAAAACTCTTTAAACTAAATTACTTAGTTATAAATCAAAACATTCAGTCCATTAATCGATTTATACTACTATTGGACATCGGCAGACAATTTTATCGTCGTGTCAATTCAATTATTCATTTGTTTACATTTTCATTATTCTATTGAAACAGATTATAAAAACAAGGATAAGCAAGCAGAAGTAGCAATGGACTGGTCAAGTAGCTCTAAGAACCGACAGTCGATGTGAGGAAAGGTTCTCGAGTCAGGAACCCGTACAAGACACCTTACGGGCAAATGTAGTATAGAACCCATGAAAAGAGTGACGACCTCAAATGCATTGCCGGGAGTGAATGCAGGTAGCTCAGGACCGTTTCTTATGGCTAGTAGTCTATGGTCTCTCCCATAGACTACTAGCCATAAGGAACGGTCCTGAGCTATCCTATGTTTAGCACTGGACAAATAATGGATTACATGATGATATTGATAAATACAAGTTTGTAATAATTTAAACAATTAAACAGACAAATCTGAATTCTAACATATTAAATGGAAACGCTGTTAAATTATAGAAAAAAAATAAATAAAAGGAAGGTCAGCTTCCCACATGTAAAATAAAATTATAGAGTATTTATTCTATTACTATGACTATATGCTGTCATAATACCGGATTAGGGTATACGAAGGTCATTACTAAGATGATATTTTATAGAACATTAAATAAATGGACATAAATAATGTAACAGTGATGTTTTGATAAAAAATAATGTTTATGTAATATAGAAAAAAAATGTTAATACCTGAGACGGCCCTATGCAAATGTTATCTATCTGTAGGCTTGTGTGAATATTTTTTTGAACATAGAAATTACTGTTGTTGTTGTGGATTTGAAGGGTGGAATCGTCTTCGTCATTTAAGCCGTTAACTGTCCACTGCTGAACATAAGCCTTCTTCATAAGGGGCGTTTTGCCAGTAGTTGTCACGTTTGGCAGGTGGGTTGACAACCGCAGTTCGGTTTGGGGGAAAGGGATTGTAAGTAATGGAGACTGAGAATCCCATTGCTAGCAATATACCCAACCAGGTCGACCTCCTCGCGGTTCTCCCTGGAAATTATCATGGTTAATTCCTGATGAATTCATCATGATGGGCTAACTGGCCTGTTTTTATTCTCATCTATCACTCTTCACTGGTGCTCCGCCAGCGTATCCCGTTAGCGCAGGCGGGGTTACCATACCATTTTCACCCATAAAAAAAACCGCAGTTCGGCTTTTAGAGATGTTTTAAGAGGACGTTGCTGCTCATTCTTCTACCATTAAGTTCTCTTAATCGCCTCTTGCTATAAATATGGCAGTGAAACTACAAGGCACGGTTTTAATATTTGAATCCTCAAATATGGTAATGGATCAGAGGTACTATATGCACCAGTGTATTCTGTAAGACCTTACAGAATACATTGATACGAGTATAAACCCCATAGCCCTATGGGGTTTATACTCGTATTAACGTATAGACGACGATTACGGCCGTATATCAGATGAGCCGATGACTTATTTGTTGTTCCAAGTAGCAGTATGAAAGGTATAGCATATGTAATACCTTGAATATATGATATTAGTATTTAATTTGTCATCATATCAATAATAAGCTTGTACATTAGATAATGATTATGTCATTATATATATTTAATGTAATAAACCTTATGCATTTAATTACAGTAACAATATAAATATATTTTATTTGTTGTTCCGATTAATCGCAACGTTTGATTGTAGATTGTTTTTTTTTTTTAATAATAAAATTAATAATTAAGTCTCAAATAGTATATTCCGTTGTCTCTTTAAATCAATCAAACGAATGATCATGCGAATCGATTGAAATGCAGGAGTAAAAAACTCTATTGCTGCAATTTTATGCTCAGTAGTTCGCTATACCTTCAAAGAAGACAAATTATTCTTTTACATACACCTCGCATTCCAAATAACCAATAAGTATGTATTTAATATAATAAAAGACTATAGAAAATTATATAAAATCATAATAGGTATGCTCTTGTGATTAATGGATGGTGCGTCATCACGCAGAGGTATTAATGAAACCGTACACAGAATACACTTGTGCAAACACTTCCAAGGTATGTAACATCATACTAGTGCGAAAAACAACCTCGGTTATAATCAAAAGTTATAAAATCATTCGTTTAATTGATATATGCATACCTCTTTTTTTTCGAGATAGGGTAGGATAGATAGATAGTGATCAACGCTAGCGCCGCAATTTTAAGTAGACATATAATTGTGTATGTTTTTGGTTTTAATGTTATTACTTTTTTTAATCGATGATAATGGAATGGTAACCAGTTAACGGTATACATTGACGAAGCACCAGTGAGGGATGATAGGTGAGCACGAAAAGGTAGGCCAGTTAGCCCATCGTGATGAATACACCCGGAATTTAGCACGATGATTCGCTGGATTACGTGGAGGTTGACCTGATAGGGTATATTGCTAGCAATAGGACTGGAAGTCCGCATTACTAACAATCCCTTCCTCTCTTCTTACTTAGGATTGGTACTGTCTAACCTATACAATATATTTTGTGCTATGGATAAATAAAAAAAATGTTTTTGATTCTTTTTTCGCAAGGCAAAATCTTAAATAATAGAGTCAATGTTACATCTTATTTTAAGCTAGCAATTCATGTTTGACTATGTGTAGTTTTTTGTCAAAACACATGGTAACAATGACTTATTTATTGATTCGAAATAGTACAAGTTATACAGGGTAGTTTTATAATATTAGCATTCTTTTAAAAAACTATTTTTACCAGTAAAACTAATATTTTTCCCAAAGGAACATGCGTCGGTAATTACCAAACGTATATAACCTATACTGACACAGCGCGTCCTTCTGGCAAGTCATTCCTTTTCAAAAGAGGACAAATTATTTAGATTTCATCAGGATCTACAAATATGTAGAAATACAGGGTGGCCCAAAAGTCCTTAGAAAAGTAAAATTTGAATTAAACGAAAAAGGCGCGCGTGAGCGGTGCAGGGGAAGCGGGGGCAGTAACTTCGGTTTCTAGGAATTTAGTCGCGATGGAGTTTTCACCGGAGCGGACCGTGCGTTTTGTGTGCGCGAGTTTTATCAAAACAACAATTCGGCAACCGTTGCGAGGCGTAAATTTCGAGAACACAAAGGTTTACACAACTTTGATGACACCCCAGCTCTCCAAACGATTAAGAATTGGGTTGCTAAGTTCGAGGAGACCGGTTCGACGTTAGATAAACCGCGGTTGGGTCGCCCAAGGACATCACGTACGGAGCAAAACATCGACACAGTGGCACAATCTATTCGTGAAAATCCTACACAGTCAACTCGTAAGCGTTCCAGTGCATTAAACGTATCCAGGACATCGTTACAACGGATTTTGAAGAAAGATTTACTTATGCACCCTTACAAAATTCAGTTGGTGCAAGAATTAAAAGAAACTGATGCTATTCAGAGAGTGAATTATGCTAATGAAATGTTTAATCGGTTTACTTCGTTCAATAACATAATGTTCTCTGATGAGGCACACTTCCACATTAACGGACATGTTAGTAAACAAAATTGCCGCTATTGGAGCCCGATTAATCCAAAACTTAAGCACCAGAAGCCCTTACATAGCCCTAAAGTTACAGTTTGGGCCGCTATGTCAGCCCATGGCATCATAGGGCCTTACTTTTTTGAGGACGGCAGAGGGCGTGCTGTTACTGTTACTTCGGAGCGATATGTGGCCATGATCGAGGAGTTTTTCACACAAAAATTGCAAAACTTTCCAGGCTTAATTGCCCGAACATGGTTTCAACAGGACGGAGCAACTTCCCACACCTCCAATACTGCTATGCCCATTATCCGTCAACTTTTTCCAAACAAAGTTATCTCTAAGAGAGGAGACATTTCCTGGCCACCACGTAGCCCGGATCTGACTCCAATGGATTTTTTTTGTGGGGCTGCCTTAAGGCTAAAGTGTACGACTCTAACCCGCGGTCAATTAATGACCTAAAAGAAAACATCCGCAGAGAAATGGCAAGCATTTCAGCAGTGACGTGCCGCGCAGTCATCGACAATTTCAGAAGGCGTTTGCAAGAGTGCCGTGACTGTAACGGATTACATTTGGACGACGTTATTTACAAAAAATAATTCCCGTTTTTCTAGCTATATTTACAAATAAAAATATTATTCATAGTGTAATTAGTTTTATTTTAATTAATTTTTTTCATTACTAAGGACTTATGGGCCACCCTGTATAATGTATAGATATTGTAATAAACAAAGGTAGGCTCGAGATCTTATTGGGTACTTCAATAAAGAAAAACATCTGCCAATGGCATCATAGAATACGTAATCGTATTAATGGCTCCTCCAGTTATAACCTCTGTAATACTGAGCCTATTTTAAGCAATGATTAGATATTTGGCCATAGTCAATCCAAAACATATTTTTACACGACGCTCTATAAACATAGTTTAAATAGCAAAGCCACATTGGGCAATAGGACATTCTCATAAAATTGTTAATGTCTATCGTAAATAGATAGATTAGATGGTGTCTGTTACACAACTAATAATCAAATGTCTTTTTTTTAATTAATTAATATTTATCTATACAAAATAATAAAATATCTTATTTCTTAAAGCAACAATGATAGAAAACATCATTATTAATCCGAGTAACGGCGGTAAGCTCGTTCACTGCCATGTTGGATTCTAATAAGATGAGCGAGTATATATTACATTTTCCACGATGTTAATAGTCAATAACTTCTTCTGACTACCTTATCAGGGATTACAGGTGTGTGCATATTTATTTTTTAATAAATCTATTTATATTTTCATATTTTAAGTCAACAAAACCAAGAATTGATTTCGTACCAATAGTGTTTGCATATGAAAAGATTCCATATAATGTTACTGTTTCCAGTGATTGAATTGTTTATTACCAGTACTTAAAGTTCATTGTGTCTTAATATTATAGCAATCTGTTCCTTGAACCGTACTTACGTCTTCACAACAATATTTATTTGAATACGGTTATTACTAACGAGTGAGTAAATATATTTACGTTAAATGCCCGACACAATTCTAGTGCCATGTGTATAGGAGTTATAAGTACATAGGAATACATTTTATTAAATAAAAAAACTCAAGATGCACAGTCAAAAACTATAAGTGTCACTGAACCTAGCATACATTCATTTAGGCAAACTCATTTTTAACCAACTAATGCTGTATGTAGCTGTGTCTTGTGTGTAGTCTTGAAATATTCGTATAAATTATGAAAAAAGTATGATGTGTAAGCGTGGAATTTCGTATACTTATAAGTATACGTAATTCATTCACACTTCATTCATTTTTGCCCTGTGATAGCTACTTATTTCTTTTAATTTTGCACGCCTTTCGGCGGGAATGTAAATTTCGTTTTTTTTTTTTTATATCTGTTTTAGGATTTAAATAAAAGAAAAGATTATATTAGTCAGTAGATCCGAACCGAATTAGGGAACTACATTTTTAAAGATAAATAAGTCCATGACAAAAGTATAATGTGTACATGTCTCTACGCTGACGTGAAGGCTACCTCTCGGTACAATATCTTTCTACGAAATAGCGTACCTATTCTATACCACAAGATTTGTCATAAACTATCTATAACGGGAGATGTATTACGTTTGTTTACACTAAACTTGTCATTACCAATAGGTAATGATTCGTCTTGTCATTATCAATAGGTAACGACAACTTGAGTGATAGGTGTATTGAAAAAAAAATTGAATTCTGACTATTTATGACGTTGTAGCTTACAAATTAATAGATCTATTTTAATTTTAAAAAGCAATGTTAATCAGGATTATATTTGACTATTTTGGATAACAATCTATTCAGCTAAACATTGAACTATTAACTCTTCCTCATTTATGTAAAATATCTTAGCTCTATTTTATTTCCACTCCCTCGATTCTTGTAAAATTGGGTACACCTGTAAATGTGCAGACTTGCGTTTTATATACAAATATTAAGCAATAACATCGGATCTGCACTCAAATGATGTTAAGAATCGTGTATAGTCATTAGAGTGCAGGTGTTCATAATAATCTGATAATACTGCAAAAAAATGATCACAAAAACTTTCATACGTTATTGTCTTAATAAATAGTAATATATTTCCTAACACATTTAATTTTTTTTATATATTTATCATTTATTGTTGCGTGTAATACAATTTTAATAACGAATATATTCATTATACGATAATAAAATTCATTACGACCTCGCGAAAGAATAACGAAACAGTGAATCTACCATGAAACTGAAATTTCGAACTTGAATGTCGTACATATCATATTTTATAGCCTATCGAAATAAAGTCTATTATTAATTTGTGATAAACATACAATGTACAAACGTTCGAAATTTTTAACTGCATCATGTTATTATTCGGCTCCTAAATTTCGTAAAAAAATGTACTTAGGCAGAAATACAATTTTAATTTATCGTTTTCCAAATTCGCAATATCTTCGACAGTCGTCACAAGTTTACAAGTCGAGAGCACTTAAATACGAAAATAACGTTAGTGCTGTGTGAAGCCTAACTAATGAAGCTCTAATTGCGTGCTTCAGCTTCACTGACCTTGGTTGTTTGACCTTATACTACCAGCAAGAGAAGGACATTGCCATTTACAAATATGTTTAACTAATGCGTTTCATTCCACTTAATGAAAATACTGATATAATATAATTGAGTTACACAGTAAATATTAAATGCAGCATTAATAATGTTCACTAAACGACGATTGCCCTGTGCCGAACAAAGGACATTAATAGGGCCCTTTCATTTCTTGCTTTCGCTGATTCAAACTACCATTGTATCATATATATACGTATATTACTACTATTAAAACAAGTAGATTTTTTCCATTTTCCATTAGTGGAAAATTCATTAGTTACTAAATAATTATAATAAATATTCTTGAACTATTTATTTTATATTAAGTCTTTTAATGTATTCAGTATGAAGTATGTACAATAAATTTTATACAATACAGTTTTTACAATATTTTCCAAATTAAAATGACAAATACATTTCGCTTCGAAAAAATAGGCATGCCAAGACGTGGTGAAACCACGGACGAACGATGAGTTACTTTACTTATTTCATATACACATTGGAATAAAAATATTCGAATTTTGAATTAAATTAAAACATTTATTTGTTTGCTATACGGTAAAATAAGATGTTACATATTCGAGTAAGTGCATAACATGCCGTATCTTGGATATGTATGTATGCAAATATTAAATTGTAATGTGTGTCAAAATTATATTAAATTACTAGCTGACCCCGTAAACGTTGTTTTACCACTTATTGCGAAATATAAAAATCGCAGTTAAAATATAGGGGTTGATCGTAAAACGACGAAAATTTAAAGTTTTGTGTATTTTTCAATGCTAAATCATAATAAAATAAAAATGGAAAAATTTGTCAAAAAAATAAAAAAAATATATGTGTGGGAGGACCCTTATCATTGACGGGTATGAAAAATAGATGTTGGCCAATTCTCAGACCTACCCAATATGCACACAAAATTTCATAAAAAACGGTAAAGCCGTTTCGGAGGAGTTTGGTAACAAACACCGTGACACGAGAATTTTATGTATAAGATTATATTGCAATTATAAAGTACACGAATGAACGTGGAATCATGTGTAAACGTAGAAAGATAATGCCCAGTACTATTCTTGTATACAAATAGACTGCTTCGCAATACTAGGCCAAAATGGAAGCAAACTCCTTCGATAGTATTATAATCCGCTTTAAAATGGCAGCCCCATAGCGTAACATAGCCACAAAAATACAATAGAATTAAATTACTAGCTATCATGTGTATACTTAACACATTATAAAAATAATCTATAGAACACCTGCCCGGAATTTACATAATTATATGTCTATAATTAATAATAATTATCCAGCTACTCTACTAAGGGTGATGGAATTAAACAAAATAATACTAATTAATTAACCAAGGATATGGATTTTCACAAAATAACACCTACTAGAGGGAGACTTTGTACCAGAGGGAGACTTTGTACACTAGAGGGAGACTTTGTACAAAAGTCGATTGCTTGGGTACCTCTGTCCCACTCGTGTTTCAACCGTGAAGCAGTTGTGTTTGCATGGCTGTGTTTCGGTTTGAAGGGTGGGATATGGCGTGAATTTACTGGGTACAGAGGAATAACACCTGAGTTCTCAGGAATGGCAACGCATGGGGGGTATCATGGGCGAAACAGTATACTCTGTTATGTCCATGTCTCATGTCTATAGGCGATGGTTACCACTTTCCACCAGGTGAACCGTCAGCTTGTTTGCCGTTCTAAGTTATATAAAAAAAAAACCCTAATTTAATAAAATTTTACTTTTAATTAAAATTTATTTTTACCAATATAATATGAAAACAACTGGACTTAACCAATCGCTGTAAAATTTGGTATGTTTGGTATATATGGGATGGAGAAGAACGTAGACAACTTTTTATCCCGGTCAGTCAACATATCTCGGTCACGCGAACGAAGTCGCGGGTAAAAGCTAGTATAATTTAATTTATTGTATAAAATCCTTTCAACATCAGTACTCAATGTAATAAAGGTAAAAGTGAGACTATTTATTACCGTTTAATCGATTAATCTATTACGCATTAATTATTATTAACAATCATTATAAATTAATATTAATGATAATTATTATGTATATTATTAGTTCTACAGGTTGTTTTATCATGCTCTCCTGTTAGTCGACCGGTGATATTTCCTCATGCACTAGGTAACGTACTGTGTTATTCGCATCTACCGCTAATTGCTAGCCGTGTGAGGCGATAATTATTTCCAATTTGTTTGTTCTCACTAATTACTTTACATTCTCGAACGTAATCTTTGCAACGACGAAAACAATGTCTAATATCTTATGATAATCAGGAGACTGTAATGGAAATAATAATTTCACTACGCCTATTCGGATACTGGACTGTTAATAAAGTGATGATGTTCAAAGTAGTTCATTATTGTTCTTGGGAAATTCCCTGTTTTTTTTTTATTTTATGACTAAGCAAATGACAGCAAGCCTTAATGAAGGTTGCCAAGTATGGAGTCTTATCTATGTCAGTGCGTGCAATGCAGTAAGAAAATAGTTTATTTACCATATTAAGAGGTTTATTAATTGCCAATTTAGCAATGCACGTACTGGGTTAACGTGTCGCTCTACCGTTTCGATTTTAATTTCCTTTGTTTGTTATTTATCGTGTAAATTAATAATTTTACCAACTTAGTAATATCAATATTTCCCAAAACACCAAGTCACACCTGTAATAATGCAACAAAGTCTCCTAACGAAATTAAATAGTGTCCTTTCTTTATTCATAGGCAGTAAATACAAAGATAAGAAATAGACTTTAGTATGTCAAAATGAGAGTTCAAAATGAAACATAGATAAAAATTGTGTACAACAAATTAAATTTTATATTCGTGGGTGAAAATCTGAACGTATGTATGTTTTTTATACCACGTACTTGATGATTAGAAATTGTTGCTTACACTAAGGATAAAGCATTTACTGGTACTAAAGAGGAAGTAGATATGGATATTCCAGATATTATAAAGGGCATACTCTTTGTATAATAAGAGAGTACTATTATAACATTATTGTATTCTTCGCATGGTATATATGTCACAGATAACGTTGACGCATTAGGCAAGGCCTGTAATGGCATTGTTGTAATACATTAGTAAAATATTGCAGCATTTAAAAGCATTTGTAACCTGCTAAAATGTAGTGATGTCGAAATTATATATAAATTTTTAAGAACAATTGAACTATTTTTAATATTTTTGATTGGTTATTTAAAAAATACTCTGATAACGAACTAAAAATTTAGTCATAGAATAAATTGCATATAAATATACCACTAAAAATTTAGTACCTAATTCATATGTTGCTTTTAATTTATCAAATACAGTTTTACCTTCTAAATTCAAATATTTAGTGATATCTTAATAAGATTTTTTTTGTATAATTTAACATTTTAGTTACTCTATATTCAAAATAATTAAATCGTTTTTGAAAACTGACCTAATACCAATACCTTTGCCAATATTGCTATACTTCGGTGAGCTTCGATATAAAAGCTATTAAAGCAAAATAGAATATTATGGCAAAGCGCGTAGCAACTTGGGTCACGTCGAGTCCTTGTTAGAAATCATTCATAAATAATCCTAAACACCACAAGCCCGCAAAAGCATCGTACATGTATACCTCGGTGTTGGTTATGAATGATATAGTCCTGGGGCTATATTATTCATATCCAACTTCGAACCGACTTGTTTATGACCAACTGGAAACTTCTGTACATTTTTAGGTAAATGTAGGTGTTTGTTTATTGAGATAGGTAAAAATATTTCTATTGAGGATTGAATGGACGCAATGTACAATATACTAACATTATCATTGTTCAAATGTAAGATTTTGTAAACAACATGGAATTACAAACAAATTTCTGGCGCACCTGATAGTTTGTCATCGTTGTTAGTTGTCTGAACCGATTTCGCTAATTTGTTCTACAATCGTTAGAGTTTACTATTTTGCTCCCATATTGATTTACATGATTTTATTTATCGATTTTTATTTGCAAAGCAAATTATGCAATTATTACATTTACGTGCATTAATGGATAGTACCGAAACCTTATTACTAATTCTGCAACGTATAGTCTGTCTGTCGAAAGGCTTCTCTGTCGGTCCTCATAATGATAAGTTAATAATTCATAGATTTTATATTGTTATGGCATTATTCTTGTTGTTAATGCTTTAAAAAAATATTAAATTTTCAAAGAGTAGTTTATGTTATTTTTTGGAATTTTCGAAACTTATACGCACATAAACATTGAAATCCCCACACAACTATAACTGAACCGCAAATATCAAAGAAAATGTTTAGCAATTGTTCAGTGGTAGAGTATTGATAGTCATCACTGCAATGATAGATAGGTATATGACATCACATCACTAACAATCAGTTACTTCATGGTAAGGTTTTATCAGAAGGTGACTTTGTACAAAACTCGGGTATCCCTCTTTTGTTTGTACCAACAAGCAGCCGTGCTTGTATGGCTGACTTTTGTTTCAAGGGTATCCATTGTACCTGAACGAATTGTAATTTTATAAAATCAAGTATAAATATTAAAAACTGGAATATAAGCCCACACCTAAATAGTTAATAATCGATAGACTTTACTCCCATGTTTGTTTTATATTGTCTTATTTTTCTAGATCTCAATTTGTATTAAAATCAGTAAAAGTGAGTGATAAGATTCCGCTTAACCCTCCGTTGTACGAAGTCGTGTAGAAAGCTGAACTCCTTCTTAATTAGGTATTTGTGTCGACTAAAAAATCCTGTAGATAGTGTTCTTTTTTATACCACGAAGGTGACAAACAAGCATACATCCCGTTTGATGGTAAACTTTTATTATATAGCCTATAGTATGGACGCCTACAACATCAGGGATGTCACCTGCGCATTGGCGACTCTATTATTAGTATCCAATATGTTTTTATGTCGTCTATCACACGGATGAAATTTTGGGATCTTCTAATAGCTTCTAATTTAGTAATGACGTATTGCGCTCTTGTGAATTTCAAACTGGGCTCAAGATATTACTGATCGATAGAAATAAAACTGGAAGATTGAAACTATTACTCCGAGTAATATATATCAATGCTTCTTATGTTCAACACACAAAATGAATGATCGAGTTTAAAATAAACGCCCACGCTCATGTTGATTGTACTTATGCCAGCATTCGTGCGTGACCCAAAACAAAACATCTCGAATTACCAAGAAACTGGTTACGCGATTTTCGGTCATTTATTTATTATTGCAAAACAATAACTTCATCGATTATTAATTCCAATATGGCACGTGCTAGTATTGACTTTACTATTTACTTGTTAGGTAAGTAAATCCGGATGTTTAGCATAACGAGTAGTCTAAACTTTTTTGATTGACTTTATAAATGACGTTTCATTCTTTCTATTACAATTATCGGTATTTCATTCGGCTAAGATTCAAAATATTTGCATTACTGCATTACATTACCTTTAATTTTATTGTTTCTTGCGTTAAAAAATAATTGGCTCACTAATTAAATTAAATGACAAATAATTCCTGCGATTGGGGCATTCTCTAATAATAATGCACAAGGACGATATCTGTAATTTATATAATAGAACACACAATCAAAGTATATTTAACGCAAACCCGAATTTTTGCTCTGAAATTACAGATTCGTACGACGCTCGATCGAAATTTACATTGATTTATCTAACTCAAATTCTCGGTCCAATTAAATTTGTTTGGTGTAGAGCTTACGGCTTCAGATTCCGATAAAGTTCGTCAGTGGATACAAAACTCGCGAATAGCCGAAACTTTATATCAGTATAATTTGTCGTCTTATAGTAGATCCTTGGCAACCCACTTGGCAATGCAGTCAATTCAATTTTGAAAAATACAACAATAATTTTTTTTTCGATCTTAAGTAATTTATATTTTACTTTAAGCTTCACTTATAATTATGGAGATAAACGTAGCTATCGTATATTTAGTTAAAATATATTGCGTAACATTTGTATTAAATAATATATAAATACCAGTATGTGCCATAATGTTTCAAAATTCTTTTTAGAATTTCTTACGTACGTATAATAACAACTCTAAAGTTTGCGTCCCTATATGAGTAAGTTATATCCTTTCCTGTAAGACTTCAAACGTCATAAATATTGTGTACCTTTTATCGTTTTATGCAATGCCTATATTGTCTATGCAAATCAATATAAACTTTTCCTTCTATTTAATCGTCTTTGAATTGACATTGAATGATTTTTTTTATTTTATTATTGTTTACTAACATTATAGAATAAAAATTGTCATGCTTTCAAAATATATTTCCACCAGTTAAGGTAATTCAAACACTTAAAATAATCTTTGCCTATCCTGGGAAGGACCTGAATAGAAAATAGTTTATAGATCTTTTCTTGAACTTTCTCCGTGACCATGAATTTATATATAGATTGTATATATATTCGCTATATTTCAACAATGTGAATAGCAGTCATGGTCAATATCAATTAATGCAGTGGTATTCGTGATAAGCTGTGCCATGTCATGTCCGGAACACTCATTAATTTAATAGAACATTTGCCATATGCATACATTGATCCACTCAGATGCAATTATTATATATTCATAATTACATTATTTTATTTTATAAAATAAAGATTTATGATATTTTTAATGTGTGATTTATTGTATCATGACAGATAATTGCAGAAATGATGCAATAATGTGCAATGATGTAAACATTTGTTCTCTCCGTGTATCACCATCCTTTATCAACCTTAAGAGCTTTTGAAAAAAATCAAAATCAGGAAAACAATGTTAGAAGAAATATTGTAAATAGATACCTCGTCTCATTGGAAGAGAGAACAGGGATATAAATATAGATTTGGATGTTTGGCTATTTTAAACAATTTTGAACAGGCTGTGATTAGCAGGTGATACCTGCATCATAAGAATGATCTAGACACTAACCTTGCAAAAGCTACGAAATGAGCAACAACAATAACTGAAGATAATTGACACCAATTAAGTAGTCCCTGGTCTTAGAATATGATTGGCGTATCTATTTGCATGCAACGCCTACTCCAGATTGTAATTGGTTCTGTGATTTTAAATCAATTGCTAGTATTGTAAAATATTAACCATCTTCAACTGGACTTATTTTACTTGCCATTTTTATTTGAAAGATGCCTCGATCTTTTTTTTTCAATTTATTTTACATAGAACTAAATTAGGTTCAGTCCAAAATTACGTTTATAATCATCTAATCACATTATCAAAATCACAGTAGCAAAAACGTCAAAGAGAATTAAAGAAGCTTTTGTCCGAAGAATTGTCTAATATACGTTACTTTTGTTGTTCGACAAAAGTAAAAAATATTAAAAAAAAAACATTGTTTTTATTAACCGAATTATAGTAAATTTTGGGAGATTCAATAATTATGATTCATATGAAATCAATATAAAATTAAAGAACAATAAGGTTGAGTTTATATGGCGAACAATTCTTATTTGAAACAGATTGAAGCTGACACTTTTGCGATTAGGGATCAATAATTGGAAAACTGTCAGATTCAATTTGTTACAAATGAGAATTGTTAATAACTATGTTAGGTTTATACTTGAGAATCAGGTTATGTAAACCAATCCCAGGTTTCATGCAATCCTCATTGCACGTATTATATTTGATTGCACAATTCTATTAGTACCTTAGCAAAATGATTGCACTTACCTGAACGCTTTGACTACTTATAACGTCTGAAACATGACGATAGTTTTCAGTTTGTAAAAGTTTATATGACTAATTACTCTGTGAATGCTTTCCTGTAGAATGATAATAATATAATGTAGTTGTAATATTATATAAATATATAATCAACACTCGAAAGATATGGGTAGTGGATAATTATTATTATATCGTAGCTTGAATAATTCTAGCCATTTGTCCCATTGTCTTTGTCTACACACATATTATGTTATAACATATAGCGCAAAACAATACACTTATAATAATTCAGTGTTTAAATTGACGAAATTGGTTGACAACTGATATGGATATGATATTAACAAGCTGAATGGTCTACGAAGGTCTTGCCAGTGACGACAGTAAAACGAAGTAATAAAATTTATATTGGACGATTGTGTTTACGAGTTCCAACAAAATGTTTTCAATAAATTGATTTCGTTGCAAACTTGTACGACCTTGAACGAAATGTCGCTCTAGGTGCTATTAGTTAAATACTAAAATGCAAGCGACGTGAAGGATAAAACATTGGCGCAACTCCAATATCCAACGAAAATGCTAGAGACTAACAGTACATTTATTTCCAGATACCATTGCATTCGTTTAAAATGAGAATGGGTGCAAATACCTAGAGCATATATGGTATCGACGCGGTGAAAGTTTATCTTTCTTCGATCATTATGTTACGTTGCACCCATGTTGTACTTCAGTCTTGTTTTATTTTGGAACTGTAAAGATTATAGTAAATTTCAATAACACCGAATGTTCATCTCTAAAATTCATTACGCCATGAACAGTACCAGTTCATTGAACTAATCTGATCTGGATATCTAAAATGTCCCTATTATGTAATTAACTTTATCTTCCACCTAATTTTGTTGCAGACTTTTTTCAATCTCTTATTTTTTTTTTCTATGAAGTCATTGGACATTTTACTTCATAATTCAATAAATACTAGTGTGTTATACTGTTTGACCATTACAGTCAGTTAAAAATTGTTTTGCACGTGCTATCTTGTCGTTACATCTCTATTACTGTGCCGGATCTCCCAGTAGTCACAGCTTGTTTCATCGCCCCCACAATTTGTTTATCCGGCTGTTTGGACTTAGGATAATAAAATAGTTTTAATCATAACATTATCCTCATGTTTCGTTTATTAGTATATGATATTTAAAATCATTATCAATAGTCTACTGATTGATCTGTATTAAATAACCAAGTGTCTATAACGATCTAACAGCGAAACGACTAGGAACTTGGCCTTTGTTGTAGTCCATTGTGGCTCGGAACTAGTTCCAAGTCCACCAACCGAAGGAAGGTCGGTCTAGGTCCGGTTATAAAAGTCAGACATCATAAACCGTCTCGCGAGTCGCCACCGCTGTGATGCAGTTTTTGCCCTTTATTACTTGTAAATGAAGGTCAGATCACGACAGGCCATTACTTCCTGCTGCGACTCACCTCAAAAATCACCAACAACTTAGTCGTTGGCCTTATACATTAATATAATTTGACAGTGTCCTAACTGAAGTAGTTGATCAAGGCGAAGGATATTTGCAAATAAGCTGCCCTTGCCTAGGAAATCTTGAATATTTATAAGGTTACAATTATAATTTTATTGAAGGTTTATCACTTGTAAGAACACTTAAATCCGTGAAAAGTAAATTACGAGTAGCTACTTATTATGTCCTTGTAACATCGATTTATGAGAGTCAGGATTCAATTAGGTCTTATACGTAATATACGTATTACTAATACTTATCTGTAATAATCTTCTTATTCTGATAATCAGAATAACTTTTTTGGATTGTCGATTATAAAATTGATACTTTCAGCTTCTCGTAACCTATGTCTTTATCCATCCCATATAGTACATATACGCCAAATTTCATTATTATTAATTGAGCCGTTGAAAACATCAATTAAATGATATGCATAAGGATGTATTAATCCTATTTATCTAAACTCGTAATACATATATATGAGTTTGATTACATCAAAAGCTCAGTGATTGTTCCTCCACTCATTTTAATTTCCCTGCTGTTGTGATTACGGGAGTAATTTCACAGTATAGTGTCGTGCATCACGCGACCTCAATGTGGATCCATACTGTTCATATACATGTGTCTATAACATTACCGTGATGTATCAATTATGTTGTGACACAACGCGTCCCTGTGAACCGTCCAGTGACTCCAGGGGTGTAATTATTTATAGCGACCTACCCTGTTTCACCTGACGTGATTAATTTTGGGGTCAAGGTTGTTTTTAGGAATGATGTATTAATTATATTTCACATTATGATATAATTATTACATGTTTACATTTAAAATAGTTTTTGTTCTATAAAACAGTTAATTAAATTTATAAACATTTCTCTCGTCTTGATCAATATTAAAATGCTACTTCTTTCTTCGTCACACGTTAACTAAGTTTTAAGGTAAAAGTAATATAAAATTCTAATTACTACTTATTACTTATAAAAAAGAATAAAAGTCGCTTAGTGTGTTAAAGAAATACTCATTTCATTCGCCCTGATTTCTGTTACTTTAGAGTATCTGCGAAATCAATAAAGTACGATCCTTCTAGCCGGATTGCACTAACGTGCTATAGGTTTGGACTTGGTTAAATATATACTTAGTTATATTTTAAATCATATATTTTATTTATGTGTACGCAATATAATTATTTTATAATGAAAATACTCATAATAAGTACTATTAAGAATTTAAAAATACAATTAAGAGTGTTCGTAACTATAGCTTGACGAATGTGGCAACGATCTGTCAATTATCAAAATCAATTTAACATTTTTCAATGCTAACTGATTACTTATAAAGTACTTTGCTAGCAAATTAAAACGTGAATCATAGAATACATTGCATATAAATTTACCATTAAAAACTACATCTATATCATATTGCTTTAGAATGTATTAAATACATTTTTGTCATTCAAATCCAAATTTTTGGTGACAACATAATAAGAATATTATATAGACTGTATAAAATTTTATTATAGACTGTCAAAAAAACATCTGTGAAATACGCTTTCTTGTTAAAATTAATTCCTTAATTTTTCACGTGAAAAGATTATCTTATCTTTTATCCCATTCATGATATATCGTACATAGTATAATTATGTACATAATACCTAACACATTCTGTCTGATAAGCATTATTCAGCGTTATCATTCGTAGTGTTATCGTTATCAGATTTATTCTGCCTGAAGTGTGTTGTTATCACGAGTAAATAAAAATACAAACTATGAAAGGTCAAGCTCTAGTAATTGGATACGTTAGTCTCAATATTGTCGCTCATTCCGCATACGTGTCTTGAACGAATTTCTCCCGACAGCACGCGCCCGGTAGAAAAGAAAGCGACATAACGGTACCGGTCGACTCAGCGTAATTGTATTCTGTTTGACCGCAACACGAATTTGCTTCCGATAATTCAGATAATCGGCGTCCTCATAAGCAATGATCACTTCAAATTATATGTTTTCTTCATAATTTACCATTATAATAACGCTTACTACGCGCCTCTAGAAACCGGTTTCGGTGACCAGTAATAGAAAGGGAATTATGTTTCATTTATCTGCCAGAAAATTCATAAATACTACTTATAGTAATTATAGGTCAGAGTCATAATCAATCAGAGCCTAATAAATCAGATTATTTAGTTTATATCAGATATATTTAATTTTGGAATACGATAATACTCTAACTAAATGAATACAAATTCTATATTAAGTTTTAAGAATACCTACATCTAAATAGATGGTGTTAAAATTTAAATGTCATCTCATATTTTACCTACGAGTATTTATTTCATCATTAAAGTTACGAGTATGTTGACACTTTTATTTATACAAATGTTATGAAAATGAAGGACATGATTGTTGTTTGTTTATTTTTAAAATTCTTTCGCCTTTAGAATGCTACAATATCAACAAGTAATATAGGTTATATATTGTATTCAAATATTTTATCTATCAGTGAGAAGCTGGGGCAAATCGTTAGTTTGATATTTTAATGACATACGGAATGTCTTTGATTTATCAACTATAGCCATAGTAAAAACCAGAAATAGGACGGTGAACTGGGAAAACAGAGACAGGACGGTGACCTGGGATAAATAACATCTCGATGACGTGATTCGGCTCTGTTAATTGGAGCGCAATCAATTGGTATCCAAGCTATTTTCTATCTATATCACGCAATTAATTTATCGTTCTATTTTGTACATAAATTATCTCGTTTTATAAATACATTAATTAGACAGCTCCAAGTTACGTTAGTGATTTTTAAGTATTGATAATGGAGTCAGAAATACACTAAACGTTGTACTGACTACACTAAAGTACAATATTTACAGTAAGTCGATAAGCACTCTCATAATTGATGAATAAAATAACTGAAAGGACAAACGATACTGTATAAAGTAAAAGAATTACTTAAAATAGTAATAAATTGACGGCCCAGCTAATGAAAAGCGATAAATGTCACCTATAGATTTGAACAGGACCATGAACAAACAACATTAAAGATGGTAACTAAAAAGTGAACTTACTAAAATATTCATTTATTAGTTTTTTTTTTTTTTTCACTGTAATTAAATACTTTTGAAAGATCACCATTTAATTTCTAACTAGCGACCAGAAATCGATTTAAATTATCAGTGTACTTTTTCACTACTCGATTTATGAATGTACTCAAAAGCCCCCGCTGTAAGTCAGGGTTGTAGTTTATCGACTACCGCACAGTGCTGGGTGGGGACCTTCTTTTTACAAACAATGGATAAAAAATTTATAACAAGAACGATACATTTGAGTCGAAGACATTAAATTTTCCGGTTTGTAACTTTATATTTACAAATGCAAAAATTTACATTTCTTGAACCGAATTACTCTCTTCTAATACTTCTTACAGAATCAAGTAACCAAGTTTATAAAAAATAATAAATGATTACTTTGATGCTTAACATTATAAGGAGGAATAAAATCAGGGATATACATACTATAATTGCATTGTATCAACATATTTTTTTTATTATTTATCGTTATTGCTTATTTGCTGTATTTAAAGTTCGAATTGAATCAGAATGCCTTGACATTTGTGGATTCGAGCAATTCAGAAGACAACCCCACAATTACGTCAAAGATACACTGAAAATTAATCAGAAAACGACCGTATATCCCCGTCATAAGGTCGAGATCAAATCGATTAAAAATAGTTATAGTTCTTACCTGTTGCCGTTACTGCTTGAACTGTATCGGAAACCTAGCCGCAAGCTTCTCGTTAAAAAGCCATTAATTTCAAATCGGCTATGACTCGATCAAACTATTGACGTATGTAAACTTCTTATTAAACACCTAGTGTAACGTCATGCACCAGGTAAGCGCTACTCTATATTGAAAGTAAATGATCCATTGATACCGAATTGAAATTAATTATTTTTATATTTATATATTTAATTTACCTGTTAAACTTAAATAATAATCGTAGCGATTTTTAACCTTTTCCAATTTATATAGAAATATTATTAAAATATGAAAATAATATTGAGTGATTGAAAAATTTTGAGATGGGGGATTTTATTTCTAACAATTATATAGTTAATTGCCAAGTGGCTGATCATAAAAAAAAAATGTTTGGGATTTTAAATTCTTTGTTACTATGACCTGATAGTGAGATTTACGTTTCGACCCGTTACACCTCAAAAACATAATAACGTGCTCGTGTATCAATACATTGTACTATTTCACTTTGTATTACAATTAAACGAAAATGTTCTAATCTTAATTTGGTCTAAAACATTAAATTCTGCTAGCCCCAAAGGAAAAAGGGCGCTCTTTGTAATTAATTATATTAATTTATTATCCTATTGTTATTACGCAGAATAACCGAGTTGCTCCTGTGAAAGTAATTATATTCTAAATTTAGGAATGAATCTTATAATATCACAATTGATCAAGTATGATCAAATAAATATCTCATTATACTAGAAAAAAAATTTAAAGCAAATTTTATAATTAACACTTTTATTAATTACACTTCGCTATATGAAAAAAGAGTGGCTTTTCACAATTTTTAAGTTGGTCTCACACTACTCGTATGAGACTATCCTCAAAAATTGCCCACGTTTTCAATTGAATTCTAATTTGATCAAGTTGAAGTTTTTTTTTAAAATAATAATGACTTCTAAATTCAGGGTCCTTGAGTTAGTCCTTCTAGAGTTGCCAGATCTAACTAACTAGTACAAGGTCACGCTTGAAATTTGGCACAGTAAAATTTGTTATGATCCAATTCCGTGGCTATGGCTGTGGTTTATGCAGTGAAATCAATGGAATCTGAATAAATTTGTGACCCATATATTTTAAAATCGATTGCATTGCATATGCATTCGATTGCATAGCAGACCCTTAGTGTTGTTGGCGTCCATAGGCTACAGTGACCTTTATCTTCGAACGGGCTGTATGCTTGTTTGTCACCTTTGTGGTATAAAAAAGAAAATATTAAAAAATACCGTAAGTTTTTTTTTTATAACTTAACGAGCATACAGCTCACTTGATGGTAAGTTATTACCACCGGCCATAGTCACTCGCAACAGCAGATAAATTGCAGATGTATAGTCGGCCTTTTAAGAGGGAATATGCTCTTTTCAGTTCGGAAACATTGCTGCTGACAGTTGATTCCATATTTTGGTTGAGTGTAAAAGAAAATGTTTACAGAAACGAATTTATGTAATTTTCTTCAGTCTAGATTAAGTTTTAGGCCAAGTCATATTTTATTTGTAGAACATTTTAAACTGCATTGTACACAGTATGGAGGAATAGAGGATGAACGAGGAATCGCTCGCTTGGTGCCTCAGCACCCTACCTAAAGCTCATGCGTAACTGTTGAATATAGTTATTTTTTAATAGGTACTGATGTAAAATTACAATAAAAAATTATGTACTCGTATGTCTTAATGTGTTTCCTCATATTGCGTAACACAGTCCGTGACCTAAAGTGTAACTCAAGGTCTAGGGAAAGAACTTGTTTAGTCAAAATAACAGCTCATTAATAATCATAAGACGCCCTAATTTTTCATTAGTACTATTAAACTTTATAAGTTGTACGGATGCGTATAATTCTAGATTTGAAACGTATTATCGTCTTTATAAACATGTCCTTACGTTTAAGCTTATTAATAGTTACCAGGATAAATAAAAATATCACCTTTTCTTCAAAAACTGTATAGATTTTTCTGTTATTAACAATTATTTTAGATATTTCGGAATCGAGGTGCCCTGGCAAATTATGCCGAGAAATTACAGAGGGGTCAAAATTATGTGGGGAATATATAAAGTCTGACAAGAAAATTCTTAGACATTCTGAAAACTAATCAGTGCCTACCTATCTAATATTTGAAATGTCACTCTTAGATCTATCTAAACAGATCATATATTCTCTTTTTTTTTTTATGTTTACGGATTACCTAACTCCGTAAATGTTAAAAGCTACTTCATTTATATTCATTTACATTGTTCTCTATTAATATATTACTATTTTCTGGTATAACGTATTATATTGTAGATTGTTATGTAGAAAAATCTGTATTACGTACATATGACACAAATGTAAAACATGAACAGTACATGCTACGCTTATCATTACAATATTGAGTTCGTTGAACATTTATCGTAAAGTGCATTTCACAACATGATAGTGCAAATTGATGTATAAAGGTCTGATTCTTTGTACTTTATAAAAAGCTAGTGAACCTGCTCGGTTTGGCACGTTTGTTTTAAAAATAAAATGCAACTAATGTTACTCGCTGGTAATGTAGTTTTCGATAAGTAAAAGAATTTTCAAAATCCGTTAATTATTTTTGGAGTATATCCATTATAAACAGAAAGAATCTTTCCTTTCCTCTTTACAGTATTAGTTTTGATGCCAATTAAAAATCAATAAACTTTAAATAAATGAATAAAATTTATGTCAGTTGTTGTAGTTTAGTCCCATAAAGTTTTCTCGCGGAACGAAATCTGTTGTTTGTTTTATTTAATTTACACTGATAAGTTATCATAGTTAATCCCCAATAATCTAATTGATCAAGCAATTAGAGTTAATGGAACACTTGATTTGTAACTGTGATTCAATAGCGTATATACAGTATATCCGTACTTGATAAAAGATAAGTAAAAAATATTAGAAATTTGATCCTAATGTGCAAATGACATAATAATGGATGCAAAGGTGATGAAATTTAAGAAAGCCATTAATCATAAAAGAGCAAGTGTTCATATTCTGTAGTTCAAATAAGACAGTTCATCCGTTCTCCTTCAAGTTATGAAAATACTTCGACTTTAATTCGTGATCCACAGCGCTGTTGTGTGTATACTTTAGCCACTCACCACATTTGTCTCCTTACCACCTAATACGATTTCAAACTTCCAGATGTCAATATATAAAAATGTTTTCCGTCCTCTTTTTGCTTATATTTTGACTTTTGTAGTAATGTTCATGAACTCGTCATGTTGTATTGTGTCCCGACATTTTTTCTTATATTTTCTATAGGTTTTAATTGTTTTTTTACTTAATTCTATGTCATATGACATTTTCGTTTATAATCCTATCCTGCCAGTTGATTCTTACTATTTGGTACTTGATAGGTCCATACTCTAGTTACGTATTTTCAAATATAGCGATTACGTCGTTCAATGTCAAAGTGACATCACTAGGTATTAAAATCCTTATTTTACTCTTCTGTCAAAAAAAACCCGCCTTAAGCAGCCCATCGTCGACAATGTGAATAGATATTTACACATCTGTTCCACTGGCCCCTTCCCAACATAAAATATGTAATATTTGAATGATTGTGACACCTCATTAGTTACGATTATGGTCTTTAACTCATCAATGTCATATTAAATAAACTGTTTGTAATTTAGTACAAGTCAACATTAGTGTTCTTCAACATAGAGAATAAATAATATTTGCCTGAGTGACATGTTTAAAATGTGATGTGTATATTTATATATTCATTTAGAATTACTACATCATATTCAAGAGCACTGTGTCAATTTTGTTAAACATATTTTGTTGAGAAGCCGAGTAACTAGCGGTACAAGACATGACTACACATACACACAATGAGAGGTTATTAGCACGAGTCAAATTTGAATTTCAATGAATAATTGTTTTTAACCTGAAGTTATGTTGACGTAATTTCGTATCCTTGTAAAAAGTATTAATTATAATTAAATGAATAGAAGAAATATATTTTATGTTTATAATTTTTTTATTCTTGTTATTAATAATAATGTTCGATAAGTAAACATTTTAACTCACAAAAAACTAGCGACGTTCATCAATCAGTATTAAACCAATACGAGAGTATCAAGGGTCACGGTAGTGCCTCGCGATCCCCGCCAAGTGAGCACAACCATACCATACTTTTATCAAAGCGACTCACGGCACTTTTCAACCTAGTAACTTCATTGTGGATATAGCCAGAAATTTGAATCTTTAGTGATCAAGAGGACATACTGTAACTGGCTATTATTGTCAATATACCTAATAATTGTACCTTATAGTCGCTAGTCCAAGTTCTTTAATTTTGCCACTAACACACTAACTGATTATCAAAATTCCAAGGTACCTATTTCTAGCAATCTCACAAACGATTCTAGTCATCACAAAAGATTTTTGTTAGTCTTTAACCTATAAAAGAAGAAAAAATGAAAAACCCCGAAATTTCATTATAAACTTTCATTAAATGAAAAATTATTATTATTAAAAATTACGCTTGTTCATTCAATTACACATCGCGCTTGTAACTGACAGACAAGATATATTACCCGAGAAAGAAAAGGGAAACAAAACGAAAGAAGATTCTTTAAAAGACATAAAATGCGAAAAAATATAAAGTCATTATAATTTATAGAAGTAAAAATGTCTGATATTGGTACGGTCTTCCATAAACACTAACTAAAATAACTGACATGGTTTTACATGAGATCTTCCAACTTTTTGTAATAGAAGAACTGCGTTGCGAGGCTTGGTACTTTTTACATTTTTGATAGAATACCTACTACAGAAATGACGATATAGAAGAGTAAAAAAAACTTTAATAAAACCTTGTAATAAGTCGCTTAGCCAATGTAAGGTATATTAATATAATTTTGTTAATACACAAATAAATATATATTGACGACTATTTTGACTTCTGTGAACTTGCAAGACATTTTTCTCTTAATAGTTGTGTCTGTCAATTTATTATATGACCGGGTTAATCAGTCTATACCTCCTTACTATATCGTATTAATTATTCTTATGTGTACAGTTATTAAAGTGCTAAAAAAATAAATTATTTATAATTTATAAACTAATATTTATCATATTATAAATATATAATACAAGGCAGGACATGGGAGCGAGATCTGTGGCTAGCGGATATTATGATGTTGGTAATTATGACATAAGCTTCCGCCCATGACATCGATCTTGGATTATATTATTTAAACATGTTGACAATCTCTGTAATGTAGTAAAGCATAATGTTTCGCATAAAATTAAGTCAAATTGATTGCTAGAAAAACACCAACTAAAATTATATGTATTTACTGGGTTATTTGTCATTTTTCAAATTAATACAGTAGAATCTCAATTATTCGAATCAAATAAAACCATGATTATTCGGTATAATTGAAAATCCAGATATTCGTTTTTAAAGTCAAATCAGAGAATAATTAAATTTTAATATTTTTTTTTATCATGTAAAGAGTTTTACATACGTCATTTAGACAATACGATAAAAAAAATTACGAACTATAAAGATAATGGATTACATAATACCTATTTACACAATTAATACCATTTCTAAATTGGTAATTAGAGTCATGAAGAAAAAATCCGGATAATCGATGTTTGGATAATCAATTGCACTATTTTTAATAAAAAGAAATAGGTAAGTAAACTAGAATAACATTATTGTCATCTGGGATTTGACGTAGGGAAATAAATCAATAATGGTAATCCATGTCGCGACTGTATAGTTTAATAAATGCACTTTTTCTGAAGTCACGATGCTAAGGCACTGTGATTACGCGACAAGGCTTTTGCATAAAATAATAAAGACTGGAAGACCTTGTTCGATCGATCAGTGACGCCTCTACATTATGTAGGTAAAGTACTCAATAACAAATAAGAAAAATCAGGGCACTAGCTTAACTTCTGTAACATTTAAATTATAATAATATCTGAAAATAGACAATTTATTAATTATATTTAGTCATCATTAATTATCTAATATTTAAAGCTTAATTAACTGTTATAAAAATTTACATAAAATCGATAAAAATGTGTACAACTAAGATTCAGTAAGTAAAAGGTCAATCGCGTTTTGTAACGATACTGCAATTTTGTTGTTCCCATAGAACCGACAAGCGATAGATAAATACTTAATAATAAACAGATGTTCGTGAAGATAATGATTCATAGATGCCCACTTTGATTTGTTTAATTAAGACTAGGTATAAGACCATAGAAATTAGTTTTTATATAATCCGAAAAACCTTGACTACTGCTCATTCTATAAGTACTTAATTTATTATAATTTGTACCTTTTTAACAGAGAATTACAAAACCAATTGTAATCGACAACAGGGATATGATTTAGTCTACATTCCAAAAGGTACTAACTCTTCAAATTTTATTTTACGAATTTATCAAGTAGGGTTGTTTCTATTTGTTGGAGGGCGTTACAGAGCCTATAAATATTAATCCATCCATCTCAACCTTCTTCAGAACGTAAATTAAGCGTAAATAATGTGCATAATGCAATGAGATGGTATATATTATCGCTTGTACCGGATCTTAATGTTGAATGAAGTTTCTAATACGCCTAGCAGTAGAGGCCAAGAGTGAATGCTGTGACCTTCACATTGGCTGCCATGCCCGACATCGCCACTTCACTGATGTAAGACACGTATTTGTGCCAATTCAAGATCAGCTGATTTGAACCGCACCACGCCTCACCGCGCCTAAATACCGCTCATTCATCTTTAAGAGAAAGTGACCTCAGAAAATAGCCGCTCTCAAATGACACCCTAATCGGTATGTCTGGTTTAAACATGAACAAACTTTGTATCACAGACGATGATTCACGAAGTCGTTTCAAATTTATTTTCTTATACTAATTCTTACTTCCTTACAAATATATGCATAAATGCAAAAAAATATTTTTTTTTGTTTGTCTCTTATCGTCTTCAGCTCAACCACTCGTGAAATTTGCTATACACGTATAGACAAAGGCTACTATTTATCCTTAATATATCTCGGTTACGCGGACGAGTTTGCGAGTAACAGCTAGTTTTAAAATAATTATAAAATATGAAAGAAAACCTACACTATTGAGGTTGCTATTAAACTCTTTATTAGAATCACAATGAAACAGAAAACTAAGGTTTTCTATTATAATAAAGATATGTTTTAAAAGACTACAGCATAAGCAATTAATATTTTGTAATTGGTTCCAATATATTGGCATTTACTTAATCATCATAATTATTAAACAAATTATTGATCTCAATAGCAGTATTAGTCCAGTAGTTTATTATTTTATTGTCTAGTTCTCTTTTAACTATTTCTTTATAATGTAACAAACTCTAAAAATAATTAGTCCAGCAGATTTGATTAAATATTGTTATTACAATTCTTGTTTTTTAGTTCACCCACAATGCGATACTAATCAGTGTTTAATGAGTTTTTTTCCACCGATTTGAATTTTTATTGTTAACTTCTGTTTGCTTGTGTACAAGTAAAATGAGCAATTCCATTCTCAAATGTTAAATCAAATACTAAATAATAAAATGGTACATGTTAAATTTTTATTTCCCATTTAATTAGCAAGTCCTTATTTATATATCTGTTCCTTAGTTCTGATATTATTATTCCCTTTATTACAAAGATCCGAGTGGAAAATGGTTAGAAATAAACTTTTTGAAATAATAATCGGTTAGGTACTGATTAATTAAAACTTCTGTATCTTTACAAATATGCAACTAATACGTAACAATAGTTACAAAATGTTATCATATACCAGATACACAAGCCATAGAAATATTTAGATAGTATAACTTAAATTATGTTGAAATTGTATAATGTGATTCATATTGAGTACCTGTCTCACGTTTAACTGTCATTTATATTACCGAAAATTAATGATACCGGAATCACAAAGTAACCGTATCTGTATTTAATCCTGTCCCGAAATACTGTATTGCCGGATACAATGATAACGTTATATCGTGCGTGTATAAAGAAACATTGAGAAAACGATCAAATTAAAAAAATTAATTAATAATATATCATTGATAAGTAAAGAATAAGATAATGCAGTTCCTTATTTACATGATAATAATCTTATGTTTATTTTAGAGCAGGTTTATGCAGTACAAGTTTATAATAAATATTCAGTAACCAATGAAGATTCTACTAATAAATATGTAGTTACTGAGTGGACAACAAAGATCGGTATTGAAGAAGAGAAAAAAAAAAACATGGTGACATTAAACAAAAAAAGTAATGACTTGACTGACAAATAAATGACATATTGATGTTTATATACACACTATCGCTAATTAACTTTTTGTATATTGCGTTGTCAGTAATTCATTGAACATAGTACCCACAAAGACTAAAACTAGTAATGAAGAGTTACTATTAAACTTACCAAAATCACAAAAGAAAAATTCTAAAAACTTTCGAAAACAGAAGAGATTAATGTTAGGAAACTTTATATTACATGATAAATTTATGAACTTTGTAATAGAAGGTAGATTGAAGAAAGAAGGGGAAGGGGAAAACCAAGACATAGTTACAAGATCAAACAGATTAAGGAAGAAGTTGGTGTCCTATCGTATCAAGAGGTAAAGAGACACCGAAAATCGTGATGAGTGGAAAGAACTCTGAATTTCTCTGTTAACTTAGTTTAGGGTACTTGAAATTAAGCAGCCAGCATTGTTAGAATTTCTGAACAGTTTCAATAAAATTAATACAGTTAAAATCTTCACTTATGCACAAATAAATAAATTGTATATTAAATTATTCTTACGTCACTTCGTAATGGTCATTACCCGACTAGGAAAGGATTAAGGTATGGAAACTTATGGAAAAATCTCATACACTTATGACGTTTTTGGTAATATCGAAGATGTGTAACATCTCATTTTTAGTAAAAATAAGTACGTGAGACGACTATTGAGCAAGTTAATATTATGGATTTTGGAAAAATTAGTTCCTTTCAGCATAACTCACACCCGATGCTAGGTAAATTAGCATTTAAAATTGTAAAAGTTCGAGAGCAGGTACAATGGAACTGGCATCTCTTTTAAGGGGAAAAAACCCCTTGACTATTAACAAAGAGAAAAGAATTCAACAAAACCATTGTTGGCCTCTTTGCAAACGACGATTAATTAATGATGGGAGCGTGGGAATTGCTTATATTTAAATATCCATTAAATTCAACTTGCGTAACATTCAAAGCTGACAACATGACATGCTTGTATTATATACAAATACTTGTCATTATTTCTTTTGTATTTTTTTTTACTCTACCAAAGCATTCGACTCATAATTAATATGTTCTACGCTCGAAACATCAAACGTTTCAAATATAATGTACAAGAATACAACATACCGATTTATTGCGATATTAGATAAATGAAATATATCTAAAAATTTTTTACCTAGAGAAATTACCTTTACATTAATATCGTGAGAATTGATATTAAAATCAATCGGATAGACAACAAACTGTACATACAACTTTCAACTGGCACAAAATGTAGTTTCTTTTTAACTAATAAATGATTACACAAATACATATGTAATTTTGGGACAATTATATGTAAATGGTTTTTTTAGAAATCAACCAAATTTACAAAGACGAAACAAGTAAAACAACTTTAAATACTTCTATTTTTTAAGAACACTTTATTACAAATTAAAATGTATCTCATCTAATGCTGATTAAATTACAAAAAATACTTTCAGATTTAGTTGAGACGAATTTTAGAAATTGTGTGGGCTTTTCAATTACTGAATTGAAAGGATTTGTCACGTTCAGGTTTCTATTTTATCGTTCGAATTTAATTATATTTCTACGCTGAAAGGACAAAATAAATATGCGCTATTTATGGAATTTTACAGGAAAGTAAATAACAAAACGGAAAGAAAAAATGAATGATAACAGGTTGCATTGTAAATTTTTGAAATGGTAAAACAATTAATGCAATATCTTTGATGATTTAATATCTTTGTCGCCGTATGGTCCCGGCGTAAAATGGGCCACCCCTTCCATTCCTGTGGATGTCGTAGAAGGCGACTAAGGGAGCTTAATGGTTGAGGGCGAGAGATGGGCAGCAGCGTCCCTCTTAAAACATCACTAAAGCCTAACTGCGTTTGCCAACCCTGCCAACGCCTGCCAAGCATGGCAACTACTGGTAAAACCCCTCAATAGGGGGAGGCCTTTGTTTAGCAGTGGACAATTAACGGCTGATATGCTGATGATGATGAATATCTTTGTATTTTTGATATTTTTTATATAAATAAAAAATAGTAAACGACTAAAAGATGTAGAAACCTAAGCAAGATCTATATTTTACTATTTTGTAACTTAGCTAATTCGCTATCAATTACACTCAGTTAGTGGCGATTTAGGCAGTCAGTAGTAGAATAATATAATTTAGTAAATATATTATATTAATCATTCGACATAGAAAAAAAAACTGAAATAACATAGAACTCAATATTGGTCAAAGTAGCCTTTAATACATTTTGCCTTTCCAGCGTCGGTTTAAACTCTATTCACCCTGATTTCGATTAAGTTGAACCGGATTAGTGACATCATCTGTTGCTGTTGTAAAAGCCTTAACGACATGTACTTACTTTGACACTTAAGTTCTTTTCCACGAGTCCCTCGACAGTAAACTCTTGTACAAACAACTCTTGTCCATTTTCGGACCATGACTCATTTTAACATATATAGAGGTGTATTTAGCTATTTATAGTTATATGTTGTTTCACAATTAAATTACATCATCGAACTGATACAATGCATTGTAAATATTCGGCATGTGTCAGAATTTACAATGAAACAATATCAGATATTGCTCGGGACTTAACTATTGAATATAAATGGTAGTTAAAATAATTTTAAACAATGACTAAATAATTTAAGACAATAAACCATCTATATTTTAAGTTGCAGTACATCATAGAACAAGTTTAAAGTTTATGTAAAGTTAGCACTAAAAATTTGGAAGTACTTGATATTTTGTTATTAGTAAAAGACTTTCGGTTTTCATTTATCAAGAATTTTATTGGGTGATTAACATTGTAATTCGCTGTCAGAACACTTAAAATAATACTGAAATTGTTTGTTTTTTTTTTTTCAAAAGAGGTTTGTTGGAATTGCATTTGGCATTCCATTGTTTCTGCCTACCCTAATGGGAAACAGGCGTGACAGATATGTATGTATGTTTGTCTTTATAATTTCATAGATATAGATAAGAAGAGATCCGCATAATATTTTTGTATGTCCAATCCAATTTTCAATAGATTTCAAAGAGGAGGTTATCAAATCGGTTGTATTGTTTGTTACCTCATAACTCCGTCAGATTAAACCGATTTGGAATATTTTTTTTATCTTACGAAAGGATTTCCTTTCGTAATAAAAAAACTTACAAAGACGTTATGTACTTAAAAAGAAATTTTATCAAAATCGGAACATACAAAAAAACTGGTTTTGGCTAGAATGGAAGTGTGCTCTTTTTTTTGTGGAACATAATTGTAATATTTGTGCATCACAATATTAAATTATTGGAACAATTTATTACCTACACAACTAAATTTAAATTATATGAGTAGGATGTCGTTGGATATAATGAAATAACCACGGTGGTTAAGTATAAAAGGAGAAAAACTTAAAGAAATTTTATTTCAATATATAGGAATAAATTATTAATATTTTATAACATTGAAACAAATATTTAACTTATTATTAAATATTTTATATATAATATTAAATTTATTTTATTATTTATTTATTTTCGATACTCACTAGCTACTGCCTCATGTTTATCAATAATTGTCCATTTCATTCTCAATGTGTTCATTGCTCTCAGATTTATTATTACCGCGTCTGCACGTGAAGTGTAGCCAATTGTTTTACATTGAAACAATAGAACCCAACGAATGAAAGTTTAACCGCTCGTTACAGAGACACTTGCGTGTTTGCACACGTACTGACGTCAAAACTCATCCATTTTGTTTGATCCGATAAAGGAATTTTCCTCGCATGCGACAGACAGATTTGCAGTACAATAAAATTTATATACCTAAAGAGAAACTTAAGCAGGGGTATAAAATACAAAAATAGAGAACAGTTGATCTACGTATTTGATAAAGTAGACATTACTTGCATGTTTAGTTACATGCAATGTAAATGTAATATTAGTACCTATCGAAATCAAAATTACATAAAATAGACGTCAAATGGATCCATGTTTCATTGCCCTATCAAGCTTCAATCAAAAACGACAGTTGCATCAAAATTTAACCCGAAGTTTACGTTTGGTGTTAATTAAATAATTAAGTAACAAATTACCTAGTAATTTGACGCTTAAAACCATGTTTGCATACCGCAGAGCTACGAAAGAAGCCAATGAAGCGTCACAGATACGGTCACGCCTATGTTTATTCCGTATTGCATTATCACCACTGTTTGCAGCGTTGCCCACGACAGGCCGGACGGGGTGACGTGGCCATTGTCTTGTCCACTTCATGACTTCTCTAATTGGTCACGTCAAGTGCTTGACACGCTTTCCGATATTATCTACTTCATATAAGTACATTACATTATAATCATTGATATATTCCATACTCGTGATTTTGCTCCGCAAACATTACACAAACACAAAACACTGATTGCAATCTTGTTAAAAAATATATTATTGCCTTAGATTATATAGATAGTGTCTCCATACAAATGCTTCGAAAAATGTAGGTCACATTTTTCATACAATTTTGCGTAGTAAATAGTTATAAATGATTCCTTTATAACTTCTATGATTTTTTTGTCTTAAAATTTTTGTATCTTTTTAATGCGTAAAAAATCGTTTTATTTTTAAAAAAATTATATAGATACATCAAGATAAATTATGTGTGTAAGTATAACGAACACATAATAAGAAAACAAATATTAGTAATAAAAAAACACAAGTCAGCTAATTGTCAAATTAGCTAACAAAAAGTTGACTCGTTTTTGTGACTATCTATATAATGTAAGATTTTTGCATACTCTCATCGTTATATTTTTTTTTTCTTTCTTTTTTTCTTAATTAAGTAGAGAGTAATTCTCTGTTCTGTTTGCGTTTACTATATGAAAACAAATACAATGATACGGAACTGACTCACTACTCTGCCTTTATACAGTGTATCACTAGTACGGGGGGTAGCTGTCAATCTTTGTTATAAGAATAACCAATTTATAAGAAAATCAATATTTATATACCCACATTTGTTTATTTTCGTGGATAGTGGCCACATATATATGACTGTCATTTAAGGGAGTAAATCTTATCGATTCCAAAAAATAATGTTAATATATCCCGTAATGATACATTAAAAAATACAGATAAGAAGTTCTTAATTTTTGAAGTCACAGAAAAATCGATTATAACCCATTATTATTATTATTTAGCATAGGTATTTAAAACAGTCTTGGCATATCTTTTTAGAATCAAATCAAATTATACTTCCAGAATGGATAATCGATTGGTCAAATAATAAAATGCAACATTGGAAATCGAAAGCAAATACAGATTACTGTTGATTACGTAAATAAATAGATGTGACAAAGTAGCGAAACTTTATAGTTACTTACTTTTATTATGTTTTAGTATTAGTTTGATATTATAAATGGGAAAGTTTTTTAAGTTATTTGGATGTTTTTTTGCAATTAAACGGCTGAACGGATTTGAATGAAAATTTGTACACTTAAATAAAAGTAATGTCATTTTATTGCTAAAAGGTTTGTAAGTACACTTTTTTTATACCACTAAGGTGACATACAAGCATACGGCCCACCTGATGGATGATGAACGATTATCGTAGCCTATGAACGCTTGGCTGCGCACCTCGGCTCGCTGAGCGTGAACTGAAGATATTCGCGACATAGTCACAGATCGTCATCATCAGACCTCATCGTCAGAGGCTCGCGCTCGCGTCACGGCCGCTCACTATTAAGGGTCACAAATGGTCCTAAAACTAGTTGAGTTTTCTCGACTTAATTACAGATAAGGTAGCTATTACATTAAAAGCCATGTTATATTTTCTACTAAATCTACCACGTATAATGAATCGAATACTATAGATTTATATTTTGTTTTTAATTTATAAAGTTTTTTTTTTTTTATAAAGTTTTCTTTTCATTTAAATTATAACCTTAATGTTGTATATTATTTAATTATACCAATAAAATAAACAAACAATACAACTATTTAGTGAGAAATGGCAAAATGTTAAATACATTGAGAAGAAAAATAAATCTGTAAATTTAGATTTTTTTGTACATCCGAATCTCACGTCTGTATTTTTTACATTGAAACGATTGTAATACCGACGTTTTGTATTGTTATGCCAATAGACAAATACTTGTAACAACACAATTTGTCAGCGTTCGTGACAGAAAGCGGGAAAATGTATTCTGTTATCGCTGCGGAATCACTTTCGTTCGTGATTCTTTACCGCTACTTAACGAGTTCGTGACCTGTTGCTTTTCCGTACTTCGAAGGTTTAAACCCTGCGCAGACGATGGACATTTGTCGGCGTAAAACTGCTTTTAAACCGACTATAAAAAAGGAGGTTCTTAATTCGATTGTATTATTTTTTATGTTTGTTACCTCATAATTCCTTCAGTTCTAAACCGATTTGGAAAATTCTTTTTTATCTGAAAGGATAGGTTTACAGATTAGTTCCATGGAAATTTTATCAAAATCGGTTCAGTAATTTATTTTGTAGGTCAAACTAACTGGCTTTGTCACAATTAAAGTCGGTTTTTATTTGTGGGACACAACCTGTAATTTCTATTTTTTTTTTGTGACAAATATCTGTGCGTTTTAATTTTTAAGGTTCTGTAACTCTAAAGAAAAAAAAAGGGAATCTCTGTCCCACTGACAGAAGGACTTCGATCTGTTTATCTGTTCGTCTGTCATAGCCAATGTTGCTCTGAAATTACTAGACGAATTGAGTTAAAATTTTATACACATATATAAATGAGTGACTCAACGACGAACGTATAAAATAAATAAATTTTAAATATGGGGACTAATTTAAGAAATAAAAATAAATGTTTTGCTGACTGTATCTTGTGACATATCAAATGAATGGGCTTGTTATGAGAGTCTCGAATTCTTTACCAATTGATTACGGGAAAAGCTATAAAAAGTCTTTAGTATTTTAACTAACATAGGGAATTTCTCAATATTTGTGCGTATGAATTTTATTTGCTGTAATATTATTACAACTTCATACATAAATTTTTTAAGTTACGACAAAAAAAATGGTCAGATTTAAAATAACTTATAGGACCTAGATAACGTACGAAACCCTCTGCACGCGAGTTTAACTCACACTTGTTCACGGGGAAGAGACTGTTAGTAATGCGAAATACCAGCTCCATTGCTAGCATTATACCGTCTCTGGTAGAACCAGGCCCAGGTGGGCCATGAGGGGTGGGGGAAACTGTCATGCTGAATTTCAGGTTTATTTATCACGATGCACTAACAGTTACTTTTATAAATTGATGATTCCAAAAAAGAGACACTGATTGTAGTTTGTATGCATGCATCTTTGTATTCAAAATGTATTTCGATGATTGGCTCTCGTTGATTTTACAAAATCTTAAAATTCGAACATGGCAAACATAGAAAGAATTATTATCTTCAGACAGTACCTATCCATCGTCTACTCAGGCCATTACTTGCATTGCCCTTACAATATCATCGGAACTTCATAATGGCACTGGTTATATGGAACTGGTATTACTACTGCCTGAGGATGGTGCCCTCTGCTATCAAGAGTAACACGACGGCTTTACACGACGAAGAACGATCCAATTGGCATACGTTTTTAAACTATTCAACAAGAGTTTAAAAAATTAGAGATAAGATTCTATCATGGAGAGAGAGAGAGAAGATTTTATACAATTTTCGTAATCACCCTAGAAGGCCTATGTTCAGCAGTGGACAGTTAATGGCTGATAATGATCGTGATTTTATTTTGAATTTGGTTTCGAAATTTTTAATATTTTCATGGCATATGATAGAAATTACATAATTGTTTAATACCTATCTACTAACATACAATTAATGTTTATATGCCAATTTATTAATATTACACTACACGTTTCCTTATTAGAATATTTACATAATTCCAATAGTTATATAAGGAAAACATAGTTTAACAATTATATTTAATCATGCTTAACTTTTCCCCTCTATGATTCTCATGTCTGAGTAATTTTCACATTCTTCGGTATTATTAGTTCCCACATTAATAATTGGACGTTAATAATTATGATTAAAAAAACCCAGTTTATAATATCGCACAGTTTTTTTTTTTACGATCGCTATTTTTATGGTGTCACCGTATAGTTCGTATTACACTTCTATATTAACGGTTAACCACAGTAGCTCGTAACTAACATGGACATAATTTTACAGATCTCACAGGAAAAATCCTAATTCTGATAGTATTATAATAACGACGAACCTGCAAAATTAATATAAGTGATACTCTTCATCAAATTTAAATAGAATTTTTAATTCTAATGTATTCTAGATTGACTCTTTTTTAAAAAAGAAATTATTCTTACATTTGTTTATATAAAATAATATTTTGAACGTGTTTGTACTCGCTACTTTATCCGTGTAATCGAGATTATGCATAGGAATAGAATGGTAACCTTACTTGTACTATCGATTTATATGAGATGATAGATGAGATATTCCATCGTGACGGACTCTATAAGAATTAACCACGATGGCTTCCAAGGGAAACCGCCTTGGAGGTCGACTTTAGAGATTATATTGCTAGCATTAGTGTTGTTAGAGCCCTTTAGTAACAATCTTTAAGAGAATTTGATATTTGTTAAGTATGGTGTAATCTCGTGTTATGCTATTATAAATAGAAGAAACAGACTCACTTTCATATCTGATATATTAGTAAGAATTAAAACTGGGAATAAGAAATATTAGGTATTAAACATATATAATTGTAACTACAATATATAGATACTGTTATACATATATTACCTATCTCTTATTAAAATTATAACTATTTTTTCTTTTTCTTTCGCAGATCAGTAGAGCGGTACGTGCGAGTGAAGTGGCGGGATGTCCGCGTCGGAGACATTATACACCTGTCGAACAATGAAGCCGTGCCGGCCGATATGGTGTTGTTACATTCCTCAAACCCCATAGGTATCTGTTACCTAGACACGTGTAATCTCGACGGGGAAACTAATTTGAAACAAAGAATAGTGGCGCCCGGTTTTAAAGACAAGGTAAATCTTCTGTACATATAAAATCGTTTGTACTGACTGATTTGTCAATGCATAGTGCATATCCTAAACCACAAGGGTTCAAAACTTGAAATTAAGGCGATTGATACATTTTAAGACGTAAACATTTTTTGAAATTTCTACCCTAAACTATGGATGAGCGGTTGTATGGAAACTTGTAATTTTCCAAGTTAGAAACATAAAATTTCATATACAAGCTTCTACTTAGAAATAAATAAATATGTATTGCACTGTTTTCGAATTTAAATTTTGAATTTGTTTCCAAAAAGAATGAAATAGGAGTGGAAGCTTTATAAGGAGTCTCTGTCATTTTTTAAGAAGAAAGTAATATTTAATGCTTCTTATCGAAAATAAATACATATATACTTATTTATTTGTTTTTAGAAATTTAATCCCAAACGGAAGAAATGGAGTGAAAACATTAGTATAAAAATAAAAAAATGGTTAGATCTACTTGAAATTTACTGTTTGAATATTTCTTGATTGAACTAATACATGTTGTATTTGAAAATAAAGTGAAATTCTACCCCTCATACAAGAAAGGGATGGCATTTTTTTATTCTTGTTTTTAAGAGTTTACACGTTTATATAGGCATGTTCGCTTTATACACATACTTCTTTGTACAAATAATGAAATACAAAAAGTCTCAATGTTATTCCCTAGAGAGGTGCAAGAAATATATTTTCTTTATATATCTTTAGTGAATTAGCGAAGTTTAAACTCTGTTTAAATATATAAGAGTATATAAGGAAAAATAAAAACGTCACTATATTCTTTTTGTAAACGGAATGAAATTGCATACTTCTTACTTTGAAAATCACTGACTTCCATACAATCATTTATCGGTTTATCCTCTACATATACTTACGATAACGAAGCCACGGTCTACAACTAGTAGGTAATATGTTTACTTGAGTCAAAAACAATAAATTGTCTCCTATACAGATAGTATCATATAGTACTTGAAAGGTGGACGTGCCGTATTATTAAAGGATTCTAATAGTTTCTAGTAATATTGTAGTTAATTCAGAGTTATGAGGTAACAAGCATAAAAAACGACGATGAATGGGCAGCAGCGTCCCTCTTAAATTATCTCTAAAAGCCTAACTGCGGTTGCAAACCCGCCTGCCAAGCTTCTTATTTTCAATGTCGGTTGAAAAGACAGTTCCGAAGGCCTCCTAGTCTCTAACGGACAAACTGACTTTATACATATAATAAGTAAAGAGAAAAAAATAAAGTAAAAAGAAAGAAAGAGACTAACTTACAGTTGTCCGTGGTATCTTATTTACCCTTTCAGTTGAAATTTTTAAAACTAAATGTATTTTATATACATTAGATATACCAAAACTAATTATCTGACGGCCCGCCAGGAGTAATTTTACTGACATTTACATATAATTTGTACCCTAAACATAGGGTTCTAGAATATTGTCATAAATTATTCCACAAAACAACAGTTCTAATGTCATCGTGCGTCTAGCAGAACGATTAAACGACGCTTTGATGTTTTAATGGGCGTTGTAATATCCGAAAAATTTTTTTGCTATTATGAATGGTTACCTCAAAGAAACAGACCGTGAGAAAAACTTTCTCTAAAATCACTATTCAAATCTACAGACGCGCAATTCTGTATAGTGACACTGTAACCTAATTCTCTATATTTATTACTTGCTTACTATATACAAGTTGAATAATTGAGAATTTGTAAATGCTTTTCCTTTACAGCACGCAGAGTTCAATCCATTAAAATTTAGAAGTACCGTAGAAGTGGAAAGACCATCGACTAAAATTTATCGATTTACCGGCACGATTTCACATCCGGACGGTGCACGAGTACCGCTCAACTCGGAACATCTTCTTTTAAGGGAATGCACGATCAAAAATACAGATTACGTAGAAGGCATTGTTGTTTACGCGGGACACGAAACTAAAGCTATGCTCAACAACGGTGGTCCGAGATACAAATGCTCCAGTTTAGAGAAAAAGATGAACACGGACATCATTTGGTGTGTCTTGGTGTTGCTTTTTTTATGTTGCGCCGGCGCAGTTGGCTGCAAAGTTTGGTTAGATCAATACTACACACCTGACATGCCGATGTATAAATTTGTCCCTTTTGTTCCATACGATGCAAAACCGGCGTACGAGGGTTTATTGATATTTTGGACTTACATAATAGCTCTTCAAGTCATGATACCTGTGTCTTTATATGTCACTATAGAAATGACGAAACTCCTCCAAGTGTATCATATACATCAAGATGTAGAAATGTACGATCCAGCAACGAACACTCGAACCGAATGTCGAGCGTTGAACATAACCGAAGAATTGGGGCAGATTAACTATTTATTTAGCGACAAAACAGGGACTTTAACAGAGAACAAGATGGTGTTCAGGCGATGCACGGTAGGAGGCGTGGACTATGACCATCCGCCTGGTCCGCCTGCTGAACCTTCGTCAACTCTGCCGCCAATAGTCACACCCATAACTAAAGTGTCGCCAAATAGAAGAATGCTTCAACACTTGCTAGACAGTAACGATACCCAACATACACAGAAGGTATTTGAATAGTTTTTTTTTTTTTTATAAACTACATAGATCGTCACCTGCTTCTGACCTAAAACCTTTACCTCATTTTTACCGATTTCATTTCATACATCTCATACAAGCTTGCCAGTTTTTGGTACTTCTATTTTGTTATTCTTTAGAATATGGCCACTTTGTCGATATAAGTTCATCCTAAACCGACATTCTTTTTAAGGAGGAGTAATTGAACAAGTCGGATCCACTTTTTAATTATTTTGGAATTGCAGACAAGCTGATGGAAAATGGTAATCGGAATGTATAGAGTTAAATAGTACCATGGACATTTCAGAATACAGGATAAAGCCCATGACGCTCACCACGCGTTGCCATTCCTGAATTACATACCATTCAAAGCACTCAGAACCACTCACTTCTGTCAGCATTCCAAATTAAACATAATTTTCTCAACCCTAATTACTATATACTCTTTCAAACCAATGACTTTTAATTTATATAAAGTGAAAAGAATAGTTTATTATATCCGTTTCAATAGATCTTAATATAAAAATCACCTTTTCGTTAAGTTTCATTGAAACAGTTTATTGTCACGTTTTCTTTCTTAGTCTGACGTGATCTTGTCCCACTAGGTCCGCGAGTTCCTGTTGATTCTGGCAGTATGCAACACCGTGGCGGTGAGTCAACCGCACGTCGACACCATGCAGATGAGTGGCTCTCATTCCGGCGACCAGTATCCCGATAAGCCGAGTCGTTCCAACGGCACACTCCGATCCAATGATAAGTGAGTACTACTATTACGAAAGATGGCTTATTATTATTTGTTCCTATTAATGTATTGTATTGTATTGTAAAAATCTTTATTGTACATAAGGCAGATTAAATACTAGTAAATGATTTAGTATACAATGTACTCCGCAGATCGACCGCCACGCGGTCCTCCCTAGAAACACTTGTGGTTAATTTTTATGGAATTCATCTTGATGGGCTAACTAACCTGCTTTTATCCTCACCTATCATCCCTCACTGTTGCGTCGCCAGCGTATACCGATAGCGCGGGCAGGGTTACTATTTCAGTTTTCAACCCATAAAAGAAATCATCAAATGAGCTGTCACTGCTCTATTTCAAGTCAGTGGTTACAGTTTTTTACCGTATCAGCCATTAATTGTCCACTGCTAGACATATTGGTGGATTTTCCAGTAGTTGCCACGCCTAGCTGGTGGGCTGGCAATCGCAGTTAGGCCTTAGTGATATTTTAAGAGGGACGCTGTTGCCCATCCCTTGACTATTAAGTTTCCTAAGTCGCCTCTCCCCCGCCCACGGGAAAGGAAGGGTTGGCCTATTCGTACATAAAACAGTTTTTAAGCTACTTCCAAAATGGAGGAAAAGGAGGTTCCAATTTGTTTTAATTCTTTTGCGACTATTTTACGTCATTACTTCGCGAAATCTGATTGATCGCTTTTCACAATTCTTTAAGCAATCAATTGGGATTACTCTCGTGTACCAATTTAAAATTTGTGACAATTTGAAATATTGAATGAACCGCTTGTTGCGAAGTAAAATCTAAATGTAAACACTCAATATTTACGGTATAAGGAGTCTCGTTGTTTATCACTGTGTTTATGTTTAATGTCTCTTTTTTGCGAAGCGATATAAATACTTGTTTATTATCATTATTCGTGTAACAACCTCTTATCAGACCTCTAATGATAACTAATTGAATAATTTAAATCCATGTTATGGGTTATCTTTTAATAGTTTTATTATAGGCGTTGTAATCAATGAGTATGTTTTTCTAATCTAGATTGATTCTTGAAATGGCCTTGTCATTGAGGTCGCTTGGTAATTATTTCCCAAAGTTGTTAAGTAGTAGTAGAATAGATGACTATTCCACCCATCATTTGGTATTGTGGAATTTCTTAGTAAAGTCACAAATGATTTATTTCGCACGACACTTTAAACTAACATTTTTATAGACTTTTTTCACATTATTAATTTGATAACAATATTTCAAATGTTTTCAAAGAAATAGTTAACAAAGACAGTATACTGTTTTATCGATAAAAATGTCTAATCTCTACCAAGCAACGTTTGCGTGGAGAGGAATGTTTATTATTTTTTTAACATTTATTTTATAGTCGTATTCTTAGTACATCATCATCATCATATGAGCTTTTAACTGTCCACTGTCGATCCCCTTGAGGGGGTTTGCCAGTAGTTGCCACGCTTAGCAGGCGGATTGGCAACCGCAATTAGGCTCTGGAGACGTTTTAAGAGGGACGCTGTTACCCGTCAAAAACGCGTCAGCATCCAAATTATTTTCCCGCATCAATCCTAACTACAGACGCATATTTTGTCACATTTATAGACGTTACTTTTAGTTGTAGTAGTTGTACAAGCACGGATCGCGGCAAATTTGTATGAAGTGTACGAAGTGTGGTATACCTAAATGCAACCTGGATAAATACAAATTTAGGATATGAATTGAGTAACAAGCATGAAAACATTTTTACAAAATTTCATATTTATATATCGGTGACTTCATCCACATGACCGGAATGCGTTGATTAACTAAGATAAAAAATATGGTAACTATCCCAAACACTAGACGGCACTTATTTTTTTATTATAATCTTTCTTTTTATGCAAATTAGAATGGCAAACAAGCTGACAGCCTACCTGATGAAAAGTGGTAACAGTCGCCTGTAGACGTGAACAGTATTAGGAATAAGGAAAATTTAGGTTTCCAATAAGATATTTGTTGTAGTCACTTGATAAGGTATATATAGGTCTGCGTATGATCATTATGTGTTATGGTTCATTCCGCAGGTACGCGCGTCTGACCGAATCTCGTTCTACGACGCCCTCGCCGCCGCCGTCCACGACTTCGCCACTCAGGATTCGCTTGCCGAAATTGCCATTTGTATGCCGAGACGATAACAATAGCGAACCGAGCACATCTACCGAGCAACAAGTGAGTAAAATGTCGACAGTTAATAGGAAAAAAAGAAATACTGACTGTCGTTAGTTAATATATAATTTTGTTAAAGTGGAAAATTATCAGTTTCACCGCTTTACGCGAATCGTCATACAATTAATTTCATTCGCCGAGTTTAATAAGGCGCTTGGCGCTGACAGGGTATTAAAGAACTAATAACGTATCATTGGCCAGTTATGTAAAATGAATTGTATTATGATTCATGTCTAACAAGTTTTTTATTCCCTAGATATTTATTTATAGTTTTAACTCCAGTTTTCCTTGTACTCTGGTGTATTATTTTGTTTCTTTCTTCGTTTCACTCATCTATTACAATATCTGAATACAAACATATTACGATCGTTAACCGCAAAAACATTTTAACTGACGTTTGTAAAATAGTTGTAAAGATTTATTTCTTATTTACTTTATTATCTTTTTTCAACCGACTTAAAAAAGAAGGAGGTTCTCAAATCGGTCGCATTCTTTACAAACATAAAGTTTGTTACCTCGTAACTCTATTACTTATAAACTCATATGGAAAATTCTTTTATCTAAAATGATATACTTATTGATCCTATAGTGTAGTTTAGTTTTTAAATTAACTGGCCTTGTTTAGCAGTGGACAGCTAACGGCTGATACAACAACATAGTTTTTATTAAAAGAAGTTAAAAGAGTAAAAACGACCCAAACACCCTCATAAATTTATGCTGTTATTGTAAATAGTAGTATTCTTACTTGATTTTACAATATTTGTTTACAGCTAGCACGATACGAAGCGGAGAGCCCCGACGAATTGGCGTTAGCGGAGGCGGCACTGGCCTACGGCTACGAGCTGCGGGCGCGGACGCCCGACGAGGTAGAGGTGGGCATCCGGGGCGAACTCACGCGGCTGAAGGTGCTACGCGTACAGCAGTTCGACGCCAATAGGAAGTGCATGTCGGTTGCCATGCGCATGCCCAATGGACAGGTACGTTGCGTTGTAAGTCATGTCTGTGTTCGTAGCTGGTTGAGGATGCTGTGGGAAGGGTAGAGAGTGTACTACCAAAGGGAGACTGTACAAAAGTCGTGTGCTTAGTAGTTACCTCGGTGTCATTCGTGTTTCTACCGTGAAGCAGTTGTGTTTGCATAGCTGTGTTTTGGTTTAAAGGGAGGGATATGGCAGTGCATTTACAGGGTACAGAGAAATAACACCTTAGTTCATAGGAATGACAACGCATGGTGGGTATTATGGGCGAAACAGTATACTCTGTTATGTCCTCGGTACTGCTCGTGTCTATAGACAACGGTTACTACTTTCAACAGGTAAGCCGTCGGCTTGTTTGCTAAGTAGCAAAAAAACAAACCCAAGTTTAAAGAAAATGTCCAAGTTTTCTTATCCCTCGCTAATATTATGGGGATTGTCATGGACCACGCCATCTCAATTCTTACAAAAAAGAAGAAAAGGTCTAATTCTAATAAACACATTAATTTTTTACCGCTTAATTACATGTCTATTTTGCCAAAAGTTAACAGGGAGAGAATGTTATATACCATTAAGTGTATTTTGTACTAAACTTTTTTGTAATGTAGTCCGTAAAGAATACATAAATATATAAGATGTTTATGTATCTGCTCCAACTTCCAAAAAGCTATATGACGCAAGGTTAATGTTTGTACTCAGAAGCTACTTGGGTTTGAGTCTGTAAAATTGTTTAAATAAATCATACTGCGAATTGTTTAAGACTTTGTTTCATGAAATTTAGTATGAAAGTGGATACTTTCGTCAAAAACACTTGATGATAATTTTTTTTAAAAGAAAACCAACAACTATTAAATTTTATAATAAAAAAAAATTCACAGATTCACAGCTAATAATAGTATTATGTAACAAAACCAAAATACCTATTTAAAAAATACAATGATGTTATTGAAATGTAAGGTATATAAAGCTATTTATCCTCTCTCAAAGAACTGGTTTCGCTTCAAATTCTTTTCTCCTGCATTCTTCACGATTCTGGAACGCGCTTCCTGGTGCCATTAAGAGACTACCGACTAAACTTTTTTTTTTTAAAAAGACCTTTAACGGTCACTTTCTTTATCCGAGCAGTAATTACTTTATATTATTCTCAATTTCGTGTATAATATAGTATATTTGTTATTTATATATTTATTGGTTTATATCAATAATTACTAGTACCGCATTCGAGTATTGTGACACTTCCCTACGGTTGACTGGGAGAGAATGCATTTAGCATTAAGTCCGCCATGTACGCATATTTGTAGTAATGAATAAATAAACAAAGTAACGTAATGTGGTGGTGGTGGTGGTGGTGGGGCAGGTGGTGCTGTACGTGAAGGGCGCGGACAGCACGGTGCTGGGCGCGCTGGCGCCGCTGCGCGCGGGCTCGGCGGAGGCGGCGGCGGCGGAGCGCACGCGCGCGCTGCTCGGCGAGTACTCGCGCGCCGGCCTGCGCACGCTCGTCATGGCGGCGCGCACGCTGCCGCCCGCGCTCTGGGACGACTGGCTGGCCGCGCACGCGCGCGCCTCCGAGCCCGGCGAAGGTAGCCTGCCCGCGCTTCAACATTTACAACATTTTTATACCCCCCCCCCCCCCTCCCATACATCATTTTTCCCTACAAATTTCACTTGACGACTCTAATCGCCCAGTTGATATTTTGGTAATGTCAAATGAAATTATACGTATTAAATATTTACAGCATTTTTTTTTATTTTACTTTTTTTGTTAAATTTGGCACCGATATCTACTCGTAGCATTGCATTTAAATGGCTCGGAACAAGAGGGTTAAAATCGCTTCGAGTCCATTTTTTAATTGCACACCCCCTTGAGTATCAATTTGCCCCCCTGTGGGACGTGGGCTCCACGTTGGGAAACACCGATATACATAGATAGCGAGTTACAAAAACGTCTCAACTTTCTGTCAGCTAATTTTCAAATGAACTGACAAAAAGTTGAACCGTTGCAAGCGGTGTAGATATGGGCGGCAGGTCGCGAGAGGCGCATGCGCGAGTCGCTGGCGCGGCTGGAGAGCGCGCTGCGGCTGGTGGGCGCGACGGGCGTGGAGGACCGGCTGCAGCACGCCGTGCCGCGCACCGTGCGCGCGCTGCTGGACGCGGGGCTGGCGCTGTGGGTGCTCACCGGCGACAAGCCCGAGACCGCCGTCAACATCGCCTACTCCGCCGCGCTCTTCTCGCAGGCCGACCGCCTGCTCTACCTCATGTCGCGCGACAAGGTGACCGCCGCCTCCACACCTCCACCTTGACCTCTTCTCTTAGCACTTCACACGGTTGTTATTTAATAAAATGAAGCCCTTATTAATTGCTAATAATGTAGCTCTTTATAAGCAAAAAAGTGAAATTAGAAAGAAGCATGCTCTGAAAGACGATGTAGTGACAAAAATAAAAAAGGGAATGTTGCGTTGGTTTGGCTATTTGGAATGAAAGAATTACAAAAAAGATTTATCGAGCAAAAATTAATTGAAAGGCCTGTAGGAGTCACTCTAGGGAGTCTAGGATAGGATAGGGATAGAAGACAGACATGACACATATATGTATGTATTTCTAAATTTATTAGGTTTATCTATTACAAACAAACATACAAAAAACTAAACTTTTAGATATAAACGTCTAGATTAAAAAACGAATTTTCTTTGGGATGAAGATGACTAACATACGGGGGGAGAGGGGAAAGTAGATATACAGTAACAGACAGCATTGCCATTTCACTAAGGAGTATCCCACACAAATTTTATTGACCACAATTTCTGAACCTGCTATAATATACGGTAACGTTTGCAGGAGCACGCGGAGTCGACGATCAAGAGCTACCTGGAGACGAGCTCGGGGGCGGGCGGCGGTGGTGGTAGCGGCGGCGGGCGTGCGCTGGTGGTGGACGGGCGCACGCTCACGTACATCCTGGACCGGCGCTCGGGGCTCGTCACGCCGTTCCTGTCGCTGGCGCGCCGGTGCTCCGCCGTGCTGTGCTGCCGCGCCACGCCGCTGCAGAAGGCCTACATCGTCAAGGTACACGCCTCACCATACACCATACACCGCCTGCAACCCACACGCCTACACTCATATACTGTTCAGGGTAGAATAATAATGGACTGTATAATATAGGCTAATTTAATAATTACTGGCTTATAAAATACAAACTTCAGCCCGACAATTAAATTTACGGAACGCATATGTGCGCGTGCGGTTGCCACTATGCTGATGACCTGTCTGCGGAGGAGGCCGCGGGGCGCGAGACGCGGAGCGGCGGCAAGCGGACAATTAGATGGCCTGACCATATACTTTCCTTTCTGACTGTGGTAATATCGCCAAAATGCACTCTTCTTCGCCTCAAACCCCACATATGGGAGGAAAAAGAATTGTTAGTAATGCGGACTATCAGTCTCATTACTAACAATATACTCTGTCAGATCGACCTCCCCGTGATCCCCCTTGGAAACCATCGTGCTGAATTTCAGGTGTATTTATCACAGTGGGCCAACTCACCTGCCTTTTCATTCTCACCAATCAGCCCTCACTGATGCCCCGCCGGCGTATACCGTTAGCGCAGGCGGGGTTATCATTCTATTACATCTATTAAAAAAGAACTCCACATATGATACGACCCGCTCGAATGCTACTTGCGACTGTGTGAATCTACATTCTCAATACTATGTCAATTGCTTGTAAAGCATCTTTGATTCCACTCTTAAAACTAATACCAACCGACATAGTTATTGTTAGAGAAGCCATGAGAGTGTCAGTTCTATTTAAATATTTTACTGCTACTCTTATCTACCTGTACGATTTATTTACATCATACATTTAATAAATTTGCAAAAGGAAGTCACTGGTGGAAAAAAAATATATGTACAATATACTGATCATACATGTCATCATCAGCATTTATATGTCCACTGCTGAACATAAGCCTGCTCTTTGTGGGAGGGGAGTTACCAGTGGTTGCTACGTTTGGCAAGCGTTTTGACCGCAGTTGGCCTTTGGAGATGTTTAAAGAGGGATGCTACTGCCCATCCCTAACCCTCTCTTAGTCATCTCTTACGATACTCACGGGAAAGGAATGTGTAGTCTATTCTATGCCGGGATCACAGGTCATTATATATGTATACAACATCTAATTATATTCTGCTTATTTTCTAGGCGGTAAAAGAAGAGCTCAATGTGACAACCCTCGCCATAGGCGACGGGGCCAACGACGTGTCTATGATACAAACTGCCGATGTAGGAGTTGGTAAGTCCAGAGTTCTTTATTTCATCAATCTTTTATGTATTAGGTTTATACTAACACTGCCCACTTTACATATATACAAAGATTTGGGCTTAGATTACCTAGCACCTCTGGGCATGTTTTATAATGATGTCCCCTCGCCATGACAAAAAGAAAAAGGTCACGACCTTTTTCTACTCTTCGATGTTCCTAAGCAAATTATTGTTGGCATCCGGCGACTCTCCTGACTGACGATAAAGAAAAAAAGAGGTCACCATCTTTTATAAGGTGTCCTGATCAAAATGTTCACGAACACCCAGCAGCTCCTCTGAGAATGATGATAAAAAAATGTTCATCAGATCTCGGCGGCGTTTGTTCACCTTGACCTCGATCTCGAATACATCGTGATTAATTGATAACAGTTATTCAGTACCGTGAATTACTAAATTTCTGATATAAGTTTAGATAGGTTTGGTATTCTATTAAATAAAAAATTCTCATTCTTCTAATACTGCCAAACAGGGCTGTCGGGGCAAGAGGGACGGCAAGCTGTGATGGCTTCGGACTTCGCACTCTCTCGGTTCAAATTTTTAGAGCGGCTACTGCTAGTCCACGGCCACTGGTGCTACGACCGTCTTGCCAGGATGATATTATACTTCTTCCTCAAAAATGCCGTAAGTTTGTTACTATACAGCCGTTGCAGCGATAAAATTAAACAAAGCAAGTTTAGCCAATCATTAGGACGAAGGAGGCGTGGGTAAACTTAGCTTCACCCCTGTAGTCCACTATAATTGGCTATACATCATGTTTTAACATTTATTTTGTTTAATATATCTCTATTTACTGTAAATTGAAGATAAAATAATATGCTTATTAAATTTTTAACCTACTTCTAATTCATTGAATACTTAATTTAACTTATATACGAGGTACAATATGATTATATGCAATTTCGTACAATGCATTTTAGTGACATATAGTTTTATCCAACAGACATTTGTGTTCCTGATATTCTGGTACCAGCTTTACTGCGGCTTCTCAGCCATGGTGATGATTGATCAGATTCACCTTATGTCCTACAACCTCATGTTCACCGCGTTCCCACCGCTCGTGATCGGTATGTATGCTTCTAAAGATACATTCTTTAGATTTATTAAATGGCAACAACGATATTATAAAAAATATATAATATTTTTTTTACATATATTTAATAATATGGTGCACTTTATTATTGTACATATACATACATTTATATTGATATTATTGTAACGGAAACTATATTAAAATAATAGTACCCACTGAAAACTCTTAGATATTTTTTAAATGTATTTGAAAATATTTTAATGTATAATAGTACAACAATTAACAAGGAGTACTATCACATTTTGACTATTAGAAAAAAGAAATACAGACCGAATCGGACCGAGAACGTAATCGTTTTTTACTTAAATATCGTGGTGTTAGGTATAGAATTATTGATGCCGCTGTGTGCGCAGGCGCGTACGACCGCGCGGCGCCCGCGTCGCTGCTGACGGAGCGGCCGGGGCTGTACGCGGCGGCGCGGCGCGGGCTGGCCTACCGCCGCCACTCGTACTGGCTCGTGCTGGCCGAGTCCGTCTACATCAGCGTCGTCATCTTCTTCACCGCCGCCAGCGCCTACTGGGACACCCACGTCGACGTCTGGCAGTTCGGCACCTGCGCCATGACCTGCTGCCTCGTCATCATGCTCGTCTACGTCGCCATCGAGACCAGGAGCTGGGTAAGTAATGTATTATTATTACTTATTTACTAGTCATAACCCGCGGGTGTCACCGCCGCAATCCACACATAAAGTGAACTAAGTTAAATTAGAGGATAGCCTACTCGCTATATGTGCTCGGGCATAGAATAGGCCACCATTTCCTTTCCCGTGGGTGTCGTAATAGGGAACTAAATGAGGGCGAGGGATGGGCAGCAGCGTCTCTCTTAAAACATCTCAAAAACCGTAACTGCGGTTGCCAACCCTCCTGACAAGTGTGGCAACTACTGGCAAAATTCTCCTTATGGGAAAGGCTTATGTCCAGCACTGGACAGTTAACGGCTGAAATAATAATAAATAGCCTATGCGTATACCGAATATTATTTAAATCCATTAATCTTTACCTGTATTACCTATTTATCTATATTAAACAGCCTAACCTAGTGGCAATAACAGACATATCGTCCTCTTACAGAGAGGGCCTTGGCAATTTCTAAATGACTTTCAAAAGAAGATGGTACTTAATTCGTTTATTTATATAATTAAAATATTTCGTTCGCGTTCTATATTCAAATATTTTTAATTACATAATATCTCGTCGTTCATTTGTATATCTGTGCTCACGACTGTAATCGTTTATTTTTTGCGGAACAAAACTTACTCTTTTTAATGTTCTTTATAGTTAGATAAAAAAATTAAAAAAAAAAGAAAAAATATTGTTGAGTAAAACAATGTTTGCCTAGGCAGGAAGTTGTTAATGATACAAATTGAATAAACATTTTGAAATTATAAATGTTTACTCAGCTGTCACCATACCAAGTTTCACCAAAATCCATTCATTAGTTCCGTGTGTCGCACACACAAAGAATGTAACTCATATTGTAATAAATTGTTATGTGACCTAAGTGTTACCAATAACTTTGTTCTTAGTAACTGAACTATTTCATTATTTTATTAAATTTATATGTGTCTACACAATAATATATGTTTGTGTAAAACAAAGGTGTCTACTATATGTATTTGAATGTCGTTTAATTGTAACTCGATGTTTCCATGCAGCTTTTCTTTAAGAAACTCGTAAGTGACTGTGGGTATTTCACTAGATGTAAATTCGCTCACATTATTATATGCCCACAGGCGTACTTTTTTTTTGTTATCTAGGTTAGTATACACGTGTGTCTCTAGATGTCACGTTTTATTTTATTTCTATAAATAGTAAAATAGTAGTGTGAGTAATACGTGTGTTCATGTGGTTTTGTTTATGTGTGTGTACATTTTTACAAGATCTTAACTTTCACTTATTTTCTATTCTCAACATTGATGTATTTAAAATTATTTTCTAGAGATGGCCGTGTTCTTTAAAAAAGGCTCATATGTTCATTAAATAAAGCACATAACTTAATACTTTCATTTCTCCTAATTTGTGATTCCGGGTTCGGCGTTGTGTCCCCCTCTCCCCCCCCCCCCCCTCGCTATCTTAAATATACCTATATCTGTCAATTGTATTTAAAATCCTCTATTATATTACTAATACTCGTATAGCAAAATTGTAACTAGACAATATGTATAATAAAGGAGACGTTTAAGAAAAAAATTTGTCTGTATGTTTGTTCAATCATCACGCAAAAATTGCTGCACCAAATTGTATCCGGTTTTCACAATTGTGCTACTGAAGTTCTTCAAATCTGACATATGTTTGTATCTTGATCTAGGAGTGGATTATTTCATTGGATATCTTCTAAAGTTCACACTAAAAACTAGTTATGTATGTAATACATGTTTGAAGGAAACCCATGTGATTCCAGACGGTGATACACTTGCTGGCGCTAAGCGGCTCGCTAATAGCGTTCTTTGTGCTGACGCTGATATACCAATCGGTGTGCGTATCGTGCTTCAACCTGCCGTCTACGTACTACGTGATGCAGCACGCGATAGCCGACCCCATCTACTGGCTTGTAGTCATACTTACCACCGTCACCGCTCTCGCACCCAGGTGAGCCTATCTATTGTCACAGAGTAACAACAGAGTACCGAAGGGGAGAAAGGAATTGTTAGTAATGGGGCCTAATAGCCCCATTGCTAGCAATATACCCTCTTAGGTCGACCTCCACGCGGTTCCCCCTGGAAACTATCATGCTTAATTCTTGTCGAATTCATCATGGTTGGCCCACTATCCTGCATTCATTCTCACCTATCATCTTCCACTGGTGCCTCGTCGGTGTATACCGATAGCGCGGGCGGGGTTATCATTCCATTTTCACCCATTAAAAAGAAAACAGAGTACCGAAGGGGAGAAAGGGATTGTTATTAACTCCTCGAGTGTTTATGCATCGTACGCTGTACCGAACAAAAATGTGGTACCGCGCGCTAATGCAACAGCGTCTGTTGCATAACTCGAATTTGCAGCGTCGTTTTCATTAAATTTATGTAAGTCATTAATTTATGTAGGTAATAAACCCATTTATTCATAACCTCTAATCGAAATTTGGTAATTTCAAAAATCGGTGGTGCAGTGGGTCTAACGAACTAGCCTAGAGCCGATCGCTCCACCGGTTAATGCGGACTATCAATCCCATTGGTAGTAATATATTAGGTCGACCTCCACGTGGTACCCCCTGGAAACCATCGTACTGAATACCAGGTGTATTCATTACGGCGGGCTAACTGACCTGCCCTTTATCTTACCTATCGTCCCTCACTGGTGCCCCGCCATCGTATACCGTTAGTGCAGAGGCAGGGTTACCATTCCATTATCATCCATTTAAAAAAAAAACAGTACCGACTTGGGTTGACTCAAGTAGTAAGACTCGATTATCATTTTTTTTTTTTAATAACCTAATAATATACACCGTATTCGAACACAGATTTCATGGTTTTTTGGAATGATTTTTCTGTTTCTTTTTCAGCCTTTTTTTTAAAGATTATTTCTTAATTCAGCTATCCTTTGCTGAACATAAGCCTCCTCCATAAGGGAAGCTTTGCCAGTAATTGCCACGCTTGACAGGCGGGTTGGCAACCGCAGTTAGACTTTGGTGATGTTCTAAAAGAGACGTTGCTGTCTATCTCGCAATCATTAAGTTCTTTTAGTCCTACCTTTTAAGGCATTCACGAAAAAAGAAATTTCAAATCTCAACTACAATGTGTTATTATTTTCATTAATCTCTTTTTACGTATTTGAACACAGGCTAGCATACCACGCAATCCGTAACTCGGTCCGGCCAGGTACGTTGCGGCGGGCGGTGCTGGCGCGGCGGCGGCATGTTCGCTCGCGGCTGCCGTACGCCGCGCACTACCGCACCGACCCTGCGCAGGCGCACGTCTACAGGTAACATCCAATAAACTATACTTAACCTTACTAATCTTAGAAATGTGCAATGTAGTTTGTTTGCTACCCTCTTGTATCACTTTAACGGTTTTACATTCTCTATGGAATTTATGCGGAACCGTGCTATATGGGATGGAGAAAAACATAGGCTGCTTTTTGTTCCTCTCTGTGACCATATTCCAGTAACGCCAACGAAATCGCGTATTAGTTATTAATATAGTATCTGAAATTACTGGCCGGATTTGGAAAATTTACACACTTTTTGATGGATCTATAAACAACACAGAATAGTCAGAGGTGGTTTCCAGAAATCAGTCAAGTAGCCTATTCTTGTTGTAATCATCAGAAAAAATCAACTGATCTGTTTTCATCCTCATCCTGTCATTACTAGCTGATGCCTCGTCAGCGTATACTAATATAATAACTCAAGGAGATAGCTCACACATTTATAATATAATGTTCTAAATCATGGACAAATTGAACTGTTGAGTTTCTTCGCAATGGATGACCTTCCGAAATTCCTGTAGAATCATAAAAAATGTCAATTTTAAATAACAAAAATTGTAAACCTACTTCAACTTGAACTTTGTCTTTCACTTCCTTTAATAAAATATATTTGGCGCAGGTCGACGGACGAGGACGGTCTGCACAAGCCACCGTCTGAGGTGGCGGCGATCACCTGACGGTGAGCGGCGGCGCCGACCGCCCACTGTCCAGTTGGTTACCTTGATCCATACGTTAAACCTAGGCTGTGATCTGTCATTAGAACTATTGTATTATAACCCTAGAATAATATATACAGTGCTTTTTACAACCACGGGGACCAATGTGGCAGTTGCGATGGAAACTAGAGAGTTTGGGTGAGCCACGACTTTCCATTTTAGTATCTACGTTTATATTTTTTAGTGTAACTATATATAGTATATTCTGAATTTTAATTCGAGTCGACAACTCGACATTTGACGGGATGAAATTTATTATTGACATTTCTAAAGACGTTATTGGTGAGCTTCACTCGAATATATTGTCTATTAAATTGTATGAAGACACGAAATTATTCAATTTCAATCCAGTATAGTGTCGAATTAAAAAAAAAACTAAGTATTTATTTAATGATAATGACTTCTATGTAGCCAGTATTCATCAAACGATGAAGGTTGAAGTGATGATAATGGTGATGGAGACAGTATTGAAATTTTAAATATAACTGACTCGAATTAAAAATCGGGCAAATAGCAATTGCGAAAGGAGAGTGTAACGATTTTTTGAATACAAGTGAAGGAAATTATTATGAATACTGGCAACATAAAGGGACTATACAGTTCCAAGGTATTATTTATGGTATGTAATCTATTTAATTTTTTCTCGAAAAGTGGATCTAGTCTTTGGTTGGTAATGTAAGTACCCGGCTGAGAACAATATGTTATTGTTCGCCGCGAGTTCATCGCACGGTGTACTGTGGGCACTCCGCGCCTGCGCATGCGCACGTACCGTACTGTTCTCACGCACCATAAAAACATGTTCGATATGCATTAGGATTATTCGAGCGTTGCCAGATTGGATATTTTTCCTCCAATATTGGTTAAAAATTTAGATCTTAGGGAAATAGAATTATTAGAAAAAATTTTGATAACTCATGAAATCGATGTAGGGTTTTTTTTTCGGGTAATTTAAGATTTTGGCATTTGTAAGCCCTATATAGATAGAATATATCATTGAAAGCAGTCAGATGACGTTAAAATGTTAACATAGAGGTACAGAGTTTAAATTTTCCTTCCTTGTGTAGTGATTACTTGATAAAACGTAATAAAAACGGGCTAAAATTTATATTTAGGTAAAAATGAAGGAAATCAAATCAATTTAAAGAAAATATATTAAAAATTTTAAGAAAAATATAAAAAAAAATGCAACTGGCAATGTTGGATTAGGCACGTGCGCTTCATGTTCGCAGGTGCGGATCCGCCGTAATAGGTATGTCAAATCTTTTTATCGTTGTTATATTATTATTGTTAATTTTAATCAGTATTGTACAACGATGCGAGATGAAGAAAAGAAACTAATGACAGGTTTGTAGTTGAATTGTAATACTATTTTATTTATTTAATTCCTGGGAAAAAATGAACATTTAAAAATTGAATACTACCATATATGTTTTGCCATCTCAAAATAAAATCAACAAAAAAAAAATTATATGTACTTATCAAAATCGCTTAACGGCCAAATTACTTTGCAAGTCATTTAGAATGACACGTATTAGCTGAAGTGCTACAAATTGTATGTTTTTTTATTTTAACAAAGTATTCAAGTTTTGTTCAATGTATAGAAATATTTTTAGTAATACTATGCGTTAGTGTGAAAGCAGAGTGATAAAATAATGTATGTTAGATGTGTGACGTGACGTCGTTGGCTTCCTTCTCGTTCTTAATGTGAGTACTGACTATGGTGTTCATACATCCATTCATCACTGACCATTCGTCAAAAGACGAATAGACATCAAAACTTATAAAATCTAATTCTGATTTTAACAAGTCGCAACGATTTGTGCTTGTTGATTTGCATTTTTGGACGTATTCGCATTCGTAATTTTTCGTGATTAGTGATTTTTTGGATTAATTAATAGGAATTATACTAAATTACTTATGTCCATCATTGTACGTCTTAAAATTGATGTATGAATAAAATGTGACAAATTAAAAGATAGGTGTTGGTAATTTCCATTTCATTATTTGCTCTTCTATTGCAGTTGTTTTATTTAATTGTTTAATGTAATATTTTATGTATGTATTTATTGTATGTAATAATGTTTCAATCACAAAAAAATTAGATTAATGATCAGTCTTATTCATGATCCGTACCCGACCCAAAGGTCCTCATGACACTTGCGGCATTTCCGCGTTGGATTGCCAAAGATATCCTTTGAGCCAGATACGAACCGGAATTATATATAACATATAGCCTATTTCATGTCACAAAAAATATCAGCGATTTTTTTTTAACAAAAAAATATGTAGTCTTATACTGCATAAATGGTTTTGTTCCATAAAAAGTGGTGGAACTTTGATAGGCAAATTTATCTTTTAAATTTTTATATTGACTTTAGTAAAAATCATATATACATGTGTATATGAATTTTATCCTACATGGGATTTGCAAGTGATTGACGTCGTAGTGAACGTAATACCAGACGTGTCCACAATTTGTTGTGCATATTTGAATGTATGAATTATAAATAAATGGTTTCCACAAAACGAGATATAGACAATGTATCGCGGTTAGCATGTTTTCCGCTACCATTGAGCATTTTAAATTGTATTATAACTTTTGAACCTTATGTACAACATGTAACATTCAAATTTGTATGATAGGTTACTTATCAAGACGGTGCGGTTACAATGACTGACGACATCTAACCACCATTATTTTTTTTTTACAATATTTTATTATTTTTATCACTCCTTATCTATTATCATGTCATATAAACATATCTACGGAAATAAATCATGTTTTCAATAAACTGATAACAATTTAATTAACAAGAATTAATAACATCTAGAAAGCAGTGATAATACAAAATGAACATTGTAGTCAGTACACATGCTTATACATATAATATAGATAGCTATAATACGACCGCTGCCTTGCCCAACACTGCAAATAGGGCGATGTTTAACCCGCGTTGATGGAAATACATCCACGCATCCAATTGAGATTTATCTGCGTTCCATATTTAAATTATTATAAGTTTGTATACAGCCATGTTTCATTTATTCTCTAATATTTGTGTGCGTATATATGTACATACAATACATGTCAACATGTAAGGTAGTTTTAAGACCTACGCAGGTGGCAGCCATTTTACCGTCAACGTAATTTTCTTCATGTAGTAAGTAACACACATTTTTGAAGATTAAAATTCAGGAAAGTCACTAAATTAATAGGAAATTTTGTATACAATCAAAGTTCTCCTCCTCTACACAGGCCATTAAATTACAAATGCAACAATAAGTAGGTCATATCTGAAGCAATTTATACATTTAATATAAGTTATGCGATCACCTTTCTGGCACTTGGACATCATAATGTAATTTAAAGGTTCAAATTAGTCGAAACAACAAATGGCATTGCTTAGAATATTGAATAAAATTATTTGCATTTGCCATATATTATATGTATTTATAGATACATTCACTGTTGGCGATTACTGTATCTAACCAAATAATGACAGATACGATAAATAGTGACTATGAAACAACATTAAAGTGTGAATAAGAATGGATTTAAAATACAGTAAAGTCCAAATTTCAAACTTGCGTATACTTTTTTAAAGTCCTAATTTATTCAACGCCATTTATTGAATTTTATAAGAGAACAAAAATACGAAAGGAAGCAAGAAGGCAAAATGAGAGATAATAGAAGGTAGTATTGTATGGTAAAACGTTAATTTTAGTTTTTTTGTCGTAATTTTTTTTTGGTTGGTCATTTTGTGCGTGCCTTTGAGAATTGCCGGTAGTTGCAATGCTTGCTATGCGGGTAGGAAACCGCAGTTGGGGTTTGGTGAGGTTTTAAGAGGTACGCTTCTGCCCATCCCTCGACCATTAAGTTTCATTAGTCGCCTCTTATAATATCCACGGGAATGGGAAAAAATGGCCAATTCTATGTCAGGATTACAGACAATACAATAACAATAGAATACAATATATATATATATATATATATATATATATATATATATATATATATATATATATATATATATATATATATATATATATATATATATATATAACTCAAAATCTACTTAAGAGGCGCTTACGTTTTGCCTTTCCAAAGTTGTTATGATTAGATAATTTCGTAGTTTTTTAATCTTTGTTTTCTGTGTCAATGAACAATATCCTGTTTTGATTATTGATGAGGTAACCCTATTAGAGTCTTGTTCAGTCAATGATTACCAGAAACAGCCTGCACAAAAAAGAATTGAAAATTTAATAAAAAATGCACAAAGCAAAAGATAAGAGGTCGTTAGTCAGATTTGATCCCTCTTGCATTATGAAATAATAGGAATAGTGTTGCCAGATAACTTGCAACACTATTCCTATTATAACTAAAAAAATTCGAAGAATTACATTATGTTGTTATCACTACAACTGTTAGTAAATCTTTATTAGCTTTGGTATAATAGGTATTCTTTATGACTCCTTATAAGGTTTCATTGTTGAATATGTAATCAATTCTCATTTTTTTAAATGTATTGCGCATTTAAAAAAAATGAGATTAGATTTATAAAACTGTTTATCTCTAGGTCAAATCAAATACTTCTTAAAAATCTAAACTTTTTATATATTCTATTCATACTAGTTGAGAATGATGATCAAGGATGTAAAATAGCACCATGCAAAATTTCATTAAAATAGATCTAACAGTTTCGGAGGTTAGCCCGTACAAACAGAGAAACAAAAAATTGGAAAAATCTGGATATGTTCCATTTCATTTCTAACATCCCTGACTCGGTTTTTAGAGCTTTTTTTTTCTATGTACAGATATTCAACTTCTAGAGTTTCATTATATGTACAGATAAATAATAAAAAAACACCTATAATAACTTCAATTATTCAATTGCCAAATGTCAATAAATAAATGTTTAGTTCTTAATATATACTGGTAATATATATCGATTAAAACTCATGTTACAATTGTATCTATTGAGCGTGCCAATCTAATAATGCAGTTTTAATGGGCCCATCACAGGGCCGCGCAGACGCAGGTGTTCTATTCCCATCCGATATTATTGCACTCGCTGCGCCCAGCTTTTGTAATTATGGACAGTCCTAGTAAATATACATTCACGTGTGCCTTGTCATAGCGCAGAGCAGTGTGTGTATTTCCATCAACGCAACAATGTTGATTCTAAAAGAATTATAATACCTAAAAGATTGAACTATTTTACTATTATTGTTTCTAGTGTTTGTACATACAAATTATATATTTCTATATTAATGACGATTGTTATCATGTACAGTAGAATATTTTCGTATAAAAAAAAAAAATCTTTGTGTAAATAATCTTTATGTTCTAAGACTGTTGTTCATTTTAGAGCTTTTAATTTGTTCAGTTAATTTAAACTTTAGTATATAGTGATAAATATGAAGAAACATGTATTTTCCAGTCATGTAGTAATGCTTACTTTTGTGCTGTCAATTTGTAATTTCTTGCCATGTAATTCAAATTAATCTTTTTTTTTTTTTATTTAATATAAACAAATTTTGGTACAAGTTCGCATTTTAAGCTTTTTAGTGTTTTATTATTTCGTTTATGTGGGTAGGATTTCAACGTCTATAAAAAAATCTAATAAAGCCAATTGATTCTATTCTTTTCTACAATCACTGACTCTTTATTAAAGCGAGATCACTCGGTCGTGCTGAGTGATTAGCAGAATCTGATTTCTATATTTAGTGAAATAAGTATGTTACTTTTACTTTCCTTATATCTTGTAGAAATGAAAACAAAATGTTAGTAATTTTTTAAATTAGTTGTCCCATATGTCGTATACAGATAGATAAAATATTTCCTAGTTACCTTTATTTATATTTACTGTAACTGTTGACTGTTGGGGCATATATTTATTTATATTTTATTCTAACTTTATTTCTCGAATCGTTAATTAAAAATAGTATATCATTTGTATCTATTTCGCTTCTTCCATTGAATAAATTGTGTCCATAACTACTTAACTAATGCATTTATAATTTGTGATATTGCCTAATAGAAGATAAACCTAGTTTTGGTACTTCGGAAATTATTATAGCAAAACGAACACAGCAGTGACTAGAAAATACATCATAATGAATATTACATGTTGTTTTACAATAATAACGAAATATTTAATTTCATCATAAAATTTGTTTTATTTCTCATACACCTTATATCCTATGCTTCCTGTTTCAATCTTCTATTTTCTTTTCACAGCTCGATTTGGTATATATAGTGTTAAGGTAAAGTAAAAAAGCAGCTATAAATGTAAGTAAGAATGCGTCCACGCTACAGAATTACAAAAGAATAAATACTTAGGGCAAAAATTCCATGATCACAAATTAAAAAGTAATAGACTTTGTTGCACAAACGAAAGAAAACCGATTTCAATTGTACCAAATCCAATTATTTTTATTAAAAAACCAAACTACTAAACCGATTTAGATGAATTTTCTATGGAACAAATCTGAAAGTATATCCTTACAGATAAATAGGATGTTTCAAATCAACGATGGGTTTATGAGGTAACAAACATAAAAAATACAGCCGCATTGAGAACCTCCTCCTTTTTTTGAAGTGGGTAGAAAATGACAAAAAAAATTGATTCTATACCTACAAACAGCGCAAAGCGCCGGTTAGTATCGAAGACTCGAAATTTTTATCGTTTTTCAACCTACGCTTCTTTGGTGAAAACGTTTACTTTCACTGACAGATCTAATCCCCTTATTCATAAAAATTAAAATCTTCTACAAACCTATTTTAAGTAATGCTCTGTTTTGTCACTCTCAAATTCAGAATTTAGCGTAAAAGAGAGACATAAGTGTTCAACAGCCACAGCTCCATTGTTATGTAGGTAGTATCTCTCACTGGTGCCCCGCCAGTGTATACCGATAGTGCAACCCTTAGTAAATTCATTAGACAGGGCCCTCCCATTATCCAAAAAAGCTCGATGTTGTAGTTTTATTGATATATTATAATACATATATCACTAAGTAGATATGCATACAAGGGATGGAAAGTTTGAGAGAGATATTAAAAAAAAAAAGCGAAAACGGGATACACTGCTCTCAATTATGGCAAGCAAAAATATATCGCAAGGCGAGCTTTGCCATAATTCAGACACCTACACCTCATTTATGGAAACGAATCATGGGTATGGCAGAAGATGCATAGAAGTAGGAAATGCTGTAGAGATGAGGTTTGAGAAGTATATGTGGTATTACATTAAAAGATAGAATAAGAAACAGTGTGGTTAGAATGAAGTGTGGACTGAAAGACAATTGGAGAGGATGGATGAAAGAAGAAGAGGAAAGAGATTTATCGATCAAGTAAGGATGGAGATGTCGGTAGGAGCCGCTCTAGACGACGTATGCCGACCAAATAGGTGACATGCTGAAGAAGGGCCAAATTAAAAGTACCCGTAATGTATGAAAAGATTGATGAATGTGGAAGAAGCGAAAGAGGTTTGTTTGTATCGAAACATTTGTCGTTCCATTGTTTCTGCCTACCCTAATGGGAGACAGGCGTGAGAGATATGTATGTATGTATGATATTAACAAGTCCCACCAGAGAGAGACTTTGTACAAAAGTCGTTTGCTGGGGCACCTCTATCCCATTCGTATTTCTACTGTGAAGCAGTTGTACTCGTATTTGCATGGCTGTGTTTCGGTTTGAAGAGTGGGATATGGCAATGAATTTACAAGGTACAGAGGAATAACACTCGAGTCCTCAGGAATGGCAACACATGGGGGGTATCATTGGTGAAACAGTATACTCTGTTATGTCCATGGTACTGCTCATATCTATAGGTGACGGTTGCTACTTTCCACCAGGTGGACCGTCAGCTTGTTTGCCATTCTAAGCTGCATAAAAAAAACTAACAAACACTATTATAATTAATATGTCTGTTTTTGGCTTTACATAAGAATATCTTGTTGAAATCTTGATAATTTATTTGTAGAATTAGTATATGTTCTTGAATTGATATTCTAATTCTTAAATTGTTTATACAATTGTTTTTTTTTTTTTGCAAATTACAAAGAGGCGAAATTGTCAGGCATATAGATTTATTTATTGCCTGGTGTCGTATATTACACAACAAAAATCGGATTTCGGTTTTTTTCCAATTTCAGTCGACTATTTCAAAATTTCTTTTTATTTAACAATTTAAAATTGTATGTTGTTATTGACTGAAGTATTTATCTACCTAGTATCTATACAAAACAAGTAAGTAGAAATAACATTACAATAAAACACAATAAATTCGATGAATACGTTTATTTACAATATTGTTTTAATAATACGGACATATAAAAAATAAATATTAAAATATAAAAGTATAAAAAATGATCGACACTATATAAATAAATTTGATAATATGCAAATTGTTTTTACGGTAACGCTTAATCTTGATATGGTGACATTCAATAAGCATTATTTATTATATTCAATATAGCATTCGGTACATCCATGGTATTTTCATTGAGAAGTACAATATCGAATACATCTAGATACTTCTTTTTATTTTTCTCCGTTTCCTCTATATTTTGCTTTCCATTAAGAGATAAAAAGCCTATCTTGATAATGTTACAGCTCTCGTCTGTAACCATGCCGACGTCGCCCGTCATATCACCCATTAGAATCACGTTGCGACGTTTTTCCATTTCCTTGAAGTGTTCGTCTAATTTGACGTAGTGTTTGATAGCCTCGTTTTTATTACGGGAGTGCATCAAAAAATCACCCTTCACACCGAGCACTTTGCCATTACTATCCAATTCACAATAGTTAGCGATGATCTAAAAATAATGAAGTCTCAAAATAGATACGTACTTAACTAAGGTATAGTTTATTTATGTACAACAAAATTTAGTAATCTACAGAAACTTTAACCTCCACTAAAGTCCTAATTAATTAAATTACAATCATATTTTATTGATCAATTAGAAATACCTGTTAACTTACTTTAATATTGGGGAGGGACTGTAAATTATTTTTTTTGATAACTGCATCAACGCATTCACCCATTCCAGCGGAGAAAATCAATATAGGCACTTCTTTTTCCTCGCACGTCTTTATCAAGTTTTCCACGCCATACCTGTAAATTTTTATTACCGATGAAAAAAAAATTGCGACAATTTCATATTTTTTAAGGGATAATTGTATATTAGGAACCAGTCAGTAACAATAAATGTTGAAGTTAGACCTCGTAACATCGTAAGGATTTCACAGGAATTAATTATGATACTTTCCACAGAACGGGAGGGAGCATGTAAATCTACCATAAACCTAGTAATAATAAAATATGCCGCCAGCGTTAACCAACACCATGGCCTAGGTTTCATTTTAATTATTTTATAAAAAAAAACCTCAATACCTACTACTCAGTCATATTTATGAGTAATACCTGAATGATTGGATCGTTTCTTGAAATTTGTTTTATATTAATAAGTTTAATACTGTAATTTTTTTGAGGTAATAAAGAGTATCTTTCAGGACATCCTCTTTGCAATACAATTTGTGATACTGTTTACCTTTATTCGTAGTTCTTACCTGAATTTTACTTTGTCTGCCTGTTCATCAAGTTCACTCAAAGGAAATTTCTCAATATGCGCCCTGTAAAAGAAGACTGTATTAAATACTAAGCCTAAAAAATATTTAATATGGTAAATGTAAAAATCCCGTGTCATGATATTTGTTCACGCTAATCTCTGATACCGCTCAATCGATTTTAATGAAATTTTGTAAATCAATCAACTTGAGAGATAAAATAGTTTTTTTTAATTACAATAAGAAAAAATGATCCCGCTATATTGAAACTTCCATCCCTATTTTTACCTAAGGCATCGAAGTTTTAAAATTTTTGTTATTACGTATGTAGGTCATAAAGGAATCTATTATCTGAACTAAAAAACTGTGGTTTGGAAAATAATAACATACAGTACACATCTTTCTACACAACACACATTCACACATGCTTACAAATATACCCACATTCATATACACATTTTCGCTTCTCTTAAGGGCATACATATGTATATTACTATCTATCTATCCATTTAAGAGCTGCACTCTTATCGGTGGAGCTCTTGCCACTCACTACGATTTTCAGCGAGTCTCTTCACCTCTTGATACGACACGACACCAACTCCTTCCTTCATCTGTCTGATGTAACTATGTCTCGGTCTCCCTCTCCCCCTTCTTCCTTCTATCTTACCTTCTGTTGTAATTGCTTGTGTATTTATATTATTTATTTCATTTTTCAGAATTGCTCAGCAAATGAGCATTATGTTAATGTTATATTCCTTTTCTTTTATATTAATACCCGTCCACTATGTTCACTTCATTATAACACATTGTGATTTGTTAATCTTTGTCGGGTGCTCACGATGCAGGTTCGCCTAGTATGGGGCTCATTGTATCTTGTGTTTGTAACTTTATGTTTTTGTCAAATAATAAATTTCTATTCTATTCTATTTCTAACTAAATTTGGTATTTTTAGGTTTAATTCTTACGTCTGTGCGATGAAGGACATTTGTCTTTGCTTCATGCATTTTTGAATACAGTTACGGGTTAAAATTTGAGGAATGTTGAAATTGAGTTTCATTATTTTTATTTAAGAGAATTTATGGGAAATTTTTAGATCTATGGGTTAATAAAATTTTCACATCAATTTCCACCCTTATATATTATATTATATTGTATATATAGGGACTTATGGACCGCATTTTTAAAAAATCTCTCTTATTTAATCAAAAAAATCTCACTTTTGTAGATCGTAAAAGAAACTTACTTTAAAAATTTAGTAATTTAATCATTATTAGTTTAGTTAAGCGTTGATGAGGCAGTCAGTCAGGATTTTTATCTTTATATTATAACTTGTTCATCCAAGGTGTAACGAAAATGTAGATATATTAAATATAACAGTCCAAAACTTTGTCCGATCAGAATAAGAAAAAAGATTTTTTTTTTATACAACTTAGAATGGCAAACAAGCTGACGGCCCACCTGATGGAAAGTAGTAACCATCGCCTATAGACATGAGCAGTACCATGGACATAACAGAGTATACCGTTTCGCCCATGATACCCCCCATGCGTTGCCATTCCTGAGGACTCAAATGTTATTCCTCTGTTATGTTAGTTAACATTTTATATAGAGTCTATCACAGTTTAGTTTGCATTTATGCAAATATTTTAAATGCGCAAATAGTTATCAGGATACATTGTCGATTGACCGAGATAAATTGGCCTAATATTAAATTCAGTTTGTCACTTTTCGACTCCAAGAATTATCAGGTACACTTAGTGCCTATTTGGGACGAAGTAGTACATTATAAGCTACTTTCATTCCCAGTCACACGAGTTCTTTGCTGGAATAAAGGCTAGTAAATAAATAAATCTATATGATAATGACTGTAAACATAATTCTCTTACTTGAGCTCGTCGTAAACTTTTCTAAACCATTGTGAATAGTGCTCAGTTATCTCTCCGTCGCTCATGTTGACGGTTTTCGTAGCATCTCCATATTCTTTCTTCAATTTCTCATTTACCTGTACGTATTCAACAGGTACTGACGGACATTTGTTAAACATATCTGTAATATTATAAATCATCATATCAGTGTCAGTACAATCTAATGAATTTTGACAGATCTACTCTTATTGTTTCAAGAAAAAAAAACATCAACTTGAATGACAAAACCGATTATTTTATATTTAAAACTAAAGTACTGGTGGTCTACCATGAAATTAAACTCCGAAATTTCGGGCTTAATTTCGTGTTTTTGTTCCTATCAAAATCGATCCAGTAAATGGAGCTTAACATTTCGTTCATCATAAATCCTATTCTAATAGTCGAAAGGAACGATATTTTAACTTTTTTAATAATTTTAAACAGCATGTATTATGTAATTTTAACATCAAATTTCTGTTTCGTTCGTTCCCGAAATTTCGGAAAATACTTCATGGTAGGCCCTCTGAATTGATTTTGATAAAATTTTCATGGAACCAACTTGATAGTACATCTTTTCAGATAAAAAAATATATAAATCGATTTATAAGCGAAGGTGTAATGAGATAAACATGAAAAAAATATCGCCGAATCGAGAACCTCCTCTTTTTTCGAAGTCGGTTGAAACTAACTTCATATCTAATTAACTAGCAGTTGCCAAAAATTTTACATGTGTGTTTTTATCGTGTTTACCTATCAAATTGACACTTTAAAATAATGGATTTTTTAAAAATTCAACATTAACGGAAACTTACGTTATAAAATAAACCTGTTTTAAATTTCAACTTTCCAGATTAATAGTTTTGACTAGGGGGGAAGGGATTGTTAGTAAAATGGACTACCATTGCCAGCAATACACCCTGTCAGTTTGACCTCCACATAGTCCCCCTGGAAACCATCGTGCTAAATCCCAGGTGTATTAATCACGATGGACTGACTAAATGACCTGCCTTTTCATTCTTACCTGACATCACTCACTGATGTCCCATCAATGTCCATTAAAAAAAATTGTTTAGACTGTAGATACTTTTATTCATTTTATAATTATATATTTTTGATAATGCGATATAAATAAATACGAATAATTGTATTGCTATGGCACACGCACAAACGAAAATTGTATTTAGCTTTATATAAAAATTTTTATCATTTATATTATCTCACTTTTTTTTATATCTATGTTGTAATTTGTGTGCTGTAAGTAAGTAATGCAAATAAATTATCTATCTATCTATCTATCCACGACTATGATTGACTGATTGAATGTTTTATCCTTGTGAGTTCCTGACCCTAACTTTACCAGAGGGAGACTTTGTACAAAAGTCGATTGCTTGGGTACCTCTGTCCCATTCGTGTTTCAACCGTGAAGCAGCTGTATTTGCATGGCTGTGTTTCGGTTTGAAGGGTGGGATATGGCGTGAATTTACTGGGTACAGAGGAATAACACCTGAGTCCACAGGAATGGCAACGCATGGGGGGTATCATGGGCGAAACAGTATACTCTGTTATGTACATGATACTTCTCATGTCTATAGGCGACGGATACCACTTTCCATCAGGTGGGCCGTCAGCTTGTTTGCCATTCTAAGTTGTATAAAAAAAAATCCGACGCAAATACACTGTGGCAATTTTAAATTTCCCACCAAATAAAGTATAATTTCGCAATTAATATGCTGACAGTCTTATGCTAAACCGCATGTCTGACCTACCACACAGTAAAAATTGCAGACAATAATGTATGCCACACTATGTATTTATACAATGCAATGCGTGTGGCCTGCATTAGTCACACTCTTTATTTGTCAACAGAATTTTCATATTAATACATTATTGTACACAAAAAGCATTATAACAAAATAATAATCCTGTTATAATGCTGTAGATTATACTCCTAATTTAGTACATAAGGTAATTACGTACTGATTCACGCAGGCGCGGCCGTGGGGTACAGTTAGTTATACATAATAGTATACAGGGGCGAGCTTATCTCTAAAAGTGAATTCTTTCGGTAAACCCCACATAGATAAATAGCCAATTGTAACGAATTGTTTTAAATGTTATTCTTATAATTAAATTATGTGTCACGAATAATTAAAGTTTACTCCCATAATTTTTTTTATACCACTGAGGTGGCAAACAAGTATACGACCCACCTGATGGTAAGTGGTTACCGTAGCCTATGAACACCTACAATACCAGAGGTATTACGCGTACGTTGCCGACCCTCTTTGAAGAAACCTCTTTACTCCCCATTTGAACAACCCCATGCTGTAGGCTCTTGGGGAAACCTCGGCAAGAAGCTCATTCCATAACCTGAGTGTTCGTCGAAGGAAACATCTCTAAAACCGCGGTGTACGCGACCATTGCGGTTGTAGGATATGAGGATGAACTCCCTGTCGATGGCGAGCCGTACGATGGTAGAAAGTGGCCGTGGGCATCATATTGAACAATGACTCTGAGCATAAAAAATCGACTTCAACTGTGACAATACCAGTTATTTTGATCTAAACCTGGCCGTATATACGTTGGCGGTATATCCTGGCCTTTCCCCCCAGACTATAAGGATAGCCTCACTCTTAGGCGTATTAAAAAGGTGGTAGACATCTCTGAATTATCTAATGCCCATCCCTGGATGAGGGTTAAGCTTTTCACTTTATAGTATTATACTAAGTATTCTATAGACCACCCCATCCTTTCGCATGCGCAGCAGCGTCCCCCTTAAAACATCTCTAAAACCTAACTGTGTTTGCCAATTCGCCCGCTAAACGTGGCTACTACTGGCAAAACCCCCTCAAGGGGGAGGCTTATATTCTGCAGTGGACAGTTAAAGGATAATCAATATACTAAGTACTAGTACATAGTTTTGTTATACTGTATATTTAGGTAATATCTTGAGTATGATAGCAAGCAGGCTGGACTGTGTGTACGTTAATCACTGCTGCGCAATTTCCAATGAATTTGTGCAACGGTGATTATCTATATATTATTTAATATATTATCTGTGTGTGTATTGTGTATATAAATTTACTAACATTCGTTTTAAGAATATTGTTACTAATAAATATTTAATGGACCAAAAAAGTCCGAAATAAAAATTATTATTATTATGGGCCCAGTAGGCAAATATAAACGAATGAAGACAAGTGTACATTACATTAGACCATTTCTACTTACCAAAAGAAGTCAGCCCATCAGGCCTTGTCAGCGTGTGATCAAAATCAGTAACGATCTGTAGTTTCGCATACGTATCCGACTTCATACTGTTGATCTTCTTCAAAAGTTGTTCCTCGTTGGAAATGAAGACATTTTGTTGATTCAATGGCAAAATATCCTTAAGCACGACAGTCATTTTGGCTAAAGGACAATGAATAATGAAATAAGACGAACGAATGTAGTAGGTATATTACGTAAGTAAATTGGAGGGATGCATGCAGGTACTGGAAGGGGGGGGGGAGGGAGATAAAGACGTACTTTATCGAAGCGTCTAAAAATTCTATGTAGTAACATCGCAATTATTTGTCAATTTTTATAAAACAAATGGATGCCTTTAAAAAATGCTCTAACAATTTAAGTAGAAAGCCAATGAAACAAATCACTTCCAGATAACATATCAAGATACAACACACACACCAGATTTTAAATTATACCCTTAGGAACACAACTTTGAGAAATGCATTTAATTTGGTGGGATAGCTTTTGAGTAATACCGAAACAAACATACAGATAGATAGATAAACAGACAGATAACATTTCTAAAAAGATTTTTCTTCGCTTTTATTGTTCTTATTAAAATTCCCCATATAAATTTTCTTAAACAATTTTGTTATTTTAGTGAGACAAAATGGATACTATTATTTATATTATCCTAATAAAACAATCATAGTTAAGAATGTCTTAAGATGCTACTAAGAGCATAATGCGCTATAATTAGTATGTTGTGTTGTTGCAAGAAAAACTTTTTTAAGTTTTCTATAATAACTATAATAATTAAAACCATTAAGTTAATAATTAAAATACATACTGAGCTGCCCAGCGCCATTGTAAAAACAGTGTTACTACATTACATTTAAAACTCAAGTTAACTTTCTTTAATCTGTCTACACTTCAAACAATATAGATATTTATTTAATTAATTGTACTTACATTTTATTAATTCTGAGTCAATAAATTTTTTAAGCTTGAACACTAGTTTCTGTCGCTGAAAAACCACTACACAAATTTATAATCAAATAATAATAACAGGCTATATGACACACATACAGACTCAATCAATATGATACTCATCAATACTAAAGCGCTGCTTTTATTATATTAATAATAGTTATAATAGTGTTGCCAGAACGCCAATGCGTTTTAAGTTGCACTTTATGATACTATTTGATGAACATAATAACAATTATTAAATAGTTGAAAAATTTCAAAGTGGACGGGATTTAAGTTATCATGCCGGAACCATTCTTGCCAATTGGGCTACCGCTTCACTGATAAACTTATTAAAGGAAAATTATAATATAAATTTATTAGAAGTCTACATATTACATTTATTTATCTTTACTAATATTACAAACTAACTTTTGTCCGCTACTTCGTCCGCTTCTAGATGGTGTATCAAGTTCACAAAGTTTTAAATTACACTTTCAGGAGAACAACTGGAAAAACCGCATCAAATTTAGTGCAAAATATCAATAATATGAAGGCAAACTAGCTGATCTGTCTTTATATATTTGTATATGTTATAGATAATTACAGATTATTAATTAATCCTTTGAGTACATAGATTCATATCTATACTAATATTATAAAGCTGAAGAATTTGTTTGATTAAACGCGCTAATCTCAAGAATTGCTGGTTCGAATTGAAAAAATATTTCTGTGTTGGATAGTCCATTTATCGAGGAAGGCTTTAGGCTATATAATATCACGCTGCTACCAATAGGAGCAAAACGTCCGTGAAAAATGTTGCAAAAACGGGAAAATTTATTCATATTTGAGGGCTTCCGTTGCGTGTGCTGAGTAAACTGTTCAAGTTACCCAAAAAACATGTGGGAAAGAATTATTCCTCTATAAATAATCTAAACATATGCTATATATTTTGGTCGAAAATTCTATCTGCCCGTGCGAAGCTGGGCTGGGTTATTAGTATTTTAATATTTATGATTTCTAACGTTTGACGAAGTACTACTATTGATGCTCAGTCAAACCAATTTAAAAAACAAACTTATATTGCTATATTGCAATGGAATATTCATAACCTTATTATATTATTATATTATATTATATATATATATATATATATATATATATATATATATATATATATATATATATATATATATATATATATATATATATATATATTAGTAAAATCCCTTTTCCCCCCGCATACGCAGTTTAAAGCTACCTTCGGCTAGGTAGAGTGACGCCATACACTGGTGGCTGGTAACAATTGTTCGCGCTTAATGGCGTGTCTTTGAAAAGACCCGTGTCCAGTAGAGACCTTCTGTGAGCTGGTTAAAGTGATTGTAAGGATAAACTAACTGAATATAAAAATTTAAAACGCCTACATAAATAGGCTCGGCAAATTGTGCGATTAGTATACATATATTGGTAACAATGTCGTTGAGTCCTAGTGATTCACTACGTAAAAAAAACCCAAGTGTGACTTAAACTAACTCACCGAGAGTTCCGTACAGAAAATAATCTGTAAATAGATTTTTGTTTTCTTTGGATAGAAATATATTTGAATTATGTGAATATGAAATTATTATTTAAATGTATAGAGAGAGCATATGAAATAAAATTACCATATTGTATTTTTTATATGCAATAAATGCTTAATAAATATTGTTGCTGTTATTTCAATTGTTCCTTAGTTTAGTTTCTATTTATGGCTACAAATCCAACAGCATATGACTTTGTTTTTGGAGGACATTTAAAATATTGTGATAGAAATATCGTTAAATTTTTCCTGTAATATTCACATATACTTTTATAAACTTACGTTGAAAATAATAAATAATGGTATTTGTTGAAAGTAATAAATAAGGGTGGAGGAATAGTATTTTCTGTTATATTTTCTATCATAGGCATATGGCATATTTAAAATAATTATCTAGGGTGGGCATGACTCCTTAAAAAAACGCATACATATGTACTCCCAGGCGAACCTGTGAAGTTTGGGTCCTAGGGTAGGCATCAGGCAATTCTGGAATGGGCACGGCCTACGGCCATCCCCGTAAAGTACGCCTGGACAAAAACATGGACAAGGCGAAAGGTGGAAGTTATGCGTACCTTCGATAGCTTCAACTCACGAGTACAGCGCGGGTGTGCCTAAGTGGATGACCTAACCACGGCAGTTCAGCTCCTTGTCTTCTATGCTGTTTTTGGATGGCTTCGATGGGCAGAATAACACGGAATAGTTTTTACTTAATTTGTCCAACATAAATAATAATACCAACATATCATACCAGAAGGAGTCTTTGTACAAAAGTCGATTGCTTGGGCACCTCTGTCCCATTCGTGTTTCTACCGTGAAGCAGTTATGTTTGCATGGCTGTGTTTCGGTTTGAAGGGTGGAATATGGCATGAATTTACTGGGTACAGAGGAATAACACCTGAGTCCTCAGGAATGGCAACGCATAGGGGGTATCATGGGCGAAACAGAATACTCTGTTATGTCCACGGTACTGCTCATGTCTATAGGCGACGGTTACCACTTTCCATCAGGTGGGCCATCAGCTTGTTTGCCATTCTAAGTTGTATAAAAAAAAAAAAAACAAAACTGTATACTATATTTTTCACTGCGATGCGCGCGCGCGACGGGTTCGCTTGGCAAGCGGGATAATTGCACTCTGCCCTGTAGCGTTTTTGGTACGTCACTTGCCCACAGAGCATAATAAAATAGATGAACCCAGGTACAATCGAAGCGGCGTAACCATTGCCCCCAGCCTTGATATAATGTCAAAATAAAGAGAAAAAAAAAATAAAATAAGTTTAACACTAAATAATTGAACCTTATTGCGAGCTAGAGAAATACATAAGAAAATAATACAATAATGTTGCGATGAGGCACGCATATCTAACTACATCTTAACGATAAAAATAATAGAATATAAATATATTGTATATTATCATATATATTCTATTAGATCCAGTATGAAACATAACAGTTTTTCAATAGAAATATATTAAAACATAGGCCTATATTCCAATAAATATTAAAGGCTATAGTTTTTCTCAGTGCACTCGTCAGGAAGAAGAGAAGCTCGTTGGTACAAGTTTAGATCTGCTAGGTCATAGATCACATTAAGCTCGCAGCCATAAGACTCAGAGTTCTAATTGTTTCTCACTATAATAACTATAGCGCTTTGGCCAGCGAACATTGCGGCCAACATCGATACGATGCTTGGGAGAATCGGGAGAGGACCCCGCCATCATGGCGGGTTTCATGTACGAACAACGGCAGGGACTTGAATCACTTAAAACAAATTCAATACGTCGCGTGTGTTAATAAGTAAAAAATTATCGACTGATTGCAGATTGCCCGTGTCACCTAGAACTAATAACTAAATAGTTTGGGGGAAGGGATTGTTAGTAATGCTGATTATCAGTCCCATTGCTAACAATATACCCTAACAGGTCGACCTCCCCGTGGTCCCCCCTGGAAACCATCGTGCTGAATTCCAAGTGTATTCAACACGATGGGCTAACTGACCTGCCTTTTCATCCTCACCAATCATCCCTCACTGGTGCTCCGCCAGCGTATCCCGATAGCGCAGGCGGGGTTACCATGCCATTATCATCCATCAAAAAAAAAAACTTAAAAGCGGGGGGAAAGGTATTGTTAGTAATGGAGACTGAGAATCCCATTGCTAGCAATATACCCAACCAGGTCAACCTCCTCGCGGTTCCCCCTGAAAACTATCATGGGTAATTCCTGATGAATTCATTATTATGGGCTAACTAGCCAGTTTTCATTCTCATCGATCACTCTTCACTGGTGCCGCGCCAGCGTATCCCGTTAGCGCAGGCGGGGTTACCATTCCATTCTCACCCATAAAAAAAAGAACAACTAAATAGCGCTTTCACAACTAAATTTACCCATGTACTTGTCTTGCTTTTTTTGCTGTCCGTGTAGTTGTTGTGCACTGCCTTGAGAATTTACTGCTTTCACAAAGATAAGTAAATGTAATGAGTGTTACAGCTTCCAAATTTATTATACATATACCTATACATATACCTTTTATACCGATTCAAGTATGTTTATATGTAAAAATACTATATTTATTCTCAATATTTTATATATATATTAAATATATAATATTTTTTTTTAAATTAAATCATTGTAATTTTTGTTTTCAATATTTGCACGCTTGACCTAAGTAGATTTTGTAAGGTACTTTTAATTTATAAGATCAAATGTTTTATAACCAAAATCATTGCAAATAAAGTTTATTATTATTATTATAAACGTGACCTTTACTAATCTCTCTGTTTAGTGTTTAATGCTGTGTGGCACATCAAAACACAAATTTTATAACATTTAATAATATTAATAAAAATTAACATGTTCAACAAAAAAATATCATAAAATAACATTAATAATATAATTAACTGTTATAATTCGTTTACAACGTAACCGGTTCAATTATTTCAAAACAAAGTCCTCGTTGTGTTGGCTTGATGAAACAAATAGACAGTTTCACAAATCACTGCAGCAAATCAATTAAAGCATTCGCAACGTCCAAAGTGTGTTCGTTGACTAGCACAATATCAAACTTGTCCATGTAGTTTTGTAAATTTTCCTCCACTTTGCAACTAAGGAATCCTATTTTTATGACGACATCGCAATGCTCCATGCCCTCGGCCATTCCCGCGTCGCCGATGTTATCGCCCATTAAGAGAACATTACTCCTATCCTTAACCATTCCATAGTATTCTGTGTTCTTGATGGCCGTTTCGTTTTTATTCAAAGTATGTATTATTTCACCTTGCATGCCAACTATTTCGTCTCTCTCGTTCATGGCCAGGAAATTGGCTACAACCTGCAACAAATTATACTGTAAATAGATAGCTGTCAAATTATTCTTATACAGCGTGGTTGGTGCAATCAATATTTTACTTCAAACAGTACCAGCCTTAGGGACGAAGCGATCTTTTCTTAATGGATAATTAGATAATGGAATGGTGAGCCCGCTTGCGCTATCGATACCTACACGCTGACAGGACAGTGGTGAAAAATGATGGGCGAAAGTAAAAGCAAGTCAACTGGCCAATAGCGATGACTTTATCAAGAATTAACCCCGATGATGTCCACATAGAGGTCGACCAGACAGAGTATATTGCTAGCAATGAGGCCCAGTCACCGTTATTAACAATCTCTTACTAAAAATCCCCCGATGGGGCTCGTCGGTTTGCGTCCATGGTCATTGAGATCTAAAGATAGGGAAAAGGTCTCAGAGAAGTTCCATAAGATTAAGGATCGTATCAAATTCAACTTTGGAGTCAATAACTTTAAATTTTATATTAAATAATAAAAGTAATAAATATTTAAAATTAATAAATAAATATGAATACATAACTATTTCTTTATTAAATTTTATGGATACAATTTTTAAGGAAATGTAATTTCAAAATTAACACAAATAAAACCAAAATACTCAGTACTTCTAAAAAGCCAATTGAACTGCAAACCCAAAGTCAAATAAATAACATGCTTATTCAAAATGTTAGGAACTTTAAGTACTTGGGAAGTATAATCCTAGAAGACGCTAGGTGCACATTGGATATTAAAACTAGAATAACGGTCGCAAAACAGGCCTATGACAACAAAAAACATATATTTACATCAAAAATTTCCAAAATAATCCTTAAGAAATTTATAAAAACTTATATTTGGAGCATAGCATTATATGGGTGTGAAACATGGACAATGACGCAGAAGGAAAGAAAGATGCTTGAGGCATTCGAAATGTGGACATGGAGGAGAATGGAAAGAATAAGCTGGACAGAAAAACTAACGAATGAGGAAGTCCTGAAAAGAGTGAACGAGAAAAGAACATTAATTAAAATAATACAGAATAGAAGAGGCAAAATGCTGGGCCACCTTATACGACATGATGATTTTTTTTTAAATCATAGTAGAAGGAAAGATAGAGGAAGAGGAAGACCGAGGAATCATTACATGGGATAGATAAAAGAAACACTAGGTGTTATGTCGTATAGGGAGGTCAAGGATATGGCCTGGGATAGAACTGGCTGGACGAAGATGCATGAATTAGTTGAAGCGACAAGAGGAAACTCTTAAATGAAAAGAGAACTATTTCTTTGTCGCATGTGTTTCAGAAACAAAGTACAAGTCAACGGTTTGGTTGTTTCAAAATAAACTAACACTTACCTACTAATGTAAAGTAAGCGACAGAAGCGTAAGAAAGATTTTGGTAGGTAGTTTTTTATTTTATTTTAACAAAGTGTCTGCTATAAACTTGTTACACATCATTATATTAGTAACAATCTTAAATGGAAAATCAAATACTAACCAGAACTGTACATTGCTATGAGAAACAAGCGACTGAACAGCTCCACAATCTATTGCTTCATGACGACACATAAACGACACTCAAAACGAGATACTTCCGAGATAACATACTGATTAAACTTTTGCGTCGCCCATCTTACATCCAGATTGGGCTTCGTGACACTTCTTTTTATTTTATTGTTAATAGTTTCGTAAGCACACATTATATTTTAATGTAATAATTACAACGTGTCAAGCTTGCGATCGCGTCACAGGCGCTCGTGATTGAGTATCACGAATTGATCCCGAAACTAGTCGAGTTTTCTCGGTCTAATTACACGTAAGAAAGTAAGATACTCTTTATTGTTTCCTCCAAAAGATTACAACAGTAAACTTATTATAAATAAAAATACAAGAAATAATTACAATAAGAAAACAATGGGCGACCTTATCACTAAAAGCAATCTCTTCCAAGCAACCTTTGAATGGATGGATGAATAAAATACTACTTTTTATTCCTTAAAATCAAATATCCATAACCGAAAGAGGCGTTAAATTTGTATAAATCTCAATCTTCTTTTTTAATGTCTAATAACTTTCTGAGTAAGCGTGAGATTACAGAGATTTAAGAGTAAGCTTCCTGAGCACCTTACGTGCTCAAAAAGCTGCGCTCAAACATATTGTAGCTTGATATAAACATCTTACCTTTACGTTTCCACGCATTAAATTGCTAGACTTCACGGCGGCCACGACACAGTCCCCCAGTCCGGCAGAGAATATCAATACTGGCACTTTATTGCTCTCACTCCATTCTATTAAATGTTCAACGCCGCTCCTGGAAATCAGGTGAAATAGTATCATTTAAAAAAAATCCGGGAAAACATGAATAATGTAATTTGGGAATAGACAAGTAATGTATGATGCTGATCTTTAGCGCAAGTATGAAAGGATTCAGAAATTTCAAATCTTTTGAAGTATGACTAAAAAATGTTTTTGAAGTTTGAATAACAAATTAAATTCGTTATTTTGAATATTATAAAGGGTGAAATCGACATCGTTAGCATCCTTTTAAGAGAGTGGAACTGAATATTTCCACATCTTTTGCCAATGAAACATGGGTCAAAAGAGACATAAAAATTTGAGCCTTCCACTCTAACGACACACTAACGCCGCGTCCAGATGTAATTCTCTAAATTTCTCTTCTAATATATTCTAAAGCTTGTTTCTACATTCTCTGTTTTTGTATTGTTAGCCATACAAAAACTAAGAATATTCTTCCACTAATCGACTTCCATTTTACCCTGTCTATATAACGTTGGGGGGAAAGGGATTATTAGTAATGGAGACTAAGAATCCTATTGTTAGCAATATACCCAACCAGGTCGATCTCCTCGCGCTTCTCCCTGGAACCTATCATGGTTAATTCCTGATGAATTCATTATGATGGGCTAACTGGCCTGTTTTCATTCTCGTCTATCACCCTTCACTGGTGCTCCGCTAGCTTATCTCGCGCAGGCGAGGTTACCATACCATTTTCACCCATCAAAAAAAACCCTGTCTATATATGTAACTACTATACTAGGATAACTACCTAATATTACTAATTAATACTCTGATTTAGGCAGTGAGAGCCAGAAAATTATTCTGAGCGACAATAAAATAAGGGGCAGCAAAATGGAAATTTAGGACGATTGCCAGCTAAAAAAGTGTGAGCATTTCGCCTTTTCCATACGCACTCGCATCACTTCTTTTTGCTGTCAATGTAGTTCAACGCTTATAACGACATTTTAATTATGGCTGGCGCAGATAAACACCTATTACTGACTCTAATGCTATAATTATAATGATATGATTATAATGAGATTAAAGGCAACTTTAAATGAAAATAAACCGTCAAGATATTTTAATGTAATAACTACCGGTTTAACATACGTATAATTAAATCGGAAAAGCTCGACTAGTTTCGGAATCAAACAATAAAAGTGTCAAGAGATGGTTATGAAATTAGAAAAGTTAAGTTTTTGTGAGTTTGTCACATCCACTTGTTCCAAAATTCCACTAATGCGACCATGTCCTACCACCATGTCGTCATGAGTAATACGAGTATAAGATTCCGGAATGAATGTTAGGTTTTTTTTTTTCTATACAACTTAGAATGACAAACAAGCTGACAGCCTACCTAATGGAAAGTGGTAACCGTCGCCTATAGACATGAGCAGTACCATGGACATAAGAGTATACTGTTTCGCCCATACCTCCCATGCGTTGCCATTCCTGAGGACTCAGATGTTATTCCTCTATATCCTGTAAATTCATGCTATATCCCACCCTTCAAACCGAAACACAGCCATGCAAACACAACTGCTTTACGGTTGAAACACGAATGGGACAGAGGTACCCAAGCAAACGACTTTTGTACAAAGTCTCCCTCTGGTAAAAGTAGGTATTTTAAACAGTTGCATAGAGATTGGCTTGTTTATTACAAATCATCATATCAGCCTTTAACTGTCCACTGCTGAACATAAGCCTCCCCCTTGGAGAGTTTTGCCAGTAGATGCCACACTTGGCAGGCGGATTGGCAACCGCAGTCAGGCTTTAGAGATGTTTTAAGAGCGACGCTGCTGCCCATCCCTCGCCCTCCCTTATGACACCCATGGGAAAGAAAGGGGTGGCCTATTCTACTATGAAGAATGCCAAGGGTTTCATGCCATAAATTAAACAATAAAAATGTGTAATAATAATCTGCTATAAAAATATCTTTCCAATTTTCAAAATTATATTATAAAGAAAAGCAAGTTAAAGGTTTTAATTATGTGCTAATTATTATGAAATTATGACTGATATCACATTGTTTCGTTATAATTAGCACATAAATAATCATTATCATCATCAGATTTCAAAATTTTGCCTTGATGACACACAGGCATATAAAAAAATATTACATTTGCCAAAATGTTTCAAAATGGCTGTTCTTTGATGTACATAGTGAGGTCATATCACCCTTTCCCTAGATACTTGTATCTGTTAAAGTACTATTTATTTCATGTGTGTAAGATTAATATTAACTCACCTAAAACAGTCCTTAAGTCCTTCAGCCACTTTAGTTAATTCATTTTTTGGAAATATCATCCCTCTACAAATAATAAAAAACAGCATATTTATTAATTTAATTATCCTATTTAATATAAAAACATTAACAACTGGCTGTGTCCTGCAATTTTATATGGATGTATTTGTTTACAATAACTTTATTGATCACTCTCAGTAAATATAACAAAAGGTTGACTTCATGCTAAATAAGATTCTCTACCATTAAAAAAATATGTTTTTGGCTTTTTTTTTGGGTTAATTCTCTTAATGATCCTCACATTTAATTTGATTTACCTGCATGCCAAATTTCTATTTTCAAAATTTCCATGATGTAGTTAGTGCATATGGGAGAATATTTCTTTTTCTTTATTCTTACTAATATTATAAATGTAAAAGTGAGTGTTTGATTACCCTTGGGACAAATTGTCATAAAATTTGGTGTACATTATGGTAATAAGGGTGGTGAAGGAGATAAAATACTTTTTAATTTGTAATTATTGTGATTAATCAAGATATTTCAGTCACACCAAAGATAATGATGCAAAAATTAGTAATAACTTAAATTAGATAATAACAGTTCTTACTTCAAAAGGCTATTTGCTGCCACATACCAATCAACCATATGTTTGGTTTTTTCTTCAACACTGATACATCCATTGGATTCTATAGGTTTGTAAATAGCAGATAGTCTCATATCCTCATCTTTGTAGTGTTGAGGGACTGATGGACAAGCTGTTAGCATTCCTGTAGTGAATACATAATATACAAGTCAGTCTGATAAACCTATGCTCACTCATAATTAAATTAATAATTAAAAAACACTTAGATAATTGTGAACACACACATTACTGAATTGTGTCATTAAATTTTAATTTAAGGAAAATTTAATTATTGATTTTCTAATAAATATACAAAGCAATAAATATTATATATCAATTAGTAATTACAAATTTCATTATTAACTCTTTTACTAATTTGATTGAAATTATTAATTAAAACTTACCAAAACTTGTCAAAACTGGTGTCCCATCATCTTTAATGTGCCTTGTTAAAGTGTGGTCAAAATCGGTAACAATTTGTAATTTCTCATGACCTTGTGATATTATTTTATTTAATTTTTCTAATAAAGTTTCTTCATTTTTTATGTGTACATTACTTTTGGCTAAGACAGGAAGTTCCCTGATACTAGACAATAATTTCATTTCGTCTATAATCACATAAAATTAAATATGGATTTATATGATTTTTAATAAAATATTTGTCTAGTGACAACCAATACATAACTATAAAATATAAACATACTTATATACATATGGATATTAATGTATAAATATACAAGCGATGTAAATTTAGTTTAAGATTGGATGGTGTTCAGTTGCAAAAAAATTAAATCCTCATCATAATAATTTCAAATTATCTCCACTATTGAACATAAGTTTCATTTGTATTCTAGTCGCTGTAATTTTATTTTCCTACTACTACTAATATAAATTTTAATTGTTTCCCTTATAATAATGACGAAATCAGATATTTTATAAGTGGCGACTAGGTCACTTTCAATTCAATTTAAAATATACTATAAGTTTCTTTTTAATAATTGTAATTGTGAAATATTAGACAAAACAAAATTGTATTACTTACACGAGTATTTTTTCACTTTACTCGTAATATCCGTGGACCAATGTAATAATACTAACTGTAATAAAGATATGTATTTTGTATTTATAAGTTTTTAAGTTGTAATTAAAGTAGATGTCGAGATAAAAATAGAATAATCAATGCGTGACCGTGACAAAATCAAAAAGAAAACTAATGTTGACAAATTGACATTTCTGACATATTGACTTCTAATATTCTTGACACTGACATTTTATATCACTAATGTTGTTGACATTTTATCAAGAATTAGGTAAACAAAATCAAGAATATTATTTACATCTGTCACCGCATCAAACTATTTTTTGTCAAACTGTACCTACTCTCTGAACAAAATTCAATACTTAGTCGCTATAAAGGTGATCTAAGATGGTCTTTCCATATGCTCTTTATAATCTTCACTAAAAAAAATAGGTTTATAATTTGTTAAATAAAACAAAGCTCTTGAAAAGTAATATTTTATTTCCACAGAAAATCCACATGTATATATTCCTAAAAGAATTTGTTCGATTCCATACTATTTAAAATATTAAAAATTCAAAATTGTTACAAATTATAGTCTTACATTGAATTACAGGACCTTTCCATAAGAGTAAATTATTACACATTAAGTGCGCTACAACCCTCTTATTCATAAAAACAAAACTTACATTACCCTATTTTAGCTATTACAGTATATTGTAACTTTCTTTCAAATTGAGAATTTAGCACAAAATACAAAAAGACAAAACACTATAATAATTAAAATAAATTTATGAGATGCTTCACGGTTTTATAAATTCAGGTTTTTTTCAACTTAGAATAGCAAACAAGCTAACGGCCCACCTGATGAAAGTAGTAATCGATGACTTCATGTCTATGAACAGTGTCATGAATATAACAATGTATACTATGTCACCCATAATACCCTTTTTGGGTTGTTATTAATGAGGACTAAGGTGTTATTTTTATACCCTGTAAATTCACTGCCATATCTTTTACTCTCCAAACCGAATCATAGCCATCTAAAAAAATCTATAAAAAGGCACAGACCGTGACAAAAAACATCTCGCCGATGAGGGCCACACAATGCTGTGCTTCAGTCATGCAACTGCTATTGAAATTTAAAAACAAAAATAAACTAGCAACTTTAATATTCAGTTCATATTTACAGTCATGGCTAATGATAAACCAATTGTGTTATAAGCGCCGAAGTTCCAGTTTATTAATGTACTTATTTAAGCACACAATAGCTACAATCGATATTACCTTTAGAAAGGGGAAAATAAAAAAATCTATTACGATCATATAAAATTTACTTTTATTTACATATCAAATAATTCTACTATAAATTTACACACTTTTGTATTCATTAATACCTATAGACCAAAGCCATAAAAAGTTAGATTATAATTAACAAAGTGAATAAATATGAATTCGATCATATAGATATTGTAATAAAATTTTCCTTTGGATACAATTTCAATAGAACATAGTTCATACTGGACAATTAACATAAAAGCTTAATATTTCTAAATTTAATAACAATTATTTATTTACATATTATGATTTAACTATCACAGAATAAAATAAGGGAGTTATTTTGTAATTATTAATTCATTCTCCGAACACCTCTGTCAACTTTCAAAGAGACTTTTTTCTCTCTCTCGCTATAAGTTGCCATATTTTTAAATTTCTCTTATAGTTTAGTGAATAATTCGGATGTACACAAATGTTAAACAATCCATTTCAAATGTACTACAATTCATCTGTAAAGCGTTCAATTTGTATACATTTTGACATTATATTCCAAATTAAGTATTCCTAATTACAAATGACTAAAAACCATGTTAAATCAATTTAGGTTAGGTATTTTTCTAAGATTTTTTTTTAAATTACCTCTTAAAAAAACATGATATTTACTAATTTGTAGCTAGTTCATAAAGTGTAGAAAACTTTCTAATTAAACTGGGTTTTAATCGTGACTGCATTGTTATTTATAAACTGTTTATAGTAAAAATTGATGGTATTTTATAAAAACAGCGGACAATATTTTTAATAATATTTAATTTATCTTTTTGACTCACGTGTACATCAAGTTTCAGTTGGAAAAAAGAAGAGGAAAAAGACCACAGACAAGAGAGCACACACTGTCATAAACAACTACAAGAGTTGCCACCTATGAATAATATTAATAATATTTTTGGACCTTTAGTGACCACACTTAATACTCCAACACCCCTCCTCAATAAAGTGTCCAAAAAGAATAACCAAAAAGAACCTGTTCTAATATTTTGAACTGAATTTAAAAATATATATATATACACATATATAATATCATAGATGAATCATTTATTCTAAATCATCATTAATTTGCCTCTAAAATATATAAACTTTTCTTTACATAAAGGTTTTGTCAATATATCAGCTTGTTGCTCTCCAGTCTGTACATATTTTATGTTAATTATACTATTTTCTATGTTTTGTTTAATAAAATTAAATTTTATATCAGTGTGTTTTACTCTTCTATTGCTTTCTGGGGCATTACAAATAGTTATAGTTGCTTGATTATCAACATGCATTATTATTGGACCAGTACAAAATAAATTAAAGTCATTAATTAATTTTTTTAACCAAATCGCTTCTACTATAGCAGAACTAAGAGCATTACATTCCGCTTCAGTTGATGAAAGGCTCACAGATTGTTGTTTTTTTGATGACCAAGCAACAGTACAATCAAACAATTTAAACAAAAAACCTGATGTTGATTTTCTATCATTAATATCACTTCCCCAGTCAGAATCCACATAACAACTTAATTTTGTTTCACTACTTTTACAAGAATATATCAATTTTAAATTTATTGTATTTTTTACATATCTCAACACTCTTTTAATTGAATTATACAATTTTTCATCAGCATGATTTTGAAATCTACTAAGATATGACACTGCAAAACACAAGTCAGGTCTTGTTCCTTGTACTGCATATATTAAACTTCCCAATAAAGCTCTACATTTTCTCTCATAAAAAGGATCATTTTCCTTTGATTTAACAAGTTGTAATTTATTTTCCATTGGTGTTTGTTGTGTTTTGCAGTCTGACATGTTTAGTTTTAATAATAACAATTTCAAATAATTTTCTTGACTTAATTCGGTGGTGCCCTCTCCAATATTTTGATTTACAGATATACCTAAATAATTTTTGACAGGACCTAAGTCTTTCATACAAAAGTTTTCAGATAAATAGGTTTTTAGTTCACACAATTGAGTATAGTCACTTGCACATAATAATATGTCATCTACAAACAATAATAAATATATTTTATTACCTTGTTCACATTTTGAATAAAGACAGTAATCATTTTCAGACCTAACAAACCCCTTCTTAGTTATTACAGAATGAAATTTTAAGTTCCAATATTTTGGGGATTTTTTTAAACCATATATCGACTTATTTAACTTAAGAACTATATTATTTTTGTTTATTGCACCCTTAGGGGTTTTCATATATACCTCCTCATCTATATTTCCATAAAGAAAGGCACTACGGACATCCAAATGATGAACTGGTAAATGTAACTTATTTGCTATGGCTAACAACACACGAAAGGTACTTAATCTAGCTACTGGTGCATATATATCATAAACCTCAAAACAGTCATTTTGTTGGAAGCCACGGGCTACTAACCGAGCTTTAAAGTCTGTAGGGTTCCCATCCATATCACACTTCACTCTATACACCCACTTGCAATCAATCACATTTTTCCCGATAGGCACAGGCACTTCAGTCCATGTGTTATTTTCATTAAGCACTTGTAATTCTTTATTCATAGCATCCTGCCACTTTTCAGAATATGAACTGCTGACAGCCTCTTCATAACTTTTTGGCTCTTCAATGACACATAGAAATGATGTTTCATAATCATTCCACCACAATGGTTTCTTTATTTGTCTTTTTTGTTTTTCTATAGTTTGTACATCTGTGTGAGATCTCTGTGGAGTTTCTTGGACATCACTTTCAGTTATTTCTTGTGTCCTCTGTTCTATGATAGAACTTGTGGTTTCTTGACACTTTTCCCCCTGTTTTGAGTCAGTTATACTCTCAAAATCTAATATAACCTCACTTTCTGGTAATAAAGTATCTGTTTGTTTTTCATCTGTTGATTTAATAAAGATTACATCTCTTTTTACCTCTATTGTATTATTTGTAGGTATGTATATCCTATAACCTTTGGTCTCTGTTATTCCAGACTCTCCATATCCAACAAAAAACACCTTCTAAACTTTTTGAATCCCATTTTTGCCTTCTCACATCTGGCACATGTATGTGAACTTTACTCCCAAATAATTTGAGATGTGATATGTCATATTTTTTGTTAAACCAAATGTCAAATGGTGACTTTTCAGGAATATTTGTTTTCCCGGTTCTATTTAAAATAAACACTGCTGTATTGACTGCTTCTGCCCATAGATTCTTATTTAATTTTGCTGATAATAGCATTGTTCTTGCACATTCGACAACTGTTCTATTATCTCTTTCTATTTTTCCATTTTGTTCTGCAGTGTAAACTACTGATGTTTGATGTCTAATAGCTCTGTCTTCAAATAATTTTTTAACATTATTATTTATGAATTCTTTCCCATTATCTGTTCTTACTATTTTTATTTTATTTCCAGTTTCCTTTTCTGCCATATCAAGAAATTTTTTTATTTTTTCATACACTTCATATTTATTTTTTAAAAAATAAACATATCTGTAGCCTGAATAATCATCCTTGATTAAAAGAAAAAATCTTGATTGCCCTAAGGAACATACCTCCATAGGGCCGCAGACATCCATATGTACTAACTCACATACTTTGGTAGATTTTGAGTTACTCTTTTCAAATGGGAATTTATGCATCTTTCCCTTAATACAGTCTTCGCAGCTTTCAATTTGACTGTCCTCATACATAATATTATTTTTATTTAATATATTTCTTACATGTTGTAAGTTTTGATGGCCCAAACGCTTATGCCATTCTATCAAACACACTTCTTTACAGACTGCAGCATGCTCCCCTTGTGTGAATCTCATCATATACAGTTTATTTTTTCTAACACCAACAGCAACTACCATACCATTTTTTAAAATTTTACATTCTGTGCTATTTATATGTAAATCATGGCCCTTGTCCATGACACTTCTTGCAGAAAAAAGATTTATAGTCAGTTTAGGGACATATAAAACATTCGATATTGTTGTTTTTATCCACTTGTTTCCATTATATGCCAACAACTCTATAGTTCCTTGTCCTTCCGCATCTAATTGAGTTCCATCTCCTATTATTACTTTTTTTGGAGGGTTTAATTTCTGATAATATGAAAATGATTCTCTTTGGAACGACATATGCTCACTAGCTCCAGTGTCGACAATCCATTGACTGGAATCACTTATATTAGCAACAAACGCATTACTGATATCATTGCTAGTGTGCTGAACTTTCTTACTTCTCTGATTTTCTTTATTTTTCCTTATCCAACAGTCACCTATGGAGTGTCCAGATTTTTTACAATAATGGCAGACAATTCGATAACGACACTCTTTTTTAATATGACCTGGTTTTCCACATGAATAACATTTGTTTCTATGTTGTGACTGTACAGCACTTTTAGTTGTTAACGCTACTGATGAACTTGATTCCTTCATTCTTTCCTCTTCTATGAGTAACCTTGCTGTTAATTCATCTATTGTTTGATTACTTTCTGGAACTGATTCCCAGGCTGCTATGAAATGTTTGTATTTACTTGGAAGTCCCATGAGTATTTTAGTAATAAACATTTTATCCGGAATTGATGTATTACTGTCCAGTTGGTTTATTTTATTTCTTATTTCTTCCAGCTTTGATATAAAAAGTATAACATCATCCTCACATTGTAAATGGAAAAACTTCTGTTGTTCTATATGAAGACTGGTAGACGATTTTTTCTCATATATGGTTGATAGTTTCGCCCACATTTCTGATGCCGATTTTGCGTTTATGATGTGCACCATTATTTTCTCATGGATGTTTAAAACAATTAATGATTGGGCTTTTCGATCCTTTTTAATGAAATCTTCCGACGCCATTTTTGTCAAAGCGTCTTTTTCAACTACATCATATAATTCTAATGCTTGAAGTAATACACGAAGTTGGAACTTCCATGTGGTCCAATTATTTGTTCCTTCTAACTTGAATGCTAATTTTTCGAAATGCTTTTCCATCTTGAAGTTTTATTCTCGACTTGCCGCTTCGTCGACTCACCACGTGGATGCCCGTGATGATAATTTTTATTTTCAGAACTTTATAACTTTTTTCAACACCACAAATGACTGAGCCCATAACCTGATGGTATTTTATAAAAACAGCGGACAATATTTTTAATAATATTTAATTTATCTTTTTGACTCACGTGTACATCAAGTTTCAGTTGGAAAAAAGAAGAGGAAAAAGACCACAGACAAGAGAGCACACACTGTCATAAACAACTACAAGAGTTGCCACCTATGAATAATATTAATAATATTTTTGGACCTTTAGTGACCACACTTAATACTCCAACAAAAATAAAAAACATTAAATTGTATCCAAATGAAATATAAACATCTCCATTATATCAAATAGTGTACTAAGTATTTCAGATACAAATGTACATGTACACATATAGACACATTTAATATACATAAAATATATGTAAGATATAACATTACAACGATCAACTGATTATCGTAATTTGGTCCATGCCATGAATAACAGTGAAAAACAATCAGTCGTCGCTTATTCGACGTAACTTCTTCTTTTTCTTCTTCTCCATTGCTTCTAATTTCATATCTTCTAAGTCTTCCATAATACCTAAAATCATATAAAAATTTTTAATATATTTTTCGATTATTTCTTAGTTTTTTTTATTTATAGACTCGATTGTTATTCATTGATAGGGGCTGTAATACTTAAGATAGATGTACGTTGACAAAATGATAGCATGCTTAAAAAGACATGTAAGGCTATATGTATTTTTAAAGTTTTTTTTTTTATTTAACAACCTTTATTATATTTTCATGAATATTGATCTAAATGTAATTAATTAAAAGTAGTTAAAAAGGTGTTATATAGTATAAACTATAAATTTAACATACTCGCGACACAGCCATGAACCGCGCTCATGAATAAGGGCTCCTATTGGGTTAGAAACTAGTCAGGCATCCCCGAATTTCAACACGAGTAAAGCCGACATAAATTCCAATACAGTATAACTACAATTGTTATTATTCAACAATACTTACCAATTTTTTTGCTAATGTACTCCTCTCGCTGTTGCCTTGCAAAACTCGATTCCATTGTTGGATCATCATCATCGTCAATATCTCGATACCTAGAAATTATATGTGTATATTATTCACTGCACTTATTAATTACCGATCTCATTTATAAAAACATAATATATATATATATATATATATATATTTAATACTGTAATAAGGAGAAATTATACACCAAAATACATTATATGAAAACAAAAATTAAATAATAGTAATACGTACTTGGATTTGTCATAACCAAATATCTCTTTGATATGCCTTGAATAATCCATATTCTCCTCGCCATCATCTATGAAATCGTCCATTTCAGAATCATATTCAGAGTCTGAATGTACTATACGTTCTGAAATAAAAGTATATAAATTTAAAAACCTGATACAAATCGGAAACTAATATGAGAATTAATTGCCAAACTAAAATGGTAGACAGAACTAAAATGGCTGATACATGACACCTTACTCCTCAGAAATGGTAACACATGAAGGGTTATTATGAGTGACAAATTATACTCTGTTATGTGCATGCTACTGTTCATGTTTATTGGCGATAGTTACCATTTTCCATCAGATGGGCAGATGACTGCCATTCTAAGTTATATAGTCTAAGTTTGGAAGTAAATCCTCGATATATCTACCTTCTTATATAATTTAAACTAATTGCCTTAGTATTCTTACAATTTACATTAATCTACTGTATGTATATGCTATACGAGGTTTGTCCGAAAAGTACGTATAAAAGTTTTTTAAAAATTTTATTTTACAATTATTCAGGTAAATCAATTTTATCCCCTTCAAAGTACTCCCCCTGTGACATAATGCACTTGTGCCAACGCCGTTTCCACTGTGAGAAGGCTCCTTGAAAGTCCTCTGGTTGTAGGTTTCTCAGCTGCCCCGTCGTAGCTTTTTTTATCTCATTTATGTCCCCCAAATGCCGCCCCCGAAGTACCAATTTGGTTTTTGGGAACAAGAAGAAGTCACACGGGGCCAAATCCGGCGAATAGGGGGGGTGTTCGGTCACCGTAATGGAATTTTTACTCAAAAACTCACGGAACGATCTTGGCGCAAATTTTTTTCATTTGAAGTTCGTTTCTTAGAATTTCGTGGACCACGGTTTTGCCCAAATTAAGCTCTTCAGCCACCTGTCTGACCGTTAAACGACGGTCCCCATTAACACAAGTTCGAATTCTTTCCACGTTTTCGTCGGAATGTGAAGTGGAAGGACGTCCTGAACGTGGGTCATCTTGAACGCTTTCTCGGCCCTCTCTGAATCTTTTTAGCCACTTGTGGACGGTTGGTTCCTTCACAGCATCATCCCCATAAACTGTTCTGAGATCGGCAAAAATTTCACGGCCATTCTTGCCGAGTTTCGAGAGAAACTTGATTACGACGCGCTGCTCTTCAACGGAAGCGGGCTCCATGCCGACGGGGTTTCGTTAAGAGGTAACTTCACAGATGGCGTGACAAGCCAGTTCGCACCGCACGGCGGTCAGACCAGAACTGAAGCATTGTTAGGGACATAAGGAAGGGGTCCTGCGCTTACCTGGCCTCCCCACTCCTCTTTCTCGCATTCCAGAACACTTTTATACGAACTTTCCGGACAGACCTCGTATTTGTCACCTTGCTCACTCAATATACATTTACCAGCAGCCAAATTACTTTTATTAAATTCGGTGGGATGGGACTTTTAGGTCCGATCTCCACTGTAGTGCTGGTCTCGATTCGCTTTGCTCCACTCTCATATGGTCAGTAGGAACTATTCGAGTTTGATCGGAACAGGACTGCATTGTAGTGTAAATACACATATTGTTTTTTATGTAATAATATTTTACCAGACTGAGAGTGGAGTGAAAGTGAACTGAGACGGCACCATAATGTGGATAAGACCTCATGATACTATAACCTTGATGACATGACAACTACTATAACCCTTGTCTAAAGCACCATAGTGTGGATAAGACCTCATGATACTATAACCTTGATGACATGACAACTACTATAACCCTTGTCTAAAGTGTTGTGTAAAATCAATTCTGTTTTAACCAGTTACTTACGTTTTTGCTTTCTTCTTATATCATCAGGATGCATTTTTCTTTTGACATCACCTGGTGGGAACTGGCGCCCACCATCAACATGCCCATTCTTTTTAAGTGAACTGACATGTTTGTCAAAATCAAATGTACTTGCAAATTTAGGCTTACTGGTTCCAGCTTGAGGTTTACTTTGTGTACTCCTATCATCAGGTCTCTTAACAGGCATTCCTTTACTTGTTTCCGGAAGACGTTTGCCATTATCAAGCTTACCATTTAGTTTAGTAGATCCATTGCTAGAGATTTTTTCCTTTACTGACGTAACTTTATCTCTAGTTTCATTTTTTATTGATTCCCTATTTTGTTTTGTCATTGGTTTCCCTTGAGAGCTGTGTTCATTCAAATATTTACCATTGTTACTTTTAATTGGAACAGTAGATTTTTTTTCAATGGTGTTTTTGTCTATCCTGTAAGTGTTTTGGCTTTTTAAATCAATATTTTTATTTACATCTTGTCTTCCACTTTGATCCTTGGAAAACAATTTTGATCTATCTACCACTTTCTCTACAGGTTTGCTCGACTTTTCCATTGATTTACTACTTTCCAATTTCAACCTTGTCTTATCTAATCTATCACGGTCTCGGTTGAGTCGATCCATTTCCCTATCTATCCTATCTCTCTCTGCTTTTAATTTATCTAACCTCTCCCTGTCTAATCTTTCCCTTTCATTTTTCTCCTTTTCCATTCTAATTCTGTCTTTTTCCCTCTGCTGTTTTTCAACTCTATCTCTTTCAATTCTTTCTTTTTCTTCTTGTCTGTCTCTGTCGACCTTAGGGCTTTCATTTCTACCTTTATCGCCTAGTTTGGGAATTCGACCAAAACCAGCATCAGATTTTCTTTCATTCGGTTTTTCTTCTCTTGGTCCTGAAACAAAATTTATATATTTTAATAAAATATATGAATAAAATGTATATATTTACAAATAATCCATATTTTATTGCAATATTGACAAGTTGAAAAAGTTGTAACCGTGAACAAGAGTGCAGAAGCAGAACAATTAGAACCGGAGCAAATCGCAACATTTATATGTAGTACTAAATTATACTTGAAATAACAAACTAATGATTCTGTCAATACTATCTATTAATATTATAATACCCAATAATATAATTGCAGGTTTAAGTTAATGTATTTACCTTTCCTTGAGGCCGCTTTTTCTGCTTCTAACCGTTCTTGCCTCCGTTGGCGGCGCGCTAATTCCTCTTCATACTCCTTTTTCTGCTTTTTAGTCATCAGTCTATCTGTTTCTTGCTCTATACTTTGCTTCTTTGCAGCTACTTCTATGGGTTCACTCTTTTTCTGTTCAGCCAGTTTGAGCAATTGATTGAAATCTATTGGTGGAGGTGCTTGTTTTCGAATTTTAGGTTTTTCTGGTTTTGAATCCTCTTTCTTTTTCTCCGGTTCATATTTCGTTGGAGGACTAGATTCTCTTTCTAAAAAGGTATAATTTTTTTAAATTTTATACCAATAATAAAACTATAATTTGCTTTTTATACAATATTAACATATTTAAAGATTTGGTTATATGTATTAAAAATACAGTGTCACATCTTTTCATTTTCAGAATATCTGAGAAATGGGTAAGGGAACAAAGCACAATACACCTGTGCAAGGGAAGAAAAAATCGAAATAAAACTAAATAATCTATTTTACCTGTATAATAATAGTAAGCCCTATCCTTCTATGCAGAAAACAAAATAAATTGTAGATAGTATTTTAATCCTGACAAGTCTTTTTTCCTTTTTAGGCCCATATTAAAAATTTCACTTCATACAATAAATTATATTTGAAATACTAATTTACTAAATTTACTTAAAAAAAAGCAATAACAATTTGAGGTGATGAATTGACTTACCCCCAACTTCTCCTTTACGCCTCCTTTTATGAGGAACAGGATCATCTTCATGTTGCAGTGCATGTTTCACTCTTTCTCTAGTCCCGTTTAAGTCTTTCTTTACAGTAGAGTCTGCATAAAAAGATTGGAGTTAATTCTGAAGCACCATCATTGTTCTTTTACACTTGACATATTAAAAACATAATTTTGGTATTTGTATCTTCCTTTTCTATGCTCTGTGATTCTGGCATAAAACGGGCCACTGTTTTCTTTCTCGTGGATGTCATAAAAGGCGACTAACGGAATTTAATGGTTAACGGATGGGCATCCCACTCATGTTCCTACTCAAAAAGGTTAACCTTTCGGCTTTTACAAGAACGACTGCCAATTAGACTGCCAATCATGGCAACTACGAGTAAAACCCAAGTAAGAAACCTATGAACAGCAATGGAAAGTTAACAGCTGATATGACACAGTATGGACACACCAGGGGGAAAGGGATTGTTAGTAATGGAGACTAAGAATCCCATTGCTAGCAATATACCCAACCAGGTCGACCTCCTCGCGGGACCCCCTGGAAACTATCATGGTTAATTCCTGATGAATTCATCATGATGGGCTAACTGGCCTGTTTTCATTCTCATCGACCACCCTTCATTGGTGCTCCGCCAGCATATCCCGTTAGCGCAGGCGGGGTTACCATACCATTTTCACCCATTAAAAAAAAAGTATAGACACACCTTACTGCCAATTACAATTTGACCACATCCCCTTTCAGACATTGTCAAATGTACAGATGTTACTAGTTTCTGTAGTTGTGACAGTTACAAATTGTGGCATTTTTGTATAGTTTCTGATATGTAATATTTATATTATACTGCAGTATTTGGTACCTAACTAAGAAGACCTTGCACTATGGATAATAGACCACTAATGGACATATAATCTTTATATATATATATATATATATATATATATATATATATATATATATATATATATATATATATATATATATATATATACATATAAAAGAAGGAAAAGGATTATAAACTAATGGGGTCTAACTGTCCCATTGCTAGCAATATACCCTATAAAGTCATCAATCATGTGCAGATCAACTAACTCCTTTTTATCTGTACTTATGGCCTGCCACTAAATACCCATAGCACATTAAAAAATTTTTTTATACAACTTTGAATGGCAAACAAGCTGACAACCCACCTGATGGAAAGTGGTAACCGTCGCAAATATTTGAGAGAGCTATGTTAAAAAGGCTCAATGACTTTATGACTAAAAATAATATCTTAAAACAAGAACAATATGGATTTAGGAAAAATAGCTCAGCATCTTTGGCTTGTTTCGATTTAATAAAATCTGTAATGGAGGGATTGAATAATAGGGAGCACGTAGCTGCAATATTTTTGGATATGACTAAAGCTTTTGACTGTTTAGATCATAATATAGCATTAAACAAATTATATAAATACGGAATAAGAGGAAATGCACATAGTTGGCTAAAAAGCTATTTACAAGATCGCTAACAATGTACCGAGACGTTTAAAATTATTAATGGCTATAAAAAAATCTATAGATCTATCCCAAAATTAAATAAAGTAGGAATTCCTCAAGGAAGCATTCTTGGACCATATATTTTTTTGACTTATATAAATGATTTGCCTAATATAATCACACATAAATGTATACTATATGCTGACGATACAACTATATTAATAAAATGTAAAAATAAAGATGACTTAGAAACACAAATTAATGACACATTACAAAATGTTATAAAATGGTTAACAGAAAATAATTTAAAAGTTAATTTAAATAAAACCAAAATAATACATTTTGGCACACATCATTCAAAATCTGTAAAAATAAATATAAATTACCAAAATCAATCAGTGGAATTAGTGGATAGTACCAGATTCTTAGGCATAATTATAGATAGAAATTGTAACTGGAAGGCCCATATAGAGGCCTCGTGTAACAATCTCCATAGATTCGTGCATGCGATACGAAAATTAAGATTGTCAGTATCAGAACAGGCTGCACTGAGTGCTTATCATGGATACGTATCCTCCATACTTTCATATGGATTACTAATATGGGGAAACTCTGCAGAAATTTCCAGAGCCTTTGTTGTGCAAAAGAGGTGTGTTAAAGCTATATGTGGTGCAAAAATTAGAGAAAGTTGTCGCCCTCTTTTTAAGAAATTAAATATTCTTCCACTGCCATGTATGTACATTAGAGATTTGTGTATATTTGTAAGGGAACATGCTGGCTTTTTCAAAAGAATATCGGATTCGAGAACACGTACAACTAGACCAAACGACAAATTATATGTACCAAAGTGCAGGTTAGATTTACATAAAAGAAACGCATACTGTATGGCTATTAAAGTTTACAACCATCTACCAAATTACATTAGAGAAGTAACAGCTCATACAGTGTTTAAACGTTACCAGAGGGAGACTTTGTACAAAAGTCGATTGCTTGGGTACCTCTGTCCCATTCGTGTTTCTACCGTGAAGCAGTTGTGTTTGCATGGCTGTGTTTCGGTTTGAAGGGTGGGATATGGCGTGAATTTACTGGGTACAGAGGAATAACATCTGAGTCCTCAGGAGTGGCAACGCATGGGGAGTATCATGGGCGAAACAGTATACTCTGTTATGTCCATGGTACTGCTCATGTCTATAGGCGACGGTTACCACTTTACATCAGGTGGGCCGTCAGCTTGTTTGCCATTCTAAGTTGTATAAAAAAAAAAAAAAAAAACTTAAAAATTGGCTGTTATGTAACGGGTTTTATACCATTAATGAATATTTCGCTAAAAAAACAAATGCACTTCACAACCTACACTAGAGATACAGTTGTTAAAATATTTTATTAATTTGGACAATTATTGTACAGGCTTTTATTTTTTCTGTTTACTGTAATAAATAATAATAATATATTGTATGACTAAGAAAAGGAAATATAATGTAGAATATATATATAAATTTATTATATTGTTAAAAATTTGCACGCCGACATAGAGGCAGAATGTACACGGGAAATATAAACCTCTATCATTTAAAATTACCTGCAATTTAGCAAAATAAATTCATTTCATTTCATTTCATTTAATTTCATTTCATTTCGCCTATAGACATGTGCAATACCATGGACATAACAGAGTATACTGTTTCGCCCGTGATACCCCCCATGCGTTGCCATTCCTGAGGACTCAGGTGTTTTTTTTTTGTTGGATGAAAATGGATTGGTAACCCCGCCCGCGCTAACGGGATACGCTGGCGGAGCACCAGTGAAGGGTGATCGATGAGAATGAAAACAGGCTAGTAAGCCTATCATGATGAATTCATCATGAAGAATTAATCAGGTTAAGTATATTGCTAGCAATGGGATTTTTAGTCTCCATTACTAACAATCCCTTTTCCCCTAGACTCAAGTGTTATTCCTTTGTACCCTGTAAATTCATGCCATATCCCACCCTGCAAACAGGGGGGAAAGGGATTGTTAGCAATGGAATTTGACAGCCCCGTTGCTAGCAATATGCTCTATTAGGTCGACCTCCATGTAGTTCCCCCTGGAAACCCGTATGAACAATTCTTGTTGAATTTGTCACAATGGGCTAACTAACCTGCTTCATCCTAACCTATCATCCTTCACTGGTGCTCCGCCGGTGTATACCAATAGCGCGTGTGGGGTTAGCATTCCATTATCATCCATTAAAAACCTTTCAAACCGAAACACAGCCATGCAAACACAACTGCTTTACAGTTGAAACACCAATGGGACAGAGGTACCCAAGCAAACAATTTTTGTACAGTCTCCCTTTGGTCTATCACAATCTAAGACTATCATTCCATTGTCACCAATACAAACAAACATACTCATGAACACAAATATTTGTATTGCATGGGGATTGAACCCACAACTATCAGTTTGTCAAAACACTACCTACCAAGATTATTAATACTGAAGAAATTGCAATCAGTTTCAAATCAATCATTGCAAAAAAAAAAGAAATGAAAAATTGCAAATAATGATGATCATCATGTCAGCCATTAACTGTCCACTGCTGAACATTTGCTTCCCCCTATTGAGAGGCTTTACCAGTAGTTGCCAGTCTTGGCAGGCAGATTGGCAATCACAGTTAAACTTTGGTGATATTTTAAGAGAAATGCTACTGCTCATCTCTCAACCACTAATTAGTCGCCTCTTACAATATATGATTAAAATTGACAAAATTAACTTATCCAGTAGTTTATCCACTGAAACAAAATCATTCATACCAATAATATTAGAATAAAATGCAGTTACTTACTTGACACTGGAAACTTCGGTTCATCAGGTATTTTACTATACTTCTGCATCATTTTCTGATAGAGTGCGGCCGCTTCTTGAGACTCATAACCATAGTCATCCTGATCCGGTTGATCAGGACCATCTCGTGTGATGGCTGTGTTATCTCTATCCACTGCATCTTCTATCACTGATTTATTAGCTGACTTTATAACTTTTAGAGTCTTTTGAATTTTTCGCAGAGCCTTAGGGTCACGCATTGCCAATAATTCTTGCCTTTTCCTATCAGCCTCCAATTTTTTCTGCCTTTCTTCTTCATCTTTTTTTGCCAAAAACTTCTGTATATTAGCTGATAACCTATCCCTCTGTTTTTGTTCTTTTTTTGGCGGATCAAATCGAGCCTTATAATATAGGTTATCCTGTAATATGACGAAAGAAGTTGGATACGACAAATACATATTGGACAATAAGGTTTTAGCAATCTGTTAGTTATCTTATTGAATATAACAAAACATAATTTGGTAGAGTAGTTTGTTGGTTATCTTAGTGTACATAACAACATAAAGAATAGCAAAAAGAAATGGCAATTAAGTCAAAGTAATTGCATAGTTTGTAAAATTAAAACTAAAACTTACAGATGATTTTTGTTGTTGATTTCGTTGAGCAGCTAGCAGTGTCTCTCGAAATTCCATTTTTAGACAAGTAAATAGACTACACTCTTAATAATAACACTAAAGCGTAAACATTGTTTAAATTTCACAAACTATTTACGATTTTCATGAAAATACGTGTCAGAAATAACTTGAACGAACAATCCAACCATTTTCTGGAAAGGTACTAAATAGAGTTGTTACTTCATATCGAAAATATTAGAATCACGACTTTAAATAAATATCGACTAAACAATCAAATAAATCGAATATTTTTTGTCTCTATATATAGATATAGTAATAATTTAAATTAAAAGAAAATAAACTCTATTATTAAAAAATATGACAATGATAGTGCACTAGAGAGAGAAGACTGATATATGGTATTTAGGTTAAATTTGACGCAGTTTCACCAATCCCATTATTCCACTAGACATGAATAATACTGCGCTAAATTACCAGTTTTTCGAAATATTTTGGCACACAAATAGAACTGGGAGATGGGAGAATTCGCTAGGTGTTAAGAACATTAGACGAAGAGATAAGATCGTCTGTTAGTCCTTACAGAGTGTAGGTGCGGGCATTTGTAAAATCATTGCCCAGGCGTTCTGCGATGGCCTGCTGCTCTTGCGTTGATCATTTTAGCTCAATGGCTTTTTTATATTTTTTTAAGAATGATAATGTAACGGTAACCTCAGCTGTGTTAACGTATACGCCAGCAGGGTATCAATGAGGAATAACAGATGAAAAAGAAAAGGCTGGTCAGTTAGCCCATCGTGATGAATACATCTAAAATCCAGCACGACGGTTTCACGTGACTTGGTATCATTCTTATTTTTCATTCATTTACATGGTATTTAGTTTTTAATAAAATATTTTTATTGCATTAATATCTATAATTATATAAATCTATAATCGAGAATTTTTCGATAAGAACGTTATCGTTTAGGTTCGTCTCTATTTAATTTCTATAAAAAAAAAAAAACTTTTTATTAATATGTTTTACGGCTCTGGATACCAATTCTTTATAGCCCGATATTATAAAGAATTCACTTTAAATTTGAAGTCTTTACCATATGTCATAAATATCACCATATCTATAATTATATATATATATATATATATATATATCTATATTATACCTAATATTTACACACTATAATATATAAGTAAATCACCAAAATCCATACAAACAGAAAAAAAAACACATGAGACTTTAAAATTTGATTTCAAATTTTATTAGGCGGGACGTCGCCGTCCCACTCAGGCATGTTGTTTAGATATATAGAAGACTATTTACAATCTAAAATAATATGAAATATGCTATTTACAGTAAAATATAAAATTACACAAATATTTTTTTTTTTTTAATTTCAATTCGCGCCTATCTACTTGAAAAGCCCGCCAAAAAGTAAAAAAATAAATAAAAAAAAACCTCCACACAATAAGAATTAATAAGAGACTGTATTCTACCAAATCGAAAAATAATTTTTGTAACATAGAATAAAATTAAAATATGAAAAAGACTAAAAAAGGCTATATATAAACTGTTATTTGTGTTTGAATGTATTTTTTGTCTTTTAATACAATTGTTGAAATATTATGAATGAATGAAATATAATATTAAAATATAACAATTTAGTCTACATGTGCTAATATAATTTAATTTTACCCTTTTTCAGAATTTATTATGATTACGAGATTTATATATCGATAACTATTTATAATTTTTATTATTAACTGTTGATAGATATACATTACATTTAAAAAAATAGATAAATTAAGCACTTTATCCTGTTTAAAGTCGGTTAAAAATTTATTAGTTTTAAGTTTTTAGTAGTTTTTTATTAAAAACCTACAATACTTTTATTATAGTAATAAATATTATTTAAATATTTGTTTTACTTTTTAGTAGTTTTTCGTTAAATACCTACAATACTTTTACTATAGTAGTAAGCGTATTGTATATGACAATCAAAATTGACACTGACACTTGTTTCATTTTATTTTTCTGTCTCTTTCTTTCTTTGATAATTCTTGTCGAAAGGCGAAATTATGGTTTGTGCTTATTTTTAATGTTTATTATCCATAATAATTACAAAGATCGTACAATATAAATACAAATTCTATTATATTTTACGATTTATATCAATGTCTTGTGATATTTCACTATTTATTTTTATAATGTACAAGATCGTTACTTGAATTATTGTTCTTCTGCAGGCCACATCCAAAAAGAAGACTAGGAAGTTGAGAGGACACGTCAGCCACGGCCATGGACGTATCGGTATGTTCCTATCACATTTATAATTCTTTAAAGAACAGAGATTCACAAGATCCTTCATGCCACCAACTTAACCTTAACACCATCCTCATTATGTTCATTCAGGTATTGTAGAGGCTACCTACTAATTTAAATTGGCAGTTGAATGGCAAAAGAAACAATATATATTATAATTATACAAGTAATATTAATGCTATTGCTAAAAAAGTTTTACTTGTAATATTCCAGGCAAGCACCGTAAGCACCCTGGCGGTCGCGGTAATGCTGGTGGTGAACATCACCACAGAATTAATATGGACAAGTACCACCCAGGATACTTTGGAAAAGTAAGTTGTATTTAAAATATTCAACATAAATATCATAATTTTAGATTTCCTGTGTATTTTATGGCTATATTGATAGAAATTAAAGCCTTGTTTATGTACCTAGTATTTCTCATCTTCATGGGAAAATAGCTTATTTTACTCAGATTTTTTTTTATCAGTAAGGTGAAAAAAAACTTGTAATTTTAGATGTTTATTTTGTGTTTCTTTTATTATATCATACCACATATACAATTTATGTAAATGCATTGTATGTGATTTGAAATGGAACATGCTCTCAAAAATATTATATGTATGTACTATTTTATAATTGTATTTCTCTCTAGTAAAAATAGGTTAATTCAGAAGTTTTACTTCTATCTTTGTTTGATTTAGTTTGATAGGTATGTTTTTACACCATTTTCTCTATAGGACAGAGGGAATGAAATCTTAATTATGTCCATAATTATTCCTCTTAAAGTTAATAAACACTTATATTGTCGCCTCTCAAAAATATAAAAATTTTATCTGGGTTACACAGTACCATTCTTTAAGGCAATTTATGGGTAAAGATTATTTAGCAATGGACAAAATGATGATAGTAAAAATTACTAACAGTGATATTTTTGCATTACAGGAAAGGTAACAATTTGATAGTCTGATAGTAGTAGTAAATTTATTAATTAAATATACAACTGTATTTAATTTAATTTTCAGCTTGGCATGAGAAATTTCCATGCCCGCAAGAACAAGGATTTCTGCCCAGTCCTTAATTTGGATAAGTTGTGGACATTGGTGTCAGAGCAAGCTCGCTTGAAATATGCCAATGCCACAGACAATAAAGTACCTGTCATCAACATTGTGAAGGCTGTAAGTTCACTTTACTTATTTGATATGATTTACATATAATATAAAAACAAAAAATTAAAAGGGACCAATTTGAAGTGCCACTGAACTGCAAGTTTTGAAAGGATAAGATAAGAAACAAACAAACTTACTTTCATATTTATAATATTAATAAGAATAGGCTTTATCCAAACTGTTTATATCCAAGCTCTATATTCTATAATCAGTTTTAAAATAACCAAATAGTTATTTTTTTTTTAATGTTAATTTTTATGGAAGTTGTAATGCTAGACATATACAGAGACCAGCTGGCCTACCATGAAATGTTTTCCGAAATTTCAGAGTCTAAACAGAAATTTGACGTTAAAATTACATAATACATGCCGTTTGGAAATATTAAAAAAGTTAAAATATTGTTTTTTTGGACTTTTATGATAGGATGTATGATGAGCGAAATGTTAAACTCCATTTATTGGTCCGATTTTGGTATAAACAAAAACACGAAACTGAGTCTGAAATTTCGGAATTTCATTTCATGGTAGACCCGCAGGTCTTTTTTTCTTATGCTTTAATTATTTTGCGATTTATTTATATGGATGGTTGCATTGTTTTGTTACGAGTTATTATAACTCCTAAAACCCATATCCGATCAGTAGACAAATTTCTCAAATAACATTATCATATGTTATTCCTTTATAATAGATTTCTATAGGTAAATGAATTTTTAAAATCAGTTGAGTAGTTTTTTATTCATTTAAATAGAAACAAATTTTTCTGTGTATAATATTAATATAGATGTAGATTCCCCAGAATTAAAAATATGGTATGAGATATCTCATCTGTAACACGATATATTTTTAATTTTCAGGGTTACTACAAATTACTAGGCAAGGGTAAACTCCCCAAGCAGCCTGTTATTGTTAAAGCGAAATTCTTCTCAAAATCTGCAGAGAGAAAAATAAAGGCTGTGGGTGGTGCGTGCGTATTGTCTGCGTAATTTTAAGTGTAAAAAAAATAAAATATAAAAGCTATAATATCTTTTATTTATTAAGAAAATATATTTTCACAATATTTTTATATTTAAATTGTAAGTGTCGAAGTCCCAGAGGATATCAATAAGAAAATGCTGGTTAAATTCTGTAAGGTTACTATAATGTATAAAGGTTAAAAATTGTAAATAATAATATGAAATGCTACTAATGACATTAAATGAAATTAAATGATAACCCCACCTGCGCTATCGGTATACGCTGGTAGGGCACCAGTGAGAGATGATCGGTGAGGATGGAAGTAGATCAGTTTGCTCATTATGACAAATCCCACAAGAATTAACCACGATGGTTTTCAGGGGGAACTGCGTGGAAGTCGACCTCATAAAGTATATTGCTAAAAATAGGACTGTTAGAACCAATTACTAACAACCCCGTTCCCCCTAACTTAACAGCATTAACGATCGCCAGAAAGGTAGACATTTAAATGACAGTTTTGATTTATGCTAGATGTAATATGACCCTTGAATTACTGTGAATACAAAACTATTGACCTAAAAAAATTGATTGGTTTAAATACACCAGACATAATTAGAATTCACTTAATGTGAATGAGGTGAGAAATGTGTAATGAGGGATGGTAAGTATAAATGTAGATCAGCTTATCAAGGCGAATTCGAAAATTTACCGCGATAATTTCCAGAGGAAACACAAAGGTAAACCTTACAGGGTATATCGCTAGCAATGGGGCTATTAGACTACTACTAATAATCTCTTAACCATAAATTGCAAATATAGCACAGCTAGGGGTGTCATGTCTACTCTCAGTAGGGAGAAAGAGATTCACTTGATGGCGCCCCGCCAGCGTATACTGATAGCACAGGCAGGGTTATCACTCCATTAACATTCATTTAATAACCTTTTGCTAGTCTAGGATAAAAAAGATTTTGGCAGGATCTCTGTTGAGGACTAATAAAAAAACAAATCTTTATAATAAGTAAAAATCTAATTTTAAATTAGATGTAATACTTTATTGCAATAAAATATTAAACTTATCTTACTACTTAATACATTTGTAAATGATGATTCAAGATCTTAATGTCATACAAATTAATAAATAATTACTCTATTCTTATGACACTGTAGATACTTTAATAAATTATATTGATAAAATATTTAAAAAATTATATCTGTGTTACATGATTCAGATGAAATAAATTGTTGCTGCAAATTATGTATAAGTATATATCTAATGCATAACTCACAAGTACTATCAAAAATGGTCCATTAGCTATTAGTCATGTCTGTTTTATGTCTAATAAACTTCAAACTAACAATTTGTCTTCATATCACTAGATATATACGAGGTTTGTCCGGAAAGTACGTATAAAAGTTTTTTAAAAATTTTATTTTACAATTATTCAGGTAAATCAATTTTATCCCCTTCAAAGTACTCCCCCTGTGACATAATGCACTTGTGCCAACGCCGTTTCCACTGTGAGAAGGCTCCTTGAAAGTCCTCTGGTTGTAGGTTTCTCAGCTGCCCCGTCGTAGCTTTTTTTATCTCATTTATGTCCCCCAAATGCCGCCCCCGAAGTACCAATTTGGTTTTTGGGAACAAGAAGAAGTCACACGGGGCCAAATCCGGCGAATAGGGGGGTGTTCGGTCACCGTAATGGAATTTTTACTCAAAAACTCACGGACAACAAGAGAGGTGTGGGCAGGGGCATTGTCGTTGTGAAGAATCCAATGCCCCTCTCGCGCCAATTCTGGACGAACTCGTGCCACACGAGCTTTGAGGCGTCTGAGCACATCGACGTAGAATTTTCCATCAACTGTCTGGCCTGGAGGGACGAATTCTTGATGGACAATCCCCCGAACATCGAACTCTTTCTCGGCCCTCTCTGAATCTTTTTAGCCACTTGTGGACGGTTGGTTCCTTCACAGCATCATCCCCATAAACTGTTCTGAGATCGGCAAAAATTTCACGGCCATTCTTGCCGAGTTTCGAGAGAAACTTGATTACGACGCGCTGCTCTTCAACGGAAGCGGGCTCCATGCCGACGGGGTTTCGTTAAGAGGTAACTTCACAGATGGCGTGACAAGCCAGTTCGCACCGTACGGCGGTCAGACCAGAACTGAAGCATTGTTAGGGACATAAGGAAGGGGTCCTGCGCTTACCTGGCCTCCCCACTCCTCTTTCTCGCATTCCAGAACACTTTTATACGAACTTTCCGGACAGACCTCGTATAAGTAGACCTTGTACTATGGGTTCTAACCCATAGTACAAGGTCTACTTAGTTTGCAACTAGATGGCGCTGTATAATATGTAGTGTGTAGAGTTTAATTAGTACACAACTAAATGTCTGAAAATAGAATATCAACTAATATTACTAGAGGGAGAATGTACAAAAGTCATTTGCTTGGATATATCTGTCCCTTTATAGTTCTACCATGAAGCAGTTGTGTTTGCATGGTTGTTTGAACGGCAGTTAATTTACAAGGTACAAAGAAATAACACCTGTGTCCTCAGGAATGGCAACACAAGGGGGGGGGGGGGGAGATATAATGGATCAAACAGTATATTACGTCTATAGACGACAGTTACCACTTTCCATCAGGTGGGCCATTAGCTTGTCTGCCATTCTAAGTTGCATAAATAAAATTCTATTGATTTCATTATAGTTTCATAGGTTTTTACAAAACAAACTTATGGCAGTATGAACATCAAAATGACTGAAGACACAAGTTGGCAAATTACTAATAGACCGTAATAGTTCATTATCTATCTGATAATTAACAACAGATTATAAAAAAGATTGTACTATTTACTTAAAACTATTAGCCTTAGGGACAAGCAAAATTATGCAATCAGTCATTTGTGGAAAAATGATATCCAAATAAATATTACTTTATGTATATATAGTTACAGTGTGTGTGGGTCTTATTTGCTCTGTTTGAGTTTGGGTCTGAGTTTGAACAGCTTCTGTCGGTCTTGGTTGCTTAGCTTTTTTTCTTGCAGCATCACTCTCAGCATAGTACATACCAAGTCTAGTCTTTATAGCAGCCAAAGCGGCACCATTTATCTCTTCATGAAATATGTTAGTATATCTCCATTGTTTTACCAGAGGACCTCTTTTTCTTTCTTTTTTAATTTTCTTTTCCATCTTAATTTCATTGTTTTGTATAATTTCTGTAGTTTGAGCATTTTGGTATGGAGTGTTGTCTATTGCAAGGGTTGTGTTCTGTGGAGGTTCAGGCTTAGTTTGCAGTACAATATATGTTGTAGGGGGCTGTGCAGGCCGGGTTGCAGTTGACTGCAGTAGTATTCCCATACTCTGAGTTCCGTTTTGAGGCTGGTAGAAGTTTGTTGGCGTCGAAGTGGTTAGTGTTGCTGTTTGATACTGATTCTGAAAGTAGTTCTCAGCAATATTCACTAAATGACCACTACCAGGATAAGACAGGGTTCCAAAAGAAGGCTCTGGAGGTGGCTGTGACTGGACTGGTTCATTAACTATAGCTATTTCCACATTACGTTTTGATTTAGGCATTGTTGCTGATATGTTATCTGGATCATATGTCTTTATATAGTCTTTCCACATTTTAGAGATATTGATTTCCAAACCTGCTATTTTATCCAATCGAATGAAGTCTTTCAAACGATGAGTATGAACTATTGAATAAATATGATTTTTTATTTGATCAACAACACCTGTAGGTAAACGCACTTCCCCTGAACGCCTATGACTATTTTTCCCTCGGTTATCACTAGGAAACATCACTCCATCATCCATTTTCTTACACAGAACACGGACTTTTCTTTCAGTTATTGCATGAATATTTTTAAAAGCTGTTTGACATACTTGAGTTTCTCGCCCTTTAACCCTTACAAAATATTCAAATGTGCATGTTCTCCTGCTGCTTGATTTTACTCTTTTCCTTTTTACATCAACTTGTCTCATAAGACCAAACAAGTACGCATTTTGTTCATCGTGAGTTTTCATCGAGTAGAAACCTTGAAAAGTTTTTAATCGAACATCTTCTGGAACTTTTTGAAAACACAGACGCCGACAGTTGCAATCGGGGCCAGGTTGCTTCGGAGGCACAACTTTTCCATTTGCGTTTATATATTCTAGTCCAGCTATTCTTAAACGTTTTTGCTTTTGTTTGTGCCATTCTGAAAGTAAAATTTTAAGCCTGTATATCTTTATTTATTATGAATAATGAAGATAAATACGACCGTATCCGTTAACACACATCTATAACTATAATAGACATGCTTTCGTTAATGAATATGTTGAATGAGTGTAATTAAAAAATTATAAACAAAAGTCTAATCTAAATGAAAATACAGAAAAAAAGACAGGGAAAACTATTTCAAATCTTTGTCTTTCGTATCAAAAAGTAGTAAGAGTCAAAAATGTAACAACTTATTATAGATCTATCATTTGATGCAAGTAGGCAGCGGAAGATGATTTTTACAATATTCTTTCAAAATATCTTGACTGTAAAATCTTAAACCTACCTTCTGGATTTCGTGTACGTCTCTTTACAACTTTGCCGTTTTTATTAAGCTTTATTTTTCGGTCATTAGTTGAGACATCGGCCATTTTGGTATCAAAGCAAAATTGAATGAGTGAGTAGCGCAGTATGAAGTATAGATAGATAAATAGAGCAAAGATAAAGTATGCAATCGAATAAGATAATTTGTAGATACATTAAAAAATGACTACATCGAATGGTTGCTTTTATATTTATAACTTCAATAATCGAGTACCTGCCTATATTATACTACGTTTGTAACAAACAACAAGTCTTTATATTTACAATAGTTCATATTGGTTTTTAGGATAAAGAATTCATCAAAGAATCAAATTAAGTAAAGGAGAAATTAATATTGTAATAATTTTCGTTCGGATCGTCAATAGAACATAGAAAGAAAAATGTGAAACTGTGCGATACGTGAACGCGATCTTGCCATAATGTTATAATATTGATTAAAAAATATTTTTGTTTTATATTTTAGTAATGAAAATATATTATATTATTATTATCTTATTATATTAGTATTATCAAATCGGTCTTTAACTGTCCACTGTTGACTTCTTCTTGGGGGGTTACACCAGTAGTTGCTACGCTTGGCAGATGGATTAGCAACTGCAGTTAGGTTTTGGAAATATTTTAAGAGGAATGCTACTGCCCATCCCTCGCCCTCCCTTAATTACCTTTTTCGATACCCACGGTAAAGAAAGGGAAGGTTTATTTTATGCCGGGACGACATAGACATATATATTTATTGGATTTTTGTTTATTATGATCAAAATGATCTATAAGAGAATTTAATGTTTTACAAGTAAGATTTAATATTATAGTTGTAGAGTTACATAGCAATTACTTTATTTAAAAAAAAAACTATGATATCCAGTAAATTTTAACCGTAGATTGATAAAAATCGAGTTTTTTTTGTAGTTAGCTAGGAGGTATATTGTTATTTTTTCGTTTGCTCCATAACATCATTGTATTGTTATTTTTATAATACATATAATATGTACTCTCACATAATTACGTAGTATCTTCTTTCTACGACGGGCACTAACCTTCAATCTATGTCAAAAGTACTCTGTAATCACAGAGCAAGCAATAATTACGTTGTAAGAGTTGGACCGAGTTGATATTTACGGAATCTTGGAAAAAAATAATGCATGTTACCTTTCCAAATCAACAATATGTAAAAAATTATTAAAATAAAATACCAAAAGAATATCTGTAGTGTTGTATCATTATCGATATATGTCTCCATTTAATATATCGAAACACAGTTGCCATAATAAACCTAACTATTTCGTAACATATATTTTTCAAATTTTACAAGAAACATGGACAATAATATTAACAATATTTCTAACTAAGAAGTATTGTACCAAGTCAAACAGAATTTAAAAAAAAAGTATTCAGTTCTAAAGAATATATACAAACTATATTATCTGTATATAAGAGAAGTAGCCATAATATTTGTAATTATAACATTTCTTTAAGTTAATTGACTTTGAAAATTTTACACTATATATTGGGTAAGGCTGACAAGGATGACACCTATTAATATTAATATTTTTACAAAAGAATATTATAATTAGTTATTTAATATTATACTTATTTATTAAGTATCAGTATACTTTAATTTATAGAGAATTATTTTTCAATTTCGTTATTATTGTAGTGCTTATTCTTTTTGGAAGACGAAGTGATTACTTGGTGTCATTGTCGTCATTGGAGTCTGTGACAATTGACGGCTTGTAAAGTAAAAGTGTTCTATAGTGACAGGTGTTTGTGATGTGATCAGTTTTCTTGATTTCATTTCATTTCTTAAAATTGACTCATACATTACCATCATACAGAGAAATTTTATTTATTTAGAATTGTATAGCACTTTTCTGTTTACAACAATCGAATAGGTAAGTTGTTATAAGTCTGTTTTTATATTATTTTACATAGGACCTGTTATGTTTGGAGCAAACGGTATTATGTGGTCCCTTTGAACTATTAAGAAAAACCCAGAAAGGTCTATTTACTCTAAAACCTGGTGTGATGCTGTAGGAATTATACCTACACTTCAAAAGAAAAACTTATTGTAATTTCGTAATAAAGGTAACATTTGTCCTGTTTATACTTTCAATATAATATTTCAAAATGTTTGTGCGGTATCTCCGTCTTGGTAACTTTAAGAAATCTTCATGATTAATATAGCTATTTTTCCATTTTTAACACAACAGAGAAAATTAAATTTAATATATTATACATTTAATTGGTTAACTGTCTGTGGATCATGAGCTGGTAGCAATACAAATGAATTGTGAAATGTTTATGAATCATCCATATAATAATTAAAAAAATATTGACAGTTCTGAGCCTTGGGGCTGTATTTCACTGTATAGGTAAACTGATATGTTTCAAGAGTTTTGGCATAGAACTTTTGTAAACAATAGGAAATATTGTTACAACAACATATTATTTTAATTATCGTTTGCAGACAATGGCCTTCCAATCACCTATGCCCAGTAGAGACTTTTTGATGGATATTTTCAGAAGGTAAAGCAATTTTTATTCTTTTATTTTCAATGAAATATAAATAAAATTTTATTTAATAGTAGCTATCTGTTGATGCCTGTACTTCAAAATATGTACCTCTTGTTTGGTCTATTTCATATGTGAACATTAGATATTCACACATAATATGAAAATAATAGTTCTAAATAGTATTATTTTATTTTAAATTTTCCATAAATAACAAGAGTGTGTATAGTAAGTCACAATAAAGCAAACAAGAAATGGTTCTAGAACCTATAATACAGTACATTAATAAATAAAATCAATTCATAATACCTGACTATATTTTGTAATTTGTATTCTATTTAAAGCCAAGCATTTATTTTGCACAGCTCTGTATGTATATGCCTTGTACTGTGCAGTATATTATTTGCATCCCCTTAAAGCAAAATTTTATTTTAAAATTTAAAGGACACTACTGGATGAATAAAAAAGATGGTCAGATATGACAAATCTAATCAGTTCATCAAACTCTCATTGTCTAATTGTATATAAACTAATTTGCTGTGTTGCCCTGGTATAGAATATGTCATATTTTAATTATTGATATATTATTAAGTTTAAGGATGTTATTATGTTATTGGCCTAGGATATTTAAGTTCATGTTATGGCAGTAATAGTTATACATGAACAGATTACAAGTGGGTATTACAATTGGTTTGCACCAACAATTTGTAGAGTGAGGTGTTGTAAAAAAAGAAAATGTGAAGTGTCACTAAGTGTATGAATAAAATGTATTAATGAGTAAATAATTGTATGTATGTATATATATTGAATAAATGTGCCACCTCTTCCTTACCCATTGGTGTCATAAGAGGTGACTAAGGGAATTTAATGGTTGAAGGATAGGCAGCAGCATCCCTCTTAAAAATAACTATAAGCCTAACTGTAGTTGCCAACCCTCTTGTCATGGGGGAGGCCTATGTTCAACAGTGGATAGTTAATGGCTGATGTGATGATATAAACTAACAGAATAGATTTTTCTAATCTTAATGGAATGAAGTCAAAATCATTATCATTCTTTGAAGGGAGTGTTTGACTAGTGAAACTAACCAGTTCCACCATAGAATCATGGGTCGTAAAATAATAATATTTTTTTATTATTTTACGACCCATGATTCTTTGGTAATATTGATTGATAATATTTAGTTGTTATTTTTTACTCACAAAACTTATATTAATGTATAAAATTATAGCATGGGTAGATTCGTAGTTTTACATAATTTCAATGGTTTCACTTTGTATAGACTTGTTTACAAGCTCTTTTAAATTGTCACTTCTTTATGATCCTGTCACTATAGTATTGTTATTTGCTGAAAAAAACACTTAAAAAATTCAGAAATGACTTTTCAAGTCTATGTATTATATTTTAAATTTACACAAGAGTACACAATTATTTTATATTACATAAATAAATTTGATGTGGGTATTGTTCAGAGCATAATGCATGCTCCTACTGCAAAAATTGCCTTGTGCTTAAATGATTAGTAAGTAGAATTATTTAGTTATAATTATAGTAGTAAATTCCTACGACATAACAGTCAATTAATATCCTGTTAGCTGTTATCGTGTTAAATTTTTTTTTAATTTTTTCAATGTATTAATAGTTATTCTGCTATTCGGAGCGGAGACGAATCTAACAAATCAGACATCATTAAAATCGGTCCGGCTGTTTATGTATTTATTTAAACTTTATTGACCAATGAAATTTTGTACAAAATGTGTACTTAATGCTATAGGCATTCTCTACCAATTTTTCAAGTCAAACAAAAATCAGTCATTCTTGAATTATAAAGGTGTAACTAATCCAACTTTGTTTTATATATTTAGATTTATATGGATATAAAAGACTATAGTTAGCCGTGTGGTCCCGGCATAGAATAGACCACCACTTTCATTCCCATGGGTGTCGTAAGAGATGACTAAGGGAGGGAGAGGGATGGGCCGCAGCATCCCTCTTAAAACATCTCTAAAGCCTAACCTGCGATTGCCAATCCACCTGTCAAGCGTGGCGACTATTGACAAAACCTCTCAAGTAGGAGGTTTATGTTCAGCAGTGGACAATTCAAAGCTGATATGATAATGATGATAAAAGAGAGATAAGATTCTTTTTTTTTAAATATTTATGTATTATTTAATAAGGTAAAATTCCTGAATCAGTATAGGGATAACCAATTCATAGAAATTAATAAACTGTACTAGAATTTTCATGGTATTTATAACTGTAAAATGGTTATTATGTAGGTATGCAAATACTAGCTGTTTCCCGCATCTTTGCGTAAATAAATATATAACTGTGTGTAGTAAATTTCATTGATTTCTGTTCAGCCATTTATTTATTAATTTAGTTTTGTGTAACAAACATACAAATGCGGAAAATCAAAACATATTTATAATGTATCTACCTAATGACAGGAAATATAGAAGTATTTCTAATGTCTTTTAACATTTAATATTGAATAGTTTTGTTAATACCAAATTTAATTCAAGTATATATGACCATGAGCTTCCACGACCTGTTTTATTGCGCAATTATTAGCAATGCTTGTTAAGTATGACGTCATAATAACATGAAGTAATTTTTGATATGCCTATGTGTAACAATAGTTGCTATATATCGTTGTCGTTGTATCAGTTAGCACTTTATTATGTTTGTATTGTCTAATGACAAAAAAACTGTAAACGTTGTTTATAAGGACATTCTGTAGTAGGTAGGTATTTTTAGTATCAGCATTGCACCTGTGCGAAGCCGGGGCGGGCCGCTAGTATATTATAATTTTATTGACTCATGGGTGACAATGGGTATGCCAGCTTCATAGGGGATGGATATCTCTATAAAAAGTTTGTTAAATCAGTTTGTCAGAGACATCATTAGCTGAAAACACCCAAAATTTGCTGTTAGGATTAAAAAAATACTCACCGCATTCTATTCTATAGGGTTTATAGAAAGGTCAATTATATTTAATTGTTTTAATTTTTATTTATAGAGTTGACAAAGACCGCAGTGGATATATTTCGGCTGATGAACTTCAACAAGCTTTATCAAATGGCACATGGAACCCATTCAATCCAGAAACTGTGAGGCTCATGATAGGTATGACATAATAAGACCTTTGGAAATGTTTTATTTGATTTTTTTTTATGTTTATTTGTAAATAAACTTTCATTGAAAAAGGAGACTTCTTCCTAACCTTTTTCCATATGTATTTGGGGTCGGCATACTATGTTTTTTTTTCTTTCATTCACATCTATTTGTAGTCATCTCGCTATTCATTTCTTTTCTGGCTTTGTCATTTTTCACACAATCTATCCATTTCTTTCTGGGTCTTTTTATTTATAACCATCTACGATCCTTACTTGACACATACAGTAATACCATTACAGTAATACCTTTCTTAACACTTTCCCTTTTTTCCTGCGTATCACATGTCTGTACCAAATTTCCTCTTACATTCTCATTCTTGATCTTATCCATTCTTGTTACACCACATTCCCACTCAACATTCGCAATGCAATTGTATGTAGTTGCCTTTCAACAGAATATAAATATAGCAGAGAAAATATTAATTTATTGCGTCTAAAGATTTTTTTTGTGATGCAGGTATGTTTGACAAACAAAGCAGAGGCGTAATATCATTTGAAGATTTTGGTGCACTCTGGAAATATGTCAGTGAATGGCAAAACTGCTTCAGATCATTCGACAGGGACAATTCTGGAAACATCGACAGGCAAGAATTGAAGAATGCCTTGACGGCGTTTGGCTACAGATTGTCCGATGAAGTGGTCGGCATTATGGTTCAGAAATTTGACAGGTTTGGCCGCGGAACCATACTGTTCGACGATTTTATCCAATGCTGTGTTACGTTGTATGTAAGTACCAGTCATTTACATTGGTACATGACGTCTAAGTTAAGCGTAATTTGAAAACGTGGTGGAGAAATACTACTCGTACTTATTTATATTACTATAATTGGAAATATTTTCGACTCAGATAAAAGAAATATTGGGTTCGAATAGCTAACAGGCTCGAGGGTTAGATTTAACATTTTAAAATATTTTCAAATATATTTACACTATTTTCTCTTTAGTTGATTTTGTTATTACAATTTTATTATGAAAATAGATTATATTTTTTATTATCATATCCATATATATATACATTTTTTTTTAATGGAATTGAACCCCGCCTGTGCTAATGGGCTAATGCGCTGACGAGGCACTAGTGAGGGATGATAGGTGAGAATGAATGCAGGTCAGTTGGCCCATCATGACGAATTCGACAAGAATTAACCATGAGGATTTCCAAGGGGAACTGCATGGAGGTCGACCTGATAGGGTATATTGTTAGCAATGGGGCTTTTAGACCTCATTATTAACAAAGGCTTTCCTCCAAATATTTATACTTATTACCTGTTTTTGTATAGTTATTTTTAAATATTAAAAAAAATTCATTATTTATATTTTCAGACATTAACTTCAGCATTTCGCCAGTATGACACGGATCAAGATGGCGTTATTACAATACATTACGAGCAATTCCTCAAAATGGTCTTTGGATTAAAGGTATAATTGGGAGCGCAACTGTTTCTCGTTAATATTATTAAGAACATTTTATATTAATATCTGAATGTTAATATTTAGTTAGGTACTATACTCTCATTTTGTAACATCGTATTTGAATTATCTATTATATATATATATATATATAAAAAAAGAAATACTGAATACAATATGCAAAAAATGCAACGTTATTATAAAATGCAAAATTTTTCAAATTTTGTATGTAATTTTATTCTTATGATCTTAGTTTTTTCGTTATTATTACGTATATAAATTAATTATAAATTGTTATTCTCTTTAAAAGTAGGCAGGTAACTTCATTTTGCATTTATGGCCCCTCTTTTTGGATACCAGGAGTATATAACTTGCTCCAAGGAAAATACCTAGTCGCATTCTGTTTTGTTTTAAGAACCATTTATATGGTTTTTACCAACATATATATTGTTTTTTAACAGCTTAGATATATTTCATGTTGATTTATATCCTTGGAGAAGATTTTCAGTTAATAGAATACTATTGTTAAATTTTACATTGGTGTACCCTTTACAACTTAATATAACATATAATTGGAATGTTACAATAACTTTACAGTTAGCACAAAATATGCTATTATATTTTAGTACCTATACATAATTATATTGGCTAAGTAATATTAAGCAAATAATATTTACATTTAAAGGATTTTGGTCTGTTTGTAAAACAAACAAATCAAATAATTTATACTCTTATTGTTCTGGAATGGTATTAATCGTAGCTTTCTTATATTTTGATAATATATGTATATGGATTAAACTATAAATAAATGTTATTTCTCTAATGAATGGGGTATTTGTATCTAATAGTTATGATCGATAAATTGGCTCTCCCCATCTATTGTATGATTATTTTGCTTTATTTCCTATTTGTTATTGTTATAAGAAATAATATTCCACTGCGAAAATTCTGTTTTTGAAATAATAAATTATTAATTTTGATTATATTTTTTTTTTCAATTAAAACAGATATTGTTATTTCGAAAACGAATTTTCATTTCAATTTATTATTGTACGGAATTTTTCTATTATCCTTTTATATGTTAATATTAATTTAAATGAAAAGACCTTTTTCTATTCAAATTAAATGCCAATGATAATGTGGAGTTTTCTAATTGTCTATTTGTATTTCGTATTCACCGGCTTTGTCGGCGCACTAACTAGGTAATTTCTCTTCCGTCCAGTGTTGGCCGTAGACCCGCCAGTTGCCATGCTCACAGTTCTACAGAGGTCTGGGTAATATATGTATGTAATATTTATTTATTATTAAACGTCATACATACTACAAATATATATAACACTGTCAAATATATATATATAATCATAGCTAAATGAATTTATTCCTTTATGAAGCTAATGGCTTTTCATCATTCGTTCGCGTGACTGGATATAAAACAAGTCTATGTCCTTTTCTTCATCCTTAACACCTTAAATTTGAAATATTAGTATGGATTTTAGACTTTTAATATTTAATTTTACAATATTTTGTACAGTTTAGAAATAGTCTAATTAATGTCTAACTATTCTCTTGCATTTAGTATAAAATATGAATATGATTGTACATATTTGACAGTGGAATATTTTATTTTCGATACCATTATCATATTTGTGTACTGTACTTACCCGCATTATAATTAGATATTATGTTGTTATAGCTCTTCCCACCAACGATGCGATATACCAAACTGTTTATAGATACCGGCAAGTAACATGAGCATGCTTTTTTTTGTTCAAGTTGTTTGCCGCCGACTGTACATTCCAGTGTAAATCTGTTTTAGGATTAGCACTCACTAGCAGAACAGCATGGTACATAATAATATATACAGCATAGCATACATAGTACACTAGGTATAGCAGAGGTTCTCAAAGTAGTCCGTGACGTAATTTGTTTTGACAATGGCTTTGTAAACGATGGTGAAATACAAAATTCGTAAGTGCTTTGTGATGTGAACTGAAACTTGGCAACCTCTGTCGTTAATAAGATGATGAGCTAAATTTTATTCGAGTTAGTTACAGCATACTACAGACTGGCGTTTGGTTATGAAATCGACTAAAGATTAATGTCAATGTAAACCATAAATATTTTTTTGTCAGTGAGTGCTAATCCTTACAGCTTAGTGGTATGATCACACTATCTGTAGTTTCAAGTACCGATGGGTAATGCATGGGATTGTATTGAATATTTCACGTCGCTTTCACTCTAATTCGGCTCTTAATTATAACTTTTGCCTTAGTGAACAACTTTAACTAGCTATTTAAAGCATGCAAAATAAGAGAAAAGTTCGAAAAGAATTTTACATCTATACTATACAAGCTATAGCGGAAAGGGTATAAAAATTGGAAATCCAGCAATAGTCAGCGCTGTCAGTTTTATTAATATTAGTAGATATTGTGAAATCAATATGTCTTTTGAAGAAAATTTTTAAGAATACTATTACTGGATTTTAGGTTATTTCGTCCTTTTCGTTAGTTATACGTTGTTACTAGGTACAAAGGAATAACACCCGAGTCTTCAAGGAATGGCAACGCATAAGGGGTATCATGGGCGAAACAGTATGCTCTGTTGTGTCCATGGTGCTGCTTGTGTCTATGGGCGACGGTTGCCACTTTCCATCGGGTGGGCCGTTGGCTTGTTTGCCATTCTAAGTTATGTATAAAAAAAATCTTCACGCCAGCTCCCTTACGGGGTAAGCAAAGAATTTAGAATGTAGTTAGTAATGGAGAATGTTATGTACATACACTTTCTAAGGATTTAAAAATCCGAGAAAAAGTCTAAAACAATAAAAAAGATAAACTATGTCACTTTCTCTGCGGGCTTTAAAAGATATGTTTTTAAGTATGAATATATATATATTTTTATATAAATTTCTGTATAGTGTGTAGCTGAGTTATGTAGTATATAGTACCTACAATATATGAATTTCTTCAATATATAATATACTGATATAGGGGTCAATAATTGTGTATAGTATTTGTAACTTGTGTTACGTATTCCTTTAATATTTTGAAATCTGATAAATATAGAAAACCTGATAGAAATATCTAAAGATAATATTTATATGGGGATTGTGTTTTAAAAAAGTATGTAAAACAGTGGTAGTTCTGCATACATAAGTATAATCTCCCCCCTTCCCCCCTGAAATACGTATCACTCCCAGCACAAACCATCACTCCTTAGAATCTTTGGATTTTCTTATATATTTCTGTACTTTAGTCACCTGATGAAATTACTCGTAAAAATCTATATCGATAAAGTTTGAATAAAAAATGGTGTATCTTACTAGATCACGATATTATCTAAGTTGCTTACATAGTGCGTGGTTTATGTAATTTTATTTGTAATTAATTTATATTACAACAACAAGTACGATTTCTCCCTATATTTGACATAAATACTATGTACATATTGTTGTTTTAAATTAATATCTATCGGTTTGACTTCCATGTAATTTAGTTAGTCAGGCTCATATTTATTTGGATGGCGTTATAGCCGCTCTAGATTAAGGGTCCCGAATAGTCCTGAAACTAGTCGAGCTTTCTTGACCAAATTATATGTAAGTTAAACCGGTAGTTATTATTTAATACATCAAAATATAATGTGTATTTGTTATTTTAACCTAATATTTTTGTTTCATAGGGACCAACTATTTTTTTTTATTAATGTTATAATGGAGAAATTTTGTTTTAGGTACTATATATTGACGACGCAGTAATATTAGATAATAGGGTTCCGTATAAAATTTGACAATGTAACCCTTGTAGCTAAACTATAAGTAAAGATATTAATTGTATTATTTTTTTTGTTGTCGCAAATCTGAAACTGATGAAACTGTCTCAGATGAAAAGTAAAAATTTGCATCAACGACTCGACTCGTCTTAATAGCACATTTGTTAAAGAAGCGCCAAAGTAGAGGTACATATAGTTTATATGTAGAATGATTCGTTGCTAAGTATTTTACATAAACGTAGTTTCTACTATGATACATAATAAGTGGATGTGACAAAGTCATAAAACCCTGGCCTTTTATATACTAATTACTGTAAAACAGTAAAATAATTTTCGCATGCATTGACAGGTTATGACCCTCATTTTAGGTTAAAAGAAGGAATGTATTAAGTATACATTCTTAGATAAGTTTAATTGAAAATTGATATAGTTACGTATACATTTAACGTTGAACGATAGATTTATAGCGATAAGCTCCAACAATAACGCAAACGAGACAACCTAATAATTTTTATTTATAATAAATATAGAAAATACATACTTATTATGAAAGAATTTATAGAATGAATAATATTGTTTTAAATTCATTTAACAAAGGTTGTCCTTCTCTCTCCTACTCGCTGTATCCAACAGAGTCCGTAATTAGAATTGTTTCAATATTTACCAACTACCTAATTGAATGCAATGAATAAATAAACCTGAGGGCCTACCATGAAATGGTTTCCGAAATTTTGAAGCCGAAATTAAAATTACATAATACATACCGTTTAAATATATTAAAATATCGTTCCTTTAGACTTTTATGATAGGATTTATGATGAACAAACTGCTGCACCTATTTTGGTCTGAACAAAAACGCGAAATTGAGTCCGAAAAATCGGAATTTCATTTCATGGTAGAAAGCCAGATCACGCCTCTTCGAAGGATCAAACGAAGGTCCTTTGCTTCAAATTTGTAGAACTACGCACAATAAGTGTGTACCGTACCGTTTAAGAATTTTCATAAAGTGTGGCAACGTCGGCAGTATATAATAATAAATATGATTCAGACGTTGCTACATTTCTGTACATAATATTTTACACGATCGTTAACTATGTAGCTTATAGCACTCTCACATTTAATATAAATCACCATACAACACCATATAGTAATTCAACAAGTTGCCACGGTGCGCCAAAATAAGTACATCTCATACAGGTGAAAACGGTATTATCAGCATGTTTCTACACAGCGTATCCAGCTGTCACTGGTTAGCTGTTTTTCAGTCCATGTTTCTTTGGGGGAAATGTCCAGTTTAACTGGTAGAAAAAAAAAGTTCTATAATTCCTGTATACATCCATTCTTTATGCCAGGTTGTCTGTAAGAGATTGCTTTTAGCGATAAGGCCGCCTTTTGTATATGCACATTCTGTATAAATACTCCTTGTATACATCTCTACTGTGCGCAATAAAGAGTTTATTATTATTATTATTATACATGATGCCACGTGAAATTATTATTCAACTTTAGCAGTTGGGTAAAAACAGCTCATGAATCAGCTCATTTTGCCAAATTTTCTTAACTAGTTCTTCATACTTCTATGTATATCTACAACTGCTCAACGTAATGAACGTTTCGTAGTTGTTTATTTGTAAAATTTCTACTATAGAATGTTTGTACATTTTCTACTATAGAAGAAAGAAGTCGTGTTTAGATATTCTTATAAAAAAAGATTCTACTACTAAAAAAAAAAAAAAATTAACTGAACAATATTATTGATTTACAAAGTTTTTAAGATCTGTCAAGTACTTTCCTTGTATAAATCATTATTTATCATTCATTATATTTTCAGTTGGCAATTGACTAGTTGTAGTTATTATACCTATAAGAAATACGCATTTAACTTTTTGATTTCTAGCTACTAAAGCTTCGTTTACGAATAGACACAGTTAAGCGTTTTATGGGATTAATCTAAATATAAGTATCTATGGAGTATTCGAGGGGTAAAGCGGATTTTTTCAACTTTCGATAGCTCTTGGTTCGATTCTTAAACAATATATTTGTATACTTGAATATATTTATTATAATCGTTATAGGCGTTTATTATGTAATAATATACTTACATATAATTAAATGAAATACACAAAAATATATTCGAATTAAGAATCTCTTCTTTGAAGTCTCTTACAAAAGTTATTTGGATATTACAAAATTTGCTTTGTTTGAAACTAGATGGCGCTGTCTTATGTTAATATGAAATTGTGAGAGTCAACGAGACAATAAATTGCTGTTTTAATGACTAAAATTGGAATGGTATCTTTGTATAATTGTAATTTGTTTTTGCAGACGGTGTTTTATTTAGAGACGATAAGTGGGAATTGAAATTAGTTTAATTAGGTCTTCGTGATGATTTATGCGGATGCAGGTGGCTCAGAACCGTTCCTTATGGCTGTATATGGTGGGGGCCTATGTTCAGTAGTGGACAGATAACGAATGATATAATTATGATGATTTATGATAGTTTCCAGGGAACAGAGGAATAACACCTGAGTCCTCAGGATGGCAACGCATGGGGGGTATCATGGACGAAACAGTATACTCTGTTATGTCCATGGTACTGTTCATGTCTTTAGGCGACGGTTACCACTTTCCATCAGGTGGGCCGTCAGCTTGTTTGACATTCTAAGTTGTATAAAAAAAAAAGTTATATTGACAGCAGATCTGTTACTAACAATGCCTCTCTTAAGTATACATTATTTGTAAGACATGTGTGAACTATTCTAGTTTCTAGCTACAATCTGCGAAGTGCGTTACATCCAGCTTAAAACTCAGCCTTTCCGTAAACAAAGCTTATTCACGATAGTTTCTCTAATTTAATAATATATGTATTTAGTATGTACATGATTTAATATACAATTTTGTACTGATTTATTATAAACTTTTATATTTAATACATATTCTTATGTCGCATCTATTTCGTTTCATTTACCGTGCCTACATAGTATTCTATCCCAATCGCTCAGTTAGAATTTTGTCTTTTTAGATTTACAATATGTACTGTTAAAAATAAAAATTAGCCTTTATTATTACGGTTCAAAAACTTATAATAAAAAAGAAAAATATTACATCATATCAGCTGCTTACTGCACATAAACGTCCCTCCCCCCCTATAAGAGGAGTTTTGCCAGTAGTTGCCAAGTTTGGCAGATGGGTTGGTAACCACAGTTAGCCTTTGGGTGGTATTTTAAAAGGGACACATTATTTTATAGCAAGAGATATTTCAAATAATAATAAATTGTCAATAAATATCATTATTTGATTACATATGTCATTATATTGGTAAGTTTTAGTACCGTGTTTGTTACCCGCATAGGTGAATTCTAATACCTGCATAAAGTTAACTAGAAGATAACGCCACCTCGAGAATAAATATACACATATAAATATTATAATGCCATACAGTCCTGACATAGAATTTATCCCTTCCTTTTCCTGTAACAGGCTATTAAGGGAATTTAATGGTCGAGGGATGGCAGTATCCCTCCTAGAAGTTACCAAAGCCTAACTGCGGTTGCCAATTCACCTGCCAAGCATGGCAACTGCAAAATTTTATATATACTTACTATTCGGGACTAAATCCTCTATATACTTACTATTCTGATAGAGAAGGACATAGGCTACTTTTTTTATTTCAGATACTCAACATAACATTGGCTGTATATTTATTGAATGAAAATGCTTTTAAAATATTTATAAATATAATTATGTATACCTATGTACGATATTTTGCGCAACATTTAAGGCTGACAGGCCACTTAGCTCAATAAATTGTCTTATTCTACTTTTTCACTCTTTATTTTCCAAGCGCCAATCGTGTATTTCAACCATATGAGACCTAAATCAACGCCCATCTGTATCCATGACAGTACCGGAGTCACTTTTGATCCATCAATCTCTGTCCACCGTACAGGAATCTCAGCGATGGGAATGTTTAGTTTTCTTGCTATGTACAGTATTTCTACATCAAAAGCCCTGAAATAATATTATTATTGACTGATATTGTTATTATTAATGAACTAGCGTCCCGTCCCGGCGTCGCACGGGTAGACATTTTTAAAATTTCCGTTCCCGGCTCTGCTCCTATTTATCGTAGCGTGATGAAAAGTATATTATAACCTGCCCAGGAGTATGAAGAATAATTGTACCAAGTTTCGTTAAAATCCGTCTAGTTGTTTTTGTTTCTATAACGAACATACAAACAAACAGACAGACAGACAACAATTTTACTGTTTGCATTTTTGGCATCAGTATCGATCACTAATCACCCCCTGATAGTTATTTTGGGAATATATTTCATGTACAGAATTAACCTCTCTACAGATTTATTATAAGTATAGATATAATAGTGTTAATAATATTTTTACACCAAAAAAAGAAGTTATGTGAATAATGGCGTTATATACAGTATAAATGCTATTACTGTTATTATTTTAATTAATATATTTTAATTAATAAATAAAAAAAATAGGAAATACTTCAGTGAAAAATTACCATCGATTGACATGCAAACTTTCAAAGCAAGCATTTGCAGACTTTCTGGTGAACAATTTGAACCCGCACTGTGTGTCTTTGATGCCTTTTACAGTAAACAGCCACACAAGGAAGTGAAAGCCATACATCAAAATGTTTCTGGAAAACAAAATATAAAATACGTTTATAGATTTTACTCTTTACAATAGCTTTGATAAAAATAGCTCCAATCACAATAGAGAAACACATACGCTGCAATTAGTTATGATGATATATACTTCTAGATTTTTCATTAATAATCTGACTGTATTCCGCACAGTATTGGCGTTGCTTCTGAGTCATTAATACTCTTAAATTTAAATTTGATATTACAATGAAAACTTTATTCTAATGACCAATATGAACTAAATTTCTAATACATTTAAGACAAAATTATTATAAATTTAGTTATTGATGATCCACAAAACATTCTGTGAAATTATTATAATATTAAGAGAAATGCAGCCTCAGAATTGAGTACATTGTATGTTTATGAAAAAACTAGCTCTTAGAGTACATCTACATGTGAAGAAGTCTCACCTACTGGTTACTACATAACTACTTGTTCTCTTAGATACAACCATTAAATAAACAAAAATTGTCATCTTCCAAGTTTATATAATGGAGGTAATTTAATAGACCGATTCTGATAAAACATTTCAATATTTTATTTGGGCTGCTAGATATTAAAAATTAGTAGGAATTTGTTTAATTTTTTTTCTGTGATGGTCACATATACATACAGACATAAATGTGACTTTTAAAAGTGACTAATTTTGGTTCCTATAAGAAAGTCTTAATGAGCATTTTTTCGGCTCTACATATACCTGAAAACACTTCTCTTAGCTAGAGATTCCTTTTCTAAATGTGCTCTGGATCCAATGACTAATATGTCACAGTTGCTTATTTCAGCTGGCTGTGTAATAGGGTCATATTTAGCAATACTCTTTAGAGCAGCTTCCAGTTTTGTTAAATCCTCAAACTTTGAAGCGCCATCTGCATCAGCAAATAAAATTAATGCTCCTCTGCAACTTTGTACTCCCTGAAAAAATATTATATACCTACCTAAATTATACATAGTCATATACAGGGTATAAGGGATAGGTTGGCAAAAACTGAAACAGTGAATTCAGACCATTTTACTGAACTGAAAACCAATGAAAATACTTTCCGGATTTTTTTTTTTAATTTAAAATCATGTAATCTATGATATATACAGTGAAATACTATGCAATGTATTAAAATCCTATCGCAATGCACTACCTACAAAAAAGCGCCATTTACTGCGCGCTGTAGATATCTCGCGTCGCGTGGAACATAGTACGTCGAAAATTTAAAATACATTGTGTGGCGTCAAAACTAAGAATCGTTAATAATATGGCTGTGGTTTTTCCCGTGGGAAAATAATCTGCCATCTGAAACAGACTATTCATCTGAATCAGCTGTTTTTGTTTTGGCTCATCTGACCCTTCTACCCTATATATGTTGATTTTCAATTATGTTTCTGTATTAAAAGAAGCTAATATCATTTTATGAGATTATTTGCATTAATTTTAATGAGATATATGAATGCCTGGAAACTGACGCAAATTAAGTTTATATTGTTGTGCTCATGTTTCTGTACATATTTAGAACACAGAAAAAAGTATAAACATAAATTATAAACATATTTTATGAACCAGTAAGAAAACTATGTATAAAAAACAAGTACTGAATTTTATTTATCTATTTATTAATTTCAAAATTTATTAAGAATTTCCATTTTATTTCAATGTGTCTAATTAAATTTTTTTTACTATATTACACTGAATTACACAAGGAATTGCATTTATATGTTAATGCAAAACATAATGCATTACCATTACATACTCAGTATCTACTGAATTTTTGTAATAAGATTTCATAAATGAAATTAAATTTATTAATAAAATTCTGATATAAGCCTTTACTTACCAACCGTACTGCACCACCTTTCCCCCTATTTTTGATGAGTTCTAAACACCGAAGTTTGTCAGTCCCCAACTTTTCTGCATAAGATTGAGCCACTGTTACTGTTTTATCTCTGCTTCCATCACTGACAACTATTATCTCATACTTGTATGAGGGATATTCTTTCAGCCTCTGTTCAAGGAACTCTATGGTTTCATCAAGCATTGGTGGCACTGTAAGTTTTAATGCAACACTTATTATGACTATATATAGTTGTTTAAGTGTTGTGTTGCTTTACCTACGTGGTTTCTGAATGCTAATGTAACATAATTTCTGTGACTCTGTATTTTTGTGATAATAAATAAAAAAAAAGTAAGCTGAAAATAGTTATGGTTTTGAATTTAGAATCACTATAGTATGAAACAAATGACCATTTGGTCTTGACATAGAATGGGCTATCAATTCCTTTCCATTGTTGTAGTAAGAGGTGACTAAAGGAACTCAATTGTTGAGCAGTAGTGTCTATCATTAAACATCACTAAAGCCTAACTGCGGTTGCCAATTCGTCTGCCAAGCATGGCAACTATTGGCAAAAATCTTCTAATGATAAACTGCCTATAGGGAAGGCCTATCTTCAGCAGTGAACAGATAATGACTAATACGATGATGGTGATGATTATAGTATGAATGTTGATAAAGTTTTACACATAAGTAAACCTTTATAAATTTACTGTTTATGTTAATTTATTACTTTTATAATTGTTGAACTTAAAATTCATTATAAAAATGATATTTGAATAATGAATTTTAGGTATACTTATTCTACTTTTCAACAAACTATGTGTGCAATTTATTACTTTTTTGTCATGGCAACCTTTTGTTTACAATTTTGATCTCGAGTTTTATTTATGGCTTTACATATCATGTAATAGTTTTAAATATATGATTTTGATAACAGAACATATACATATATTACAGTAAAGAAACTTACATCTATCCTCTTCATTGTATGCAGGTACAACAACACTCAAATTCACACTGCAAGGTTCAGTGATACTGGGAAATTTTAATCTTTCATTTTTTTTGCTATCCAGGAATGTTTCTTCTTCAGTGTACTTCTCAACTATTGGGTATGGTTTTGTTGTTATATACAGTGTGAAAGTCAACTAAAAAGAGAACAAATTTAATTAAAAACTAATAATACATAATTTCATTATTTGTCAGTATTATTGGTAAAGAAATTTATACTATCATTTAAATAATATATACATAAAAAACATTCATAGCTCCATTAAACTATTTTGCAGTTTTTGCATACAAAATATCTCTAGAAATTCTACATAGTATAAAACAATATTGACTAATATTGGTTTCACTGTTTATTTCTTCTAAACCACGTAAATGATTCTGATAAAGGATTTACTATTATTATATATTTTTTATTATGAACGGTATGTATTTTACAATATATATAATAATAATAATATTCATAATATATTAGGTATATACTAATAGAAAACAGGACAACTATTTATAACATTGAAATACTGTTAATCTATTAAGAGAGCTCTTATACTAGATAAATGCAGATACATAGAAATATTTTTTGTTCGTTAAAAACCGGCGGACCCATAAGAAGACACAAAGTAGCATAGAGCATAATTTATTTCTGGATTATTTACAGAATGATAAAACCAAATAGTTTGTTGGTATATAAGTAATATTTAATTGCAAATGTATTTTAATCCGATAATGCTGACGTGTAGTTTTTAATGTGGAAAACTTACTAATACAAGCACGGCTGCGGCTGCAACAGAACTGTAAATGAGAAAATTCCATAGTACTAAAAGTAAGTCCATTGTTTAAATAGTTTAAAACTTTTATGTTTACCGAAATTGCATTAATTACATATGACTCCTAACTTATAAACAATTAAACAAATACAAAATAAAGAGTATAATTTTTATAAATTTAAATGACAGTTGGCACTTTGATAGATGTTGACAATAAGTTGTATGAATGAATGACTTCTTTGACTGACACTAATACCACGGGTCATTTTTACTGACTGAACGTCAAAGATTTCTGAGTATGTTCCTACCTAAGAACAAGAAATTACATAGAAATAATGATAAAATATAAACAGTAAATCATATGGTTGCCTCTTTTCTTTTTATGCTAATATTATTAGCAAAAAGAGGACGTGAGATATAATACCAATTACTTTTTCTCTCGATTCATAGTAAGCTAGAAATGAATGAAAGACAGTAAATGTTTGATATGTTAATTATTTGACAATAACAAATTTTACATTACTAGATTATATATTCGATACAGTTAAGGTAGAAAGTATGCAAGCAGGTTGTATTTGAATTTGGTAAGATTATACGGCCGTATAACATTTTCTATGCACTAGTCTCTCACCGTCCGACGTATATGTCTTTTATCTCTGCACATTATAATATTTTGTATTACCATTTTCTATTTTTTATTATGTTTATAACATATACCTAGGTATGTATATAAAAAGTATTTGTCTATCAGTTGTTTAGTATTTAGTACATACAAACTCAACTTTATCCATTGGTAAGACTCGACACTTCGTTGTTCCCCTCTCGTGGCTTTGGAGTGCCTTCTGCACACGACCCTGTACGCGCTCAGTGAAGTTCTAAAGGGTATCTGTGGCTAGAGATGGGATTTTACCCGGAAAAAACCCCAATGTGGGAAAAAATAGGGAAAAAACCCGGGGAAAATTCCCGAATGGGAAAATATTCGGGTTTTTTCATATTTAGCATATGTAACATCTAGGTAATGTGTAGATACATGTATATGTCAAATGATACATACTATTTAAGTACTATTAGTACTAGTTAGAGCTAATCTAACTTTGTTTACTTTCATAATTCAATAAATACTTTATATACATGTACTCCATGCTATCTAATTAAATTAAATGAAATTAAATAAAAAACCTTTCTGTTTGTGTGTAGCGACAAGTAACCCGAAACTACGTATGCGGGTAGGGGGGCGGGGTAGCAGGTAATAGCAGTGGCGTACGCGTATCTGTCTATCTCACACGTTGTTTTGGCTTCGTACTGTTCGCACTTGCTTTAATTTGTTGGTTTAATTGACGACTTGGATTTTGTTTTGTGGACTTTTGATTTCCTAGTGATTAAATACGTTTTTTCCTTTGTATTGACAACTACTGCTACTCTTACGGACTTCGATACCTACTTCTTTTTATGAACGGTAATTTACCGGTAAGTTTAAGCTTTAATAATTGTTATATTAGACTATAAAAGTTTTAGGTACTATATTTGTGGATTCCTTGCAAACCTTGTACTTTTATTCATTGAAATTGATATATTTTGATTTTCCAAGTTTATTTACTGTAGGAAATAAATATTTTACAAAAGTAGAAATGAGTCATGTATAGAAATGGCCAAACGCTCGGGCGTTTTAGGCAAATTGGGCAAAATATAAATTCCTTCTTTTGGCCATTTATATTTATTTCATATTAGTTCCGAATGTTCACCTACTCTGTAAATATACAATACTTTAGAACAACTCTATGCATTTCTACTGTTTTTACATTTTTTTTTCCTTAGATCACATCATGCCCAGAAAGAAAAATACTGATGTATGGGAAAACTATTTTCATTCGGCAACCAGTAAAACAGTAAAATGCAAACACTGTGATAAAGTTTACCAATTCGGCAATGTTAGCAAGATGACCAGCCATCTGTTGAAATGTTATAGATGTCCAACTGTTATCAAAAACAAACTACAGAAAATACCTGTTACTAGCACAACTGCCACAAATCTGCCCTTGCAAGAGGAATCACATCATGAATTGTCACAGGATAAAAGTTTGACGGATACAATTTCTATTATTACGACTTCATCAGAAATTTCAACAGAAAGAAAACTTTATCTAGATCAGCTCTTATCGAAGGCAATATTTGTTAGCGGTTCTCCTTTATCCATCGTTGAACATCCGCTGTGGGTACGATTTTTTGACGATTTGCAACCACTTTATAAGTTACCATCTAGAAAAGCTATCTCCACAACACATTTGGAAACTATTTATAATGAAATGGTCAATGAAATTACAGACGAACTGAAGTCTATAAATGATTTGCATTTGCAATGTGATGGCTGGAGTAATCAGCGCAATGAAGGCATCATCAACTTCATTATTGCAAACCCGAGCCTGTTTTTATTAAAAGCCTTAATACTCTTACAAACCGACATACAAGCCAATATGTATCTCAAGAAATAATCAAAGTTATAAAAGTGTATGGAGGCCACAAATTTGTAACTCTTATCGGAGATAACGCAAATAATATTCAAAGAGCATTTCAGATAGTTAAAAATTCATATGCACATATAATACCGCTGAGATGTGTAGCGCATACATTGAATTTGCTTTGCGAAGATTGCTTAAAACTAGAGCCTATTAATGCGTTCATATCGATTGCCACAGATACGATAAAAGCAATAAAAAGAAACCAAAGTATGAGCGCTTTATTAGCTCAGATTGTAAAAGAAAAAGGTTCAGGTGAAACATTAAAATTGCCAGGGAAAACCCGCTGGGGCAGTTACTGCACTGCGTTAAAAAGTTTAAAAAAATCCAAAGTTGCATTACAGACTTTAGCTGTTCACGAAGATGCCACTATTTTAGACGAAATAAAATCAAATTTATTGGATTTAAATTTTTGGACCATGGTAGAAAATTGTATAAAGCTACTGGAACCTATAACAGACAAAATTTTCAAACTGGAAGGCAATGAAATACTTATAAATGAAGTTTACATGGCTTTCAAAGATATTAAGTCTACATTAAATTTTGCATTTCCAGATATATCTGTTCTAAATGAGCATCATAAACAACATATTACAAATGCTGTAATTAGGCGAGCAGATAACTGTTTGAAACCCATTCATTATGCTGCATATTTATTAGATCCAAGATCGCAAGGCATTGAATTAGAAGAAGAACACGAGGTGGATGCAATGGAATTTATACACGACGTGAGCCAATCGCTCAATATTGACGTTGGTGTAGATTTAGCCAATTATAGAGCTAAACAGGGTTTATGGAGCAAACCATTTATATGGAAGAATGTCGCTGAAATTGACCCGGTAGTTTGGTGGAGAGGACTCTGCAAGTCCAAATTGCTTAGTAGGGTTGCAGTACGTATTCTTACTGCTCCCTGTACTTCAGCAGCCACTGAACGATCTTTTAGCACGCATGCGCATATACATAGTCATAAACGAAATAGATTGACTACAGACAGGGCAGCAAAAATAGCTTTTATATCGTATAATTGGAACCTGTTACACAAACATAAAAATGATGACAATGACGATGATGACGAGACGTTATCTACGCCCAGGCAATTATCAAGTCCGTTGGGTAGCCCAATAAATGAAGAACAACCTTCAACATCTCGTGGATATACACAAGAAATAGAATTTTGTAATATTAATAATATATTTAATGACTATGACAGTAGCGACAGTGACTAAAAATTTTCAATTGTAAAAAACTTTACAAAAGTGTTGTAACTTTTATAAAGTGTAATAAATAATTGTTAGTAAGTATCTCTCTTTGTTTTATTTTTTTTTGGTCAAATATTCTTAAAAGCTTTAATAGAGATTCTTTCTGCAATTAAGTAACATTCCATCACAATGCGCAAAAAAATTTATGATAAAACAAGAAGACGTCTTTTTGTTGTTACAAAAAACTGCTGGTTTTATTCTAGTTTCTGAATCAGGCTACACATTTTGACGTTTCGAACAACAGTCAATAGCTAGTGCCTTATATACGCTGGCACAAAATATGTACGCATCACAATCTACCTATTTTTCGCTGCATTTGTTTTAAACATAAAAAAATATATAAATTTTTTTAAGATCGTGATAATTACGGTAAATAATGAAAATACCCGTCTATTGGGTTTTTTCCCATATAAATACCCGGTTTTTTCCCAAATGGGAAAAAACCTGGGTATATTCCCGTTGGGTTTTTTCCCACTGCCCATCTCTATCTGTGGCCAACAGTAAGTACAGACCGAAAAAAATAGTAGGGTGGTCCCGGCATAGAATGGGCCACCCCTTCCTTTTCCGTGGGTCCCGTCGTAAGAGGTGGCCAAGGGACCTTAATGGTCGAGGGATGGGCAGCAGCGTCCCTCTTACAACATCACCAAACCCTATTTGTGGTTGCTAATTCTCCTACCGAGCGTGGCAACTACTGATAAAACTCCTCTTTTAGGTAAGGCTTATGTTTAACAGTGAGCAGTTAATGGCTGATATGATGATGATGATGAAGCTCTACTTCGGGGCTGGATGTGCTTAATATATAATAATCTTAGTGTATAATATTATATCAAATGGTATTTATTAGAAGTATTATATTAAGGTTGGACTTTTTGCTTTGTCCCTTATTTGAAAAAGGCCCTTCTTTTTTTTTATTTTATTTGTTTCGCTGTTTTTCTTATTTATATTTCTGACGAACACTTGTGTTTATTTGCTGTTACAAACTTGAGCTGCGATAAAGGCCTTTCTTACTTTTTCACCTTACTAAAGTTTTTTTCGACTTTTTAAGGAATAATATATTTTCACTCATTAAGGGTGAAGATGAGATGGCGAACCCGTTTGGTAAAATTTAAATAGCATATTGGCGACAAATGTGTAAATCCGTCACTGCTTGTCAGAGCGAATACTCACTCTAAAAATCACTAGGCTCTTTTCAACATACCGATCACACTACGTTGTTTTACTGATATTAATAGGATGGTAATCCAGCTTGTACTATGGCTATATGTAGCGGGGTACTAGTAACTGGTAATGGATGAGCATGAAACCAGTGTTTGCGGATAGCGCAGGCGGCATTACCATTCTATTTTTATCCATTAAAAAAATAGCCCCATTACTAGAAATATACCTTATCAAGTCGATTCCCACGCGATTCTCTCTGGAAATAATCTTGATTAATTCTCGTGGAATTCGTCACGGTGAGCTAATTGACCTGCTTTCATCCTCACCTATCTATCACCTCTCACTGGTACCTCTCCAGCGATACCGTAGCACAAGCGAACTTACTATGGGTGATAATTGATATCACCTATTAACAAAACAGTACCTTAAGATAAGTAGGTCGATTATGTTATTCTGTTGACGATACTTTTTGACTGAAATATATTGAAAATCACATCAACTGATAGTTATGTGATTATGTATTTTCTATTTGACACTTACCGTTATCTTACTATATAACTTGGATTGTAATTGAAATTGGCAAATATTATTTTTAATATATTTCAGTCAAAAACTATCGGTAATAGAATTATATATTCGGCCTATAGTTCTCCGTGTCGCCAGTAAAGCTGCATTACCGTAGTCCAGCAGATCAGAGAGATCTTAGAGAATAGCACTGCTGCTATAGGGCTAGGGAACTCTTATTCAGGAGGACGAGCGACCAAATAAACTAGCGACGGTTAAAATATATTGAGGGATGAAAACAAAAACATTTATGTATTTATAATGTTTTTTATTGTCATACATAGGATGAGGTTTAGGTATAAATATCTATAACAAAGTACGCAACTAGGCAACTATTTAAGTACAGCTACTTGCATATTTTTAATGTAAGCAAATGTACAGATAGTATCTAGGTAAACTTAGATAATTCAACACTGTACTTACAGATTTTTCATTGACAAACATTTAATTTTATAATAAATAAATAATACTAAAAGGAACAAACATTAGGTGGGTCCCAACGTGAGGAGTACTACCTTTACAATGAGAATTGCTATTAGGTAGAGCTGTGCAAGTTACCCTAAGGAATCTTAGGATTCCGCATTTGGTCATCCGGTCAATTAGGCTCCATGGAAGAAGTCATCTTTATGTATTACCTATTATAGATGGCAATAGTAAATTTTTTATTTCTTCCTTAAGAACAAGATTATAATTATGGACGGGAACTATCCAAACATATTAGAAAAATCTCTTAAATTGCAGTTCCGTATTTGAATATTTGCAATTATTTTTAATTAATTTGTTGGTAAATTATATTATCCTGTAAGGTAAGTTGTAAATAATGAATGTCGTCAGCGGTTGAGTTCTTCATTAGAGGGAACCGTTGGTTGCATGATCGTAGTATAACGTAGCGTTGGCTTTTTTTATTCGTTCCTAGTAATGTAACTGGGAAAGCAATGAGAGATATTTTTAGCTATCCACGTCGAGTGCCTCTCGGGGAGGCTACAAAATATTTAATTGAAAAATGAGTCGAATGATTGCATTTTGGAATAATTACCTACCTATATGTATATTTTAATGTTAGTTAATGTGTCTACCAACTACTGCTTTACAAAAGGTATATCTATATAATTTATAAAATTCCAACAAATTCTGCAACCCATCCTGAGCCACCATTGTTCATGGTTGTGATGAAAACTATCTTTACGTAGTTGTCGGTGCTTATATAATCTGCGGGAGTTTCGGAACAGAATGTTGACATGCTGTTACCTTGTTTATTTACTATTTCCACGTAATTATTATCACAGTCTTTGCCTAAGTCGAAGGTGCTGAAATGCAACGCTAGACGCGTTCCTACAGGTGTTTCTAGTTCCCATTCGCATTTGTTTTTCTTGCGATAAATGTCTGGATACAAGGGGCTAGTTATTATACCCTGTTCATTGAATAATTGTCCTCCACATCCACGACCTTTATTAGTAACAACATAGTTTAAATCGTAAGTAATTTGAGCATCGTTTAATTGATGACTATGTATTAAAAGATATCTCCCTGAAGAAAATACAGGATTATTATAGTATTCAGTATTAATGCTTACTACTTTTGTAGACGTGATGTTGTTACCATCATAAATATCTAAAAAGACATCTTTGCTCCAGTAATCAGGATTAACTGATATGAAATATAGAGATATGGTATAGTTTTCAGGTGCAGTTATGAGGGTATAACAATCTTTGCTTCCTTCGTCGATATTTGAGTATGCCGTTTTTATTCTACCTTGCCTTTCAGTATAGTTTTTTCCACAGACACCGCATAAAGATACTTCCATTGATACACCTTGATACTTTGTAGTATCGTAATCAGGTGATGTCTCTAAGTGTATGGTAACACTTCCACTAACATATATGTCTGACATTTTTTTAGATCCACAAAGTGTTATTTGTTTAGGTGTATTAAAATCTACAATGGAGGCCATGTTCACGTAGAATTCGTCAGTATTCCCTTTTATAATATAATCTTTACCAAGGGGTGTATTGAGAACAGATTTGGAAACACTTAATACTAATTTATCTTTGTCACATTCTGTGGTTGAAGTACCAGGTTTTAAATCGAGGTTTACAATACGGATGTGAATAGGGGAATTCATGTTGTTATCTGTTATCAAGTGATAAATACATCGACTTTCTCTTGGAATTAGTCCCATATCGTACCCTGGTGACTTTATAGTAGTAGTTTCGTATGATACGTTAAATTTAGATTGACCACACTGTGATCGTTGAACAGTTAAAGTAGCTTCAAATCCAGAACTCACTATTTCACCATCTGTGGAAAGTCTGACGCTCATTTCGTTACTAGACGTAGTAAGCGGTGGTGGCAATATGTGGCCACAGTAAGTACCTATAGTGTAACTGTCAGGATTTATTCCATTTTTTATTTCTACTAAATCACAGTCACATTTATAACCTAATGCGGTCTGGTTTTCATTTTTACATGGTGCAATATGAAAAGACATAAACTGAATTTTGATAGAATAATCAGCAGGTGCTAAAATTTTCCAATGGCAGTCTAAGTAATTTTCATAAATTTTTTTCGAATTGATAAATGGAGATTTTAAAACATAAGATGAAGTAGGCAACATATTAATTTTTCCACCGCAACCTACAGATTCGGAATAACTAAAGAAAACGTCAGCTTTGAAACCCTTGTATACCATACTGCCATCAGTAATGAACTGTAAAACCATGGTGTTGCCCGTGCTTCTAATTACAGTTGTAGAATTATCACTACCGCAGATTAATGCCAGACGTTTGTCATCTGTTGCTATTAAACCATCAAATACTGCTAGATAATCGGAGCGGCACATGTAATTATTTTCTAAATCAACATAACGCAACTTTAAAGCCACTGTTTTATTTTTAGGGCCTTCAATAAGCCATGTACAATTCATATTATTATAATAATTACCTAGGGGTACTGCCGTCAGAATTTTGGGTTCCCTTATTTGACCACCACAAGAAAATAACGAAAAAGATAATTTAAAACCTTTTCTTTGAACAAAGGTATCGGTTTTGAAATTTATTATTACGTCTTCGTAACTAGGAGTGAAATGAGGAATTTCTTTTCCACAATATGTGTCGTAATAATATTCATATTCACCGATTGATGATATTGTAACGTTATCACTCTCACAGCTAGGATATGGACCTTCTACATCGAATTCCAAAAAATTGATTGAGATCTTTTGACCTGAAACTGATTTTTTTATTGTGTATGTACAATCCATATGTGGTCTGTAGCCATAAGGATATCCAGGACTGTATAAAAACTGTTCTTTCTCTGTGGCTACATACGTTCCTCCACATAAAGGATTCCACATAGCTTGAAACCCATATAAATTGATATCGTCGTCGGTACGTAATACTACTTTCATGCGATTATATGTGGAATTATATATTGGCGGCAAATCTCGACCACATAGTCTAGCGATCTCAGTATATACTTCGTCTTTCCAGTCATAAATTATGACAGCATCTTTTGTACAGTTTGGTCTGCTTTCTATACCAAACCGATTGATAAAGGAAAGGGATATTCTGAAACCCAAATCAGATTTAATTTCCCAAGAACATTCTTGGTTATTAGGATAATTGTTGGGATAATTAGGCGATGCAAATATTCTATCGTAGGTTCCCAAAAATGCCCCACAACTATGTCTGGTTGTTTTTACCATTAGTTTTATATTAGTTGAATTCTTTGGATTGGAGTGGTACTCGACTAAAACATTTGAAAATGATTCGATAATAACAGTATCTTGCATTTTATTCTTACAGTAATCACCTATATAAGCCGAAAAAGCTACATTACGCGATATTTTTATGAATTCGTCGGCGCATTCTAATAGAAAAGACCCCTCTAATTTCAATTCAATTTTATTTCCTAGAGGCAATTCAATATTCCAAGCACAATCTATAGTATCATTATGAGCTGCGTTTGGAATATTTATAATATTAACAGCATTATCTCCCGCATGTATAAACCCACCACATTGTTGTAATTTCCACTGAACGCGAAAGTAAAAAGAATCACTGTGGCTCTTTGTCGCTCTATAGTCGACTACAGTAGTTGGTATCCTATACGACATTTCGGTATTACCGCAAATTTCGCGATGGAAACCGACAATTCCACGATCATTTGCTGATTTTATCTTTAATTTTGGGTCTGCATATCTACATCGTGTTCTAGTCACAGAAGAGTTTACTGTGGCAGTAATGTACAATGTGCTATAATTTTTAAAGTCTCTTATTAGGTTTGGATTGTACTGCCAATTACAAGAATACGATCTGTCAAGAATTGGAGATACTAATTCTCCCATTACTCCACCCAATGTGCCGCCGCATAACGCTTCTTGGTCAGAACTAAACCTTGCTTTAAATCGATGCGTTTCTCCGTAAGAATTTAACCATACGTATAAAGCTAGTTCATTTCCCGAAGATTCGAATATAGTTGTATTATAACTGTTAGAGACATATCCTATGCTGGTTTGGAAGTTTTTGTCATTATATATTCCGATTCTTTGCTTGTTAATAGCAAAATCTAATAACTCTAATCGAACTCTACGTTTTTTATCTGGAACTATAATACGCCATTGACACTGACGTATCGAGGTTTCCCGAGGATACCCTGGTGTTGTTAAATATCCTTCTGGTGTTGTAATAATTCCGTTGCATGATGGTACAGAAGTATTAAATGTAAATCGGAAACCACGTGATTGAGTTACTGCTGTATATTCGCTTGGTTTACCAAGGTGTAGTTTGATTGTTACCTCATTTGTAGATGTTTCAACTACTGATCCAACATCTACAATATCGTCACCACAAAATGTTTTCAACTCAGATACTACTGTATGGTTACCAGGTAAATTTTCTTCAATCGTAACTTTTGTACCACACGGTGATTCTGATTCAGGCAAATCCAAGTCTAGTACCTTAATAAATAAGATATGCCGAGGTTTTCCTCTTAAGCGCCATTCACAAACTGTGCCAGAAGATAATTTTACCATATTAGGATATCCTGGCGACTTCAATTCTCCTTCGGGGGAAAAGACGGTACCACCACAAACATCAATAGAAATATTAGCTTTGAACCCATTTTTTGGTTCTGACAAAGCAGTAAAGTATTTAATATAAAGTGTGTTACTACTAGTTTTAATGGTTCCTGGCTTCTCTCCACAAAACTTTCCTTTTAGAGGAGCTAAATCCGATAGACCATCATGAATTTCAATGGATTCTGTAGGACAATCTTCTATATAATCTAAGTCAAATCTATCTATAAAATCTATTTTTAATATTTCACCTAGTGGTCCACTGAATTTCCAAATGCATTCGGTATATGGATCAGGTATTGAAGGGTAATTTGGCGAACTTATAATTTCCCATGGATGATCAATGTCTAATTTACTAACCGTACCACAATAAACACCTTCCTCTTCATATCGTATTTTGAAAGTTTGAAACATATGCTGAGGATTATGAAAGAAACTACTCTCATACGACACAAATAATGCATTACTTGAAGTAACTACTTCATTTGTATTTTCATGTGAGTAACCGCAATATTTTCCGCTTGATAACAATGGTGACTCCATTGAATCACCATTGTGTAAAACAACAAATGTCTTACATTCATTATCTTTGTTTGTAATATTGAAATATTCAAAATTTAATTTTATGTGTTTTCCTGGACGAACTTTTACTATCCAATTGCATCTTATTGTTGGTTGATAAATATTCATGTAGTCGGACATAGTTGGACCGAACACACCAGATAAATCTGTGAATGTACCACCACATACAGACCGTACTTGAGCCTGGAAACCTTTCCTTGTTACCGATGAATCAGTACGGAAATTCACTTTTAAATACATACTTGAATTAAAACCTAGTGACGTAATGTCGGCAGTACATATATTCTCTTTGATAGGAGTCCATTGAGATGGGTCGTCTGATTTATAAATAGAAATAGAATCAGCAAAACAACTGTTTATTTCCTCCAGTTGAAAATCATTAAAATTTAATATCAAATGTTGTCCCGGTATAGCTTTAAATATCCACTGACAGTTTAAGTTATCATCATAATTTTTAGGATAATTAGGTGACCTGAAAATAGTGACGTGACCTGGCGTTATAATTTTGGTGTCATTGGAACCACAATTAAATGTAGAACTATCAGTTTCTGTAATTTTATTTTCTTGCGCCCACCGTAGATGGAAAAGACCACCACTGTTTGATTCATGCAATGATAACTTGATATAAACGGCATTAGAAGATGTATGTATTACTTTCTCTTCAGATAAAATGCCACAAAGTTGTCCCAAAACCGGAGCTTCATCATCATGTCCATCATAAATAGTTAAACTACTATAACATATTTCTCCATAAGTATGAATTTCTAATTTATCAATAATAAGAGTAATAATTTCAACGCCACTTGTAATTCGCCACCAATATTCACTTGGTCTATCGTATGGATATGGGTACAAAGGTGACGCTATTTCTCCACTTTCAATGTTTGTGATTTCGTTTCCATGTATAAATCCGTAACGAATGAAAAATCCTTGATCGCTGTATATATTATCGCTGTGAAATTTAATGAATAATTCTGAAGCTATGGTTGTATTTATTGGTATATTGTCACCACAGTAGACACCTAACAGACGACCGCCAGCATTGTTTTCACGAATTTCTAAATAATCTTGATTACATTGTTCGGAATATTCTATCTTAAATGATTCAAACGTCAAGTACACTTTATTTCCAGGCGATGTTTTTAAAATCCATTCACAATCAGTGTTTATTGGATATGAACGTGGGAAACCAGGTGAAGCTATAGCACCTTCCTCTGAAGTTAATGTACCTCCACACGCAGAGTCAGTTGCAGTATAGTGTGCAGAAAAATGACCTATAATTTTATTAGTATTGGTACCGAGTTTAACAGTAATGGCGCTTCCGTGACTAACAATCATAGAGGGTATTTTGTGTCCACAATATTCGTCAATGAGGGGAGCATTTTCATCATTTCCATCATAAATTCTGAGAAAAGAGGATGGACAACTTCTGTTTGATATTTCATTCGTATAAGGCAATGATATATGAGTTATTGTTAATGATATTTTCTTGTCTGGGGTGGGAGCAAGAATTGTCCAGATACAACTTAAATTGGTACGACTAATGAATTTATCATTCGTTATTATTCCTTCATATACTGCTGTTATTGTAGCACCACATGTTTCACTAAAATTTGCTTTAAAACCTTTAGCTGTTCCATAATTGTCAGTCACAAACTGTAATAATAATGTGTTACTCTTTGATATATATTGTGACAAACCAGTATTGGGGCAAATAATGCTTGTATAGTTTGCATTTGAAATATCTGTGCTATCATATATTCTAATTGAATCTCCACAAATAGAAGAATCTGATTCAAAGTTGGCGATTGAATATAGATCAAAGTCAAGGAAATTTAGTTCTATTCGACGATTTGCAGTTACTGTAATCGACCAAGTACAATCCATGTTATTTTCATAATTTTTGGGGTAATTTTTCGATGTAATAAACCCTGTTGCTGAATTATATACGCCACCGCAAACGGATTTACTTGACGAGTATTGGATCTCAAAGTGAACATTCTTTAGTGTCGATTGTTTTATTAATCTCACAAATAAGAAATTGGTATTACCTTGTATTGTTACATCTTTCTTGTGACATATTTTTGTTATTAGTGGCGATTGAATATTTGGTCCATTATAAATTTCTAATGAATCGGTTGTGCAGTTTTCAGAATCTGCAACATATAATTTTGTCAAAGCTAAAAAGATACTCATTCCTGCCTGTGCTTCTATAATCCATTCACATTCCAACTCTCCATTGGAATCTATTGTTTTATACAAAGTGCCATAACTTTTTTTGATGTGCCCTCCACAACCATACCTTACCCACTCTAATCTAAACCCTGAATGAAAATTAAAGAATCCTGTTACAAATTTTATTTGTAATGTGTTATCTGTTGTGCTCAAAGCAGAAGGAATAGATGTTCCACAAAGTTTATTAGGCTCTTGAAGTTGAGATGGTTCTTTCAGCTGCAAATAATCTCTTTCACAACCTGGTCGCCGCGGTGTACTCCACCAACGGCGATAATGTGGCCGGTGAAATGATTTATAGATATCAAAATGTGTAAATGTTATATTTATTTTACTTCCTTTAGAAACGTTTATTGTCCATAAACAGTTCAAATTAAATGGATAATTATTTGGATAATCAGGGCTTTCAATAACACCATAACTTCCAGTAATATTGTTCATACAAACTGTAGTATAATCAAGTAAAAATCCTTTACCTCCCATGTAGAAATCAGATCTGAATTTAATAAATGCTATATTTGTCGTAGTATGGATACTATTTGCTGCGGGTGACATGTAACAAAACTTTCCTAAACTATCGGCATTAGCATCTCTGCCGTCAAATATTTCTACATAATCGTCTCTACAATGCGGAGTACGCTCCAAATCCAACTCTTTGAAGTTAATTCTGATTCGGGAGCCATGACTTGTAATAATTTTATAAAAGCATTCAGCATTTTCATTATATACTTCTGGATAATTAGGAGAGGATATAGATCCACTAGAACTTGTAAGTGTACCTCCACAACCCTGCAGAGTACCATCCCATTCGATTTTAAATCCGGCACCACCCATATAGAAGTCAGAATGAAAATGTAAATATAATGAATTCCCTGTTGAAATAAAACGCTTCCAATTGAAGTAACCACAATATTTACCAATCAATGGTGCATTTTCTGTAGCACCATTTCGTATTTCCAAATAATCCCCTATATCACATTTGTTGCGAATAGATCGCTCTAAGTCAAATTGAGAAACATTGAGAGAAATTTGTTGTCCTGCAGGCACTTTGATGGTCCATGTACAGTCACGATTAGCTTCATAATTCTTAGGCCAACCAGGAGAATAAATGAAACCATGCGTTTTAACATATGTTCCTCCGCAATGTGTTTTTTCATTTAAAAATGTGTAGGATACTGAGAAACCAGCTGAGCGAATAGTTCGATCAGACACAAATTGAAGCATAAGGCGATTAGTCATCGTCGTTATAGCTGGAGGTAGAACGGTACCGCAATATTTGCCCATTGTTTCATTCATATTGTTATTATCTATTTCGATAATTTCCAAGTAGTCACTGTCACACGATGGCATTTCTTCCAAGTCAAATCGATTCCAACTTAATTTTATGTGCATTCCCTCGGGTGCTATCAACATCCAAGTACAGTTTTGACCGTTGTTGTATAGTGCTGTATCACCAGATGGGTGGTTTATAAGACCGGTTGTCTGTTTATATATACCACCACATTCTACGTCTATTGTTGTATAGTTTGCATAGAAACCAGTACCGGAAATACTTATATCGGAAGTAAATTTTAAATACAGGAAATTATGAGTGGACGTTTGTGTAGGTGGGGTATGATCTGCACTTCCACAGAATATTCCTAGAAGAGTTGAATTCATATTAGGCCCATCTCTTATTTCGATATTATCATATTGACAATTATAGTATCGATTATCTTCAATATCAAAATCTTGGAAGGTTAACTGTATCGCCTTTCCAGGTATAGTCTCAATAATATATTCACATACTTTATTTCCTGGATAGTTGAAAGGATATCCAGGTGATTTTATTACACCACTATCACCAGTTATACTATATTGGCATATTGTTTTATAACTGATTCTAAAGCCCTCGGATGATTTGGTGCGATCAGTTTTAAATATAATGAACAAAGAATTTGAAGATGAAATATAAGATTTTGGATAATAGACATTACCACAAAATTTACCAACGAGACGTGAATCGGACGATGGTCCATCATAGATTTTTAAATAGTCATAGATGCACTTTAGAGACCTTTCCAAATTAAAACTTTTAATTTCAATTTTTATTTTAGTATCCGGACCAGTTTTAATTTTATATTCACACAATAAATTATTTAGATACAATCCGTTGTACGACGGTGACACAATGTCACCTTGTTCCCCAGTAAAGTATCCACCGCAACCTGGCACGCCGTCTATGGGGGCATACGCTATTTGAAATCCGTGGCCGGAACTATAAGCATCGGAATGAAAATGAATTAATAATTCTGAGCCAGCTGACTGTGTTGGAGCTGGTTGGGTTGAGTTGCAATATTTGTTGAGAAGTGGGTCAGTAGAGTGTTCTCCATCATAAATAGCTAAATAATCATAACTACAATTAGCATGTGCTTCAATGTCAAATTCAAAGAAATGTAACTGTATTTTTTTACCGTAAGAAGTAGTTAAGTGCCAATAGCAATCTCTATTGGGCGGATATTTTCCTGGGGACCCTGGAGAGCTGATGTGCCCATGCGTGGTTGCATTTATTTCTCCACCACAAATCGGATCTATACTATTCCAATGTAATGCAAAGCCATCTCTAGCCACAGTTTTATCTGAACGAAACCAGAGATATAAGTTATTGTGACTTGATATGATATTGCCACCTTTAGGAAATGTATTGCCACAGAATCTACCTATAAGTTGACTAGAGGAACTTTGACCATCATGCATTTGTAAAAAGTCATAACGACATTCAGGCTCTAATTCTAAATTAAATTTACTAAACGTAACATTGATAACTTTATTTGGTGCAGTATGAATAACCCATGCACATTTGGAATTATGTTCATAAGTTGTATTGGATATGGGATAAATAATACTGCCCTCCTCATTATCTAATAAACCTCCGCAATTTCTAGCACGTACCTGACACATTATTCCTGTATATAGAGCAGTGCATTCACAACGAAAACCTCTTGCCATAGTTTCGTCTGTTCTACATACACCACCATTTTGACACGGATTATTAGCACAGTAGTCTAGTGGAATGTTACAACGAGCGCCAGTGAATCCTCTGTAGCACAAGCAGGTGTATCCCGTCCGAAGAACGTGGCACTGTCCATGAGGACCACAAGGATTGTCTTCACAGTTAAGAGTGGAATTATAACCAGCTGATACATAACACCCATGAAGTCCAATACCATCTCCATCCATGCCATCAGGACATATGCATTGTGCAGTTTGTCCACCAAGTGCTGCGTTCTCTATGCATTGTGCTGATGGATGACATCCTCCATGGTTAATATTACACGAGCCTCTCCATGAGCATGTGATGCCATCTCCTACGTAACCAGGTGGGCAAAGTCCACAAATACGAGACCCTATAGTATTGTGGCATGCTACCAAAGGACTACAGCCACCGTTGGGTATAGTTTGGCATTCATTTATGTCGTAACAACTGTAGCCGTCTCCGTCATAACCCGGTGGGCATTGACCACAGCGAAATGAACCCGGAAGATTGATACACTCTACTTTTGGATTAATGGAGCATCGAGGGCCTTGACTCGTATCACATTCATTCACATCAGTGAGACATGCAACTCCGGTTCCATTTGTAGTCCAACCTTGATCACATATACACTTGATACCCTCGCCTGATGTAACTGGTATACACGTACCATGACCACACATTTCGTAATTTCCCCCAGAACAATCCTTCTCTCTTCTTGTGCAATGAACTCCAAGCCACCCTGATCTGCATAAGCATTCATAAGTACCGGGTCTGTTAATACAAATTGCTCCATTTTGACATCCCAAATCTGTACCAACGAAATTGCGACATTCATTCACATCAACTTCGCAATTTCGTCCTTCCCAATTGGAGGGACACAAACAGTGATATCCATTCAATAGATTTAAACAGGTACCTCCATTTTGACATGTATGTGGTTGACAATCATCTTTCGCCCTGTTATTAAGTTGCAGTTGAAGATTATGAATTCTGTTCGTTAGTCTATTTATTCTTGTCCAGATTGTCGATATGTTATATTGCAGATCACTAGGTAATATAACATTCTGGCTTTCCAATGTTTGTAACCTTTGTAATATTCCATTGCGACCCTTCATTAATTGTTCTATGTCATCATTCTGCACGGGTGTATACTGCTTCACATTGTTTGGAACGCTTATGTTTAGTAAGTTGACATCGCCAACGAAGACGGTAGACTGAGGTCCATTTGTGAGGAAATATATGCTTTTATCAAACGCCGGTTCAAGAATAAGATCTCCATCTTTTGATTTGATTTTCGGTCTGTCTGTATATATTTGACAATTTGCGATTTCGACTGCAACTGTTAAAAATAGGCAATGCCGTAATAGTCTGGACATCATCGTCCATGTGTTGTTGGTATGAAAAGTGTCTGCAGACTGCACTGATGTTGTAGGCATACGTATATAGGAGAAAAATTAGTCAAGCTTTATCTAATCATCCGCTCCAGCAAGCGAAGATCGGGTTACAGTTATGATTTATAAATTGAGACGAGTCATTGTTTTTGTGCCGCCCCTTTTTAAAATTCCGATATTGAAATTGCCAAATAATGTAAGATTATATTTCACAAAAAACTGTCTCTATTTGTGGCAAAAACAGTTCTTTTGATTCAAAACTAAACTACAAAACTGATTCAAAAAAAAATTCTCCAATCTGTAAGTACATTGTTTCAGATAAAAGAATTTTCCAAATTAATTTATCATTGACGGAGTTTTTAGCTCTGTTTCAATTAACTTCGAAGAAAGAAAGAGGTTTCCAAATCCGTTTTGTATTTTTTTTTGTTTGTTATCTCATAATTCCGCCAGTAGCTGAGAGCTCTGTTCGCATCCTAGGGTAGCCACCAGATAATTCTGAAGCGGGCACGGACTATCTACCTCTCTCATAGAACACTTGTCTCTCCTCTTGCACACATGGATAAGCTCAGCTGTCAAGTTAGAGGCTATTTTTATTAAAAAAAAAAATAGGCCAAAGAACCTATTTTTTTGAGAAAATTATTTATATACTTCGTTTTCACCCTGCACATAAATATTTATTATATAATGAATACATAACGAAAAGCTTAGGTTCAATTAGGTATTTTGTAGGTTCTAACTAAAGTCATGAATTGAAATTCAAAAGTATCGGAGTCATATTAGAAACAGTTCTTCATAATGTACTTAGTAAATAATATCGAGAGAAAATAACAAAGATTTAATGAATGTTCTTGGGGAAATAATAAAACTATATGTAACAGGTACAAAAGTTTATTTTAGAAAATCTCAAAGTCAGTCGGATTTAGTATTTTTACAAGTCAAATGTACATAATTGAAGTGAAATAAAATAATTAAGGCATATTAAAATAAGCGTTACATTCTTTTCTATAACTAATAAAAAATTAAATGCAAATTGGCAACTATAGCACAATCACAATACTTATTCATATGAAACATCTTTATTGTATATATATAGCTGTGACAGTATGGTAGGTATAGTTTTTTTTATTATTAATTTAGGAAAAAGATTTTGAGTTTTATTAAGTAGAATATTTTAAAATGCTAGATTTCAATTTCAGTAATTATTTTTTTAAACTGATTTCTATTCAAGAATTAATAATAATATACGAAGTATTATACGATATGTTGAATGCGAGAGGTCAGAAGAATAAAACATAAAAAATCTTCCAAAGATGCAATAACGAATTTTACTAATAGATTTTTTTTGTGATAGTTTTAGTATTTTTATATTAAAAAAAAAAAAGTATAGACAAAAGTTTATCAGTAGCATCGCGATGTATCATTTCATTTATAGTCCACAGACACTAATAGACTATTTGGTTTATTCATGGAATCATTATTATGATTTGAAAAGCAGATTTGAATTTAGAACACTAAAACTATAAAACTATTATGATTTTTTTGTGCCATGCAGGATTTGTAGGATTGAGGTTGGGATATGACCGTGGAATGATGTCTTAGTATTGGGCAATGTAACATATAGAAGACAGCCCATACATAGACATTAGTGTTTTCTATACAAGTGAGCCGTCAATTTGTTTGCTAATACAGGCTGTATAAAAAAAATGTATGTGCGTAGGGACAAAGGTACCAGTCTCGAGCGTACTCTCATCTAGGTGCTGCGGCAATAATAGTGTGTTTTTAGCATATTCCGAACAATTATATGATAATAATCTAATTAGGGACGCATTGCTCTTTTTAGACATATCTATTAGATGACTGGTAGGAGAGATCTTTAGACTGTGTCATACTGGGTACTAATACTTAAAAATTCCTTAACATCTATACATAAAATTTCAGACTATATTTACAATTAACATTATAATTAATATGCACATATAATACTATATTTAATTCGTATTCTTATATACTAATGAGGCACATACAGCGAGATAGCACCACAACATATTATATATTTTGCACATTCACATAAATTGCAATTATTGTAATGAATAATTAGTGTTCCGTGCTCAGAAATGCACTCTGTCATTGGCATAATGATCATATAGTCATATTTATATTGTATGATGTAATAATTAGCTAACAGCTATTTCAGGGAACAAGGTGAGCTCTGTGACAGCTGTGAATTTAAAAATACGTATATTTAGTTACTTTAGGTCACTAAATATACGTAATATTGTAAAAGAAACAGAGAATCAAGGATTTCTATAGTCGTAGAGCTTACTTTGTTATCTGGGTTATGGGGCACAATAATAAATTTTTGACATAAATGAAATTAAAGCAAATACTGTATTTTCATAATATTACAATTGTGTTTAATATAATGACATTTGTGCTTTAAAACCAATTTATAGCTGTTAGCATCGTCAGAATTTTTTAAAAATAATTATCGATAAAAACAAAAAATATTTAATTCAATTTCTCGAAATTAGTATAAGACAATTGTGCCCCTCTAGATAAGTGACGAATGTCTTGGTAGAATTGTTTCAGTTAACGCTAGCATGAGAAAGAACAAGATAACGCATGTCGCCGTCTCATTCTGTCTTGTAAATTAGCTAGCGACAACAATTCTATCGAAACCTTCGTCTAGGGGCGACGATTACTTAATAAAAATATCCTAAATCTATAATTATGTTAAATTCTCGATTAAAAAATAAACATTTGATTAAACTATTTAAAATCAGTTCACAAAATAATTGGTATAACCCCCTTCATTTAAAAAGCCGGTTAAAAGACATCGTCAACCAAAAAAAGCTTAAGACCACATTTTTTAAATTTGTCAAAAATAGCATCAATGTTATACCGATATCGGATAACTCATTAATATAAAAAAATATATATTGATAGTACCATTTCGTGCCATCTGGGATGCATTTACTGATAACAAAGGGGCGTATGTCTGAACAGAGTAATACACAATTTATCGTCGCATTCGTTATCAGCCATACCAGGTGGCAAGTGATGTAATCGATTTTTCTAGTAAATTCTACAAAGTTTTATTAAATATTGCTAATAAATACTACAACGTTGATTTAAACCATGGCATCAAATATAGTAACCATTGAGAGTGAAACATTGTTTTTTCGGTTGATCGTATTCATTGACTCTGTTCAGTCAGGATAGTACCGTTACATGTCATGATTATAATTAAAAAAAAAAATCAACTATCATTGCGAGTGATAAAGTATCGATTTTTCTGAAAGATCTACAAAAGCAATGACAAATAAATAATCTAATGTGTCAATTTATAGTACATTACTGCAGCGGCCAGCAACTGAGGCATTGATGGACGAACGTGAAATTTGGGCCGAGGCGTAGCCGAGGCACACATACGTGAGTCCATCAATGCCTAGTTGTGGCCAAGGCTTGTATAGTACTTTTCTCAAACAATGCGCGGAAATCGAAAACACAATTTTACTTTTTAAGTTCAATGACGAATAACGAACAATAATAATTTTTCACGCGTCATAGTGTTCTTTTGTTTTTTTTTTCAATAAACAGTTTTCTATTTGCAAGCCAGTTCGAAATTTAAATAAGACCTTTTATTAGTTACCTCCTTGGTAGCCATTTTTCGAAGTAAAAGGTCATTCCATTTTACACGACAGATATGGATTTTCATACAACTTTTGCCGGCTGCTGCCCGCATGTATCTGGCCAGTACGACAATTTTGATTTATCTCTAAGAAGATTGTCAAAATAATGCTCACATTTCCAAGCATGTTTGAGAAAAATTACATTATATCATCGCTCTCTTTCCGTAATGATCTGTTCGCACTGTGCATTTTCAACGCATGATTTTTTTAAAAGAATTTTTAATAAGGTATTAAATTTTCGCGCGCGGTGTTCTCCACGAGGGCGTGCGTATAGCTTAATATATATAATTTTTATATTTTAAGGAACTGTGTGAGAAAAACTCGCACGGTGACAATTTGTATTGGATGTAGTCATTAATCAGTTATTATCGGTAAACGTAAAACTAAATTGTTGTTTGTTCCTTATCGATATTGGTTTGATATCAGTAATTCAGGGAAACTTCGCCAAAATAACATCTTTTGGTTTATTTGTCAGTGGATTCTGGTAACCGACACTCTGTCATTATAATATTTGGAGATTGAAAATCTAATTATATGTAGATTATGCTCAGAAACGCCAACACATAAAGGCGCCGAAAGAGACGCAGTAGAGTTTACCATTAAAGTTGTCTATGGAGACGTAGTAGAGACGTCAGTACATGAGAATAGTCGTTAGTACCTCAATAGAGGCGCTGTAGTCATCAGTGTGCATTACTACCTGTCAATAGATCTACCTGTCTGTAGCTAGATGGGCAGTAGCCATAGAGATGTATAATACTGTAGAGGCGTGCTAGTGTCAGTAGAGGCGCGCTGGAGTCAATAGAGATGCCTTTGAGTCAATAGAGGCGTGTCTGAGTCAATAGTGGCGAGTCTGAGTTACTAGAAACATTTTTAAGTTAAGAGATGCCCATGCGAATTAGTAAAAGCACGCCAGTCAGTAGAAGTGCGTTTCAGTCAGTATAGGTACGCAAGAGCAAATAGAACCACGTATGACTTAGTAGAGGCGTTTTAATTAGCAAAACACGCGAGAAACATTAGAGCCGCGTACGAGTCAGTAGAGGCGCATTTTAATCAGTAAGACACGTGAGAAAGATTAGAACCACGTATGACTCAGTAGAGGCGTTTTAATCAGTAAGACACGTGAGAAACATTAGAGTCGCGTACGAGTGAGTAGAGGCGCGTTTGAGTCAATAGAGGCAGGGCGCGGGCGAGGGCGGCGGCGCGCGGGCGCTGTGCTCGGGCTCGGACTCGCAGGCGTCGGTGGAGGCGGGCGTGGGCGGCGGCGGCCGGTTCATGGCGCGGTAGTGCCTGTAGGCGCGGCGGCGCGGCGCCCCCGCCGACGCCGCCAGGGACGCGCCGCTGGCGGTGGCCGGGCTCGGCGGCGGGTTCGCGGTCGGCCGCGGGTACCGCTCGCACAGGCTCTCCGATGCCCTGGAATGGGTGGAAGGAATTGTTAGTAGCGGGGTCTATCAGCCTTATTGTTAACAACACCTTACCAGGTCGACCTCCTCGCGGTTCTCCCTAGAAATTGAATTCACGATGGGCTAACTGACTTACTTCATCTTCACCTATCATCCTTCACTGGTGCCTCGCCGGTGTATACCGATAGCGCGGGTGGGATTACCATTCCATTATCATCCATTAAAGAAGATTCTCTGAAGTTATTTATTTAGTAGTAGTTGTTTAAATATAGTTAAAGAAATTAACAATTTATGAATTTGAATGATGAAAGATTGAATTATTATTAGAACGAAGACAAAACTATATAAATAAATTGTATTTTGTTTTCGGTTTAATATGTAAGTTACTTGAGAGGATGCGTGAGGGTTGAAATCTAATATTGAAAATTGTATCTTACACTACGTAAACCTAAATTTATAAATAATTGTATGGACAATTTATCACCGGATTGGCGTGTACGGCGTCATGATGTACTTAATTGGATGAAAATAGAACGGTAATTATATTTATAACTACTTTGCTTGCACTATCGGTTTATGGAAGGTACAATACATGGTGGGACTGAAGTCAAGGTAGATGGTCTATCATGACTAATTCATCACGATAGTTTTTAAAGGGACGTTGACCTTTATATTGTTAACAATAGAGTCACTAGTTCTATTTTAATAATTTTCCTGTCTATCATATATACATATATATATTAAAAGTACCCGTAACCGGCGAGCGTGTATGAAAATATTGATAAATGTGGAAGAAGCGATAGAGGTTTGTTTAAATCGAAGCATTTGGCGTTCCATTGTTTGCCTACCCTAATGGGAGACAGGCGGGACAGATATGTATGTATATATATGTATGTGTATATATATATATATATATATATATATATATATATAACATAGTAATGTGTAGTGATGCAGTACTCACTCGGTGCAGCTGGCGCCGAGGGGTCGGGCACGCGTGGGTGGCAGTTTTGTACGGGCGGTGATCGCGGGCAGCGCTGGGTGGGCGGCGGGGGCGGGCGGCCGGCGCCCCAGCCGGCGCAGGCGGCGCAGCGCCAGCCACGCGGCCGCCACGCAGCCCGCGACACCAGCTAATACGCCGCCCACCACAAACGCGTTGGACTGCCGACCGGACACTCGACCCTGAAAATACATGCTCTCAGTAACGGCACACTGCTAGTTATCGGGGCCAGAATACAAGGTATTAAATAAGACATTACTTATTACTTGAATCGAATTTACTACTATGCACTAGTGTCTTTCAAAGACAATAGTAACCTTATACAAATCTACATTAAAACCATGTTAAGTTACAACAAAGCGCTAATATCTCTAATTCCACATACGAGTAAATATCAGTTTAACTATTAGTACAGTAGAACAGTTTATAAATGTTATAGAATAGAACTATTTTTTAAATATTATTCAATATCAAATATTACAATCGAACCTCAGTTTTCTGCGCGAACTCGCAAGAGGATAGCAGCTCGTCGGAACCGTCCTCGCAGTGCCGGTGTCCATCACATACTAACTCTTCCGACAGACACAGACGGTCGTCGCAGCTGTGAATGAATTAAATATAAAATTTAAAAGAGTATAGTAATTAAGGATTAAAATATTTAAGCTGTAAAGACTCGATCGCAAAATATTTATTTAAAATAGGAGAAAATTTTCTTTATTTGTTTAAGGAAACATTTTCATAAAATATTTATAACGTCTATATAAAAAGAAGCTAGCTAATTCAACGACGCACAAATTATATATGTTTTCAACATATATAAAAATATTTGTGAAAATTCTCTTGTAAATAATCAACTTAATTAACACATAGTATACTTTGCTACGCTACATAAAAAGGTCAATAATTGTGAAATTTGCATTCTAGACTGAACAATACGTAAGTCAATCTGGTCAGTGCTATATTTAAAATTAATTATTAAGAGGTACTCTGATAGCGAACTAAAATGCAACTAATTATAATGAATGTTGTATATACATCTACTATTAAAAACTTTGCAATTCATTCTTGCATCCCAATTTTCAGTGACAGCTTAATAAACGTTTTAGCTTGCTAGCATTTTTTAAATAACCAATCAGAAAAATGCCTAAATGTTTCTAAAAACTGTTAAATAATTCCGACGTTGCCATACTTCGTTATGAACACTTTCAAAGTTGTCTATCAAGAATCTCGTTGTATGTAAAAATATAAACAGTATAGTGTCAGTTACCGGAAGGCTTCCGGCATGGCGGCGAGTGCGCAGTAGGCGCCGGCGCGGCAGTCTCGCAGCGCGCCCACGCACGCGCCGTCGGCGCAGCGCAGCCCCGCGCCGCCGCCGCCGCCCGCGCACTCGCCGCACGCCGCGCCCTCGTCCGACCCGTCCGGGCAGTCCTGCTGTCCGTCGCACCTGTCCGTGGCGGGAAACATGCTTTAGAGGCTTATCACATGTTGGGTGTTCCGAATGGCCAGTAAAATAATAAAACATGACTACTCAACAATACTTAGAAGTTTATTAAAATCAACAATATTATTATTCGGTTCAATCTGTTAGTGGAAAATTGGTTGTTTTCTAGACTAGTAAAGATGAAGTCACGTTAATTGATAGATCGTAGTGCATTTGCCACAATGTTTCAACGTCTTCGGCATATTTGGAACGATTATAACAATTCAGGTTGTACTGTTTTCTTTAGATGAGGTTTTTTCTATCTGCATTCAATATAAAAAAAAGATTTGATGACATTATAATTTACTTATTCAAGAGTGTTCACAATTAGAAAGTCTATTGAGCTGCGTGTCTATTTCTAACTCAACTGCGCCTCTATTGACTCAATTTTATCTCTACATATTGATAATTTATTTTAAACAGGTGTTGTTGTGTTTCTTTGTGTAAATACAAGTAATGTCCTATTTTGTAATAAATAATAATAATGTTCAATTTTCAGGTAGAGTATTTCATATTCTAAATTTGTCTATCCGAACAAGCATTAATTTTTTTGCTATTGAACCTTATCATCCTAAAATTAAACCAAATGTATAACACATTTCAGTTTCTATTTTAACTAATGCGGACAAATTCGCGCTATACAGCTAATCCTCATTAATATTATAAATGTAAAAGTGAGTTTGTTTGTTTGGTATAGAGAAAGACTTAGGCTACTTTTTATTACGGTCAATTAATATGTCCCGGTCGCAGGTTAAAGTTAGTATGTAATAAAGATTGCGGTATCGATTTGCTGTCCATGGATATGCAGTATAGGAGCAGCGCTTGCGAAGAGAGAGAAAGAGAAGTCGTACGTAAAATCATTTACGTATATAAAGAATCGTCCGTGTGGTCCCGGCATAGAATAGGTCATTCCTTCCTTTCCTCCTACGGGTGTCGTAAGAGGCGACTAAAGGAACTTAATAGTCGAGAGATGGGCAGCAGCGTCCCTCTTAAAATATCAATAAAAGCCTAACTGTGGTTGCTCACCCGCCTGTCAATTTTATGCAACTTAGAATGGCAAACAAGCTGACGGCTTACCTGATGTAAAGTGGCACTTTGAAAGATTGTAGCACTCACCTCCAGTTCATTGGTATGCAGTGTAGGCGGGGTGCGTGTGGTGTGTGTGGCGCGTGGAGTGCGTGTGACGCATGCGCGGAGTCGCAGCGGAAGTGTCCGGGCGCGCAGGCGGCGCGTGCGCAGTGCAGGCCGCAGCCGCACGAGCCGCGCGCGCCGCACGCTGCCGGCGCGCCGCCGCACGCGCGGCCCCCGTAGCACGGATGCTCGCGTGCCACCTGCCGCATTACCACCACCGTTTCAGTTATAAACCCGTTAGGTCGGGGGTTCTCTGGCCTGCCGCAATTTACAGTGTATGGAGGCGAGTCGGCTAGGACGCCGTCTGCCGTCGGTTACGAATGTATGCGTTCACTGATATGTTACGTCCGTGAACGCGAACGTATAATTTTTGTCAGATGCGTCGAATAAGGCTGAATTCCATCTTATTATATTTACAATTGGTCAGATTCTTTGTTCTAGTTAATTTTTAATAATTTTAGTATTGGGATGTTACGGCGTTCGTATGTTGGTATTGTACAAAAATGATAGTGACGGACGTTTGTGGCGACTGAAATTCGCTTGCAATCCATAGATTATAAAATATATAGATTTGAAAATGTAAAAGAGAAAAAAGATAATAACTTATATATAGAAGCAAAAATACTTTTACTGAAACATAGATGTATTGTGCGACATATGTTTCAGTTTATCGTTATTTCCGACAGATGTATATATTTTTGAATAAACTTAAATTCTTGAACTATTCTTAAACTTCACAAAAATTGCTATTTCATAAATATACATTGATGGGAATGCCAAATTTTTTAGTTATTTAAAATACGGCTTGATTGAATCAGTCTTTGAGAGTTTAAACATTACTCGTATGCATGTTTTTGAGCTCTCAATACTTTAATAGTTGTAGCACTTCAGCTGCCCGCTAACGACATGCTTTCTAAATGTATTGGGTTGACTGGAAGAGATCTCTGTCAGCGATAAGTCCACCCTTGCTCACAATATTTATAATTATATTACATATAATTTACAAGTGTAATAAAGAAATAAATTTTATCTGTAGAATTTCCCTAATATATTATGCCAAACAGCAATGCACTAGTCCCATAACCGTGATATGCAATTACCAGCGTCTTTTTATTTATAACCTTTTTGAGTATACCATATATAAAGCATAATGAATATTTGTTTAGTTTTTAGGGTTCCGTACCTTCAAAGAAAAACGGAACCCTTATAGACTCATTCATCGTCCGTCCGTCTGTCAAGACCCTTTTTCTTAGGAACATGTGGAGGTATAAAGTTGAAATTAATATACTCAGATCGGCAATCTCTTAAAGCGGTGAAAAAAAAAAAAAACAAATTTCTCACGACGCAATTAAAAGATACGGCCGTTTATTTCATATCATTATCTATTTATATCGCATATTTTGAAATTTGCAAAGGCATTGAAAATCTATTGGGCACTTTCCGTTGTCTTAGAATCGTTAAATTTGACAAGAAGCAAAGTCATGTAGCACATGTAAAGAAAAAAAAATCCGAAAACCGTAAATTTGTAGGAGTATTCTCGAGCTTGTACGACCCTGTATAGCGTGGACTACCAGTTCTATTGCTAGCAATATACCCTGACAGGTTGAACTCCACGTGGTCCCCCATCGTAAGCATCGTGCTGAATTCCAGGTGTATTCATCATGATGGACTAACCGACCTGCCTTTACATTCATACTGGTGCTCCGCCAGTGTATACCGTTAGCGCAGGCGGGGCTACCATTTCATTATCATCTATTAAAAAAGGCCCCGTATAGCGGCATTATGTACAAATTATTCACATTTAACTTTTCTTGTTAAAGGAGGTTTAAATCGAATATTAATAAAAAACTATGTTAAGAACGAAATGTGTGTTTTATTAAAATTAAAACTAAGAACATTTTAAATAAAAAAACTTATGCATAGTAACTAAAAAACAGTTAATTTCGAATAAATTAAGTATTATTACATGTTTATTCGCTGTCGGAGCCATCTAAAATAACGTTACACCGTCATCTTTTTTTAATAGAATGTTCAATCCCCGTGCTTTATGGGGGAATACCCGAGTTATAAAAGGGATTGAAATCGCGTAATATGGAAATGCATTATAAGAGTACCGTGTTATAGGGGGGATTACTGTATATAATATACAACCATAATTCTAATGATGAAAAATTAGAACAGCAGGTAAAAGAAAACAAGGCAAACAAAAAACCTAAACCTGAAGCAAAAAGTACAATTAAAAAGCAAATATATCTTGATAAATAATGTAACTTTCATGGTCAGGGAACATTAAATTAAATAGTGACAAATTTTATATTTTATACCAAATTAGATTTCAAGTCATTCAATCTGTTCAAACAGTTATGTCGCTCTGCACCTAATAACTGTGTCATAATATAATAAATGTGTGGCGTATTACTGGCCATCACAATACGCCTTTTATATAACTGGCCATCGTATTCCGTCTTTCATATTTTTATATTTCTATTGTTCTTATGTTTTTACAATTCTGTCATTATTAGTCATTGTTTTCCTACCGATGAAGACGTGATAAAAGAGAACTACAATATTAAGCATTTTTATTATTAACCCGTTTCTCTTAAAATGTATAATTCAAAACATAAATCTTGTATTTTATTGTAACTTTAATGTAACTTTTTTACAAATGTCGGTAGGTATATATTAATATTCATATTATTGCAATTTTATATTTATAAAATATGCATAATTCAGTTAGTATAATCTTTTATATATATAATTAATTGTATGTAATTTAATGCATTGTCATTTAATGTCATTAAGTACTTATTGAATTGGAAATACTGTATTTTGCAGGTACTTACATTATCTCGATGATAATACACACAATTAATGTTGTGAAACTAATTATCATTGAGATTACACTACTACTTATTTCACTCATATTTAGCATCATTATTTCAATTTTCGAACACTAAAGACACATTTGTTTATTTTTTAAATTTAAATTTGCACAGAGACAATGCACGTCATACCGTCAAATCAAACCGACCAATCATCACTAATCAGACGTTAAGTTTTCACTGAATTAGTAACATTAGCTGTCAACCAACACTATCACGTAATGTTTATACTATTATTTGTCTATTTTTAATAATTTTAATTCTAAATGATTCCTTTTTGAATTTAAAAAAATAGTTTTCGTGGAGACAATGTTTACTGTACCGCGCCACTTAGCGAATCTGTATAGGTAATTTATTTATTTCTATAAATTGATTAAAGAACGAATAAGAACGAATTTTTTATATAAACTGGTGGGGAAACATATCTAGTCTAACTCAAATAAAGTTCTAAAAGTCTGAAATTAAAAATATAACAAAAATGTGAATTTTCGCATCCTCAATAACATATAAAGAGTCTGTCGCCGGGTTTCCTTATAAAACCTGTACTGGCGTTTTTGTGGACTAAAATTATTTTTCTATAAAACTATGACAGATATTCGAATAAAACCAAAGCGACATGGAAGCTCCTAACTAGCTTTACATTATATATTTTTTTTTATAATTTTCCAAATAATTATAAGGTCGCAAAAAATATTGAAAAAAAAAAAAATACATATATTCAGTACATATCTAACTATAAAATGTAACAATTGCATAGATTGGTGATGAGTGGAACATATTTAAATGGCATAATGGCCAACTGATATTAATTGAGACCCATAATATGAACTAATGAGCTTCCTTCTTTAGTTTGGCTCTTATAACATAATATGGTGCTTTTTTAAAAAAAAGTCTACAAACATTTAAATGCCTTTTAAATTTTATTAATTAAGTTATCGTATTATTTTCGAATTTCATTATTACACTCATCAAGTAATACGTACGAACGTACTATTACAACCTTAGCATGTATACATGTTATTGCTGAATAGCAATATGATTTATTTTCATTTAAATTAGCGGTATTATGCCTATATACCTTCATGCAAACCCTAAATCAGTCAGTGGTAATTTAGCTAGCCAAATTAGTGCGCAGCTACGGACCTGGTTTCTGCCTGCCGGTCTGGCCAGTAAAATTAACTAGCTGCATTTATCATCCGGGCTTAATAAAACCCTGAACAAAGGGTCTCCTACATCGTGAGTCAAGTGGACCTTCAAATAAGTTAAAAGTGCAGTGTAAGCTAAATAAGTTAATAATAGCACACTGTAAAAATATTAAATAAGTAATTTTGTGTCAAAAATTTAAATTATAAAGATAGAGCATCGAGTCTGAAAAACGGGCCAGTTTTTTGTCAAATTAGCTGACACGTTTTTTTATCAGTATCCTATATACTTACGCACATAATGTATCTTGACGTATTCTATATTTAATTATTTAATAAATAAACAGAGTTTTTACGCATTAAAAAAAAAAAAACGCAAAAATTATAAAACAAAATAAATATAGAAGGTATAAAGAAAACATTCATAACTATTTATCACGCAATATTGTATGAAAAATTTGATCTGTTCTCTCGAAGCATTGAAATGGAGATACTATGTATATAATGCGATATACAAAGGCGAGCTTAACACTAAGAGTTCTCTTCAAGCAAACCCAAAATGGAAATGAGCATCAATGTCAGTGGATAGAGTGGTGTACAATATTGTGAAAATTTTGAAACAAAGGAACTAAACAAACTTAAAATTATACATAATTCATTACATTTAATCATATAATGTAATTATATATACACATATACATAAATATATACCTACACCTTTTTTTTATACCACTGAGGTGGCAAACAAGTATATGGCCCACCTGATGGTAAGCGGTTATCGTAGCCTATGGACGCCTGCAATACCAGAGGTATTACGCGCGCGTTGCCGATCCTGAAGAAACCTCTTTACCCCCCTTTTGAAGAACCTCATGCTGTAGTCTCTTGGGAAAACCTCGGCAGGGAGCTCATTCCATAACCTGAGTGTTCGTGGGAGAAAACATCTCTGAAACCGCGTTGTACGCGACCATTTAGGCTGTAGGGTATAAGGGTAAACTCCCTGTTGATGGCGAGCCGTACGATGATAGAAAGTGGCCGTAGGCATCATATTGAATAATTCCTCTGAGCACAATCCGTTGTACAAGCGGTAGAACACGCAGTGTGAGGCAAAATTTCTCCTAAGACTTAAAGGTTCGATACCGCTTGCAAGCCTAGGATCATCGACAATTCTCATAGCTCGTCGTTGCACTGAATCAAAGGGTTCAAGCTGATATCTAGGTGCTCCCGCCCATAAGTAACAGCAATACTCCATATGGGGCCGCATTTGCGATTTGTAAAGCATTAATCGCTGATCCGGCGTGAAGTAATGCTTCGCTCTATTAAGCACACCGAGTTTTTTGGATGCCAACTTCACCTTCTAGAACAAACTAGAGATGTCGACACCAAGGATCCCAATGCTTTTAGAGATGTTAAGAGACGTGCCCTGGAACTGTGGGGTCACAGCAAATGGGGTTTTCTTAGCGGTAAACGCGCAAGCAACTTACACATACATACACACACATAAATATATCTACACATATATATAAATAAACATATGTTCATAGAGAGAGAGAGAGAGAGAGAGAGAGAGAGAAGGAATTTTGAGGATAAGTTTTTTATACGAAACAATGAACGAATAATTGAGTATACTTTATTTGCATTATACAATATAGGAAATAAGGAAGACAATTAACAAACACAACAATACAATTGTATAAATACAGTAAGGCGGTCTTATTACTGAGAGCAATCTTTTCAAGACAACTCTAGGGTAATTGTTGTATAAGTAGGTATGATACTGTATAATTAAGAAAGTACCATTATCAAATTAAAAAAAGTACATTACTGCAGGGGCTAGCAACTGAGGCATTGATGGACGAACGTGTAAATGTGGGCCGAGGCGTATCCGAGGCACACACGTAAGTCCATCAATGCCCAATTGTGGCCAAGGCTTGTATAGTACTTTTCTCAAACAATGCGCGGAAATCAAAAACACAATTTTACTTTTTAAGTTCAATGACGAATAACGAACAATAATAATTTTTCACGCGCCATAATGTTTCTGTTTTTTTTTTCAATAAACAGCTTTCTATTTGCAAGCCAGTTCGAAATTTAAACAAAACCTTTTATTAGTTACCTCCTTGGTAGCCATGTTTCGAAGTAAAAGGTCATTCCATTTTTAAATTACAGGACAGATATGAGTTTACATAGTAATTTATCTGGCCGCACAACACGACAGATATGGATTTTCATACAACTTTTGCCGGCCGCTGTCCGCATGTATCTGGCTAGTACGGCAATTTTGATTTATCTCGAAGAAGATTGTCAAAATAATGCTCATATTTCCAAGCATGTTTGAGAAATATATATTAACTATATTAGAACAACATTATTAAACAACAACAACTGTATTGAAGCAAGTGGTCCACATTAATAGTAGGCACGTACCTTGTGCACGGTGACGATGGCGACGAGGCGGGTGACGTGCGGCACGGGCGCCGCCGGCGCCTCGCGCCTGTGCAGCGCCAGCCGCATCAGCGCGCGCTCGGCCGCCGCCGGGCCCGTGCCGCCCGCCGACAGGTACAGCGAGCCGCCGTACGCCGCCAGCCCGCCCACCCATCCGCCTTGCCACACTATACGCCTGTGGGAGGGAAGGGGTTATTGATAATGGGGTCAAATAACCTCGATAATAATTACTAGCAATACACCCTGTCAGGTCGACCTCCACGCGGTTCCCCCTGGAAACCATCGTGGTTAATTCTAGTTAAATTTGTCAGGATGGGCTAACTGACCTGCTTTCATTCTCAACTGTCATCTCTCACTGGTGCCTCGTCTGTGTATACCGATAGCGCAGGCGAGGTTACTAACCATTACTATCCGTTAAAAATAAACTATACACCTGTTAGGGGGAAGGAATTGTTAGTAATGGGGAGGTTAGTCCCCATAGCTATTAGATCAACCTCCACGCGGTTCCTACTGGAAACCATCGTGGTTAATTCTAGTTAAATTTGTCAGGATGGGCTAACTGACCTGCTTTCATTCTCAACTGTCATCTCTCACTGGTACCCCGCCAGTGTATACGGATAGCGTAGGCGGGGTTATCATGCCATTTTCACCCAAAAAACGCCTGTCTTATAAGAGCCTTGATTAAACATTGTTCGTTAACACGCATGAAAAATTAATATTTTTACTAGTGATCCCGCCCGGTTCTGTATAGCTAGCCAGAATTTTTGAAAACAATACATACGAGGTCTGTCCGGAAAGTTCGTATAAAAGTGTTCTGGAATGCGAGAAAGAGGAGTGGGGAGGCCAGGTAAGCGCAGGACCCCTTCCTTATGTCCCTAACAATGCTTCAGTTCTGGTCTGACCGCCGTGCGGTGCGAACTGGCTTGTCACGCCATCTGTGAAGTTACCTCTTAACGAAACCCCGTCGGCATGGAGCCCGCTTCCGTTGAAGAGCAGCGCGTCGTAATCAAGTTTCTCTCGAAACTCGGCAAGAATGGTCGTGAAATTTTTGCCGATCTCAGAACAGTTTATGGGGATGATGCTGTGAAGGAACCAACCGTCCACAAGTGGCTAAAAAGATTCAGAGAGGGCCGAGAAAGCGTTCAAGATGACCCACGTTCAGGACGTCCTTCCACTTCACATTCCGACGAAAACGTGGAAAGAATTCGAACTTGTGTTCTACGAAATTCTACGTCGATGTGCTCAGACGCCTCAAAGCTCGTGTGGCACGAGTTCGTCCAGAATTGGCGCGAGAGGGGCGTTGGATTCTTCACCACGACAATGCCCCTGCCCACACCTCTCTTGTTGTCCGTGAGTTTTTGAGTAAAAATTCCATTACGGTGACCGAACACCCCCCTATTCGCCGGATTTGGCCCCGTGTGACTTCTTCTTGTTCCCAAAAACCAAATTGGTACTTCGGGGGCGGCATTTGGGGGACATAAATGAGATAAAAAAAGCTACGACGGGGCAGCTGAGAAACCTACAACCAGAGGACTTTCAAGGAGCCTTCTCACAGTGGAAACGGCGTTGGCACAAGTGCATTATGTCACAGGGGGAGTACTTTGAAGGGGATAAAATTGATTTACCTGAATAATTGTAAAATAAAATTTTTAAAAAACTTTTATACGTACTTTCCGGACAAACCTCGTATAATAATAATACATCGAGTTACATATCCTATGTAACTCAATGATAATGTATAATTTCATTTCTCATTACAATTAAAAGTATTTACTATTTTATAAATGGTGCAATAAAGTGTAAAATATAACAAAATAAATGTCGTCCTTCACTGTGTTTGCCCCTATGAAGTCGCCACTTAAGAACCTTTCTTCCCCATTGGTTATCGGTCTATGCGATCAGCCCATTGCCACTTCAGCTTGCTTATCTTTCGAGCTGTCGGTTATTTTGGTTCTTTTGCGGATATCCTGGTTTCGGATCCTATTACGTAAAGAAACTTCGAGCATAGCCTTCTCCATTACCTGCTGAATAAAAGCTTTTGCACACGGGCAATCGTATAGGACCATGTTTCGATTCCATAAATTATCACTGGCAACACACTCTGGTCAAAGAGCTTCGTTTTCAAACCTTGATTACTATATTCAGTTATGTGAAATTACTTGGTTGCATTAATAAAGAAATATATATGTAACTCACGTTTTGTTGTTGTCGGAGTCGAGGTCGACGGCGTAGATCTGCCGGTTGACGGCCCAGTAGACAGTGGAGGAGGGTTGGTCAAGCGCGAGCGCGGTCGCGTTGGCAGCGGCCGCCAGCCACGTGCGGGCAGTGCCGTCTACGTTCGACCGCATTATGGCGCTTAAGCCCACGTCGTTCCACACTAGATATCTGGAGAACAGTGTAAAGGAGATTTGTTACAAAATTAAAAATTGGACCCATATAGGTCACGTGACCACAAAATGGCCTGTACAGTCTTTGCTTTTAGTGGAAATTTGTTAGTTTTTCTAAATGATAAGGTGACGTATCATCTTATGGAAAATGGTCTTCGCATAGACAAAAAGAAACTTTTTATAAATCGTAATAAAGTTTATGATACTGTATATTGTATGGCTTGCTAGATAGTACTGAATGCTGTATGGCTTGAGCTGGCTAGATATGGTAAGAAGAACCAAAAGTACTATAGTGGAAAACTATCTGAGTTAAGAGAACCCTTCTCATCTATTGGGCTTTCTCTTGTGTACATCTGTGCAGACCTTAAAAAAAAATATAGAAATATAAATACAGACGACAATTACCTTTTAGTTTGATGGAAAGCCAAATGTCTGGGCATCGTACCCTCTCCTCTCAGTACGACGCCTACAGACGAATTGTTAGTAATAGATGTGGCGTTGATTGAATCCGCGTCTATGCACGTCCAATACAATGTGCGGCCGAGGACGTCCAGAACCATGTGGAACGGTCTCGAGATGCTCGCGACCACCACTGACGCGTCGCTGATGGCAGATGTGCTCGAATATGATATTGGTACTCGACGTATAGTGTGGACGTCCTCTTCCATCCAGAAAAGATGTCTGGAAAAGCAATTATCAATTTAAATAAACTATAGATAGATAGGTCTATGTTCAGCAATGGACAGGTAATGGCTGAGATGATGATGATGACAGATGATGAAGATCATTTAGAATTTAGTGATAAAATATTATACATAGATATTGATATTATTAAAAAAATGTACTATTCCAGTGTCACAAGTGCTTTTCTAATTATCCGTTTAAACATTATAAATGTGGGCATGAGTTTGTTATCTTATAGCGCCTTAACGGCTTAACTCTTTAAGGGTTAAGCCGTTTATATATTAAGGTTTATTTTTTATCCAGGTCAGTAAACATACCCCGGTTGTGCGGGCAATGTCGGGGGGAAAAGATAGTTATATATAAAAAGAGACAAAAATACTTGTGGTCAAGTTTATTTAAATAATTACAATTTTTATTTTATAGCCAAAAGAATCGTTGCAACTGTCTCGGTTGTAATAAAGAAATTTATTTGACCATATATTTTTTTTATTAAAGTGTTTGATTTTTAGATCAAGATCAAAAACTTTGTTATCTATCATAGACCAAGATAGACTACCTAGAAAACAACTAAAAACCTGGAACAGAGAAAACTTAACCTCTGTTCCTGTAATAGAGGTGAATTTTTACAAAATTACTTAGATATTACATGTAAAACGTAATAAGTACTCACTTGCTGATAGGATCATATTCTATGGCTTTGACATTCTTCAGTCCAGTGAGTGGGATAAATGCGTCAGCGCATTCGCCATTTGCAACCAATATCCTTCCTATAGCGTTCTTTTGAGCGAATAATAGGAATTCTTCGGGTTCTGCAAATAAATTGAATAGATAAATATTATTATTATAAATAAAATAAATAAAAATAAATACTAAAATAATAAAATTGCAACTAGATGTTTGTATATAAGAGATAATAGGTCTTAACAGGGGGGAAAGGGATTGTTAGTAATGGGGTCAAACAGCCCCATTATTAGCAATATACCTTGTCAAGTCGACCTCCACGTGGTTCCCCTTGGAAAACATCTAATTAATAAGCTAATTCTAGTTGAATTTGTCAGGATGGGCTAACTGACCTGTTTCATCTTCATCTATCATCCTTCATTGGTGCCCCGCCGGTGTATACCGATAGCGCGGGTGGGGTAACTATTTCATTATCATCCATAAAAAAAATAGGTCTTAATAGGGGCGATAAAAACCAATATAATATTTTTGAGAAATTTTGTCAGTTTGTCTGTCTAAAGGTCTTAAATCTGGTGTATATCTTGAGAACCTACTTAAAAATGGTGTAAAGTATTTGTTTTCCTACTTCTGGAATTTGTGCATATGAGGGGGGGGGGGGAAGAAGCTAGTAACTTTGCAAATGAAAAAAATTTCATGGAATAAGAATATGTCGTGCTTTAGGTTTTAGTTTTAGTCTACAAGAAGTACGTACCGGAGCAGGTAAGATTGTCTCTATTGAGGCGGTAGTGCGCGGGACAACCGCAGCGGTAATCGGTGGGTAGCGGTAGGCAAAGGTGGGAGCAGCCGCCGTTGTCGACACCGCACTGGTTGCCGCCGCCGCCGTCGCGACGACCGAACATCTTCAGGTCGGAAATGTAATCCAGCTGCTTGTATAGGCTGCGGCGATCGCTGCCGTCCGTCTTTTTTGCTGATTCTATGAGTCCTTGAAATATAGCGAGGAAAATGAAGTTTTATGGTTATGTTTGCCTGCGATTGGGAAAGAGATAATGTTTCATTTATTTATTTATAAAAGACAAACCAATAATATGCTCGAAACAATTAGGCAGGCAATGTACAACGTTATAAGTAAGTAAAAGTGAAAAACTACTATTCAAAAATGCTTAAATCTAAGTTTACTTGAACAAAAACATCTCACTCCTCCCTACCAAGCTTAAGCAAGTTTTATCGCAAATACAGTAATTATGATAGTCGAAAAAAGCATTTCGATTTTTTTTTAGATATATTTAAGTTATAACATAGTTAATTGGGTTTTTGAACAAACATTTTATTAAACACTAAATACATGTTTTGTTAGAACTTGGCATTTAAATTCATTAATATTCAAATTGTAATGGTTATGTTAATAAGGTTTGAAGGGTGGGATATGGCGTGAATTTACAGGGTACAGAGGAATAATACCTGTGTCCCCACGAATGGCAACGCAAGGGGGATATCATGGGGGAAACATGTGTAGTATCATGGACATAACAGAGTATACTCTGTTATGTCCATGGTACTACTCATGTCTATAGGCGACGGTTACCACTTTCCATCAGGTGGGCTGTCAGCTTGTTCGTTATTCTAAGTTGTATAAAAAAAAAAGCAACAAAAAATATAAACTTACCAGTATTCCAATCACCCCAAAACACTCTATCGCCGTATAGAGTAAGCGCGTACGGCATGGACACGTTATCGGCTAGAGTAGTCCTGCCGGTGCCATTGAGGTAGATGCACTGCAACGCGGGCGGGTCGAGCGCGGCCCAGTAGAGGGCGCGGCGCTCGAGGTCGATAGCTAGCGCGTGTACCCGACCAACTTGCTCCACTATCACGGTGGGAGACGAGCCGTCCATGGTCGCGCGCTTTATACATTTGGAGCCCAGTTCTGACCAGTACATATATCTAGGAGGAATATGATAATCGAATTTATTAATTTAAAACTAGACTTTATATAATTAGAATTTATATAAATTCAATTAGACTAGGTTTTTTTTTTGACGGGTGAAAATGGTATGGTAACCTCGCCTGCGCTGACGGGATATGCTGGCGGAGCACCAGTGAAGGGTGATAGATGAGAATGAAGACAGGCCAGTTAGCCCATCATGATGTATTCATCAGGAATTAACCATGATAGTTTCCAGGGAGAACCGCGAGGAGGTCGACCTGGTTGGGTATATTGCTAGCAATAGGATTCTCATCTCCATTACTAACAATCCCTTTCCCCCCTAATTTTTAGACTAGGTTTGGATAGTTGGTTTAAATTAAATGTCAAACGTCTAATAAACCTATGTCAACAATTGAAGCTCTTTGTCTTTTACTTATGAGCATAATTTTTAGTTTAAAAGAAAGTAACAGAACATTAATTAATTAAAAAAAAATCTGTGAGATTTTTTTTTTTTAATAATAGTTAGAATATGATTTCTAGCTTACAATTCACTTATTTACTTACAGCTTATGAGTCATTCTCTATAAAGTAATAAACTATAAATGGGATAGTAGCACATTGTTGAGCCTTGTTTCATTTCTTACAGATAATAAAAGAATACAAAAATTATTTTATATACAGATTTGTAATAATAATGTATCATATTACAATCCAATTATCCGCATTTGCAAAAAATACAACAATGTATGTAAGGACTTTGATATTTTTCAACAATCCTTGCAATGTTACATTAAGGCTGCCAATTTGTTACTTTAAATCTATAGTCCTCATTCTTTTAATGTATATAATATCGAATGTTATGCAAAGCAGTTATTGGAGTGAAAATTTAATGCTGTTTTATGTAATATTTATTTTATTAATGTATTGATTTGTAATCTGTTGCCTTGCTATAAATAAATAAATTCTATAAATATGATAATTTTTATCTGTTCTCCTTTAACCAAAGGTTGTCTGTAAGAGATTGCCCTAGCGATAAGACCGCCATTTATACCTTTATGTGTATATTTCAATTTGTATTTATGTTACTGTATTTCACTTGAATTATTCACTTGTCATTGTATATTTTTATTTATGGTGCAATAAAGAGTTAAATAAATAAATGCGAAAGTTTGCAATGATGGATGGATGTTATTACTCTTTCATACATAAACTACAGAATGGAATTCAATGTAAATTGGTACACTGGTAGGTTATATCCTATATGTATCTTTTAAATGAACTAATTATAAAAGTAGCCTATCCCTGTATACTAGTATTTTTTGCTCACCCTCTCTTAGGATCCAATGCAATACTTTTTGGTTTCTTCAGCCCTTGCCAGATGAGCGTGCGTCTGCTGGAGCCATCCAGCCTGGCTACTTCTATGCGTTGCAATGTCGTGTCGGTCCAGTAGATGTTGTGCCCTGACCAGTCTATTGCGAGACCTGGGAAATATTGCGTTCAGTTTTGTCAATATTTTTTAAATTACAAAGTGTTTATTAATTGACGTTGAAATTTATTTTAACTTAATACAACATATTGAGTAATAGTTAAAGGTTATAATATATATTATTAGATAGTCTGCACATAAGTCTGAATTACATACATACATATTATCTCTAAAAGATTCATGTAATTTTTAACTGTTCTTGTTTGCTTCAGCTATTTGTATTACGAGTATATTTGAATTTAAACTGTGGTAAATGGTGTTGGTGGCAAATTTACTCAATGTTTTCTTCGATTAATATTATGTATTATTCTTTATTTTGTAACTGTTAGTTTTCCCAAATAAATGAAAAAAAAAATCTGTCACGCCTGTCTCCCATTACGGTAGGCAGAAACAATGGAACGCCAAGTCTGAATTAATGGCCAAAAACATTTTTAACAATGGGTTAAAAATATTGACTAATTCTACATTAATAAAGTAACAGTTACATATTATTTATATTGTTTTTAATTGATTTAAAAAAAAGAAGAAGGTTCACAATTCAGTTGTATGCTTTTTTATGTTTGTTACCACATGTCGTCCAATGTAAACTGATTAGGAATTTTTTTTTTCTATCTGGAAATATATCCTTACAGATTGATTCCATAAAAGTTTTATCAAAATCGATTTTGCCACAACTGAAGTCGGTTTTTTTGGAACATAATTTAATTTTGCAATGAAAAGATCTAATATATTTGTAATAATGATATGATGACAGTTTGAAATAGGATATATATTCAGAACAGCCATAATAATACATGTGTCCTATTTATACCAGAGGGAAACTTTGCACAAAAGTCGATTGCTTGGGTACCTCTGTCCCATTCGTGTTTCAACCGTGAAGCAGTTGTGTTTGCATGGCTGTGTTTCGGTTTGAAGGGTGGGATATGGCGTGAATTTACTGGGTACAGAGGAATAACACCCGAGTCCTCAGGAATGGCAACGGATACGGGGTATCATGGGCGAAACAGTATACTCTGTTATGTCCATGGTACTGCTCATGTCTATAGGCGACGGTTACCACTTTCCATCAGGTGGGCCGTCAGCTTGATTGCCATTATAAGTTGTATCAAAAAAAAAAAAAAATTTTTAAATATGGCTGATTTCAACATAACTAGCTCTGCTTATGACAGTTTACGAAGTAAATAAATAAGGATTGAGTTTTTTTTAAAATGTAAATATTTAATTAAACTCACCTTCAACCAGTCCGGTCCACTCAAGTATCTTCTCCACATTGGTACCATTTATAGAGCATCGATTGATTGTTTTCGTCTTGCTATCTGACCAATACACCTTCGCTTCAGATATGTGGACTGCTAACGCACTGTAATAGTAAAAGAGTCAGGTGTCATGGTGTGCCTTTATAATTGATTGACCATAAAAGCAGAAAGGAAATGTTAGTAAGGAGGAAGTTAGTTGTCCCTATTTTTTTGATGGGTGAAAATGGTATGGTAACCCCGCCTGCGTTAAAGGGATCCGCTAGCAGAGTACCAGTGAAGGGTGATAGATAAGAATGAAAACAGGCCGGTTAGCCCATCATGATGAATTCGTCAGGAATTAACCATGATAGTTTCCAGGGAGAACCATGAGGAGGTCGACATGGTTGGGTATATTGCTAGCAATGGGATTCTCAATCTTCATTACTAACAATCCCTTTCTCCGCAGTAGTCCCTATTGCTAACACTATACTCTTTTAGGTCGACCTCCACATGGTCGCCAATGGAAATAGCCGCGGTTAAATGCCCAGGAATGGGCTGGGTAAGGGTTGACTGATCCATCTTTATGCTTACCGATTATCATTCTTTGGTATCCTATGGTATGGTATATGCTATGTCGTAATAGCGTAGATGAGATTACCATTGTATTTTCACTATTAAAAATATTACAATAGCTTACGATTTCACTATTACGATATAATACGAGAAAAAAAATGTATGCAATTGTACAGAAACGCTTTGCGAGTACCGTGCTTAAAGAGGGAAGGAAAATAAAGCCTTTTCATATAGTATGTATTTTGTTATCTTATAAAATCGTAAGATGTAGCACTATAGTAACTGATAAAAGTGGCTATAATTTGGTGGACTAACTGAAAGACATAAGACAGGTGCGGATTTGTTAGTAATGAGATTTAGAGGCCCCCTTGCTAGTTATATACTCTGTCTGGTTGATTTTCAGCTAGTTTCTCTGTAAAATATGGTAAATTGTTGGTGAATTCATTATAATGGGCCAACTGATCATCGTATATCATCTCTCACTATATTATTCCATTTTCATCACGTTAAAAACCATATTTTATAAAAAGTAGTATTCAAAATTTTGTTGCTTATAATTTTGTTCGAAATAGTTTGTGTTGTAGTTCACTTACCTAACTTCTTTTAACTCTTTAATAGGTAATATGGCATCGTTATTCGCATGTTCAATTCCAATATGGCCGATTATATTTTTTCGGCTATATACTAAGAAAGCTTCTGGCTCTATACACGTTTTCCTGTCATTGTCCAACTCTAAGCCTGAAAAAAAAAATGTCTTTTATTATATAGCTAATGTTATTTGCAGATAATGTAGCTTTCTACAAGTGAAAGAATTTCTAAAATCGGCATTGTATTTTTTGAGTTTATCCACAACAAATAAAAAATACTTTCATCTTTATAATATTAGTTTAGATAAATGTGGGAATTGAATGATAGAAAGATGCATGAAATGGAACTGGACGAAGAGTGAATGAAAGGTACGGAGCGAAAGAGAGAGGGGACACACGATGAACGACGTAAGATTGATGAAAAACGAGTTGTGCGCAAGCGAAATAAAAATAAAATTAAGTACAAGTTGTTGTGAAGGATAGTTAAAAATATACTGTAAATAAATATATGTATATTTCATTCTTGTCCATATAAATATACAAAGAAACTCACACATTTATAAGGTAACGTTCATAAATATGATACAAACCTAAAGGGCAACTGCACACGTAGTCGGTGGGCCTATTGAAGCACAAATGTGAGCAGCCGCCGTTGTCGTCCGCGCACGGGTTCCAGCCGAGCGGGTCGCCCATCTTGAACGCTTTCACGCCCATCATGTTCGCCATTTGATCCACCACTGTCTGTCTCTCTAGGCCTATATAAGAAATAAACATGATTACACCTTAGATTATATAGATAGAGTCTCTTCATACAAATGCTTCGAGAAAAGCGGGTCAACTTTTTCATACAATTTTGCGTGATAAATAGTTATGAGTAATTCCTTTATAACTTCTATATTTATTTTGTCTAATAATTTCTGCACAATTTTAATATGTAACTTATTTTATTTGTTAAATAATACGTCAAGTTACACTGTATGCGTAAGTATATAGACACTGATAATAAAACGAGTCAGCTAATTTGACAATTAGCTGACAAAAAGTTGACCCGTTTTTGAGACTTGATGCTCTATCTATATAATCTAAGGATTATAAATACTATTTTTCATTTATTTATGACTGGCTTTTGCCACAGATGAATTTTAGCGACAAAAAATTACACAGATAAGTTACGTTGTTTTGTCGTGTAAGTAGAAATTACCCAAGAGATTTAAAAGAATTACTGTTGAGTTTATCTTCTCAGCAGATAACAACATTCCGTACCTTGCAGTAAATAAAACAAAAAAATTACGATTTAAAAGTGCTTGTAAACAAGTCTAGTTGAGTAAAGATGATTTTAATTTGATGATTTGAAAAATATTACGTACCTGTATTTTTGTTAACTCTGTACAGAGTACGTCTCTGTATGTCTGTCCAGTAGAGCCGGTCGCCGAGAAGCGTTAGCCCGAAGATGTGGAGGATGTCACTGCTGTGCACCTCACGGCGATCCGAGCCGTCCATATTTGACACCTGTTAGCAGTAGTGTTCACATAGAAACTATCTTACGAGCGTTCATTTGCATGCCTATTTTAATGAAATTATTATATACTGGCGATCTGCCCCGACTTTACACAGATGGTTATTTACAGGGCACTCATTTGCAACTTCGGGTATTTTTCAGATTAGCGCCGTCGACCCCTTTCACTACATACGGCTACAAAGTTACAGGTCATATATATTTACATATATCGCCAATTTTCAGTTATATCATAGTAATAATAAATGAGAATTTAATTTAAAAAATTTATTTCTATTTATTAAATAAAAATCAACATTTTTTGGTTTAAAGAAGACGTTATTTCATATGAGTTGTATTTTTGTCAGAATGTAGAATTTGTAATAAAAATTTTAAGAATTTTTAAATGCACGGAAAGCTTATAAAAGGGTTTAGAGAAGAATATTACTTTGGTAATGAGATTAAAAGAATACGAACCTCAATTTTGTGCGTTCTGCCATCACCCCAATAGAGTTTATTATTGACTGTATCTAAAGCGATACCATTGGGCCAGGTGAGTTTCTCGGAGATTATCAACATTCTCTCGCTGCCATCTAAGTTAGCACGCTCAATTTTGGGTTTCTTTTCATTCCAATCGGACCAGAACATCCAGCCAGCTGTCGGGTAGAGGGCTATGGCACGAGGATCGTAGAGCTCTTCGTGGATCAACACCTAAAGATTTATTATAAGTAAGCAGAAAATTAATAGAAAAAAAAAATATATTCTATTTAAATCGAAAGTGGTATGTTAAGAATATAATGCCATAAAATATGTTAGGACAGAAATTTCATTAATCAATATTTAAAACCGACAAAATATTTTAATCCTTTCATTCTAGCTAAACAGCTGAACGCATCATGCCAGTACGAGCTGATCAAAATCTTTAGCAAAAGTACTCGATTTCACTAGCTGAATACTTTCGTACAAAGAACGCGTTTCAATTTTATCCTATATTTATAAAGATTTTCTAATTTTATGCCTGATCCATTATAACATAAAATATAGACTCAACATAGATATGCTTTCTTGTTACAGTAATTTTTTTATTTAAGACCTTGTTCTAGAAAAAAAAAAGACAATTTCAATTGTCGCAAAACCAGTGATTTCGATTTAAAAACTGAAGCTATTTTGATAAAAATTATATAAATATTTATTATTCTTGTTTAGATTTCAGTTTTGCACTACTGCTGCCCACTCACTACTTCCTATGGCCATTGTGTTAGTCTGGAAGAGTTCTCTTTCAGAGATTAATTCACATTTGCTTACATACAAGTAAATCAATTTACAGTTATAATAATCTGTTTTGGCTTACCTTTCTAGCACTACCATCAAGTCTAGCCACAGTGATGGTGTCAGCAATAGGATCCGTCCAGTATATATTCCGAGCTAATGGGTCTATAGCAATGTTGTCTACCACACCGCTGTTGTGTATCACAACTGATTGTTCACTGCCGTCCAAACGTGCACGAGATATTGTTTTTGTCTGAAAAATTAAAACGTTTTTTTATTGTGGGAATATACATTTATTGGAGGTAAACATATAAATCGTATTAAATATTGTATCTATCTATCCATTTAAGAGCTGCGCTCTTGTCGGTGGAGCTCTTGCCACTCACTACGATTTTCAGCGAGTCTCTTCACCTCTTCATACGACACGACACCAACTCCTTCCTTGATCTGCCTGATGTAACTATGTCTCGGTCTCCCTCTCCACCTTCTTCCTTCTATCTTATCTTCTATTATAATGTTCATAAGTTCGTCGTGTCGTATCAAGTGTCCTAACATTTAAATATTGTAGTACACATAAAAAACATGGACAATCTCAAAAAAACCTTACAGACAGTATATTGTAATTAACAGGCAGAGACAACTCATTCACTAATCTAGAGTATAGAACTACCCATTAAGGAATTTAGTAATTTCATTTTTAATTTATAGTTAATTTGCTGCTCCGGGCAATAATATATTTGCTGTTTTCTACAATACATAACCATGTTAAATAATATTCAAGAGAACTTTGATCCTAGCAGTGAATTATATTTCGTGTTTTAGGGATTTGCCCGGATAAATCTCTTGTTTGGCCCTTGCTTTTTTTTTAGCAAAGTTTAAAATAAGAAAAAATTAAAATTTTTGAAATAAGTACAGAGTGCATATATTTCTATATACATAAATATAAATATTCTTACATCATGTTAAGTTCAGACAATAAATTAAAAAAAAATATCTACATTAGGTATTATTATAAATTTAAAAGTAATTATAAGTTTTTAGCATTTTAACAGCTCAACCAATTGTCACTAAAGACATACATGGTTTTTAAGGTGGAAACGAAGATAAGCTACTTTTCATCCCAGTCATGCGAACAAAGTTTTAGGTAAAAACAAGTATTTTATTACATTACTTACCATGCTATCAGCCCAATAAATATATTCAGTTTTCGGATCAAAGTCAACAGTCTGGGTTTTCTTTAGATCCTTCAACGACAGAGAGTATGGCGTGAAATCTAGTGAATCCAGGGATATCTTGGAGATAGTCCAGCTCTGTGCAATCAGTAGCAGCGTTTGTGGTTTATTGTAACAAGTGGTATTACTGTTCTCTTTTAATTTTACACCTGTTGGGCACGCACATTCGTAGCCTGTAGACAAAAAAAAAAAAAGAAACTAATAAATATTATTACACAGCCGTGTGGTTCTGGCATAGAATAGGCCACTCCCTTCGTATTGGTATCGTAGGAGGCGACTAAGGGAGGGTGAGGGATGGGCAGCAGCGTTCTTGTTAAAACATCTCCAAAGCCTAACTGCGTTTGCCAATCCGCCTGCCAAGCATGGCAACTACTGGCAAAACCGTTTAAGGGGAAGGCTTATGTTCAGCAGTGAACAGTTAAAGGCTGGTATGATGATGATGATGATGATACTACTACACAGCACCATTTAGTCTCAAACTAAAATAAGCTTCTACTATGAGTACTATTATGAGACACACATCGACAGGGAGTTCACCTCTGTGCCTAGAGCCTAGATGGTTGCGTACATCGCGGTTTTAGAGATGTTTCCAGTTCCACGAATGCTCAGGTTATGAAATGAGTTCCCTGTCGAGGTTTTTCTATGAGACTACTCGCATGGGGCTCTTCGAAAAATGGATAGAGATTTCTTTAGGCTCGGTAACGCGCGCGCCAAGAGCATCTTGGTATTAGAGGCGTATTATCTTGGTATTAGACGGTTACCATAGGCTATAAGACTATGGTAACCGTTTACCATCAGGTGTGCCGTATGCTTGTTTATAAGCATACGGCCCGCCTGATAAGAATAGCTAGATAAGATATTAATTTGTGACTTACCAGGAGGGTTTGGTGATAGAAGGCACAGGTGTGAGCATCCGCCATTGTTGACATTGCACGGGTGTGGTACAGCCGGCATCAGCTGTCTGCTGCCATCATATGCTTTGATATCGACTGGGACAGGGTTAGACTTTATCAAATCTTTTATGGGGCCATTTGTTGAAATGTCCCATGTGTGAATTGACCTAACAGGAAATATATGGATATTAAAAAAAAAATTTCAAGCATTTTATCAGATTAAGTGGGTATTTATTAGAAATAATATTTATATTATTATTTTTATTGTTTTTTTTTTTAACTTTAAAGATTGTATGTTTTAATAAGTTTCTAGCAAAGATTTTTTTTTATACAACTTAGAATGGCAAACAAGCTGACAGTCCACCTGATGGAAAGTGGTAACCATCGCCTATAGACATGAGCAGTACCATGGACATAACAGAGTATACTGTTTCGCCCATGATACCCCCCATGCGTTGCCATTCCTGAGGACTCAGACTTAGTTTATTATGAAGATATTCACATGGATTAATAAGCTATAAAGAAATTAATATGACTGACAAAAACATTTAATAAGGTGTCTTTATATAGTTAATTAAGAGATCGGGACCCACAAAATGCAAACCAGACTTCAATTGTGACAAATTATTAAAAATTTTGATCTAAAAATTAAACTATTGAACTGATTTTGATAAAATTTTTATGGAAGCAATCTGTAAGAATATCCTTTCAGATAAAAAAAGAATTTTCAAATCAATCTAAAGTAACCAAATTGAGAACTTCTTTCTTTTTAAAGTCGGTTAAAAATACGTTATACTAATAAGCAAACATACACAGAGGACGAAATAAAGAAAAAAAAAAGAATTTTATTCAAACAAATATCTTGAGACTGAAGAAAAATACTTGCCAGGTTTTCCAGTCTGTCCAATACAGTTTATCATTGAAAATAGTCAACGCATATGGGTATTCCAATCCACCATTCACAACTTTTCTTCTATTTTCACCATTAAAATCTACGACGTCAACAAAATGAAGTTTCGCGTCCACCCAGTAGATTAAATTTTTGTCGTAATCAATTGTTATGCCATTTGGCCAGAAAATATTGTCTTTCACAATAACTCTACGGCTAGATGGATCCCCATTCATGCCAGCCCTTTCAATCTTGGGCACTTCACCCCAATCAGTCCAAAACAATAAACTGTAAACAAGTAAATATTACATTTCATTAATGAAATAAAATTTAATGTTAAAGGGACAAAAACCAAATATATTGCAATCATTGTTTCAAAAATATTTTTTTTAAAGTTTTAGTGTTAAATTATTTAAATTATATTTACTATAATCAATGACATTATAAATTAAAATATTATTATAATTGGTTACAAATATTAACAGTAATATAAAAGACATCATATATTAGTCATTGGGAGTTACAAGGTTTATTGTATCTTTAGTCTTCTACAAAAAACTTATATTCTAATAATGCAATCCCCTAAACAAGTGAGAATTGATTGAATTTATATTCTAAATTGCCATGTGGTCTCGGCATAGAATGGGCCACCCCTTCCTTTCCCATGGTGTTTTAAGAGGATACTGAGGGAATTTAAAGGTAGAGCGATGAGTGGTAACATCTCTCTTAAAATATCACCAAAGCCTAACAGTCGCCAACCCGTCTGTCAGGTGTGGCAACTATTGGCAAAACCCTTTTTTTTGGGGGAGGCTTATGTTCAGCAGTGAACAGGAAAAGGCTGATATAATGTTATTCTGAATAAAAAAAAGCGTAAAGAATGCAAGGGTAAGAACAAGATGTCCATTGCTGCTGTCTCTATCTCATGTATGTAATTGCAATTTGATAGATTCAATTGCCATTTGTCTATGAATACTAAAAACATATTATGTAATTATTAAACATACCCTTCTTTAGGAACTACAGCAATAGCCCTGGCCAGATCAACCTCAGACCAGAATAGGACCTTTCTGTATTTATGCTCTATACTTATAACTTCTATTCTATTTGTCTCTCCATCAGTCCAGTATATTTTGTCAGTATACCAATCTATTGCAATACCAGTTGGTGTTATCAGACCTTCTGATACTATTTTCACCTGTGAACAACAATGATTATTATTTTAAGATTTTTTTTCATACTATAAAAGGATACCATCAAGTTTTTACAAAAGAATATGGAAAATCGTTGGCGTAATAATAGGGTGGCAGGGCTGGCAAAATGCCACGGGCCTCCAACCCAAAAGGGCCCCGGCTCAAGAGGCTACAAGCTCAGAAATATATTTTTTTTACATTGTGCCTGAGTATTTCATTTTACTTAAAAAATACTTTTTTTTTACTGATAGGGCCCCATCAAAAGAATTTGCCACAGGCTCCAAATGGTATAGTTACGCCACTGTGGAAAATATAAGGATTTTTTAAAAAGGCTTTAATACAAATAATTACAATTGGTTCAGTTAATTTTATTTTACTACATATTAGATAACATAACTGGAATTACCCTAGCCAAATCTCAATTGTTTTCTTTACCTCAAAACCAAAATCAAACTGATATGAATATTTTAAGAAACAGAATTACCAAATTAACCCAGTCATTCTCAAGTGACCAGAGGGAGACTTTGTACAAAAGTCGATTGCTTGGGTATCTCTGTCCCATTCGTGTTTCAACCGTGAAGCAGTTGTGTTTCGGTTTGAAGGGTGGGATATGGTGTGAATTTACTGGGTACAGGGGAATAACACCTGAGTCCTCAGGAATGGCAACGCATGGGGGGTATCATTGGCGAAACAGTATACTCTGATACTCTGTTATGTCCATGGTACTGCTCATGTCTATAAACTTCCTATATAATACGACAAACAGATAGTTAAACTAGTACTCAAAGCACTTTTTTTTGGTGAATAGACCACATATAGACTATATTCAAGATTAACATATAGATAACTTTTTATCCTGATTTATATAGGCACAGTTGTTAGTAGTAGTTAAGTTTTGTTTATGTGATGTAGTTAGATTAAGATAAAATGTTTCTTACAAATTATGTAATAAATATGAAAATATTGAAACCTTTACATATATTTTTACATTTTGTAATACTGTTATAATGTGTAATAATGTTGAGTGATAGTGAATACCTATAGCATTAAGTCCACCTTTTGTACCACACTTTACAGGTCAATAAAATTTAAATAAATAAATTAAAGTAGGATTAGTATCATAAACACTTGTGTTCTTACCTTCTCTCCTGGATGGGTTTCATTGTAACGCATACATTGTATTAGTTCAGCTGTTTGATCAGACCAGCATATTAAGCTCTTATGATGAATAAAGTCAACTGCTGATCCTTGTTTTAGATCTTTGATAATTGCATTTGCCCTACCTAGTTTCTGTACATTGACAAGTCTGATATCAGACTCGGTAGAATAAAGTAGAATTGAATTATTGTTAAGTCCATAATAACCTGTGGAATAATTAGTATTTATTTTTTATTATTTCATCGTAATATAATATAGATATGTTGATTGATATACATAGCAAATTAATGAATCAGTAGGTGACATATTTTTAATTAAAAGCTCCAAACATCAATGTTTAGATCGAAAACTAACCTTTTAATTGTAAAAACATTAACAAACAAAACACATATATAACATTTTGTATAATTTTGTCGGCGTGCAGGATTCTTCGGCGCTTTGTCATAATGAAAACAAATGAAGACAGCCAGTCCAAGTAATCATGTCATATGTTTATTTTTGAAGCTTGCACTGTTGACAAAAGGCACTGGTAGATAACATTTTTACACCAAAACTTGAATAATATCCAGAATTCCGATATATGCCAATTTAAATAGGTAAATTTATGTAATGTGTCGAATATTACGGGTTTTAATTTTAATATTAACAAAGTAAATTAGTCTTTTAATAGATAGATAGGCAGGCAATTTTGGTTTGTAGACGGCGAGATAGATAGACGCAAGAATTTCTGTGGTTTAGGGCATGTTTACATTGACGTTCTAACATTGAAGTGTCTAGAAAATTTTCTCATATAATCACATAAAAGATTAGTAGTTAAATATTTATTCATGGTACCTTAATGCAGATATCTTGTTCTTAAGAAAGTATTAATTTAAGACACTATTCTAAGTACATTATTTTATATTGCAATAACATTAGAACACATACACAGAATTTTGTGTTAACAGTGTGAATCTGGTTTTATTATTGCGTTCCGAACTACGACGAATTTGCAAGCGCTTGAAATAAAACTGTTTCAATTTGTTTTATTTTATTAATTTAGTATAATGACTTAATTAATGAATAACTATTATTAAACAGATACCTTAGTTATTTTATTATTCTTTTGATCGAACTAACACAATACCTATTTAGAGACTTATAGCTTCTTTTTGTAAGCCGATAGTTGTTAAAAAATATTATAGATGGCGCTATACCTACATTTTGTCAATTGTTATTATTAATTTCGTTACTTTTAAGTCTTATTTAATAATTTTTAGAAGTGTTTATTATATATATAGTCTTTTTAATCTATGGTTTATACTTGTATTTTAGTTAGCTTACTGAGTTGTGGCAAAGATGCAATAGTTAATTTAAAAAAATAATTTAACAATTTTAAATGTTTTTTTTTTTTTTTTTTTTTCTTTTTTTTGTGGCGTTCACCCCGATATTAGGGTATTTTGCCAAGAACAAAACGGGGAAACGATAATAGTAATAAAAATACCTAACACAAACGAATTTAGAAAGGATAAGGATTAGGTCTAGGATATTTATAGGATATGAAACATATACTTGTACATATGAGAATATACTTATAAATATATAGGAAAAGCAATTGATGCAACTATAAATGTATTCATGTAATATAACTAAATCTTAATATTGTTATCATATATATATGAAGATAGTATTTTATAGATAATAGGATCATTGGAAGAAAGTAGAGTAAGAATAGAAGTTGGGAATGGAACACGGATGGATCGGAGATGATTAAAAAGGGAGGTGTGGTCAAATTTAGAACATGAGAAGAATATATGATTCAAGTCCGCCACTTCAGCACCGCAATTACACGACGAACTTTGTACAATACCAAGCTTGTATAAATGAGAAGGTGTGCATACGTGACCTAGACGCATACGAGTTATAATAGTTGTTGCGGTCTTTCCAAGCTTTAATTTACAAAACCATGGTTTGAAAGGAATATCGGGTTGTATAAGGCGATAAAATCTTCCTTTTATTGTACTTGTTTTTTCCCAATATTCCTTCCAGGCATACCTTAAATATATTTTTGGGAGACAAGCTAGGTCACTACAGTAATTATGATACGGATACATATCACCACAAGTTACAGCCTCTCTTGCAATAAGGTCAGCTTTGTCATTGCCGCTAATACCACTGTGTCCTGGTAACCAGGCAAAAGAAACGGAATAACCTCTCAACATGCAAAGATAAAGACTTTGTCTTATGTCACAAATAATGGGATAAACTGGTTTTGATTTAAACGGATATTTGGCTAGAGCTTGCAAAGAGCTCATAGAGTCAGTGAAAACTATTGCCTTATGTAATTTCATTAAAAGTATATATTCTACAGCTTTTAAAATACCATAACATTCCCCGGTAAAAACTGAAGACTCCGGTGGAAGTTTAATTTTTTGAACGATATTAAATTGTGAATGAAACACACCCACACCTACACAACCGCTATTGTCTGGTTTTGATGCATCAGTAAAGATGTAGTGCCATTCATTCCATTCAATGTCAGTTATAAACATAAATTTGGCATTCAATTCTGAATCATTTTTTAATAACCCAAAATCATATTTAATATTAGGAGATAAAACTAAAGATTGATATGAGCATTTATAAATGGGAAAACAGGACGATGTAAAAGTGGGAGATTCTATGGATTTATATTTTTCATAACTTTGTATTAAACATGGAGGTTTTTTATGTTTCCAATAAGATGAAGACGAAATAAAGATATGTAGTTGAGATAACTTTTGAATAAGCGGATGATCAGATAATTGTAAACAACGAAAAAAGAAGCGATCAGATAGATATTGTCTTCTTAAAACCAAAGGTGGATCACCGACTTCGAGCTGTAAAGCATTGATTGGACTTGATTTCATTGCTCCAGAGATAATCCTCAAGGCCTTTGATTGAATTAAATCCAATTTCTTAAAAGCAAATGAACTTCCTGGAGCTAACAAAAAAGTTCCATAATCAATGACACTCCTTATAAGACCATTATAAGCAAGTTTTAGTGAAACGGGATGTGCTCCCCACCAAACTCCAGCAAGGCACCTAAGAATGTTGAGGTTACGCTCACATTTCGTAGAAATATAATTACAGTGGGACAGACCTGTTAATTTATTATCTAGCACGATACCTAAAAATTTAATTTCAGTCTTTATAGGAATGTATGAGTTATCATAAAGCACCTTAATTTGTTGCGGTGATCTCATTCTTGAAAACAAAACTACACTACTCTTGGTTACAGAAAGATTAAGACCATTTGCATCTAACCACGTTTTTAACAAATCTAATGAATCAGATAATTTGGCAGAAGCAGATTCTATGGACTTCGCAATAAAATATAATAAAAGATCATCAGCATATTGTAAAATTTTGACGGATTTATCAAGGAATAATTCTAGATCGTATGTGTATATGTTAAATAAGATTGGACTGAGAACAGATCCTTGTGGAAGGCCTTTCCATACTGTTCTAGATAATTTGGTATCTTCATCTAAATTCATATATATTGTTCTTTCTGATAAAATATTAATAATGAAATTAGAAAGCATTACCGGTACATTTAGAGCTTGTAATTTAGTTTTTAAAATAGAAATTATTACATTATCATAGGCAGAATTTATATCTAAAAAGGCTGAGAGGATTGACAAATTTTGTGAGAAAGCTATATGAATATCTGAAATAAGAATGCTCACATTATCTAAGGTGCTCTTACCTTTCCTAAAACCAAACTGGTTCGGGGATAGTAAGTTATTACTTTCTAAAAACCATTCTAGACGGTTTTTCACTAAATGTTCAGCTAGCTTTAGTAAGACAGAGGAAAGTGCAACAGGACGGTATGAAGATGGTTCAGAAGGTGGTTTATGAGGCTTTAGAAATGGTATAATAATCTGAGACTTCCATGAAGTAGGTATATTTCCCGAAATAATTATGGAATTAATTATATTTAAAAAGTAAATTAATGTCGCATCGCTAGCATTTTTAAAAAAGGAATACGGTATACCGTCTTCTCCCGGTGCAGAGTCTTTAATAGAAGCTAGAACACCTTTAAGTTCTACTAGAGTAAAAGGAGAGTCAAGTTCGAATAATTCGTCAGAGACGGATAGAGAAATATTGTAAAGGCATTCCGGCACATAACTAGGAGCAAGACGATCTAAAAATTTATTCGCTAAAGTTAAATCGAGTGCAGAACGTGATGTATGATCACTAAAGGCAGATCTGAATCTTTTAATATTATTCCAAACGACTGATGAATTAACTTCTGGACAGATAGAAGAACAAAATCTTCTCCAGCCTTCTAATTTCTTTTTTTTCAGTAGTTTTCGAGTAGAACGTGAAACTGCGGTGTAAATTTCAAAATTTTCTGGTGTCATGTAATTATTATAATTTTTTTCAGCCTCTTTACGATTTTTAATTGCTTCCGTACAATCTTTGTCCCACCAAGGTGGCGAGGGAATTTTCCCTGAAGCACTATTTTTAACAGGAAATAATAAATCAGCAACCTCCTTCATATTTATCATCAAGTCATTACAACATTGATGTTCATTTCCATGGTAAACAATAGGTAACTCCGATATTTTATTATCTAAATATTGTTTGTAAATATTCCAGTCTACATTTGATAAATTATATTTAAGCCGAGGACCACTCTTTCGACTTGAGGGAATGGAAATTGGAAAAGAAAGAATGAGGGGAAAGTGATCGCTTCCGAAAGTAGAGGAATGAGGATACCACGACAGTGAAGAAGCTAAATCAGAAGAACATATTGAAATGTCAGGAGCACTAAACCCTTCATTCGGTGCAGTTCTACGTGTTGGTACATCTGAGTTAATAATATATAAGTTGTAAGTGTCAATTATCGTCAGGAGTTTTCCACCATAAAAATTAGAAGTAGAACTGCCCCACGATTGGTGTTGAGCATTAAAATCGCCCATTACGAGAAAAGGTTTAGGTAAAATTGAAAATAATTGTTCTAGTTGTGAATATATTTGGCATGTAGGATCAGGAATATATAAAGTAACAAAACAGATACCATTTATAATTATAGCAGCTGCATTAATGCCGCTATATACAGGAAGCGAAAAAGAAGAAAAAGGAAGGGAGTTTTTGACCAATATGGCAACACCGCCATATCCGTCAGCTCTATCATCACGGAGACTTGTAAAGCCTGAAATCCTAAAAGGATATCCTGGCTTTAACCAAGTCTCTTGGAGAGCTATTATAAAAGGATTATATTTATTAATCAAATAAAATAAGTCTGATTTCTTGTTTGTTATGCTACGACAGTTCCACTGAATTATTAGGACTTTGTAATCCATTGTGAGAAGTTAATAATTGAGAAAATACATTGTAAATGGCATCGTTGGACGGTGGTAAAGTTGTTTGTATCATTTTCGATTGCGATAACACTTTAATAAGCATGAGAATAATATCAAAGATGGATTGATTATTGTCAATATTATTTGATGATAATGCACAACCATTAGAGGGAGCAGGAATATTATATTCCTTAACTATGGCTTCATGGGCAGAACGATCATATCCTTGTTGTGCTTTTTGAGGAGAGCGTGGTTTAAGTGTAACTGTTTTTTTATGTGATGATTGAATATGTGGTAATGATGATTTCTCTTTGAGGAAAGAAGATTGAAAATGAGATTTATTGGACGGAGATGATGATGTTAATACATCTGAATATAGTTTAGAAGTGGGAGGATGAAATTTTGATGCTTCAGCATAAGAAACACAACTGTGGGCCATTGTTTCTTTAATGGCTTTCTGACGTGCATATTCAGGACATTTCTTACTAATTGCTGAATGAGAACCATTACACAAGATACAAGAAACATTTTCCTCATCTACTTCACATTTATCACCTGTATGATTTTGCCTGCATTTATAACACCGAGGATTTGAACGACACTGCATCTTGACATGTCCGAACCTACAGCAGTTATAGCATTGGATAGTGGGGTAAATGTACAAATCTACAGTTAATGATGTGTAAAACATAAATACTCTTTTTGGTAATATTTGTCCATCAAAAGTAATAACAATGGTTTCAGTATTAATAAAACTTGGTTGTCCTTCATTAATGGTCTTTTTCTTAATTCTTCTGGTTTTTAGAATTCTCCCACAACCTATAGGTACTGATATATTTTGGATTACTTCCTCTTCTGTCCAATCTTTAGGAATACCCCTCACAATTCCCATACGGGTTACATGGAAAGAAGGTATAAATGCCTTAAAATTATGTGTTTCTAAGTGACTATTATTTAAAAATGCATTTGCATTTTCAAAATTTGAGAAAGAAAGCGATAAACGGTTTCTTCCTATTCTTTTGAGGCTACCATTCACTATATTATTTATCTTATTAGTGTGTAAAAAGCGACCAAATGCAATAGGATGTAATGTAGTGTTATCATTAGGATGTGTTTCATTTTTTTGTACATGAACGACATAAGGAGCTACATCCTCGGCATTGTACAAAGTTCTGCTTAAAGTACTGGGTGGAGAAGCAGGTTTAACAGACTCGGTATTATTTACAACTGGTATTGATACTAGAGTTTGATTCTCATCCTCAATACATTGACAATCACTATCTTTAATTTTAGATTCGAGACCTTTGGTGTGCCTCCTTCGTTTTTTATTGCAATGTTTGCAAATGCGACGTTCGCCACGTACTCGCTTACGTTTAGAACTTGCAACGCTAGAACCATCTGTGTCCATACTAGATTCACCCAATATATCAAAACTATTATTAAATGGGATAGTTATATTTGCAGACACCTGAGGGGTTGTCCCCCCAGGGTCTATAGGTGGATCCATAATGTCTAATTAATATAGGTAATTTACTTACCAATATTTACAGCAACAAACACTATTACTACAAAATATACAATTATATATACAATCTAATACACAATATATAAATAAAACTAATCCTTATATAATTAAAAATAAAATTAATTTAAAGAAGATCAAAAAACACTCCCGCTTTTTTAAACGTTTTCCGCGCTTTCCGATTGATTATTTGATTGTTCTATTAGCACACTCTCTCTATAGCTCTCCTTTTCTATAGCTCACTGGTATAGATATAATAGATCTAGTATAGATATATCTCAATATAATTGACTAGTACATTTTGAGATTTAGTTTCTTTTTTAATAAATGAAAATGGAATGGTTCCTAATGAATGATAGTGAAATTGTAACTTCACCTGCGCTATCGGTATATGTTCACGGAGTTCATTGTGATGGATTCAACAAGAATTAGTCACGATGATTTCCAAAGAGCACCACGTGGAGGTCGATCTCATAGGATTTATTGTGGATGATAAAATGATGTGGGTTTCTAAACCTAATTAACAACCCTGGGGGAATGGAATTGTTATTATAGTAATATTGTTTAACTGCCACATTGTTAGCAATATAGCCTATCAGGTTGATTTCCACGCGTTACCCTCTGGAAACCGTAGTAGATTCTTGTGTACTATGCTTAGTTACCATGGGCTAATTGACCTGCTTTCATCCTCACCTATCATCTCTCATTGGTATATCGATAGCTCAGACGGGATCATCATGCCATTTTTACCCAATAAAAAAAAAAAGACTAACAGCCGCTTTCGCCCCGCTTGTTGCATATTAGTCTCCTTGTAGAGATATAATTCCGTGTTCTAAATTCAAATATTTACGTTATTGAACTGTTACTTCGATGAGAAACTTTAAAAGTGATGTTATACGAGTATGTACTCATATTAATTTCTTAGATTAATAATTTATGTTTCGCTCTGTGGAGGCTTACTGTTTATAAATACAAGTAGGTAGCCACCTACATAATTATACATTCAATGTACGCAGCGCTAAATATGTGGCAGCATATTAAATTAATAACAACTATTTTCAAATTAATAACTTCATTCCCCTGTTACCGCGTAACGTGTTTATTTCTAAGTTATGTTAATAATTTGTTCTTGCTTGTAGACTGATGTGAATGTAAACTTTCCGACCGCGGCACCTAATAGAAAGTTTACAGGAAAGGGAGGACTCTGTATGTGAAATCGTTTTAATTATTTCTGCCGCCAAGTTCGCTTGCATATAAATGCAATTTAGTTAAATTACTGATTTTGATCAGGACAGGTTGTTTTCGCGCTGTGGGCAAAAATGAATATCTTTCAATTTTTATAACGAATGACAATGTTAACCTGTAACATTATGTTCGCTCTGACATTTATTTGGCTAAATTTATATTAAGAGTCACAAGGCAGATAACAAAACCCTGTTGTGACTTCATATTGAAATACTACATGGGTATATATGTACCTATATGGGGAAATTTGTGAGAATATATATATAGATGCACCTCTTTCTTTCCCGTGAGTGTCGTAAGGGACGACTAAGGGAACCTAATTGTCAAGGGATGGACAACAGCGTCCCATATAAAATGTCCCATTTGTGTTTCAATCGTAAAGCAGTTGTGTTTGCATGGCCGTGTTTCGGTTTGAAGGGTGGGATATGGCGTGAATTTACTGGGTACGGAGGAATAACACCTGAATCCTCAGGAATGGCAACGCATGGGAGGTATCATGGGCGAAACAGTATATTCTGTTATGTCCATGGTACTGCTCATGTCTATAGGCGACGGTTACCGCTTTCCATCAGATGGGCCGTCAGCTTGTTTGCCATTATAAGTTGTATAAAAAAAATTAACTAAAAGCTTAACTGCAGTTGCTAACCCGTCTGCCAAGCGTGGCAACTATAAGCAAAACCTATCAATAGGGGGAGGCCTATGTTCAGCAGAGGATAGATAATGGCTGATAAGACGATAATGTACGGATGGATGTTTATTATTCTTTCACGCACAAATCACTGAACGGATTCTATTGAAATTTGATACACGGATAGATTAAATCCTAACTTACAACATAGAATAATTTATATATGTATTGACGCAGGTGAAGCTACGAGATACAGCTAGTTATATATAATACTTGAAAATACTAAATACATCAATGGCTATCATGATTTTGGAGGGGTCCGTATAAGCTTCGGTAACCATTTACTATCAGGCGAGTTGTATGCTTGTTTGCCACATTCGTCGTATAAAAAAGCGATTTAATAATCATTATTACGGTAAATTTTATTTATTTGTATATAGGAGGCAACAAATATGTCTAATATTATTCATAAGTGAAATAAATAAATAACATAAATATTAAATAAAACAATTTTTTTATTCAACTAAACTAAATTTAAGCATTTTTTATTAATATTTATTTACGAATCTACCGTCTAGTTCGGAATGCAGTTTCAGCTGAGAATAATGGGCAGGAAACTCAGCTGTTGCTGTTTTTAAATAAGATAGATAAAACAAAAGAAAGGATTTCTAATCTATTTATCTAACTAATTCTAAAAATGGAAATATTATTATATTCTACATGTTGTTTTAAATGGGTGATAATGGAATGGTAAACCCACCCGCGCTATCGGTATACACCAGCGGGGCACCAGTGAAGGATGACAGGTGAGGGTGAAGCAGGTCAGTTAGCCCATCGTGACGAATTTAATAAGAATTGTTCACGATGGTTTCCAGGGGGAACCACGTGGAGGTCGACCTAATAGGGCAAATTGCTAACAATGGGGCTGTCAAACTCCAACTAACAATCCCTTTTCCCACTCTCCATGTTGTATTTCCCACGGAAATTCAGGCAGGTATGTGGAATTAGTCATATTAATATCTAATTAATATGCCTACGTACAATCTAAACAGAACAGACAGAACATTGCTATAACAATCGGTTCATTAGATAGATTATCATTTCTAACAGAAGGATTACTTTGATCATGGTTGTACGCGAATAGTTTCAGGAGTAACATGCTAATGCGCGGTTTAGCGGACTCTGTAGATATTACAAAATAATTTGAAACATTACATTACATTACATTCGAAGCTCGCTGCGGACCGGATTCAAACTATTATCATTCTACTTCCGCCTAGCTACATACTTGGGCAATTTGGAGTCGCGACGACCGCACCAAAATATCAATGAGAATGTTTCCGACTACATTTCGCCAATCGTAACATAAGTGCTATACTTTCATGAAAGTCGATAGCCGTATGTATTTTTAAGAGGGCTCAGGCCTTGCGCTTTTAAACTGACGCCGTCTACCACTCCATTTTATAAAGAGAATTACACCATTTTTATATTGTATTCCAGAACAGTAACTTCAAAAGGCACTCTGCAGTGCATTAGGCAAAATGTTAACAATATAATTTAATATTTTTTAAAAGAAAACCCCTTTCAATTTCTGTAAAATTATTAGATCGTCCTGAAAGAAAAAAGTAAACCCTTTCAATTAAAAAAAAATCACGTAACACCCAAAAATACAGTCAAACGGAAACTTTCTCCTTTAAAAGCTACTAAAAACGTATTTATTTTATATTTTACTTAAGTAATATATATATAACAGTAGAATGATTATATATATATATATATATATATATATATATATATATAATCATTCTACTGTTAAATTATTTGTTTATTTTACTGTATATGTAAATAATTTGAAATGAATCACGTAGAGAGCACATATAGTTATTTATATCGTACTTTCTAAATAGTTAAATCTTTTCATTGTTTATGAATTACTTATATTATTACATAGGCGACTTTTTATAGAGTTTTGTTTCGAGTTTTCCTTTCACTTACTTTTGCAGTTGGATAGATATTGTAGATCAAGAGTCATAATTTATGGCGGGAAATTGATCAAAATTTTTTGTCATGTTCTATACGACCCTAGACTGTCCAGTTAGCAATATCAGAGTGTGTTGGAGTGTGAAATTGCATGGCTATCGGACCGTCGTCGTGGTCGGCGTTAGGTCGAATAGTCCGATAAACCTAATGGCGTTATGTAGCCGAGTAGGACAGAGTTGGGAAACTGCTTTAATTTTAACATTTAAATAATATAATGAGGGAAGAGGCCATTGCTTATAATAAATAGGTCTACGATGATTATCAGAGGCAATGGAAGTCGAGCTCTACGCGGTCCTTAACTCATAAAGTCTGGCAAAATCCATATCCCTTAAGGCACGTGATTCTTTATTATGGATATTTCTGATGTAAACAATCAGATTGTATGCTTTTTATCACATCTGATGGTCGGTAGTGAATTAACTTTAAAGAAATTCTTATAGTTCTCTGGACAACGATATTGGAAAGAAGGTATCATCTGGTTTGTCGAATAAGTAACGAAGGGATTATTTTAGTGCCATTTACTTCAGTTGGCACAACAAGTATAAGTATAAGTTTTATAATTAGCAAAGTTTCGATATAGTTCAGATCAGAATGTTATCTGTGTTTGTTAAATAAAATTACAATTAAAAATCAGTAAAATTCAGGCGAAATAAAAGCAGCGCAGTAGCCTGCTACTTAAGCAATGCGGAATGAAAAAGATGAAAATCAAGTGCTTATTTCGGTTAGCACAACAATCTATAATTAATACGGATTCGACATTGTTCAGATTTGATTCGATATTAGAGTCTTAGGTCAAAACTAACTATATCTTGTGACTTTGTCGCGTGATTTAGTTCATATCTTTGTGCTAAGTTAAAATACAACTTACCCGTATAATAAATTTCATTAGAATCCATTCAAGAGTTTTGGCGTGAAACGGTAACGAGCATTCATTTATCCATCCATTATAACAAATTAATAGAATATTATAAGGGATTATTAATAAAAATTCTAAATAAATGTTAGAATTCAGCTCGTGAAATTAAAACATAGACAAAACAAAAGCAGCGTAATAATCCGCCACTTAAACTATGCGAAATAAGGAAGGCGAAAATCAAGTAGTTACTTCAGCTAATCCAATAACCTATAACTAGTGTGGATTACATATTGTTTAGATTAGATTAGGTAGATATAAGAACGTTGCTAGGGAATATTAAATAGAGCTCTAATTAAATGTCAAATTAAACTCGTTAAATTATAACATAAAGACGGAAATCAAATGGTTACTTCAACTAGCGCAATAATCAATAACTAGTACGGATTCAATATTGTTTAGATCAGATTCGATATAAGAACGTCAAACCATCATCATAATATCAGGCGTTAACAGTCCATTGCTGAACATAGACCTCCCCTAGAAGGGGGGTTTTACCAGTAGTTGCCACACTTGGCAGGCGAGGTGGCAACCGTAGTTAGTTCTTTGGTGATGTCTTAAGATGGGCTCTGTTCTCTCGACTATTAAGCTCCTTTTGTCGCCTTTCACGACACTCACGGGAAAGAAGGAGTGGCTCATTCTATGCTGGGACCACATGGTAAAGTTGTCAGAGATTATTAAATAATGCTCTAATTAAATGCCAAAATGCAGCTCGTCAAATTAAAACATAGACCAAACAAAAGCAGCGCAATAGTCCGCCACTTAAGCTATGCGAAATGAGGAAGACGGAAATCAAGTGGTTACTTCAGTTGGCACAACAATCTATGCTAGCGGGTAAGCCTTGTTAGCGCCCTAACAACCGGCGCCGGCGGATCGCGAGCGGCGACTTAGCTAGGATTGTGAACACGGGAGTGGATTAAGGCAGTACGGTTAGATTTGTAAGATTTATCACGTCAGTTTCTTAGCCTTCAGGAGTTGGGTCTGTGAATGTAAAATATGGGGATGGAGTAACCGTGTAAATCATAGTCGGTAGTAGTAGTTTATCGTGATAAATAATTAATAAAGGAAAAATTACAGTTGTAATTTTTACTAATATTATAATTGCGATAGGAAGTTTGTTTGTTACCTTATAACACCGTAACCACTCACTATGGAATTTGGTATACATATACTATTTGGGATGGAAAAGGATACAGGCTACTTTTTATCCCGGTCAGTAAACATATCACAGTCTCGCGAACGAAGTCGTAGGTAAAAGCTAGTAAACTAACATCATTTTTATAAGAAGTTAGGTGTTTTGATTAATATTTAGATTCAGGTAGACCTTCACATGGTCCCAATCGTGCTGCATTCCAGGTTTATTTATCACGATGGACAGTTATACCTGCTTTTTCATTCTCACCTATTATCTCTCACTGGTATGCTGCCAGTGTATACCGTTAGTGCAGGCGGGGTGAGCGTTCCATTATTATTCATTAAAAAAACTTTCAGTGGTCAGCGTATTCTTTCTAAGTCCTGTGTATGAAAAATAAGATATACAACTTAATGAATTTTAATTTTTTTTTATACCACTTGCAAGATGGCAAATTAGCAAACAGCCCGTCTAACTGTACGGTCACTGTAGCCTATGAACGCCTGCAACCCGCACGTGACACCCACGTGCGTGTTGTCGACCCTGAAGAAATCTTAATATAACCATTTTGAAGAACCCCATATTGCAGTCTAAATTTTAATTATTATTATATTATATTTTAAATTCGTTTATTATGATAGTTCTCGCTTAATGTATATTCGTGATTGCGAATTGTGTACCGTGACTTGCTTGTTTTTTCCTCGTCCCTTTTGTCTGTTTTCGTGGAAACGACGTTATTACGTGTTGTGGCTTGTCCTGCTTTATTGAAGGAACACGTAAGAAACGTGTTTGTCCGCTGGAACGGGCCTCCGCTGTTTCATATTCAATAGTTTACTTCTTTGTGTTCATGTCACAGGTAATGTATAGAAATAAAAATCAATTGCCGAATTTATTTAAGCGTATTGTTTCACCTATTTGGCAAGTTTACCAAAATTTAGTTCGAAATTCGAAAAATCGAACACTCGGTAGGTATAAGGTAAATCTATTTATATAAAATTTCTATCTGGAATGAAAAATCTACAGGATTTCAAACCCTAGATAAACACTACAGTAACTGTAAAATAAACATTTGGTCTTATTTTTTTTATTAGTATACCCGTGCAAAAAGCTTAGTCTACTAGCTCACCCGCTAGACTTAGCTTTTTAAGAATAAATGTTTCTTTTTAAGGAATTTCAAACTCTTTGGTGGACTAAGACATACTCGTAGATTAAGATTGGATACTATACCTATGGTCATAATTAAGACAATGGACTATGTGTCATAACGCCTTTTCATCCCTAGATTGTTGTAAGGTCAAATTAAAGGAACAAATATGTGTGATATACAGACAGGTATACGTTAAAATCATCATATCAGATATTATCTGTCCACTGTTGAATATAGACCTCCATCATAGATGGCTAAGGCCATAAGAAATGGTCCTGAGTCACTCCATCTAGTGGGGGGTCGTCCTACACTGTGTTTGCCCATACGGTATCACTATTCAAGAACCTTTACTGATAACAAAATGCAATATTAAAATAGGCATATAAATTGAAATGTTGTATCGTCAATGACACTAAACTTTTATCCATTGAAAAAGGTATAAAATCTTAGTAGAAAACTTTTTTAATAGAATGCCAATTATTTCGTCTTAACTAAGTGTATAAAAATAATTAATTATAAAATAAAAATAAACTTATATTCTCATGAGGTGTTAGTAAACAGAAGTTTAAAATTTTTGTGCATCGGTTAAGTTTAAGTTTCCATAAGCTTGCCTCAGTGGCTGCAACTCTTTAACTTGGCTTATCTTAACTATAGTTTAAAGCTAGACTCGCATCTTTTATTTTTAATCTCTCCGTTACCGGGCGAACCCTATCTTACTTGAAATTACTTTCTTCTTAAGCAAAGATCGAATATCTGTGTCCATTTTTCAATACTTTGTAAACGACTATCGCGAGAACTTTTGTAATTACGTAGGTATCTAATAAGTTTGATTTTTATTCGTCGCCCATCTATTGTCTATGCTATTGTAGAATTGTAAATGCTTTTTTCAACATCATTTATCAAAAATGTTTTAAAAATAGCAACTTCAGTTGTGATAAAATTTATGTGATGCCAAAGTAAAACTTATCAAATGCTTAAAGAATGGAAATTTAAGAATTGTCATTAACAAGCGACCCGGCCCGGCTTTGCACGGGTAGATTAAATTTTCGAATAAAATATGTTGCTTATGTTACATGCTGAATTCCTGGTTTATTCATGACGATGAGCTATTATCCTTCACTAGTGCCCCGTCACCGTATACCGTTAGCGCAGGCAAAGTTACTATTCCATTTTCTTCTATTAAAAAAAAAATACTCTTCGTAATAGAATGAGAGTATAGTAAAATCAAATTAATGCTAGCATTCCAATACGACACAACGCCCAGTTGATAAATATTTACTCCATATATATCTACTAACTATCTGTCTAATAATAGCATCATGAAAGTGAAATATAAAAACCTAATGGTTGTCTAAGAAGACATTAAGTATTTAATATTGGCTGGTAATTCAATACAGCTATATTGAATTTCCGCTTGGAACGTTTGTGTAAACTTGAGCGCAACGGACGAGAGAACTTGGTAGCAGTTAATTATATTCGACGAAGTGATATCTGTGAAAAAAAAAGGGAGTTTCGGTAAACAGCGTCATAACTTTAAATTGGTTTTTCCACCGTCCTGAGGAACGTTAAGAATTTCATTCTTTTATTCGCCATCTTTGTGATGGACTTATTACGCTTGCGTTATGAATAAATGCGGAATATTTCGGTACGAACCGAAAATAATATTACTGTAGACGATCGCTAGCTGAAGGGGAATAATGAAGACTTCGGATAGGACTTTGTAATATTAATTATATTTATAATAAGTTTACTACTGTAATCTTTTGAAGCAAACAATAAAGACTACCTATCTATCTATCTATTAACACTTTCATGTTTTAATGGTAAAAAGCAATTATATAAGAAGAAGAAAATAAGCATTATCTTAACGATAGTGGGGAATGGTTCTTAGTATTAAGTCGGTCTTTTAAACGATGGTTTACAAGTACTGTAAGTTGTTAATTAAGTAAATAAAAAACCTTATTGGGTAAAATATAGTTGTCGTGTATGAAGATATTTTTTTTATTTTGATTTATCTATTTTTTATCCGATATAGAATGCGCAGTCGGCTGCCGAGGAGACTGCATATTTGCCGGTTGATTATTTTCTTCTTTTTCGTTTGCAATCGACAGCCGCTCTTGTGAAAAAATCTTGTTCCTCACTGTCAATACAAATTATCAAATATACATATCGCATTGCTGTATTTCTCTCTCAAACAATTCTTTCCAACGCAATCCAAAAATACCGATATGCTCATACAAAAAAATAGATAAGAATCTCTAAGTATGGGTGTCTCGTCATTTGTATCAAATAGTGGAGGATGAGATGTCCCAGGAAAGTGGGATTTATAACCTAAAAAAATTGTTAAATAAAACTGAAATAAATAAAGAAATGTATACTTATGTAATAAATAGGTTATAGAAACAGAAAAACTGCTACTCATGTATTTGCAAATTGTGAATAAAAGGAAAGCATTGAGACGCTTTATATCGCATGCAAATTGTTGTTGGTTAAGTCAGGAATTAGAATCAGTCAAGAAAATATTTGTGCAATAAGACGTAATATAAAATAAACTAATTAACAGTATCTAATAGAAAGATACGTTATGTCAATGTTAATCTATAATTATGTTTAGATTTTACATTGTTTTAAATTCAAATTATCATGGTATTTTGCTCCTAGTCAAATTGACGTAGAATTTTAGTATTTGATTCGTTGTGTTCAATTTCTCGTAGTGTCAATAGTCTCCAACTCAATTGAGTGTTCAGACACAGACTTATGAAATATATACACTGTAATATTCCTTGAATTATCAAAATCCTTGCTTCATTTACAATAATTCTTACTTCTATATACATATAAGAAAATTGTAACTAGACGATATCTGTACATATGAGATATTTCAGAAAAATGTATATGAGAAGTTTCAATAAAGGCAATACAAGCCAAAAAAAGAATATTTAGGGGACATATAGATAAAAATCTGTATATCTATTTTTACGTTTATTCCGGCATCATACATAAAGTATATTATATCAAATTGGGTGTAGTTTTCACAATAGAGATCTGAATTTTGAACTTTAAATCTGGTATATTTTATCTGATATAAGTTATATTTTATCAATTTATTTAATAGTTATTAATTCTCATTTTTATATCTTATTTCTTTTTTAAAATATCTAGTAAGGGTATTGAAGGAACATATATATTCTTTATTGCACTTAAACAATATATTCGACAATTAGTTTAACAACTTGTTAGCAAGGGAGGACTTATCTCTGAAAGAGATCTCTTCCAGCCAACCCAGTGTAGTTAGAGAGAAACCATACCAGATATTAGGAACCTATGAGAGGTACAATGACTATATATAACAATTTATTGTTTATATTACTACTTGAATATAAGAGAGTCCTGGTGTCTAAGATACAGGCAATGGTTCAGTTCGGGTTCCAGTTTTCTCACAATTTACAGTATTATTGTGTAAAAGTAAATAATCTGTACACTTTCAAAGAAACTTTAATATATTATTAATGTTTTTTACAACACTGGGGGCAAACTAGCGTGCGGCTCACCTGATGTTAAGTGACTACAGCCGCCCATGATCACCCACAACACCAGCGGCATTGCAGGTGTGCTGCCGGCCTTTGAAAAGGGAATATGCTCTTTTCTTGAAGGTTATGATGTCGTATCGGTTCGGAAAAACTGCTGCTGGAAGTTGATTCCAAAGAGTGGCTATGCGTGGAAGAAAGTGCCTTGAAAAACGCACGGTGGAAGACCGCCACTCGTCCAGATGGTTGGGATAAAACTTTAGTTTATGGCGGGTTGTATGGTGGTAGAAATCAGCAGCAGGTATCAATCCGAACAATTTTTTAGAACACTCCTAGTGATAAATTCGGTAGAAGATGCACAGAGATGTTGCATCTCTGTGCAGTTTCAGTGGGTCGAGTCGGACAGTAAGGCGTTGACTATCAATAATTCGACCCGCCCGATTTTAGTTGCACATATATTTTTTATGAGATTGGTCGTCAGTTTGTTTGCCATTCAAATTACATAAAAACTATTTGACACTGAGGTGTTAATTAAGGTAATAGGCTACTTCCATACAGACTATTAACACATTAGAATTATGTTAATTATCTTTTTCATTTCGCGTGTATAAAACATCGTCCGCTATCTATTATATTCGCATTCATTCATATTTATTTGAAATCAATCAATCTTTGCTGGTATTTTCCGATCGCGGGCTCGTTGAGAGAAAATAAATCTTTTGTAAAAGTTTTCTGAACAGGATAGGTATTATTCATGAGGGTGCCAACCGGTTGATTGATCGCGTTGTTTACGTTCACACACAAGGGACAAGACGCGAGCGATTCTGATTTAATCACGCTTGATTAAAAACAAAATATGTAGCTGTATAAATTCATACAGGTCCATACAAGACACTTATGTCATTATGTGTTCCTGGTTTTTACTAGTACAAAAGATAGACAAGAATTTCCAAGAAACCAGATTGTCACTCTTTTCAAATATATTTTTGTAATAGATATATAATAAAGTGGGCCATAGTAAGTTTATTAAATTACCCTAACTTTATTCAACATTTTTTTTTATGTTTAATGTTCTTGCATGATTGTGTTTCGGTTTGGAGAGTGGAAAAAAGATATTACAAGGTAGTTACATAATACCAGGGGCGCCGGCTTCTGAAAAACCTCGTGGGTGTTCATACTGTTTTGATAACTAGGTACATCATCATTATTTAAGCTGGCACAAAAGGCGAACTCAATGCTATAGGCATTCTCTACCAGTCAACCTTTAGGATGTGCAGAGATACTTAATGATGGTTTAAAAATAAACTTATTTATATTTTAGCACAAGATAGTAATTACATACATACATTCATTAAAAATATAGATATTAATATAGTATTTATTTAAAATATACACACACACATATATATATATATATATATATATATATATATATATATATACACATTTTGTTTTGATATGCCGTCTAAAAGTGGTCTATTTTGTTGGTTATCCTACTTCTAAAATCCACGCATACGAAGAAGGGGGCCAAAGTCAGTGTATAGATATAACACTAACATTTCGTAACTTGTACCAAGCTTAACGCTTCAAAATGCTTACATTCTGTACACTAATGTTTTACATTGGAATTGTTTTGGGGTAGACATAAGAAAACAAGCGAGTTTGTGCGCGACTCAATTGATCGTTACATACTGTGATTACAAAATAGATTAACTCTTACATACAAAGGTATTGTATGAAGAAATAACAGATATATTGTAAGCGAATTTATCTAGTAGATATGATTTTATTGATTATTGATTATTATTATGAATTTTATTAGATAGTAATTATATCATTAAAATTAAGAATAAAAATAACGTAATAATAGAAGTTTGAACGTTTGTTACGATGTTTGGTCGCTCAATGACGCATAACGGTAGAACGGTTTGTTTGAAATTTGGTGTATATGTTGTTATTGTTGTATAAGCTATTAACAGTTCACTGGTGAACGTAGGCTTCCTCCATAAGAGAAGTTTTACTAGTAGTTGTCACACTTGGTAGGCGGGGTGGCAACCGTAGTTAGGCTTTGGTGATGTTTTAAGAGGGACTCTGCTATCCACCACAAGTTCCTTTTTTCGCCTCTTATTAGGTACATCCACGGGAAAGGAAGGGGTGGCCTATTACATGCTTGGATCCACACGGCTAATGTATACACATTATTTTTGATTAATAACCTAGGGTATTTTTATTTCAATTTATTTCCAGTAATCGAGTTAGGGAACAGAAATATTGATAATATTAGTTACCAAACATCATACAACCTGCCACAAACTAAAGATTTACCTCTGACATTTGAGTGAGTGCCGGTATTTCACCATACGTTTTTCAAGGCACTGTCTTTCACGCACTACTAAGCTTCGGTATTAACTTCCGGCAGATGTATATTTGAACTGATACGACATCGTAACATTCAAGAAAAGAGCATATTCCTTTTTAATAACCCGGAAGCATATCTACAATTATTCTCGTATAATCCTTGTGTTATATAAAAAAGAAACAATTATCAAACTATCAGAAGGATTATCAGCTTATATTACATTATGAGTAGTTTTTTTATAACACAGTGGGCAAATGAGCATGCGGCTACCTGATGATAAGTGATTACTGCCGCCCATGAGTATTCGCAGCACTAGAGGCATTGCAGGTGTGTTGTCGGTTCTTCTGTCTATTGTTTCGACTTCCGGAAGTCTTCTAGCAGTCAAAACCATTCCTCACTGTAAACGTGAGTATGTTTCGGAGTGAGGAATGATCATATATATATATATATATATATATATATATATATATATATATATATATATATATATACACATAAAAGATAAAAGAATTTAATTGTTATAGAAGTCGCTTAAAAACTCACAAGTAACCTAATTAAAGAGACTGAATGAGTAAGTAGAGTCACGCTTTTACACACTGAAAATACTTACATTTGCACTTCAATTTCACCAGCCCGCATGTTGAATAATTTAAATTTATTTCTACAGGTTCTATGTTTGTACGAAACTTTTAAACTGTGTTTTATTTCATAGGAAACACGTATAAATATACAACTCAGGTATTTGATTAAAGTAAATGCGACCTTATATTGAATTGAATTTTAAAAAGGAGGATGTTATTGTTTTTACTTTTTTTTTTCGCACCGAATTGACGTGTTCCGTGGTGTAAAAGTAAGCATGTTGCTTTGTGTAAATGTAGTCCCGGGTTTGATACCCGGCCAATTTAAGAAAAGAACTTTTTAGGAATTGGCTTAAATCTGAGTGTGGCTTAAGTTCTGGGTTGTGACCCCCAGATTAAATTTAGTATTGCCTCAATCCTCATAACATATCTACATATATATACAACATATTGTATGGTATGTCAGAATAAAAATGATACTTGTTCAATTCTCGAGCAATACAAATAAATACTTATTTTCAACTAGGTATATTGTAGATACCGCCGTGTAGGTCCCGGCATAGAATGGACCATCCATACTTTTCTTGTGGGTCTCGTAAGAAGCGACTAAGGAAATTTATGGTGGAGGAATGGGTAGCAGAGTCCCTCTTAAAACATTTCCATAGCCTAATTGCGGTTGCCAATCTGCCTTTCAAGCGTGGCAACTACTAGCAGAACCCTTCAAGGAGGAGGCTTATGTTCAGCAGTGGACATTTAAAAGCTGATATGATGATGATGATCATGAATTAATTTTAATAATGGAGATGGATATGTTAGCAGTGAAATTAAATAACCTTACAATGTTTAAATTCCCGTATCACCGGGATACACCACTTTTTATCGAGCCGCTCTAATAAGTTAAACTTTTAAGAAACACGAAAATGAACTGCAGACAAGTTTCGTGAGAAAAAATGTCTTCCATTTACGGGATGCGAAAATTTGCGGCCTCATCAACGTTGGACCGCATAATTTTGGTCCTCCTTACGACGAGGTTGAGGGACCTCCAAACAGATAATGATCTCATTTACAAGGATCAGAAATTATATTTTACCTTTTTACAAGTTACGCCATTTTGCTTTGTGTGAAAATTTTCCTTGGGGTGTTGGGCTTTGTTTTTAGGTAAGGGGATCCAGAATATTTACGAACATTGTGTACCTATTTGTTTGTTATAAGTACTTTTTCTTTTTTTTGAATGCAATTTGGAATGAAAAATATCTTACGACCCAAGTGATCGAAAGTGGCCTGTAGACATAAGACTTTTTTTTTATTTTTGAGATATCTTTATCATCATCATATCAGTCGTTAACTGTCCACTACTGAGCACAGATCTCCCCCTATTGGGGAGTTTTGCTAGTAGTTGGCAAGCTTGGTAGGCGAATTAGCAACCGCAGTTAGGGTATGGTGGTGTTTAAAAAGAGACGTTGCTGCCCATCCCTCAACCATTAAGTTCCTTTAGTCTCCTCGTACGACATCCATGGGAAAGAAAGGAGTGGCTCATTCTATACTGGGACTACACGGCGAATACGACCACACCTCTCTTCTATATTAAAAGTTTCCTCTTGTCGGGGCAACCAATTCATGCACTCCCTTCCGTCCAGCTCTCTTCCAGGTCTTTGACCTTCCAATACGACCCACACCTAAATGAATGTAAAAATATAATACTGTTAACACAAGATTTATCTGTAGAAATATGTTCCAATTTCTTTAGGTCCTTAGTATTGAATAATAAATATGCAAATATTTTTATTATATTTATTCTTTTACATGCAATCGCATAACACTACATGCGAGGGCTTCGTAAAATAAAAAGTAAACATAAAAGCATCTCTCTAACGAAGAGTATAAAGCGGTTTTTATTTGTTTTTCTCGCTAAGTCCTGTAACGAACGTATGGTGGAACTGAAAAAGCATAGCGAAGCCGCAGGTAACAAATGTGTATTGAATAAAATTTAGAAGTACTTCATTAAATGGGTTTATATTATTTAAGCAACTTTCAAAAGAGGAGGCTCTCTGTTTCCCAATTTTGAATGTACTTTGATAATTATTTTTGAAGAGGAAGATTTTGTGCAAAAGTCGTTTCCAAAGCAGTAGTGTTTGCATGGTCATGTTTTGGTGAAACTAAATTTCAGGATACAGAGGCATAATATCTTAGTCTTCAGGAATGGTAACGCATAAAGGGTATCATGGGCCACATAGTATACTTTGTTGTCTCCAAGTTTCTGTTCTTGTTTATAGACGTCGGTTACCATTTTCCATCAGAGGAACTATCAGCTGCTTTGCCATTTTAAGTTGCGTAATAAAAAAGTAGATTAAATTTACTTCCGCGTTGGCCTTAATTATTAATATTAATTTTGTCTCAATCGATGTTGTTGTTTTTCTTTGCGGAGCAATATATGTTTGAAGTACGATCCTGCTTTCTAAATTCAAATATTTTCAATCTAACGTGTTTATAAAACATCCCGTAGTTCATTAAGAGGATTCATAATGAAGTATAGCAACATCGCAAAATTATGTCAATTTTGAAAAATAATTGAACACTTATATGTTTCTGACTGATTATTTAAAAAGTGCTCTACTAGGGAATTGATACGTTAATCATGCAATTATATTCTTATTAAGCTGTCATTGAAAATTTGTATTTTGATGGCAAATATGTATTTGAAACATTCCTAAGCAAAATAAAGTAGGAAGATTTTTATGATACAATTAAATGCTATGTGTACTTTTAGTTCCCAGCAGAGCACTTTTTAAATAATCAGTCAGAAACGTTAAAGAATGATAAATTGTTTTTGAAAAGTGACAGATAATTGCGACGTTGCAACACTTCCATAAGCAAAAGTTATAAACGCTCTTAACATCTTTTATTAATTTTAAGAATGTCGATGTTACATTTTTTTTTTAGGTTTGAAGACCCTGTTTTTTTTTAGAAAAGTCTTCTTATTGAAGTAGTAATTGCATTATATGTATAAAATAATAATTATTATTTGATATATGGAGGAAGAACACTGTAGTTCTTAGGTGAGCCGATGCCACGTGGAATATAATTGACGTTACAGTATATTCAGTGATTAACTGTATATTGCGGCTTCGCTCGTGGTCGTATCGTGAATAGTTTATATAACTTTCTTAGCCTAAGAAATGAGATAACAAATAAAAAAATAATTAAATCTGACTGGCAGTATTAGAGGTAGGAGTATACTCAAACAAACAAATAAACTTGGCGTGAAAGGGATTGTTAATATCGGGGTGTAAGAGGCCCATTGCTAGCAATATACCCTTATCAGGTTGACCTCCACGCGGTTCCCCCTGGTAAACCATCTTGATTAATTCTTTATAAATTAGTCATTATGGGCCAACTGACATGTTTCATTCTCACCTATAATTTCTTACTGGTGCTTCGTCAGTGAATACCGATAGCGCTATTCCATTATCACCCATTAAGAAAAACAAACTAATTTTTCCGCTTTATTTCGACTAGGTCGGTATTAAACTTGTTTGCCAATGCTTAATTCGTATTTATAATTTAATGAATTTTATATTAACTTATTAGTACAATAGTGTAACTACAATATGAAAATAGTTAATTTACGCACAATTAATCTCTTTTGTACATATATCACCAAATACAATGGTATACAATATGATTGTTAATTAATATAGCATAACAGAAAATCGAACCACGAAATTCGCAAATAGCATATTAATTTATTCTTGATTCAATCAATATTTAAATCAGAGGATAATGAAATGGTCTGGTCCAAGCGTATGGAAATTACAATTATATTATGTTTTATTTTCCTTAAATTAAGAGCGTTCGATATGGCAACGTCGCAATTATCTGTCAATTCAAAAAAAAAAAAAAAAAAAAACAATTGAACATTTTTTAATGATTATGATTGATTGTTTTTTTAAACACAAAAGTGTTCAGATAGCAAACTGTGTATTCTGACACTTCCCTAAGGTTGATTGGGAGAGAATGGTTTTAACATTCAGCCAGCCTTGTACACACATATGTACTAATGAACAAATAAATAAATATTCTGCTTTTGAATTTATCAAATAAATTTTTGCCATCAAAATCCAAATTTCAGTGATAGTTTAATATAAATATTATCGTGTAAAAAACAAAAAAAAAAGCACAAAAAGCACCAGAAAAGTTTTTTGGGAATCAATCAGAGGGATTAAAAATTGTTAAATTGTTTTTAAAAAATGACAGATAATTGCGGTATTGCCATACTTTGATAAAAGTTACAAACGCTTTTCAGAGACAGAATACAATACACTAATGTAAAGAGAAGGATAATCAATATAATAAAATCAATTATCGAATTAATGTAAGCGTTTCACTTTAGAACGGTTATATATATTTAGTTGTTTTTTTTTGTTGTATTTGTAATTGCTAGGATAAGGTTTGTATGAAAAAAAAAGGTTGAAAAATCGTATGTAAAAGTAAAAAAAGAGTAAAAATCTCCCTATAAAAAAGTGAGGGCTGTATTGTAAAAGGTAAATGTACCTTTTACAATACAGTCTCAATTTTTTAATAAACTTGTGTAAAGCCTGGGCAGGTATTTAGTTTGTACTATAGCTCTGTTCGGATCATCTGGCCAATGTAATCATAGTTTCCTTCTTAGAAGAGAAGACCGTGTTAAGTAATCCTTATCTGTCTGTGAAAGGGAGTTTGTTTGTTTGTTACCTACTAGCGCCTTAACGGCTTAACTAATTCCTATGAAATTTAGTATACATGTACAGTATAGGATGGGGAAGGTTATAGGCTATTTGTTTATCCCAGTCAGTGAATACATCTTGGTTACACGTAAGAAGTCGCAGGTGAAAACAGTTGTGTTATAAAAGAAAATAAAGCAAATAAATAAATATTTCTTATAAATATTAAAATAAAATAAATAGATATAAGGAATTATAGATGACTAGATCTGAACCAAGACTTCGTCCACGTAAAAAGTGGCCCATGTTCTTCTACATATCATTACAGTACGTGTATACAAAACGCTGTGTGGTCCCGACCTAAAATGGACCACCGCTTCCTTTCTCGTGAGTACCGTAAAAGGCGACTAAGGAAACTCAATGATCAAAGTATGGCCATGAGCATTCTTTTTTAAAAATTATCAAAGTTTGATTGCGGTTGCTAACCAACTTATCAAACGTGGCAACTACTGGCAAAATTCTCCTTATGGGGAAGGCGTATGTTGAGCAGTGGATAGTTAACGGCTGAAAAATATAAAAAATACAAAATAAAAACATAACACAAATTGAGGATTTCTGTATAGAACTACATCCCGTAGGTTCTCGTTTCCTATAAAACACAGTTGGATGTCTAAATACCTTCTTTATTTTGTTTAGTTAGATTAAGAATAATAGATCAATTAATATGTAGCTTTTAACGAAAGCTAGTGTCATGAATTGGTGACTAAATATATGGAGAAAAAAACACTGATAAATACAAACATGATTTGGATAAATTTTTAAACAATTTAGCATGTGAAATTACTACAATATTAAATTTTAAAACAGCAACAACGAACTTTCTGTCGGAGAAAACTTAATATAACAATATAAAACAGAAAAAAAAAAGATATTGGTCATCAAGTTTTAATTCATAGACAAATGCACAACAATTTTGTTTGTCAATAATAAAAAAAAAAGAATTTAAAATCCTTGTAGATCTACACAGAGTACCTAGTAAGCATATTTTTAAAAGAAGACCTTTTAATCAACAAAACATATATATATATATATATATATATATATATATATATATATATATATATATATATACACATTAGTAAATTCATAATATAATGTAAGAGTAATGTTTATGTATTATATGTGTATTTCTTATGTATTAAGTATAATTATTTCAGTATGTTACTATAATTATGTCACATTTTTACATCACATCTGCCCTTCATACGCTTTCTGTTTTTACCTAAAGATTACCTGGTAGAGAATGTCATATGGCATTAAGCTCGCCATTTGTACAAAGTTTTATTGTGCAATAAAGAATATATTAAAAAAAAATACCATTGAGGTTATATAATCTAATCATATAACTTATAATTTAAACTAACTTTAAACATAAATCAAATTTAAACTCAAAACAACAACAAACAAACTTACCATACACACCACTGTGTGTTGTATAGCAATAGCCAAGCGCTTTGGCTCCAAAATGTATAAGGATCACAGTAGATTCTGAAAAAAAAAAGGAATACTTTTGTTGCGAAGAAAAAATACAACACGCATTCGTATTCGTTAAATATAATTCAAGTTATAAAAAAAAAAAAAACATGTAGTTTTTTTAATGCACATACCGTGTTTGCAAGCCGATGTTAATAATTAACGTAGAATATAATTGGTACGCTGGTAGGTACGGGTTTTACGGTTCATGTCATAATTGCGTGTACATTATACATCATGAATTAGGTCGACGGAGGTGGAACTAATTTTGTTGTTATATTATATTTTATTATAACGAACGGTATAATAGATCGGTAAATACAATATAATGGCATTCACTTAAGTTTTTATACTACGAGTACGTTTAAGAATATATTTGTTTACTTTGTTGTAGTAAATTGTTTACAAAAGCTGTTTGGACATTTTCCTTTGACTGTTATAGTAATTATATATTTATTAATCTATTTCTTATCGTGACTGTGGTCGTGATTGGATGGAATAAAAGTTTAATTCTATGTTAAACAATGATAGGTGCTGTATGTTTACCAGAGGGAGACTTTGTACAAAAGTCGATTGCTTGGGTACCTCTGGCCCATTCGTGTTTCAACCGTGAAGCAGTTGTGTTTGCATGGCTGTGTTTCAGTTAGAAGGGTGGGATATGACGTGAATTTACTGGGTACAGAGGAATAACATCTGAGTCCTCAGGAATGGCAACGCATGGGGGGTATCATGGGCGAAACAGTATACTCTGTTATGTCCATGGTACTGCTCATGTCTATGGTGGCGACGGTTACCACTTTCCATCAGGTGGGCCGTCAGCTTGTTTGCTATTCTAAGTTGTATAAAAAAAAAGAAATTGCCTTGAATATATATATATATATATATATATATATATATATATATATATATATATATATATATATATATATATATATATATATATATAAGTTAGTAACGCCTTTTTACATCTATCTTCGCGGCCGACCTCCGTGTGGTCTCTCCTTAAAACATTTGTGGTTGATTTTAGTAAACAGATCATTTACGTTTCATTAAAAAAATTGGTCAAACTAAAGCTTATCAAAATTATAGAGTTATTTAATTTGTGGCGTAAAAGTCATAAAAAGGTCACATGTTTACAAACCTTTGATAAGATAAGGATTTAAGCACAAATAAGCCAAATGTCCAAAAACTAGATAAAAATCGTTGTCCATGTGACAGAAATATGAGGCGATAGACAAATACTGAAGCACGCATCTCCGCTCCCAAGCGAGCGTTGTAATTTTGTGGCACGCGAACTGAATGTTAATTTTGTATTAATAATATAAATGTAGAAAAGAGTTTGTTTGTTTGTTACACTCAGTGTCTAAACGGCTCAATTAATCGTCATTAAATTCAGTAAAAGTACACGCTAGGGAAAAGGACATAGGTTACTTTTTATGCCGGCCAATCAATATGTGTCGGTCACATGCAGGAAATAACAGGTATTTAAGTTATAAAAAAAGTATTTTTACTATAATTGGTTTTAATATAATAATAATGTAAATAAATAATAAACAAATATGATTAAATGTAATAAATAAAATTATGAACTACAATTAATTACATATAAGATAAATAAACAATGATTATAATAAATGATTTTGAGTATGTATTAACAAGATTATATGTTGTAGCAGCATTATAACAAAAATTAAAGGGGCGGTATTTGTGTGGCACCATAAACCTGAAACGCTCATCGTTGACGCCATTACAATTCGGCTTTTAGTTTAAGTACCATTGTATGAGCCCCCATTAACTGTAGTGGGGGGGTCTTTTTGTCCGTGACCAACATTTTGTATAGAATAACGCAACGCTTTGTTCGGGTGTTTAAGGTGTAAATCGCTTGGTATATTTCATCTATGGAGATAGAGGGCGCGTGCTTACAACGTCATTAACTATAATTATACTTAATAATATATTTAAGGGCAAGTGCGAACTTGACACAATTAATGTTAGGCTTCAGCGGTGGGTCTAATGTCATTATCGCTTCATTGTTCGGGTATGTGCGATATAATTCACATTTATTGTTATCGCACCGAGAAAACAGCGTTAATTTAAACTCATAATAATGTTTTCTCATAAAATTTCGATGTCAAAAATGTGAAGATTCCTAATTTAACACCTCACATTTATAATTTGATTCCTTCAAATTTTTTCTGTGTACAGTAAAATTCTTTTATAACTTATAACAGAAAAAATATTCAATATGACGTAACACGGATAAATTCAATTGAAAATTGAAATCTGCATTTAACTAACTAATCCATAAATAATGTTTGCTTCGTCATACACTAAAATGGATTATTTTCAAAAAAATATTTTAGTGTCCTTTTAAATTTTAACAATTTCAATTCCGTTATTTGTGATAATTACCTATGACTTTTTAACGATATAACCACCACTTCAAAAGAAAAGTGATTTATCTAATGATTCAATAAAAAGAAATAAAAATCCAAACACGGGCGGGACCTAGTAAAAAACAATTTCAACATGTTAACGAATAATGACTAGACTACAAAAGCGCAGCCAGAAGTGGATTCAATTTGAGTTCTAAACAAAGCAAAGTAATCAAAGAACACTCGTGTACCTCAACTCGCCGCAAATCGTTTAAAGACTGGCACTTAAATAGTACAAACAGTGTGGCGCCATTCACATTTGTATTCGCAAACTTTAATTGCTTAACCGTAAGGAGGCTGAGTACATCTTTTTGACTTTTAGTCATGCGGGCAGCGATCGATAACTCATCCGTTAATTGCCAGCATGATACCAACAAAAGGGAGTTCAGGAGCCTCCCGAGGCTTTGTCGTCGGTTTTATCTTAATTGCTTTAAGAAACTCGATATCGTTTGGCGACAAGATGGTTTTTATTCCTTCACCCTGCTCCCCGACGGCAAACAATGACGGAACTTTGAATTAGTTTTTGGTTTGATAACACAGCCACAGGTTTTTTCTTGGCTGCTTCAACGCTAGTACTGTTATTACAGTTGATATTTGGGGTCGTTCAAGTTTTACGGGTTCGTCGATTTCACTGACCAATTTACTTTATGTGGACGATGCCCGTTTATTTTAAGTATCGCACTGTTCGAAGGATTGATTTACTTAGAGATTAAGACTTCAAGATTGCTAAAGGTATCAGTAATTTATTCACGATGAATTACTGTGAGTAACTGTGAGAGATGGTAAAATTGTTGTTAGCATAATTTCGATACTTACGTTAAACGGTTTATAATGTAAAATATATATAGCTATGATATCATGACACTTCTTGTTTCATTAATTAACTACAATTAACTTTGAGTAACAGTAACTTTTCAATCTTTGGATGGAGAAGAATAATTATAAACAGTTTGATTGGACGAACCATCAAAATTTTGTCATTTTTAAGTTTATATTACAGTATTTCATTTTTACATTATTATTTATTAAAAATCACATTGCATTTATTGGAGAACTTTTTTATAAAACATTAGAATTTTTAATTATGAAAAAAAATGAAATATGAGAAGTATTCATAGGTTGAACAATGTAAATATTCCCTTGAAAGCCTATGAAACTAGCGTCAAGTCCCGATGCTTTTGGATATAATTGTGTTATTTCCCTACTTAAATAATCGCTATATTCAGGATTATCAACCTACTGTGTTTCTCTCCATCCCCTAACTCCATTAGTTAAAGTATAAATCCTTAAATATATACATATAAAAATAAGGAGAAATTGATCGGTTGACAAAGGGATGAAACTGATGAGCTTATGGATAAGAAATCTTGCACTAAGTAAGCATTGATATGATATTTTTTTAAACTCTTAAAGGAACCGGATGTTATGGTAGTTTCGGTGAGATATAACTATTACCTATCCTATTAAAATCATAAAATGTAAAGGTCTGTAAAGAAAAAAATAGATTTTTTTATACCACTAAGGTGGCAAACAAGCATACGGCCCATCTGACAGTAAGCATTACCATAGCCTATGGACGCCTGCAATACCAAGGGCATTACGCCTGCGTTGGCGACTCTGAAGAAATCTCTTAATCCCTTTTTTGAATAACCCCATGTAGTTTTTCTAGATGTTGCATAAGATATCCTAAGGAAATCCAGGATATTATGCGTATATCAAATTTCGTTTAAATCGATTTAGCCTTCGAGTGTGATTGAGTAATAAACACACGAGTAAACATATTTATACATAATTTCACCTATAGTTGAAGATGTATAGCATAGCAGGATTTATTTTCAACCAACTTGAAGAATGAGGGTCTCAATTCAGTTGTAATTTTTTGTTTGTTACTTTATTTCACTACTTCAGTTACAAACTGATTAGGAATATTCTTTTTTTTTATCCCAAAGTATATAATTACAGTTTGATCCCATAGAAGTTTCATCAGAATCGGTTGAGTAGTTTAGTTTTAAATCAAAATATCAGGTTTTGTCATAATTGAAGTTTGTTTTTTTGTGGAATATAATTTTAATTTTAGAATACTTTATTGATACAGTACTTTGCTTCTATTATTGTTGTTAAGACTATATACGTCGTGTTAACAATGTTTTGTTACTCCTTAACCTAAGTTTACAATCTTGTTCGGTGTAAATAAGTTTTATCCGATCCGGAACGGACGTTTACTAGTTTTAACCGGATTAGGGGATTACTTGCATGGGTAACTGTTCTCTAATTGATGTAAGTATTACATGTAGTAAAGAGTAGAAATAGCGTTGAGATGTTATTGATTTGACATTAAGAATGTTGGAATCAAGTTAAGAGTATATTGAATTTATTAGCTATTTGTTGCTATAAAATATGAAATCTTATAATATATTTAGCAGAGAATTTAATTACTGTGTTCCAGAATTACGAAAATATTTTCCGACATTTTTAACAACAACATCCGACTACCTGTTATCCTTAAAACTTTCCCTAGTTTCGCCCTGTATAAATAATTTAACTGTATGTCGGCGTTACACTGTTCATATTTAACTTTTGAACCTTTACCCCTAATGTTCAACTGTGGAAACAAAATTTACGCGATGCTCTGGCCGGCTTCCAAATCGCTAACGGAGGTCGTAGGTCACCTGCTCTTAATGTGCGGACATACTCTTTGGCACGGCCTTGCCTTGCCGCAACAGCTTAGTGTCATTTCGTACATCACATTGGTGTACTGTACAATTTTGCTTGTACAATGTATGGAAATGTGTTAGCATGTGAGCGAGGGTTGTCGAATTATGCGCATATCGTTATTAAGTTGGTTCCTGTCGTGGTGTCTCTTTAACCTTCCTAAGAGGTTGTCACGGGAAGGAATACCGCGTTATTTCGGTGTTACAAGTACTAGAAAATGCAGACGCTCATTTCTTATGATGATTTATGTGTTTACTGCATTTTTGTTGGTGCACAAGATATTTTTATTAACAGAACGGAATTTTAATAAATAACTCATTCTAACTTATAAATATTCGATGTTGAGAATTCTTAGTAATGATAGGTATCTAATCTATACAGATGTCCCTGGTTAAAGTCACGAAATAAATTACCACTATTTTGTACCTTTTATGAAGACAAAATATGCTGAAAAAATATTTATATTTCGTGTTTGTACTCTCGTACAAAATAAATAAATAAATAATTCTCTAATGTTAATATATTTAGTAACTCGATTGCAATGTACAAAAAGTTGATTAGAGATCGTACGTGCGAGAAGACATCAGTGTTACAGTATATATTTGCCTCTCAGCGTTTTTTTTACTACTACATCTCGAACTTAAAGTATTGTCTGCTCTGTGTATAATAATAATTATTAGTGGCTGTGTGTGTATTAGTTACTTTATTGCTTACTCTTATTGTTTACTATTTTAATGATAAGTACAGTTATCATTAAAATAGTTTGTTTCCCAAATAAAATGGAATAGTTTAACTAGCAGTGTAAACTAATAACTTTGTTTAATATTCTCATACATTAACGGAACAAATCTCTCTGTAATAAACATGTTATTTGTATAAACATTGTTGCATAATGCACACAAATAAAATACAGTCGAATTCAAGCACCTTTTTGAAGTTGGTGGAATTATTAAGATACATTCTCTTTATCGCCCGCTTTTTTCCTCGTCTTGTATATTCTTTTACAATGTCCTCGAACTGCGACCAGCATAATTTACGTGACAGTAATGGTAATAATTAATTGTTGTTATAATCACGTTTTACATAATTTTCTTTTAAAAGCGTCTCTGTTGTCCTGATGACATTGAAAACTTTGGCGAATAACAAATGAGCCCACTGGAGGAAGATTTCATTGTGCTCGGAATATTTCTGTTGTTAGCATGTAAATTACCTTTTACGTTTAAGCGGCCGATTAGACTAAGCTTTAATTTATTCTTACTATTTATTGTAGTTCGTTTACATTTGTCAGAAATGAGAGTGGAAGTGGGTAACGCGTGATCTGCCTTTTCATCCTCACCTATCATTCTTCACTGGTGCCCTACTGTCCAATGCCCCACTGGTGCCAGCGTATATCGATAGACGGGGTTAACATTCCATTTTCATCCATTACACCTTATGTGAAGATACCTAGCGTATAATTAGATAATACTACACTGCCGTGCAGTGTGGCCTCGACATAGAATGGGCCACCCGGTCCTTTCCCGTGGCCCTCATAAGAGGTGATTAAGGGAACTTAATGGTCGAGGAAGGGGCTGCAGCGTCCTCTTAAACCATCACCATAAGCCAAACCTTGTTTGCCAATTCACATGTCAAGCGTGACAACTACTGGTAAAATTCCCCCAATGATAAACTGCCAACTCCCGTTCGTTATGGCAGTATGTTGGGGAGGCCTATGTTTAGCAATGGACAGATAACGGCTGAAATGACGATGATGACAGTCCTATACGTTTGTTAAATCAACATGTACATAGAATGTATAGAATATGACTAGTATAGTTTAATATGTAGATCAAAATAAAGCAAGCAGTGAAGCAGTGTTAGCACTAGGATCGGCGATCGTGACCATTCGTTCATTAGCGCATTCTGTGTGTTGTTAGTACAGCGATACAGTCAGCTTCAACAGGGTGTGTACGAACTACGAATATAAAGTTAATATTGGTATTAAACAAGCTTAGAGGAATTTTCCCCGAACGCGCAGAATACAAAAGAGTTCTCGCTTATTATTACTACTACAACCGTTATTGTATACTAATCAAATACAAATATATGTTATAGATAGGAGTAAGGTAAAGAAATATTTGGATTTGTCGTTTATCCATTCCCCTCAAAATGAGCTCCTGATAGTTTACCTTAACTACCTGTATTCCATCTGCTTTCTATATTTTTCAAATTTAAGTTTGGATCATTAAAAATGAGTGCCACATGCTTCATGCTTCAAAGAGTGAGTAAAGTTGTCGTTCGGTAAGCCACTTCAGAGGTCTTCAGAGATATAAAAATCTAGACACTCTCGACACTAGAGGCGCCACCTCATACGAGTGTAAGTAGTTCACCAGTTCTTAGAAGCTTTAAAATATTTTCTATGGTGCTATATACCTTCTCTTATCTATTTCCGTGTTGAGTGTACAGCATAGTGTGATGTCAACAAATAAGATTGAACTCGAGAGCGTCAGTGAACTATAGGTAATGGAAACTGCAAGCAATGCAGGAATTTAATTATTTCCAGCAACTGTTCTCTGGCGTACACTGCTATGTGAATGCAATAATTTTGGGCAGACACAATCCTCTACCTGTTTTCGTCAATTTAACTTTTGGTAATGGTAGCCATGGAATCGAAAGAAATAACAGACTTGTAATAAGATATGTACAACTTTATCCATGATGATGACAAATATATAATGAGTCGTCACTCCTTTTCTCTTCCAGGATGTCCAAAGAGGTGACTAAGGCCAATAGACCAGTACAAGAAAAATATTTCTTTTTTTTATAATACTTAGAATGGCAAACAAGCTGATGGCCCACCTGATGAAAAGTGGTTACTGTCACTTATGGACATAAACAACATCATGGACATCATAGAATGTACGGTGATGTTTCTAGTTCCTCTTCTGCTTCAGAACATCTGAGGACCATAGTGTTATGTTTTCAAACACTATAATTTCACTGTCATTCTTCAAACAGACCATGCATAGCCATGCAAGTTGCATCACAGCAGGGATGTGGGACAGAAATAGTCATGAAGACGACTTATGTATAATCTTTACCTCTGGTGATGAGATCTCAAAAAACCTGTATTACAGATAATATAATACTATACTATAACAAGCCACTTGATCATCGTAGTAATAATAGAAGGATATACTATCCTTCTCTTATAGGGATAGATGAAAAAAAAAAGGGATAGATGCCTGTGCTCAGACTATTAGATTTATCAGAGTCGTTATCCTACAGCTGGATATGGGCCTTTCCAAATATAAGAATACAGATAAAAAAGAACACAGACGAAGAAGAGGAGTCTATATTTGTAGCGTTAGCTTGATGTTTACTTTTGAGATTTCTTCTTATTTTTTTATTTTTCTTAAGTATTTTATGATTATATACTCTTATTATTTTTCTTATTCTTTATGTCTTATGAAGTTTTGGTCTTGGAGATAAAGAGAAGTGGCGACAAATGTGGCGTAACATCTCTTCGTTTGTGTTTCTATGTAGTGATTGATATTTAAGTAAGTGAGTAAGAATGTGATGGTAAGAACTATCATTATCACACGGATAGTTTAAACCTGTGATCAGTACTAAAATTGAAACAGTATTCTGTAGAGGCAACAAATATTTGCGGAATCTGATTTTGACTGGAAATTGCGTTAATTTCCGAGCTATGAGTGACACGTGCGCCACGCAACTGACCCGCACTCTAACTAGTTTTATCTAGTTTCGTCCGGTTCGTTCGGAAATTATGCATTGACCTGCAATCTCTATATAACTGCTACACATTTCAAAGTATTGTAAGTTGTTATTATTTTGTATTTTTTTCTTTAATAATGAGTAATAAATCGTATCTGTAGTTTTATTTACTATGACCACTGTAGCAACTAGATTTTTCAACTAGTTGTCAAGTAGAAAGAAAATCTCAATTTCTAACAACAAAGAATAGACATACGATTTTATTTTTAAAAACTTTTAATAGCGATATTGTAATAGCCTTTGGCTTTATGCTTAAGACTGTTTGTTAAAAACTAGACAGTAAGAAATTAATGTTAGAGCGTATGGAGAATGGAGAGGTAGAGAGGTATAATTAGCTTATCGTTCACTCCGTATATATAAGTTCAATGGTGATTTCAGCTGATTTCATGTGAGTAAATATTCGATATGGAAAACTGGCACTTTTTATTACAGATAGGAGCTGATTTATAAATCTGCAAATGAATTGCTCCATGAGATTTAATTATAAATTTTACACTACCATGTCTATAGAACATAGTTTAGGAATATTCAAGAATAGTAATGCATGAGATAATTTTCTATGATGTCGAGGGCGCTGTTCAAGTCTATAGGCGATGGTAATGACTTTCCTTCAAGTGAACTATCAGCTGGGTACAGAGGAATAACACCTGAGTCCTCAGGAATGGCAACGCATAGGGCGGTATCATGGACGAAACAGTGTACTTTGTTATTTCCATGGTACTGCTCATGTCTATAGGCGACGGTTACCACTTTCCATCAGGTGGGCCGTCAGCTTGTTTGCCATTTTAAGTTGTATAAAAAAAAGCTTGTTTGATAGTACAGTATTATTATATACGCTGAACATAGGCCTCTACATAAGGGTTTTTTAATGGGTGATAATGGAATGGTTATCCCGCATACGCTATTGTTATACGCTGGCGGGGTGAGTGAGGGATGACAGGTGAAGATGAAAAGGCAGGTGAGTTAGCTCATCGTGACGAACTCCACTAGAATTAACCACGACGGTTTCTAGGGGGAACTGCGTGGAGATCGACCTAATAGGGTGTATTGCTAGCAATGGGTCAATTAGAATCCATTACTTATAATCCCTTTCCCCCCTACATAAGGGAGTTTCGCCAGTAGTTGTCACACTTGGCAGGCAGGTTGGCAATCCTAATTAGGCTTTGGTGATGTTTTAAGAGAGACGCTGCTGTCTAACCAACTTAAATGAACTGTCTTTCATTTAGGTCTCTTAGTCGCCTCGTACGACATTAACACACGCCGTGTGTTAATCAATATCAAATATTGATGATGATGATGACAGAAAATATTCTTATTTTCAGGCGTTAAATCAGAGGACAATAGATTTAATAAATAAATATTTTTTTATTAAATTTAGCGTGACATTAGCTACGATATACAGCCGACTAAATTTTCCGTGATAAGAACAAGTAACAGTTATTTTTCTTTGCGTACCCTTTATAGCGGGCTATTTGTAATACACGAGATTTCCTTTAGAATGTACTCTTGAGCCATTTGCGTGAATTCAACCATCCGCCATTGTTAGGGCTAGATGAATAGCCCCGAATTAGTGACATACACTGGGAAAGAACTTTTATTTGTGTTGTCGGCCAGTTACATTGGCTGATATTTGTTTCAGTGCCATGTACCTTCTCGTAATTTTGTTATAGGTAGCTCTTTTCTTTCCTTGTCGTATGTTGGTTTTGTTGTTATTTTTAAATATTGTACCTATGAGTAAATGTTTACATTTGCAAAAGTTGATGCAATTTTAGAGGAATTATAAAGATTATGAATCTAATTTTTATACATTTCATAAGCATTAACCGATATTTATATCATTTGGTACTATTAGAATTTGAAATATAAAAAAAACATTTTAAATGGAAAAAATTCAACATTTTTGAAATTTATTTTAATTGATTATCAAATTTAGAATGAATAATTATTTATAAGTTACAACTCATAGATAGAAGTTTATTAAATAAATGTTATATATGCAAAGACATTCTGTTAGAGCCCAGACTGTGCGTAAGTAAACAAAACAATTTACATAAATCCGTCAAATCTAAATTTAGACTATACGCTTGAAGTCGAACTTAATACCACAGAAGTACAAGTTCGTTAAGTATTCAACCTGATACAGACGAAAAGGCGTTATCATGCAAATTTGCATTAAATTTTAAAAATACCACCGCTGTACCTATACAATGTCTTTAGAACTCCGAAGCTTTTACTGGGGACACTGTTCAGTTCATCAAAATTAAAGTTCATTCGATAGAGTCTCCGAAATGTTTTTAGGGTGTATTCATTATGACGGGGCCGGCGGGGGACAGGGTAGAAAAGTTTCCGGGCAGGCCTGTTGTTCCCCGAATTATTCATGACTCGTTCGATTGATTATACTGTTTAGCGCAAATTAACTTGGCGATAGGACTGCCGGGAGCGTTCCGCTCACAACTTAACTATGCCGGGACAAACGCAAAGTTAGCGCGGGTTTATTGCATTGTTTCTATTATAATTTAACGTTCCGTGAACTGATATATTTTTGATGTTTGCAAATTCTCATTTAGGCGGCAATTTAATTAAACTCAATGAATTGATTATTTACAATTGAAATCATCTTAACAATGGCTACTGAAACGAATACTTATTATAAACCATTCAATGCGGGAGACTTTCTGTCTGTCGACGCACTTATTGTATTACAGAAGACCGACCAATTATAGCATTTACAACTAATTAATAATATTATACCTTCCTTAAATAAAGTAAACAGTACTTAGACACAATAGAGTAATTTTTTTAAACAATACATGCTTCTCATTTTACATTGTCTCACGAGCTAAACGATCATAACAATAAATTTTACAGACAGACAAATAGTTTAAATTTTCTCTCACTTTTTGTTTTTTCAATAATATGATATGTGCTCAGCTGGGAGGTGGGGGGAAGAGGATTGTTAGTAATAAGGACCACCGGTCCAATTGCTAGTAATATACCCTGTCAGGTCGACCTCCACGCGGTCCCCCCTGGGAACCATCCTTGTGTATTCTTTACGATGGGCAAATTGACCTGCTTTCACCTTCATCTATCATCCCTCACTGGTGCACCGCCAGCGTATACAGTTAATGCAGGTGGGGTTACCATTCCATTATAATCCATTAAAAAAAATGTGCTCGGCTAAATAAAGGCAAGTGGAGCGCTGTGTTTACCGCAGAAGCAACAGGCTACTGACTTCTCCGACTGCTTCGTTATACAATGGTAAGTATATTTATTTATTTTTAGTAATTTATTTTTATTTTTAAACCATTGTATTACTTAAACTATTTCTTACAATCCTAGTAATATTACTTTCCAAGGTCAAATGTTACCATCATATCAGCCTTTAACTGTTTATTGCTGGGGGGGAGGGATTGTTAATAATGGAGACTAAGGGCCTCATTGCTAGCAGTATACCCAACCAGAACAATCTCCTCTTCCTGTCCTCTCTTGAAACTAACGTGCTGAATTCCAAGTGTATTTATCACGATGGGCTAATTGACCTGTCTTTTCATCCTCACCTGTCATCTCTCACTGGTGTCCCGCCAGTGTATACTGATAGCGCAGGCGGGGTTACTATCCCATCATCACCCATTAAAAAAAAACTGTCCATTGCTGAACATAAGCTTCCCCTTGGGGGGTTTTGCTAATAGTTGCCACACTTGGCAGGCGGATTGACAGTCGTAGTTAGTTAAGCTTTAGAGATGTTTTAAGAGGCACACTGATGCCCAACCCTCGCCCTACTTAGTCGCCTCTTACAATATCCACAGGAACAAGGAAGGGGTGACCCATTATATGCCAGGATCACAAGACCAAATGTTATACATAGAACCTTATAAGTTATAGAACCCAATAATTTCACTCCTATTTATATTCATTTAATTGTACAACGTTTTTCTCGCATAATATGAAGAATCGTTATCTCTGTTTAAAAATTATTTAATGAGTATACATAATAAAATACAGAGCGATCACAAAGTTTATAGAACCAGGAACGAACCAGATGAAACTGCTTTTTAGCGATGTTTAAAGTAATTATCTTAACAATTTCTATAGGTAGGCACAGGTACGAAACAAAATAAGCTATAAATCTCCAATTTGTTTTCGCAATAGCAACAATTCCTTCACAAACTGTTTTAACAGAAACAAAAACATCGCAAGGCGCGGCAGTTAATTTAAACATTGGCTGTAGGGGCCAGATGTTCGCCAATTAACGGGTCAAATCATTAAATTACTCTCTTACTCCGCTCAGCTTGCATTTGTGTCTTCAGAATTATATCAGCTTATAAAGGAAGTGAGTACTATGTAATTATTAAGTTAATCTGGAGTTAAGAAGACGTTTACAAGATATTTTATTGATAAAATTTCATTTAGTATGTAAGGAAGTCGTGAAGTTGTAACGTAATGGTCGGGGTGGCGAGTTAAAATCGCTTACTTCTGGCGGAAAGGCTCCTACGCTCACAATTTTAACTGAGTTATGTATTTATTGTGTTCAGACTAAGAATTAAACATTTTATATTTATACATGCATTAATGTTGTTGGGTTAGGGAATTATTAGTAAAAATAATTAATAGTAATCGTTAATACAGTTATTTGGTTTATAAATTTGAAATTAATTGAATTTCTAGTATAAAAGCCTGAAATTAATGAATAGCACTATGCAAACATTGAGAGTGTTGAAGCACGTTAAGTACTAAACGTTCTTTGGTTTTAATAGAATTTACTCTAAGAATTTACAAATAATAATAGTCTGTGAATAGTATATTCGACTGTGTTCATATATTATTCTTAAGTCATATTTGATAATTTGGATTGTATAACGACATAGCTGCACAATTCAGTTTTCTCGGATCGGTTGAGATATATTTATATTTTTTAGCAGTCCTTAATAACTACTTAATACGAAAATAAATATGGTACCATTTTTTCATTACGTAGATGACAAAAGAAATTACTGTTTTATAAATTTTCTCAACACTTCTACTATCATCTCAATATATAACTGTATGAATTTTATAACATATAGTTTTTGCATTAAATACGATGTTATTTTTCCAAGAAAAAATATTCAAAATGCTTCAAATATAAGTGCGTTATGATAACTTGTTGAAAATGTTTGAAGAGGTGAGTACAAAGAAATTTATTTTTATTATAATTTTCTGTACAATAAACAAAGATGCCGTTTTATTTGATATGATATTTATATGAATTTTATATGATTTCAAAGCTTTCAAACTGAGAAGAAAAAAATCCACTACGAGAAAATCATATTCCTACCTATTTGCTTTAGAAAAATTTCACACATACGTATAGAGTTCATTAAACTTTCTCAGTAGAATTCAGATTCACCTTCTATCGGATCCAATCTAAATTCGCTCAATTTTTTAACATAATCGCCGATCGGATAACTTTGATATTCGCGAGACAAGAAAAAAGAGTGGCACAAAAGAGGGAATTGTAATAAACGGTTTATCGAAGAAATCAGGGAAGGTTCTCTGGAGACACGGGAATTAAGGAGTCCGCTAATGAGATGTTGATTGCATCCTCGCCCGTTTGTCGCTCGCTCCTTTTGCATTAAATTTCTTTTTGAATATTTTTTTTTCGTCGCCCCGGGCAACTGTTGAAATGCAGAATGCGTCTTCAACGGCTTTGTTGCCCGCCGGAGGAATTATGCAGATTTCATTAAACGTTTTTTCCACTTTATGTTGTTACAATTTTGAGAAGAGAAAAATTGAATAAACTAATTTTTTTTTTGGTATTTTAATTAACGGAATCACTTTTCAAATAAATAAAGCCACATGATATTATAGATATTGTATGCTGTCGCTTCGCCCGCGTAAATAAAAATAAAAAGTAATTTATTTAATTATTTTGAAGAATTTTATAAACTAAATGTAACAAATACAAAATTAATGTTAATAATATCTGTGTTAATTTACGATATGGCTCTTCTGTGTACTAAATTTAATTCAAATCTGTACAGCTGTTTGGGAGTGACTGAGTGACAGTATTATTACTAGGAAAAAAGAATTATATAAAACAATAATATTATTCTATAAAAAATATAATACAATTATATAAAAAATAAATATTGGACGTATTTATTTTTTATATTAACGATATCTCTCTGAGCGTAATCTAATCCAACGTGTCAGTGGGTGTACTAACCAACGTTATTTGGATTTATTTGGTTTCTCGTCGATGTTTTGTACTACCAGAGAGTTAATCCTTTATTGTTATTATTAATTAAAGTAAAAAGTTTTCTGTTGTTTGGAATGCAACGGTGTTTTATTAATTTTGTTGACTTACACTCTCGTATCTCATAATGTTATTAATATATTCAGCGACTTTCTATTTTAATTTCTAACAATAATATTATTTAAGTTTAAAATATGCAAATTAGATTCGAGGTTAGATGCCTCGAGGGGGTTGGGCTAAATTGGTGCATTTTATCAACTGGGAGATTCTATCAGATTTAATTACACAACGAAATAATAATAACAAATAAACTTTGAGAGAGTCATGGCTCAGTTGGTGCACTTCCCTGATTTGTAGACTTCAAAGGTTGGGGGTTCAAATCTGATTGACGATACTAAAAACTTAGGGTGTTAATTTAAATTATACCGTTAACAAATTAAATCGATATGAGTGACGGATGTAGGCTCGATTCTCTGGATTATTCTGAATTCTAATAATAGATGAAATGTGTGTGAAATGTGACTACTCTATTTGGGATTTTAGTTGTGAGCATATTTATGTTAATTTAACGTACTTTAGTTTCATTTAATTTTAAATTTAATTTTATTGACATCTGTTATGGTTATTTGTTTAAAATTATTTTGATCAATTTTAGTACGTGTGTTAGACTGCCAACACTTGAATATTGAAACACAAACTTTTGCAACTTGGGTGCCGACCAATTAACTCTAGGTTCCGAGCAACGATATAATACGTTGCTTAAAGATGCCTTGTTTGGAGGTGAAGCGCGCAAAACGTGTGCGGACGAAATGGCAGTCGGTGATTGTGGGCTAATATGAAAGTTTGTAGAACTTCTGGTAGTTATGATGGTGGTGAATCTTCGAGTGTTGGTAGTCACACATATACTAATGGTAGAGGAATTAATATAATTCTACTCAAGTAACCTGTGATATGGACTTCTGTAAGGTCACATCTATTTTTTTAGGCTAATTAAGATAATAGAACAAGTGTTAATAAAATTCAAGTTGAAGGTTCACCTGATGGAAAGTGGTAACTGTCGCCTATAGACATAAACAATACAACCTACATCACAGATAAGATATAGTATCCACGGTGTCTCTAATGCTTTACCATTCATACTTTTATTTCACTACTATATTTTATCCCTCGAACTGAGCCATTTAAGTTGTTGTTGCATGCTTAATAAATTAAACCTAATTTTGTATTGATTAATGTTCGCACTTAGTTCTACAGTCATAATTAAGTTCAACTATAAATAAATATTATGAAACAAACAGGGTAATCATTTTAAATAACATGTATGTATTTAGTACCTATTAACATGCAGTGATTTTTAATTATTGCGGTATAAAATTCGTCGAATTATTTAACGTTACCAACTATAGATTTTTGTCATTGATATAAAAAATCAAGATTAATATGTATATAATTTTTTTTTATATTTAACGCTGTTTAGAATTTTTCTATGTGATAGAATGATAAGCGAACTGACACACCTAACTGTCATTCATAGACAAACAGTAGGTATCATGGGTATTGCAGAATGTACCTACTGTGAATAGTATCCCGAATGAAAATTTAAAAAAGAAAATAATTACAGTACGACAAGATATGAATGTGTGTGTTAATTATGTAAAATGAAACTCCATGCCATTGTATTTATCTAAGTATTTTAATACAATTTAATATTTTGTTCAAAGAACACCGATTTCAGTTGTGAAAAAATAAGTTATTTTGTTTTAAAAACTAAACTATTAAACATACTTTGATATTTCTGTAAGACTAATCTGAAAATATACTTCTTAAATAAAAAAAAATCTATGTCGCTTTATAGATGATAGAGTTATGAGGTAATAAACATAAAAAATACATCCGTATTGCGAACCTGTTTCTTTCTTGACATCGGTGGAAAATTAATAAGAACGTTTAAGTACGTTGAACTACAAATGCTGATAACTGATCAGAATATGCTCTATTTTGCGCATCGCTTCTAGTTTCTGATTGTGCATCTAAACTCTTTTGTATATCAATGGTATTTTTATGGTAATATACGAGTAATATATATTTAACTTTATCACGATCGTATTATATGCACTATGAAGGTGTTGCATGTTTGATCGCGATAAAGCGCTATGTGGAAATGTATCAATAACCGGCGAATTTGTCCAAAGACATTATCGCGTGTTACCCAGTTTAACTACACTATAGTTAATGATTAGGTATGAAAATATTTATTACTCGTAACTCGAGTTTTCGTCTCCATAACCGGAATACATTGATCGACTGGAATAAAAGTTGCCTACATTAAAATACATCTAATTATATTAACTTTTAGACTTTCGCGTTGTGTTTTATGTTTTATAAGACATGACAACACTATATTATTCGTAGTTTAAACTTTAAAAAGATAATCAATTTGAGAAATTGCTAGATTATAGGTCGTTTCACTATAATTTAAGATTTTTTTCTTTATGAAATATAGTGATTTCAATCATCAATTGTCAAGAATCAATTAAAATTAACATGGAATTAACATGTAAATCGATATTTCATAAAGAATTATATGGATATTGGTTCTAGTAATTCCATTCCATAGTAAGCCATTCATTCAGTCTCGACATAGAATGGGCCACCCCTTTCTATGCCGTTAGCATCATAAAAGCTGAATAAGGGAACTCACTGATCGAGGAGAACACGACGACAGTAGCGCCCCTCTTAAAACAAAGCTGATTTGCGGTTGTCAACCCGTTCGCCAAGCGTGGCTACTACTGGAATGATCTCCCTTTTGGGGGAGGCCTAAGTTTCAGCAGTGGACAATCATCAGATATGATGAAGACGAATTAATTGCTGAACACATAATAAAAATACAGATGAATTTAGAAACTCATCCTTTTTGAAGTCGCATGAAAGTTATTAAGACAAAAGTCAACGTTGGTGTAACAGTAAAAATGAGCTTTATTTAATTAAATATTCTCAAAGTATTCAAGATTAGATAGGATGATCTAACATTGGAAACATTTTGGGACAAACTGGCACCGAAGCAAAGATAATAATTCCACTCACGTAACACAACCTTCTCGCTTTTGTAAGCACGCTTGAACAAATACTACATATCTCGAGATAAATAATGAATATACAACTAAATAGGTTTACAAATAAAAACCTTGACATGTTCTTAATGTATAAAAATCACATGTCACTATGTTCATATACTGTAATCTTCGAAATTGCTGATTTGATTTTAATGAAATTTTGTAAATGTTTGTTGAAATTTAAGATATAAAATAGTTATTATATGTTAGTCCAATAAGGCGGTAAGGGACAACACAATCTTTGTCGTATAATTATAAAAATCACATGTTACTATGTTCATATATGCTTAATCAAAGTTCTTTTAGAGTTGAATGAGATATTGCATAATATAAATAAAAAAAAAATGCGGAATAATTGAGATCTTTTCTTTTTGAAGTGTGTTAGAGACGTACGCGCTGTTATTTTATTGCAAAAAATAGGTAAGGTAGTGATCATTATTGTATTTAAATACATCCAATTATGTGATTACTAAAGATATGTTAGTTTCAAACCTAGTCTCTTAATGGAAATTGAAGTGGCAGAGAAAATGTACGATAACATTATCTCCGTTAACTGTTCACTGCTGAACATAGGTCTCCCCACAATTTTGCAGTAGTTGCTACGTTTGGCAGACGGGTTGGCAACTGCAGTTAGACTTTGGTAATGTTTTAAGAGGGACACTGCTGCCTATCCCTCGTATATTAAATATATTGATTACATACGAGTACCGGCTGGAAAGGGATTGTTAGTAATGGGACTAAACGCCCCATTGCTAACAATATACCTAATCACGTCGACTTCTACGCGGTTCCCCCTGGAAACCATGTTGATTGTTTTTTTTATGAATTCATCATTATGGGCTAACTGACCTGCTTTCATCCTTACCTATCATCCTTCACTAGTGCCCCGCTAGTGTATACCGCTAGCGCAGGCGGGGTTACAATTCCATTATCATGCATTAAAAAAAAAACATACGAGTATTAATAATTTTTACGCATAACTTCGCGTGACTGGGATATATTGATTGACCGCTGCATATGTAGTTCGGTATCCCAAATATTACGGTTATGTGACCATTAGTTGAACGGAGTGACCTGATTTCATTCTCATTTATCATCATTCACTAGTATATACCCCACCAGCGTATACCAATATCGCATGCGGGGTTACCTTTCCATTCTTACTTCAAACTAGCTGCCTGCTTTGGCCTCATGTGGTTAGATTAATGAAAAAATAAGACAACATTTTTCTTTCCTTTCTTTTCATACCAACCTTAAATACAAAAAAAAGAACTGGCCAAATATGTGTAGCTGCCCTGAAGTGATGTACTTACACACATTCAGCAAATATTTAAGGAACAAACAAAAACACTTGCATATTTATAATAAATATCAATAAGGATAACCTGTATTTTTTTAACTCATAAATTGAACTTTATATGTACGCGGAAGGAATAATGTACAGCGCATCCTCTAAAATGGGACCATTCAATAATAAACTATTAACTTTTCCCCAACATAATGTCCCATTTTGTGACTTTAATATTCAATAACTGTCTTTATCTACAACTATTGGGGGCAGGCGTTCTAAACCGGGGGTCGCGTGTATTCTGAACACGTACGCCGCCTTAACATCTGGATCGTTTCGTAACACGCTGTACCATCTCGCAGTTTCTTTTTAAACTGGTGTGCTGTGAGTTTTAGGACTTTGGAGTTTTTACGTCTCCAATTCCTGTCCTGCAGCTTCCGTGTGCGACAGTCTAAGTGCTAAGTGTGTTAGTATGTAGTTATTCGCTGGAGATGATAGGTCGTGTAATACGAGTATGTTAGAAATTTTGTAATCCAAGTATACGAGAATAAAAATTTTAATTGTAATTTAAATACAGTATACTCTGTTATGTCCATGGTACTGCTCATGTCTATAGGCGACGGTTACCACTTACCATCAGGTGGGCTGTCAGCTTGTTTGCCATTTCTAAGTTGCATAAAAAATATTCATACTAGCTAACAAAGTGTGGCTCTGTATATCCGGGCATAGAATAGTACATTTTCTTTCCAGTAGGTGTCGTAGGAGGCGACTAAATGAGTTTATAGTGGAGGGATGGGCAACAGCGTCTCTATTAAAACATCACCAAAAGCCAAACTGCGGTTGCCAAACCGCCTGCCAAGCGTGGCAACTGCTGGCAAAATCCCCCTTAGGGGGGAGGCTATGTTTAGCAGTGGACAATTAACGGCTGATACAATAATACAATAGCTAGCAACGACAATCGTTGTTTTGCACCCTAATGCTATTTATTGGATAATTTTTTTTTCTTATCGCAATAAAAACCCTATCTCTTCAGTTGGAACAAATAATGCTTATTAATTAAATTTTATTAAAATAGGTTGATTGGTCTTGGAGATTAGCGTGATCGAACATGGCTATACGGGAATTTTTATATTAAGATTTTATGGGATAGGGATAAATTATATTTATTGAATTTATGTTACTTATGGAAATTAAGCATTGCCAATTTGCCATAGCTCACACAGTGTGGTAAAAATACATAAGCATACAACCCTTCGCTACTAAGTACTACTTAATAATTAGATAGATACTTTATCAAGTTATATTTAAGTACAAGGATAAACATTTCGCTATTTCGGTAAAGAAAGGCGTAACGCCTAAATAGCAACTTTACTAACTTTTACTAACTAAAGTGTCTTTATAATTATGATTAGCATAGTAGCAATTTACAAAGAAAATAGGTCGATTTTATTTCATTTTTTATTTAATTAGGAAATTTTGTTTATTTCTATATTTTGGATAATTTTAGATCATTGTAAACGGGAACTCATAGTTCATATAAATGTTTAAGTATTTCGTTCATTTTGTAGGATAAAACGAAATTTTTAAATTTACGATACTTTTGTCTTACAAGGGGAAAGGAAAAATATTAAATTTATGATTATAGTAGGACAAGATTTTCAGTCATAGGTTTTTTAATACCACATAATAAAAATATATTGCAGCTCGCATGATCATTAAATGTAGCGCATAAAACAGTATAATAATACAGTAATATTAAGTTAATACTATGCAGAGTAAAACCCGTTTTTTTTTTAAAGTACGCGAGCATTATAAGATATGGCACGACATTATTCTCTCTCATTTTCTTGCGCTAGTTGTATGAAATTGTAAACCCGTTGCAATATCATGAACAACACCGTTAACTTCATCGTATATTTCAATAGCTATGATTACGCGACGCTACGAGGTTTAACTAGTTGGCACGGTTTTTACTTCGTGATCTCGTCTGAAAAGGCTGAAAATTGCCGTGAGGGAAGTACATAACAAAGTGAGGATGAAAGTTAGGCCTGTTACTAGGCGCCCATCCAGTCACCGAAGCTATTCGAGCGTTGAGTCTGTGGAGTTTTTAATTTCGTTCCGCAGCCACTCGCGGCAAACCTCGTTACAAGTTTAAATTGGCATTTCTCGGAGTAATGGTTAGACGCCAGTGGGTAACTTCCTCGGTGTCTCCTTTACTTGGTTGGTAATTCTTATTTAAAATGTATGAGCCGCGTACACCGGCGTTTGTGAAAAAATCGAGTATTTAGCGCAATAGCGGGCCGACGGTTGATGTCAGCTTAAGTTTCAAATGAATGTTTTATTACGTGGCTACTAGGCTTCGAGCTCGAGGTGAACTATGGTTGCGAATGTCCCATGAGAGTATGGGACTTGCTTTCGTTCGCTTCTTGAGATGCTGGAATATGACAAAGTTTGCTACACTTTCTAGGTAAATCTGTACCTTTTGAAAGAGATTGCATTTTATTTACGTTATGTTTATGACGGCACTAGTATTCCCTGTAGTGTTAGTATTTGTAAATGTAAATGGCGAGTTTGAGGACGCAGTGTAAAGCAATGTTAAAAGTTGTTAACATTTTAACTGCCCCAGTTCGATTTATTTGACAGAGAAACTGTGTTTGTGTATATTTTTACCGTTCATATAACTGTGTAATACATTAATACAGTAAAGAGACAGAATATAGAATAAAAGTTTACAATACGTTGAAATTAATTTTGATAATATGGAATATTATAAACGCTCAGTACAATATAAAGTAATAATTCGAGTGAAGCGATAGGGACACAGCAATTGTTACAAAGCCATGCGAGCTAGAAAAAGTAAACTTTCTTTTTATTACAATTCGGAATAGCAAAACAAGTTCAAGGCTCATCTGATATACTGTATGAACACCACAGACCTTGTAACTTTTAAAATATTTCTTAGGCATTCTTGAAAACGTAGATGTTTTCGTACTCAGTGACTTCACTACCTCCTTCTTACATCTATCCTCCGTTAAGCAGTTCGTTTGCTTGCTATAGCAATGAAAGAATCAATGATTATATTTGCATTGATATATTATATTCATTATACTATTTACTCAAAGATTACATTATAATTTATTTTAAATAAAGATATACAATAGGCAAGCTTTTTTCCAGTAAACCCTGAGTGTGTTGTATTGTGTTGAATGTAACATTCGACATACTTACATTACACCAAGCATATTACTCGTAGAACATATCAAACCAGATGGCGGGCTTATAGCCGTCATTCGGATTTGCTTATTTATATGTATTTTCCAGCCGTGTGGTTTCGGTATAGAATGAGCCACTCTTTCTTTTCCCATGAGTAATGTAAGAGGTGACTAAGGGAACTTAATGATCGAGGGATGGGTAGCAGCGACCCTATTAAAACATCACCAAAATTCTAACTGCAGTTACCAACCCGTCTACCAAGCATGGCAACTACTTACAAAATCCACTTTTGTAGGGAAGGCCTATGTTTAAGGCAGTGGACAATTAATGATTGATATGATGAAGATAATAATGATGTATTTTTCATTACCAAAGAATGAGTATTAAATTTAAATCGCCAGCCGAAGTGACTGTGCGCCAGATTTGGTTTGGACTTCACTCTATACGAGTGAGGTTATTAATGTATTAATAATATTGGAGGTATCTCAGGATGCGCAAAGTGTTGTGGTTTGAAGCAAATGGACCAAATGATATGCTAAACGTTTGACAAGTAGAAGAACGTTCGTGGAATTTAGTTAATAACGAGGGTCGATGTCATTGTACCCTCGCTCGCTGGCTTACCTGAATATTTGAACTTCAACCTACGTCAGGTCTCGAAGCTATTACTAATTTCATGAGAAATATTTCACGCTTAAAACGCACAATTACATTTTGTAGCCGATTCCCGCGTTTTCAACCGCGTAAAACCGGTTATATCCAGTTTTTGTTAAAATTTTCAAAACACGTTTCCTGTTGAACGTTTACACTTCATAAGATATGCTAAATTTCAGCTTCTTAGGTCAAATAGCTTTGAGATGCTCAAATTATAGATAAAATAGATAGTGAATTGTCTTCCAGTTTCATTAATATTTATTTTTTTATTTTTCTTTTTCGGTCTTAAACCAATCTTCCTAATATTATAAATGTGAAAGTTCGTTAAATTGTTTGAACGTTTGTTATCCAAACGGCGAATGAACTTGAATAAAATTAATTCCTTAGTCACTTATTCACTTAGGCAAAGTCATGAGTAGCAGCTAGTTTGTAATATATGACATTGTTTATTAATACCATTCACGGGTTATTTTTTCGTTTTCCTTATTATATGCTTTAGATTTCTTGGAATAAATCTCTCATTAGCTATGACTTTGCCATTGTACCTTTAGCAAAAGATAAAATATCTATATATATATTTTTTTGTTTACAATAAAAATAAAACGTTAAAAGGGACAGAGGACTCTTTTTGCTACTTGACGGGCTCATATTCTACGAAAGGACCACTTAATCAGAAACATTTAATATGTTTGGAGAAATTTATTTTTGTATTAATTTATATTGCAGTTTAGAGGAGCTCTTCTGTACCTTATTTAATGAGATATAATGAATTTTTTCATTTGAATATTTGATAAAAATCCAGAAAATCTGTAAAAATTAATGAGGGTGTCTCTTCTAAATTTTGAGAGTATAGTTTGTATGTAGTCTGCTACTACATGATAAGTTTTTTTTTGGATAATTCCTACACCATTTTTTTTATTTATTATGAAGCTATATTGTACCCTGAACAAAAAGGGAAGGTTTGAAACTAACAACTACAGTTGTTAGTTTTCATAATAATATTTGAGAAACGGAAGATCTGATACGAAACTCTTTGTACAGAAATCTTATCAATACTTTTAACGCAACTCAGAATAAAAGATATAAAAAGTTTATAGTATGCCTTATAAATGTTAAAGAGTTTTGGCAGGCGGATTGGCAACCGCAGTTAGGCTTTTAGAGATGTTTTAAGAGGGACACTGCTACCTATCCCTCGCTGTCCTTTAGTCAACTCTTATGACACCCACGGGAAAGGAAGGAGTAGCCTATTTTATGCCGGGATCACACAGCTTTATTATTATTTTTTAAAGTTTTAGAAAATTCACATCTCCCCTTTTAAAGAGAGGAGATAGCAAACTAACCCCCGGCAGAAGCACAGTCGGCCGGCGTTTAGAGTATAGGTAATATTATTATTCCTATTTATTTTGTACAATCTAAATACATAAGACATGTTAAGTATATACATATTAATCGAAGATGCAGTCTTAACGTATGAATGTATAACGGTGACAAAATACGTTAAATATTCCTCTACAGAAATTATAAAGCCATTTTGTGTCAAGAAAAAGCGAAGTTGTTTCCTAAAGGAGAAGTGATCAAAATTGCAAGCGGCCGAGTAAGAGTTTCGAAACTTTTTACTTTAACGCTTGTCATTTGAGATAGCTAGGATTGGCCTTTCAATGCCATAATTAACTTGTAAATTGGAGTATTCTTGGAAAAAATAAATAGATAGATATTCTTTATTGTTTCCTCCATAAGATTACAATCGTAAATTTATTATAAATACATACAATTACAAGAAAAAAATACACTAAGAAAACAATGGGCGACCCTATCGCTAAGAGCGATCTCTTCTAGGCAAGCTTTGGATAGAGAAGGGTATTTATAAACAGTTTGACTGAATGCACGATATAGAGATATGCATACGTACAATAATGTGAATATATAAATGAATATTTTAAATAACATAAATAGTTTAGTTGTCCAGTGACAAATTAAGAGTATATAAAATTTATGGGCGATAGTAGTTGTTTCCTATTATGTTGACTGTCTGCTTGTTTGCATCCTTAAAAAATATGGGTTTAAATTTACTCTATCTATTTTGCAAGAAACTTGTCATTAAGATAGATAATAAGTTATATAAATTTTATTTATATAACTTATTTGTCTTAATGTCAAGTTCCTTGCATTTTTTATAAATAGAACAAATTTTTAAGCATTAAAAAGATGCAAAAATTATAAAATAAAATAAATATAAAAGTTACAAAAGAAATACTCGTAACTATTTATCACGCACAATTGTATGAAAAAGTTAACCCGCTTTTCTCGAAGCATTTGTATGAAGACACTCTATCTATATAATCAAGACTCAATACACAATTCAGAAGAAATTATTCAAATAAATATTTAAATATTCGAATTTGGAACGGCAAACCAAATTCACAAATAAAGTCAATCCGTTAGTCGTTTTAAAACAACTGTTGCCAGCAGTTATGAATTGTTTGTAATTTGTTTAATGACAAACCCGATATCGGACGTTTAATTTAACTTAGAACTCAACAAATTTAGCAATAACACGAAACGTTGAACGGCCAATTATTAGGTTTCCGTACAACTAACACTAAAATCTAATTCCGACTAGTGGGGCGAATGTGTTAATCTCGCCCTGTTGCAATGTGGTGGTATTAACAAACACCCGTACTTATAAAGTGGCAATTATAACTTGACACGTCCCTCCCCTTGCCGGATTAATAAAAAATATGGCAACGGCAGCGAAACCGCCACTAAACGGAGTCCCAATTATTCTGGCCAGCCTTATCGTAAGTACTACCCGGGCTATTTAAGAACGTAATCAAGCGAAAGGTAATTGCATATAATTGGTTCAGGTGTTAACAACTCCCAAAATGTGCTGGTAAAGCTGTTGCAAATTTAGGGGATTCGTTATTTATGTGTTTAAGTATTTAATGTTTACGCTATGAAAATATTTGGATTATTCTCGCTAAAAGCTGTACATAGGAGGGTGAAGAATATATAAATACGAATAAGTTTTGTTAAGCAAAATGTATTAAGTTTAAGCGTGACAAAATTAATATTGACTAATAATTACGCTGTTCTTATTTTAAAATAGTTAATTATATTCATCGACGGCGAGATGTTTTATAAATATATTTAGAATATAGAACATTGTAATTTTTTACATTAAAGTTTTTGATGGAGTAAAATGCAGCTCTCAAGCGGTAACAAGAATAACGTGACACCTAATGGGGTGGAAACCCCATTGCAAATAGACATAGAATTCGGTTTTGAGTTACGAAGATATCGAGTAACATACACACAAAAAAATAAAGACGAATTGAAAATGTCCGCCTTTTAGTTACGTTTGGTTTCACTGTTATATGTTTTAGTTGTTATTTACAACGGTATGAGATCTGTATTGAATCATCATCATATTAGCCGTCAATTGTCCACTGCTGGACATAGGTTTCCCCTATCTATTGGTGGGTTTTGCCAATAGTTTATTGTATTGTACACTATTTATTAATTGTGCGCTGGCGGAAGAGAAAGGCAGCAGAGAAAAGCATAAATATAACGAAAGACTTAACCAATTTATTTAGCTATATATACGCCAATAATGAAGTAAAAACAAAAAAGTTATAAAAAAATTAATATAATAATATTCAAAATAGGAAAATATAAAATTAATAAAGGTACTGAAGGTACTCATATAAAAGAAGTTCTGTCTAATATTTGATATTTATTTTAATCTTTTCTCCCCCATTGGTCTCCGCCAATACACCAAGGACATTTGTGGGTACATAATTCCATCTTCATCCAGAACTTTACAGATCTTGATTTGTCTATCATATTTTCTTATATTGTCAGTTATATTTCCCATAAGCCTTGTCAGTTTTAATTAAACTAATTACAGAATTAGATGGAATAATAAGGAAGCAACATTGTACAGACAGAAGCGACGTCGACTAAAGTTAATCGTATTATACTCTATTGTTGTGTAAATGTAATAATCTATGTTTATACCTAATGTATAATATAATAAAGATGAGTTCACATTGCACGCGCCTGTACGTCCACAGTCTAGAAACGTCCAGTGTAGTTGCACTAAGAACATTAAGGTAGTATAAACTTAAGTGAGTTAGTGCGTCTCCTGTGTATAATGCGAGGAAGTAGAATTTTAAGAGCTTTTGCTCTTATACATTTTAGTATCTAAGTGAGGACGTGTGTTTATGTAATATTTACTTGTTTTCTTTGAAAAATTTATTTTTAAATACCTCTTTTATAAGTACTCATCATCATCATCATTTGAGCCATTGACCGTCCACTGCTGAACATAAGCCTTCCCCATAGACTGCCATAAAGAATGCTCCTAAGCCACCTGCATCCACTGACCGCCTGTAATGCATTTGAGGTCTTTTTTTTGATGGACGAAAATGGAATGGTAACTCCGCCTGCGCTAACGGGATACGCTGGCGGAGCACCAGTGAAGGGTGGTTGATGAGAATGAAAACAGGTCAGTTAGCCCATCATGATGAATTCATCAGGAATTTACCATGATAGATTCCAGGGGGAACCGCGTGGAGGTCGACCTGGTTGGGTATATTGCTAGCAATGGGATTTTTAGTCTCCATTACTAACAATCCCTTTCCCACCTGCATTTGAGTTCGGCATCACTGCATTTAGTGGCGGGTCGTGCTACACTGCGTTTGTCTCTTATGACTTTATAAGTAGTAATTACCGTTTAAATATTGTAATTATCAATGATAAATAAAAATGTAAAAATAGAAATTCATATAAGTATTTCTTAAGAAAATACACCGATGATCTGTTGGAGTTTTGATACTGGCTGTTGATACTAAGGTTTTTTAGAACAATGAATTATTTTTAAGTTTGTTCTATGTCAGATTTTTATAAGACATGTCTCGTATTTTTTCATTAAATTTATTGTTATATCACAAGTACATATATGTTTTATAACTGCATCCTGCTATTTACAACATGATCTTACTGCAGAACTATATTCTTCTCTACTCCCATTTAAAATCGTAGTTACTATCCTTAACCTATATTTGAAATGGTTTTCACTAAAAGGTTTAAAAGTTTAACTTAAAAATTAGTGTATGTGTTATTTTAACACGCCATCTTGGAGTGGTTTATTTTATTGGTTTTTCTAATTCTTAAATCCGTGTGTACGAAATAACTGACAAAAAGCTAGTTGAAAAATAAAAATGATACTAAATTCTTACAAATATATTTGAAAGAACAAGATAAATAGTCCATAATAATTCATAATGATGCTTATCTTTACTGAATACTTTTATTTATTACGTATTTGAGTAGAAATATAAAATATGTTTTTTGATTTTTTTTTATACCACTGAGGTGGCAAACAAGCATACGGCTCACCTGATGGCAAGTGGTTACCGTAGCCCATGAACGCCTGCAATACTAGAGGTATTACGCGTGCGTTGCCAACTCTGAAGAAACCTCTTTACTCCCCTTTTGAAGAATCCCATGCTGTAGTCTCTTGGGAAAATCTCGGCAGGGAGCTCATTCCACAACCTGAGTGTTCGTGGGAGGAAACATCTCTGAAACCGCGCAGTACGCGACCATTGAGGCTGTAGGACATGAGGATGAACTCCCTGTCGATGTCGAGCCGTACGATGGTAGAAAGTGGCTGTGGGCATCATATTGAACAATTCCTCTGATTAGGAATATTATGCAAGTATATATAATAAACCTTAAATGTTAGTAATTTGCATTTACAAAAGAATAATTTTAAATAATTGGATCCAGTTTGACCATTTTTCTCATTTTATTACATCAATTTTAATGAAAAAATATATCATGACAACAATAAAATTTTCAAGTGACGTTGGAAAATTACATATGACATTTTTGGTTTTAAATAATTGAAAATAGCCGTCATTTATATTATTTTATAAGCAATACGTACGTATGTATATTTATATTATAATAGAAAAAAAAATAGTTCCTGATTTAAATTAAATGGATCGACTTGATCTGGGAAATATTTAATCCAATTACTTGTAACACTGAAAGACAGTGCTTTTTTTGGTTCCATTTTTCCTTACGTAGATAGGGAAGGCAAAAGGACTAAGCCTATACAGCCATTGTCTTCAGTTTATATCTGGTAATTTAATTTTCATTTATAATGCGTGTTTTGATTAAAAAAAAATATTCAAATTTTGTTAATTAAATGCCAAAGGACCTGGTAAAATTTTGTCCTGTTTTTTTGCACTTGATGCTTTATCTATATAATCTAAAAATATTATATTTTGGTTGCGTATTGATTTTCTTACGAACAAAGAGTCAAATCGGTACAGCGGTTCCCAAATGATGTGTTTACCAACGAGCAGCGTTTAAATTTTATTTATATAAATTATCGAAGCGAAAAAATCTAATGTCCACAAAAATTAAGCGAGAAAAATGTAATGTCTACAAAGATTAGTACGCGCGGCAATCGGCGAACCCTTTTTATATTATTTGTTTAGGATTCATGGGTTGTGTGAGGGTTTACAGCGCCTTACAATAAATGTCACTAGAGAGAACTTAGGCGCGTACCGCTGCGTTGCGCACAGCAATCAGATGGTAGGGGTTCCGATAAGCTAATCTGTTATATTTAGCTCTCTAGTTCTGATTTAGGATAAGAGATTTCTTATATATCTTTTAGAAATATATTCTACTGACTTTTACCTGCGACTTCGTTCGTGTGACCTGATAGGGTGTATTGCTAGCAATATGTTCATTAGACTCCATTACTAACAATCCCTTTCCCCCTAGTCCATAGCATTAGTAGTTACTGATATATAGCGCTGTGATAGATGGACGGATGGATGAACGGACCTATAGAGTCGCACCATAAGGGTTCCTTCGTACTTTTTTGGTGCGGAACTATAGAAATAATACATCGGTTAAAGCAATAAGGTGTATTATGTATTTTTTTAATGGGTTATAATGAAATGTTAACCCCGCCCGCGCTATCGGTATACGCTGGCGGGCCACCAGTGAAAGGATGATAGCTGAGAATGAAAAGACAGGTCAGTTACCCCATCGTGATGAATTCAACAAGAATTGTCCACGATGGTTTTCAGGGGGAACCACGTGGAGGTCGACCTAATAGGGTATATTGCTAGCAATGGGGCTTTCAAACTCTATTGCATCAACTCCTTTCCCCCCTAAGGTGTATTATGTATTTGTAAATACCTAAAATTGTAATACCTAAAGCTTTATGATAACTATTGCCTGTGTTAAATAGCTAATAAGTATTCACAGATTTTTTTTATACATCTTTGTTGTTAGATAAAAATCAAAATAATGTTTTTATAAAAAATTTCGCATTTAATTATATGCCTCTGCATAACCAGAAACCAGAAACCGCTAGTACTAAGCATAGTTGGAATATACGAAATGCAGATTTTTTTGGCATTTTACACGTGTAACATGCCAAAAAAATCTTCATTTCGTCTTTTTCACGTCCTATTCGAATCCTCTGTTATTTAGAATTCGTTTCGGCGGCTTCTCCCTAGTACTGTTCTTTTATGATACTATTCTATGGAATTGTATATTTACATGACGTAAAAAGTTTGGTATATTCACTGTCTACGAGTATGAACTACTTACCTTTTTTTATACAATTTATAATGATAAACAAGCTGAGGGCCTACTATTCTTATTTTAAAACTAAATTATATTTTAAAATAAATTAAATAATATTTAAAAACACATAAAATTGTGTTTTTGTATTTTATGCATGAAAATTTTTTAATTCACTCTTGCGCCACCTGTCCATTTCTATCTGTTCTCCTTTAACAAAAGGTTGTCTGTAAGAGATCGCCCTAGCGATAAGACCGCCTTTTGTACCTTTATGTGTATATTTCAATCTGTATTTATGTTACTGTTTTTCACTTGTCATTGTATATTTTTATTTTCGGTACAATAAAGAGTTAAATAAAGAAATAAGTTAAATAAAAACACATAAAAATAAATTTTGCTCCTCAAAGAAAAACAATGATAACATTTGTGACAAAAATAATGTAAAGAAATTGTTAAAGTTGATTCAGAGTATAGAAGGTAACGCGTAATATTTACATAAAAATTTATTAAGATCTTTTTTGTTTTTGAAAGTCTCGTAAAAATTAATACAATAATTATTTTTAACACAACCTTGATCTCATTATTATGATTTCAAAACCTAACTTCTGAATTTATTTTGATGAAATTTCTGCAGGACTAATCTGAATATTTTTTCTCTTAAATAAAAAATAATATATTCCAAATCGGTTACAAATTTTCAAAAAGACGAAGTTTTGAGATGACAAATTTAAAAAAAATACAACCGAATTGAGAACTTTCTTCTTTTTTGGAATCCGCTAAAACAGACCAAACTCGACAGATTGACATCAACAAATGTACAATGCGAATTCAGCCTCTGTTCTATGTATCAATAAGCAACTGCAATTCGTGGCTTTGTCTAATCAGTGTGAAACGTTTTGTAAGTTGGCAAGTGTTCATAGTGTTAGGTTTATGTTTATCTTTATCTTTTTATGTTAATCTTTCATAAACAAAATAGGATCAATTTATAAAGAAAATTCACATTGTGCCTTATACAATTTATTGTGGATTGCTTTTTAGTAGGCTTGGGTAACACTAAAGACTCCTTGTTTTTAGAGTAACATGATACATAAATGTATATTTTTTTTTATTTTATTTGTGAGACAATTTCTTCTTACATTTAATATATAAAGTTTCCATAAGTACAATTATGTATTTTTATTATAAACTTTGAAATAACAAACAAGCTGACGGTCAATCTGACAGAAAATGGTAACTGTCCGCTATAGACATGAATATTTTTTTGTGAATGAAAATGGAATAGTAACCCCGTCCGTGCTATCGGTATACGCCGGCGGGGTATCAGTGAAAGATGCCAGATGAACACGAAAGCCGGTCAAGTTTCCAGGGGGAATCGCATGGAGGCAGAATACTGCTAGTAATGGGGCTGTTTTCTTTAATGCATGATAATGGAATGATTACCCCATCTGCGCTAACGGTATACGTTACGCGGCGGGGCACCAGTGGGAACGAAAAGGCAAGTCAGTTAGTCAGTTACGTCTGGAATTTAGCACGATAGATTCCAGAGGGGACAACAGGGAGGTCGAGCTGACAGGGTATATTGCAAACAATAGGACTGGTAGACTGCATTACTAACAATCCCTCCCCCTCTGCAATGGGCCATGACATGAATAGTAAGTACTATGGACATCATAGAGTATGCACGTACGTACTGTTAGGCGGCCGACCCCGTAATGTTTTTTAAAAAAAAAAAAACAACACTTCACGTCACTAAAATGTCATCAAAGGTCTTTATTAAATTCAAAAAATACCAAATTATAGATAGTAACCTTGCCCCGTTAACGACTGTGTCGCTGTGCGGTTGCATATGGACTAACTAGAAATTTCCGTAAAACAGTTTTATATTAATGTAGACATTCCATAAAAGTGATCGGATATGCAATTTCTCGGTATTGTCTCCCGGCATAACAGTACGTAGGTATGTACTGCCATGCCCGTGGTATGTCTCATCCGTTGGCATTCCTGAGGATTAATAATAATAATTTGGCATGAAAAATGTTATAATATAATAATAGTTTAAATGTCAAACATCTTCCAATAAATGTTTGTGACAAACAAACAGGTGAGTTATGTAGTTGTCATTTTTATTCTCTTGGGTGCGGAATCCTAAAAACTTAATATAAGATACTGTAAAGAATTCCAGGAAATAATGTAGACACCTTTTTTCAACTTTATTATAATATTCCCGGGTCTTTATATTTCCAGCTTACTTGCAGATAATAACACGGGATAACTAGGAGTTAAGGCGTTAGACTGTCTGGTAATCTAGTCTAATCCCCTGAGATGGTCCCGTGTGGAATACGGGGATGAAAGGCTTTTGCTGCAGTCTTGCGAGTCCTCGGTGAGCTACCTATTGTATGCTTGATTAGAGGGAGTTTTTCCCATTCAAATTCTTTGACTTCGACATATAATTTCTTCATCTATGACATGGATATTTTCCACATTTACAGTATTTATAAAATAAATAATTAATTAATAAATCATCCAATAAAATCTTTAATGCTAATGAAAATAAGTTTGTTTGTTAAATAGATATTTTAGTGAAGTAGGTGTTATCTTACGTAAGTTCATGGCATTGGTTATTCGTTTAGAATTATTTTGTTCAATTCAGCTACCATTAGTATGTGTGCGACTGTCAACACTCGAAGATTGACTACTATTCTTATTACCTTTATTTGTACAACCTTCCATATAAGCCATTGACCTCCGACTGTCATTTCGTCCAATTCTTATAATAAGAACAGTAGTGATTTTTTGGAGTGTTGGCAGTTACTTATATACTAATGACAACGTAACTAAACAAAATATTTTTAGTCGAATAACTAGTGTTACACAGAAATCTAAATAGAGGAAATGGATAATGTTGAGCGATTTACATGCAGACCGGATGTTGCTACTCATCAGTCATTTGACAGTTGTCAACTTGACATAATCCGTCAATTTAGAGATTAGATATGATTTACAGTAATTAATAACTTTACATCGATATACATTGCACACCATTGCTCCCGCAATTGTAATCACTACAATACTTATTAATAGAATTCTTCATCGAATTTTCAATCCTTTATTAATATTAAGTTCAGGTAGGCTCTAACCTTGAGTTTTGATAGATTTTAATATCGAAACAATCTGACTCGAACGCGATAAATATCCATTGGATCCAGTGGGTTTTTTGTTTCTTTTCTTTTTATAATAACTATTACAAAAAAAAAACAAGAAATACCACACAACCTTTTGACCTGAATTCGATGAACGTCTTATGTTTTGACCGGGGGCGGTCTGTTAGAGAAAAATTTGTAAATAAAAAACATGTATTTTCATCGGATTCGTACAACCGAACTATAACAGATAGAAAAATAATACTTACACCGACAGAAGGATCTGCCCGGCGGCTATATAGATTTCTATATAGCTTCAACGCTTCAACAAATTCTGTTCATAAATGATGACGTCACCTCTTTCTAAATATTAATCTCTGTTCGAGCATGTGCACTGCTTAAAAAGTACTATGACTATTTTTCTATTATAAAACTAATAAACAATGTACTAAATAACATAAATTATTAACAACAAAATTTTTATATAAAAAATAATGCGGCATTTATAAATTTTTAATATCTTTTATTCATTTATTTTATTTTATTTGGCAAAAAACACAAAGTTACAAAAACAAGATACAATGGGCCCCACACTAGGCGAACCTGTATCGTAGGCACCCGACAAATATTAACAAATCACAAATGTGTTGTAATAAAAAGTACATAGTGGGCGGGTATTAATATAAAAAGGAATATAAAATTGAAATAGTGAAAAAAGTAATAAAATCAACAATATAGATACAGAAGCAATTATAAAACACTAATAATATATGTCTTTAAGAGAAGCATATATCAAATGGATAATTTATTTATTTATTGTAGATCCACATTTATCTCTATTTTTACAAATATTAAACTATTCATCATCATCATCATGTCAGCCTTTAACTGTGTACTGCTGAACATAGGCCTCCCCCTATTGAGGGGCTTTGCTAGCAATTGATTGACAATTGGCAATCGCAGTTAGGCTTTGAAGATGCTTTAAGAGAGACGCTGCTGCCCATCCCTCGATTATTAAGTTCCCTTAGTCGCCTCTTACAACACTCACGGGAATTGAAGGGTTGGCCTATTCTATACTGAGACCACACGGTATTACTAACATAATTAGTAAATACACACATACACACACATCCATATTTATATATTAACAATTGTAGCTGATTACATAAAGAGCTAAACTCATTCCGAGAACAATTAAATAGGTCAAGTGTATCCGCTAGTGGGTTTAGCGTGCGCAGAGCTCTTGTAAACAGCGCCTTACCGAACAGGTTAGTTAGTGCTGCCGTGTGGCAAAGCCAGCAACTGCGGCCGGCAGTGACGTCACACATATCCTCTCGGAATAGAGTCACACAACGTAACATCTGGTTATTGCTGATATTACCCCTTATTAATTTAAATAAATAAATAATAATATAAATTAATATTATACTAGGCACATTTCCCTCCGCGTTCGCAACTCGTTGTACCCTTCCGCAACTAACACAAATAAATTAGGATACGTCAGCGGATAAAAAGGGTATACCCCATATTTCTTGAAATAAAATAAACTACATAAGTTAAAAAAAATCTAGATCGAATACGAAAATACCAGGAAAAAATTATAATTTAAAAGAAATATTTTTTATTTATATATTTTTTATTGACCACATTACAAGAATTGATTGACACAAAAAGTGGACTTAATGCTGTATAGCATTATCTCCCAGTTGAAATTTTTCTCTTTTAAGGTCGACAAAAATAATTATTTAGATACATTTAACTCTATCGTCCAAGGAAGCAACGCAAGGGAATGACATCAGTTCGAATTAGATTGACAAGCTGTCGAACTCTAACTATTACTATGACTAGAGGTACCCAAGCAGACGACTTTTGTACAAAGTTTTCCTCGGGTAAATTGTAAACTAAAGTTCTTCTCAGCAGATAGCAACTTTTGAAACCCAGTAGTAGAATCATAAAATATGAGAATTTAAACAAATCTATTCGAATAAAGATTATTTCTAATCTATTACAAAGAAAAAAAGAAAGATATAAATCTAAAAATATTCGCTATAAATAATTTAACTTTAGTGTAAATATTGTCAATATACAGTTATGCATCAGGTATTCACGTAACAATAATAGTTTCATTCGCTTTCGATGTTTCTGAAATTCATTTTATAAATATTTTCTCAGGCGCGCTGCATGCATAGCTGCCGAGCGAGGGAGCATTTATTAACGATATTGCAAAAAATCCCGATTTCTCCCCACCTACTAAACAAGACGGCTCGGCACCGTAGGTAGCGGAGGTGGTTCGCAAAATATTATATTATGTAGATGAGGAATATATTAAACGCACGCCATGTTATATGTGAATATTTAAAACACCAACAAATTGTGTCGGCCGAAGCACGCGCGAATAAAATTCAGCCGCACGCCCCATAACGGGAGATCATAATTTTTGAAAAGGTCTCTTCGGTTTGTTACGTGTCGTGTTTACAAATACGGAGGCTTAACTTTTTAACGTTCGGATTATTTTCCTGATATTAGATTTGTTCGCGAGTTCGTGTAGCCTTTAATCTGAATTCGATTTGCTTGCATTTCAGGGTTTCCCCGTTTTCCATTAATTTCGTTCCGTATTACAGGTTTTTTTAACGATGATTTAATGGTGGTATGAGGAAGTATCACGATTTCGACAGTCATACCAATTTCTAATTGATTGCTATGATTGGATAGCACTTGACCCTGTATTTGTTGCTATACCATAAATATCTTTTGTTTAAATACATACTTGGAGGATAAGTTGACGGTTCTAGATACATTACAATGTTATTAGTTTCGAAAAGATATAGCCAAAGCATGCACGTTTTAGAGCTTATATTTAGGGCCAACCACGCTTTGGAATCAAACGAAGAATATTCGAAAAAAGAGCACATTCCGTTTTAAAAGGCCTGCAGCACATCTGCAATTCCTCCGGTATTGCGAATGCTCATGGGTGGCGATAGTCACTTAGCTTCAGGTGACTCACATGCTCGTTTACCCGCTGTGTCTGTGCGTCTGTAGATTGAAGTTGCGTGCTTTTTTGTGTAAAAAATCTACTTGCTAACAATAAAATTGAATAAATTAGATAGCTGTTGCAGGCAGCTTGGCTAGCTGAATTTTTTAAAATACATATTTGCATCTTTATATTATTCCTTTTCATATTTGTTTAGATGTATGTTTTTTGACAACCATTCATTTGTCAACATTTGTCAGTTCAAATATACAGTTTACGTGACGTACTATTTATTATTCCTCCAGTTACAATAATTACAAAATCTTTATAGATAGATACATAGATATCTTTACAGATATTAAACTTTTTTTTTTTTTTATAAACACGTTCAAATTTATGAAATTGTTTAAAAGAACGGGAAAGACAAATGGCAATAATTTGTAAATAATGGAAATATGAATTTGATAATTCAAAGGTTTGGACTGGGAGTTGTTCTTAGGATTCCCGGACTGCAGTTAAGCGTTGCTCGACTGAATTGTCATCGCTAGTAATTTGATGGAGAGGGTATCAAGTGAACATAGTTGTCAGTGATATATAATTTGCAGGATGCCTGATAAATTGTGAAATATATGATCCAGCTGTAGTTTAATATTATAAATGTAAAACGAATTTCTTTGTTTGTTACCTCTTAGTGACTCATCTGCTTATTCAATCGTCATGAAATTTGGTAATCATGCACTATATGAGATGAAGAAGGACATAGGTTTTTTTTTGTTTCGGTGACGGTCTCGACGAAGACGTGGGTAAAAGTTAGTCAACAAAATAAATGAATGCTTGGATAAAAAAAGTACAAATCCTATTAATATTGTACTCGTAAATGTGAAAGTTTGTAACGATAGACAGATATTTGTTACTCTTTCGCGCAAAAAGTATTAAACGGATTTAAATGAATTTTGGTACATGGGTAGTATATATGCCATATTCTAATTTAACACATAGGATACTTTATATGCTAATTCGCGCAGGTGAAGACACAGGATTAAGTTAGTGAAATGATAAAAGATGAGATTATGACAGAAGAATATTAATAGATAAAGATTGGTCCTAGCAGGAATCGAACCCACATCACGAAGGTACTAGTAAATTCTTACTCAACATTTTGCATATCAATTTTACATCGTTATCATTCGTGCGCAAAATGAACGTAATACAAATTGCAATTTGTTGCGGCGATGCTATTCGCAGCTATCAAAGTACTTTTTCAGTACTGGCAATTTCAATAAAATGACAGTGTAGTGTGGCCAAAAAATTGAAAATAAAAACCGGGACTCAATCGGAACTGTTTCAATATAGAGAGATATGGTTTGAAGGACATCCATAAGAAATTGAACGGTTTGGTACTGATCAAATTACAGAAATAAGGCAATGTGCTGTCTCGCCATAGGATGGGTCATCCCTCCTTTTTCCTTGGCTGTCATACTATGTGACTAAGAGAACTTAATGGTCCAAGGATAGGCAGCTGTGCCTCCCTTAAAACATCATCAAAAATCTAATTGCAGTTGACAATCCGCATACCAAGCGTGACAACTGTTAGCAAAACCCTTCCAATAGGGGGAGGCTTATGTTTAGCAGTGGACAGTAACGGCTGATATTATCAAGACAATGTATAAACAAGCTTTGGTTAGGTACATTATTAAAATTTTTAGTGATTTACATTTATTATTTTTATATTTGAAAAAAGAAAGACCTAGGGGCATAGCAGGAATAGATTCAAATAATATGACGAAAAAAATTTTCATTTTAGTGTCATTATCCAGGGAGTAAATGTATTTTTTTCTTGACACCGAAGTATGCCTTATCGTTGCAAGAAAAAAATTTTAAATTACAATTAAATTGGCATCAAAGTAAAAAATATGAACGAATTAAGAACCTGTATGTTTCTTAAAAAGAGTATCAAATCCATTTGGCACATTATCTTCTGTTATGTGCATTATATTTACTCATATAAACACACATATATACATATATATATATATATATATATATATATATATATATAGCACATATAGGTAATTCTATAAATAAATATGTATATGTGTTTGTACATTAATTACCAAATTTCTTTATTATTTTCCTAATGTAAAAACTTGTTCAGAATATTTAATTGTAAAATATCATTAAAAAATCCTATGCGAGTGTGGTCACACTATATTGTATTTGTAATATCTCAGTGGTTGCTAATGCCCTTTGATAATATAAAGCGCCTTTTAAAATTAGAATGGAATTTCCCTTTTGTAACATTTCTTGTAAACTTTGTAGTTGGATCGCTTGAACGTTTTTATAAAACGTACAAATGAGTAGAGGATTTTCAATAATTCCTTTAGAAATATTCATATAATGAGAGAGATAACAAACATAAATAACGTGATGTTTATAAGAGTATTACATTACATGGAAAAGTTAATAATGAATGAATGAATACACTTTATTGTTCCCTTCAGAAAACGATACTACTTTTTAATTAATTATAATGAAAACTGAGGTCTTTAAAATTTAAATTGAGAGTCAGATATTAATACAATTTAATCTAATTAACAAATACCTACTAGTAGTAATGTGCATACTATAAAAAAGTAATAGAGTAGTAAAACTTACTACATGTTATAAATAAGAATAAATAATTGATTCATTATCATCATATCAGCCTTTAACTGTCCACTGCTGAACATAAGCCTCTTCTTTGGGGGCTTTGCCAGTAGTTGCCACGCTTGGCAGGCGGATTAGCAACTGCAGTTAGGCTTTGAAGATGTTTTAAGAGAATAATCGATTAAGCACAATTATTCATAAACTACTTAAAAATATAAAAGCATAATATAATATATTCATTATTGTAATTCCTGATGGAGAAAATTTGTTGTTATTATGTTTGAGGGGAACGTAACGTCTGACTTGTTCACACTTTACCGACTATATTATAAATCAACATGACAGGACAACACAAATACCTAATATGATTTAGCTTTCTGCCCGTTGCTTCGTATGCGTTCAGAAGTGCTTTGTGCTTAAGTGAATTAGTAATTGTTTAGTTATAATTATAATAGTAGATAACTTTATATGGGATTGAGATGTTAAAAAACAAATATCTCAAATTAAACGTAGATTAAAAAATAATAATTCAGAAGTAAGAAAATCAATGAAATAGAGCATTTTTAGACGTCATAGAAAGGATAAACTTACAGACTGGTCTCATAGAAATTTTATAAAAATTTATTCAGTAATTTAATTGAAGTTGGCTTTATTTTGTGGGACACACTTTTGAATTATAAACATAATAAGCTAACGATCTTTCTACCAACATAGAGTGAGAAAATTTAAATTGACAAAGTTCTTGGAGTCAGTTAGATCTTTACATTATATTCAATAATTATCTCTAATAACATTTCTAACTTCTTTAGTTTTATTTTTGGGTAAAACAGTATTTTCTATAGAATGATTAGTAAGCGATTTTCTCGTTTTATCATCATAAATACAGGGTTTTCTGTGTTCATAGCAAATTATATAATTCTCCACAGTCTATATAAAATGAAATCCACTTGAGAATAACCTTGTTTACATTGCTAACTGGGTATCAGACCCTGTCCCCATGCGCCACTGATGTGTCTACGTGGCTAATTTATTAAAGAATTTACGAGTTTTATTCAAAGCATAGCCGGACCTTTGTTGAATCTTTTTCGATGTCAAAGTGAAATATCTCTCTTTGTAATCTCCCTGAATAATAACGGATTAACAGGACTTCGTCACTAATCCCTTTCCTTAGGACAAATTCGTTTTATCTCATTGTTTGCACGCTGTAGTATTACTTCTGAAGGTTAAAAGAAATTTGAAAGTCCCCGGCAATCGGAATGTACTTGTGGAAAGTTTCGAGTTCCCTAAAAAATGTGTTGTGGGTTTTAATCTTTCTTATAGAGAATTCTTCGATTCAAGTTCGATTGTTAAGGATAGACTCTTTATACATATATGGAGTGTGAGATTTTATCGGCGGGTCTGGGAGAGACCTTTTTCTGTAATCTTAATATGAAATGTATTTTCAGCCGACTTCAAAAAGAAGGAGTTTGGCAATTCGGTTGTATTCTTTCTTATGTTTGTTACCTCGTAACTTCGTTAGTTGTAAACCGTTTTGGAAAATTCTTTTATTTTTGTCTGAAAGCTTACAGATTGGTTCCATGGAAATTTTCTCAAAATTGGTATAGCGGCTTAGTTTTTAAATCCAAATAATTGTTTTTTTTTCTGGAATATAATTATAGTTACAATACCAATAAGCTCTTGTTGTGATGGCATGTTTGTTGGATTACCGGTTTATCGAGTTTTGATTTGTAAAATCGGAATAACTATTTATTTAAATTATGCATTATAACAACTATTGCGTTTAATTTACTGATAATAATATTACTTTTACTACCATCTCTATACTTCTGCATATAATCATGCTGAAAAACATAAATATGTACTTATAAACATTATTTAAGTACAGTGAACTGTATGCAGTGATAGTGATTGTTCTGTGTTTTGTTACTTCGTAATTCCGTCATTTACAAACCGAATTAAAATATTCTTTATTTAAGAATAAGAATAATAAGAATTAAAATAAAAGATTCAAAATCGGTTCACTAATTTAGATTATAAATAAAAATAACTGGTTTTGCTTCAGTTGAAATCAGTTTTATTGTGGAATACGATCTAATTATGCTATTAACTTTAATAAAAGTGTATTAAATTCAAGATTACATTTTAAATGCATATTAAATGTTTTTGTTTTATTTCAATATCAGTAATTTTGTCCTGGCCTTGCATACCCATGCAAAGCCAGGACGAATTACTGGTATTGAGATCGATATAAAATTTTCGAAAATAACCTATGTAACTTGCTGATAATGTAGCGTTCTATAGATGAAAGAATCTTTAAAATCGGATGAGTTATTTTTGTATTTATCCCTTACAAATAAACAAGCAAATTTTTCCTCTATAATAATATAATATATTGCTTAAATAAAATAAGAGAACACAAAAATAAAGTATATTTGAAAGTTGATTTTAACTCTTAAACGTAAGGTCGACTGTAAGTAAGCTAAGTAAGTTAGGTATGGATTTAATATTAAAACGCTTGCAAAATTATAACACACTCAAGTACTTGAGAGCTTAAAACGTTCGGGACGTGACATTTTAGTTGTAGACCGTACTAACGACGTGTTTGACATTACTCGGACGTAGTTCACTATTACATATTACATACACACATTTTACTAGACGGGGACTTTGTACAAAAGTCAACTGTTTGGGTATTTTTGTCCCACTCGCGTTTCTGCTGAAGCAACATGGCTGTATCGGTTAGGTAAGGTTTTTAATGAATGATAATGGAATGGTATTTCGAGCTTAGCTCGAGGTTTATGTTGGCGGAGTACCAGTGAGGGATGATAGGATAAAGTCACGATCGTCATGTCAGTAAGTCAATTGGGATGAATTCAACAGGAATTGACAATGATAGCTTTCAGGGGTCACCACGTGGAGGTCGATCTGATAAAGTATATTGCTAGCATTGTGGATGTTTGGTGGTTGTTCATTTAATAAAATTAGAAATACTATTTTGGAAGGGACGGGTTTTTTTTTATAATGAATAAATATGAAGTAACAGATAATACGCCTTCTTTTCCTAAATTTATGCAATCTCAATGTTTCTTGCAAACATGTCTTTTTTTACAAAGTTGTACAATACAAGAGAATGAATACAAAAATTATAATAAATTATTACTATACTGGTATAATATATGGTGCCGACATGGAATAAGTCACCGCTTCCTTTCCCGTGAGTGTCGTAAGAGCCGACTAAGGGAGGGCGAGGGATGGGCAGCAGCGTCCCTCTTAAAACATCTCCAAATCCTAACTACGGTTTTGGGTTACAACTTTGTCAATTTACAATCCGCCTGCCAAGCATGGCAACTACTGGCAGAGCCCAAGGGCGAGGCTTATGTTCAACAGTGAACAGTTAAAAGCTAATATGATGATGATGATGATTACTATATCGGTACAAAATAAATAAAACAACTCGCCAATTTAGAAATTTTGCTTCAAATTTTCTAAACATAACAATTTAGAAATTTTCTAAACTGAAATTTGGTAAACGGGTATATTTTAAACCAACTTAGCATATAAGATTCTTTATGTACTGATTCACGTAGACGGAGCCACGGGATATAACTAGTTCTATAATACAAATTAACTTAACCACGTAGAAGAAGTCGCGAGTAATGTTAGTATATCATCAATCAATCAATGAATACATATAATATAATCGTAACTGGTCGCTGTCTGTATATGGAAGATATATTAGAAAAACTATTATAGGGGGGATTTATGAATGCAATAGAACCCAAACCAATGATTTTTAGAATTTCCGTTTGTTTGTTTATTTATCAGTATGTTTGTGCATGCTAATCTCAGAAACGGCTTAACCGATTTTAATGCGGTTTTCACAAATGTGTTGCGGTTTGCTTTACTTAACATATTAGTGTTTGTTTTATATCAATCGATTTACAAATAAAGAAAGGTATATCATTCTAAAGAATCGCATATAAAATGCTATAAAATAATCGATCAGTTGAATTGGCTGAAAATTTTTTATTACTTTTTTATTATATGTATTGATTTTCGAAAATTCTGTTTACATGTGCGAAGCCGGGTCGGGTCGTTAGTATAAAAATATATTCTTTACAAAAAATTTCGTGGAAGTCTACATATTTTATTGTAGCATTTAAATATTATTTAGGAAGGTAAGCGATCGGTCCCGATACATCACCGTCAGGCGAATGAATAAAAGATATGTTTGCCACATATCTTTCGTTCTTTCGATGCCATATTTGGTATGTTTATATCTATATATGCTATATATTAAAAGTAAATTCCATACATCATCGTCTGACTATGATGTATCGAGGTTCAATGCTTTCAGCAGGGCTTCATATCTAATTAGTCGGAGAGGACAGTTTACGGATTAGTCGGAAAGAGATATGTTTTTTAATAAAATTTCAGTATCTTATAATTGCTTGTGTATTTATATTGTTGACTTTATTACTTTTTCACTATTTCAATTTTATATTCCTTTTTATATTAATACCCGCCCACTATGTACTTTTTATTATAACACATTGTGATTTGTTAATATTTGTCGGGTGCTCACGATACAGGTTCGCCTAGTGTGGGGCCCATTGTATTTTGTATTTGTAATTTTGTATTTTTTGTCAAATAATAATAAAATAAATAAAATTTAAAAAAAGAATGGGCCTTCCTTCCTTTTCTGTGGGTGTCGCAAGAAGCGACTAAAGAATCTTAATGTTTGAGTAATGGGCAGCAGCGTCCTTCTTAAAACATCACCAAAGCCTAACTGCAGTTACCATTATAACTGGCAAAGCTCCGCTATAGTGGGAAGCCTATAGTTCATTGTGTGTGTTTAATTAACGACTGATATGGGCACGATTATAAATGTATTAAAGTTTCTTTAGGGTCGGCAACGCACACATTATTTCTTAGTGTTGCAGGTGTCCATAGGCTATAGTGATTGTTTACCATCAGATAGGATGTATGCTTTTTTGACACCATCGTGGTATAAAAATAAATGGACATTGACATGATATCATGGTGGTGACACAGGATGTGGCTTGGGTAACTGTTTACTATCAGATGGACTGTGTGAGATCACAATAATAAACTTATTGTAAATACAAACAATTACAAGAAAATATTACACTAAGAAAACATTGAACGGTCTTATCGCTAAGAGCGATCTCTCCCAGTCAATCTTTGGATGAAGAAGAGTAATAAAAATAGTGCATTTTGTATTATTCATAGTGCTGTTTATGTTTATAGGTGACTGTTACCACTTTCCATCAGCTGTGCCGTAATTTGTTTTCCATTCTAAGTATCATAAAGAAATAAGCACTCATGATATTTCTCACGCAATAACATTTATTTATTTAAACTTTATTGACCAATAAAATGGTTACAAAAGGCGTACTTAATGCTATAGGCATTCTCTACCAATCAACTTTTACAATGAGATACTTGATGGCGGTTTAAAAAATAAAATACAAAACTCATATATATATATATATATATATATATATATATATATATATATATATATATATACATTAATATAGTATTTATATATTAATATCTACATATAAAAATATACATATATATATACATGTACATATACGAATGATGAACTACTGTCTTCTTGATTACTTGTTTTGATTAAGAGAATTCAATAGGTGAGACTGAACACACATCTCGAAGGCAAATATATTACAGAGGGTACATGTATGCTTTTGGGCAATGAGTAATAGAGTCGTGAAGTTTGCAAAGTAACTTAAGGACTAAGCAAACATGTCTGTGTTTTAATTTAATTTAATTAATTAATTAATTTATTTATTTCTCTCACAAAATAACAACATAATAAAATTTACAGCTATATACGTTACAATATAGGTTTTCATTGTCATAGCTCGTTTTTTCAAATTGAAACTCAGCCACGTATGCTTCTGTCCCTTGTAATTTCACTGCTATATTTCCTTTAAACCGAAACACAACCAAACGAGCTGTATCTATTCATCTCTACTATGTATGTAACAGTAGCGAGATTATTTCGTATCCGTCGCATTCCCCAGTCGGTACAGAAATCCAACTGGACACACATGTTTGTTGAAGGATAAAACTTCCATTTTCTAAATTCTATTCACTCTTCAGTAGAAAACCGTCCGTTAACACAGTGGGGATAGTACAGTATTACGTTTCTGTCATTCTAAACACAATTCCGCTAGATAACGAGGTATGCTAACGTTACTTGTTTTATCTTGCCCTTTGTAGTTCCAGCGCCAAGGGTTCCTCCATTTAGTCAGCTTTTAATTTTCACGAGTGACGTTAAAAATAAACAGCTCAAAAGGATGTAAAGTAATGAAACCAGGGTTGTCAGATGCGAATTGCCAATATTACCTAAATGTTTTTTTTTTTCTCCAAACTGATATAATTTCATAGTCTGGGTGTCATAAGGTTAACAGTAGGCTCCAAGCAGCAATCTAATATATGTTAGCCGATATCCGAAACTATCAAAAATATGATATTACCCCAATTTCGCGGGCACAAATATTTTTACTCAAAAATGCGAAAAATAATCTGGCAACGCTGAATGGAACTGTGATGACTTGTTACGTACGGGTATGTAATGTTTAGCTGACAATGACGTTTTGTTCGCTAAAAAAGCGGCTTCAGTATGGGAAAATTAAAATTCATTAGTAAACCACCCTGGCTTCGTATGGGTTGAAAGTCCCAATTATTGTAGGGATCTCTAATTTTTTTTTTGTAAATAAAATATGCTCATTTACTCGATGATAACGTAGCTAATATATATAATATACCAGAGGGAGACTTTGTATAAAAGACGTCCGCTTAGGTACCTCTGTCCTATTCGTATTTCTACTGTGAAGCAGTTGTATTAGCATGTCCGTGTTTCAGTTTGAAAGGTGGGATATGGCAATGAAGTTATAGGTATAACAGCTTAGTCTTCAGGAATGGCAACGTATGAAGGACATCATGGTCGACACAGTGTACTCTGTTATGTCCATGGTACTGTTCTGTTACCTGTTATAGACACTTCTTTTTTAAGTGAATCGTATATACTTATTTACCGATTGGTTCCATAGAAATTTTATTAAAAGTTGTTTAGTTTTTACATCAAAATAACTAGTTTTGTCTCAATTAAAGTAGTTTTTTTTTGTGGGCCGCAATCTTTAGTTATTTGCTTTGTAAAAAAAGGCAATGTGATACCGATACGAAAATTAACACTATCGATTGTAAAAATGTTTACAAAAAGCTATTTTAAAATTGGAAACACAATCGTGTTGTATACATTGCTTAAAACTGAACCAAAATTCTGAGTAGACTGGTGTTTACTTATAAAATGTGAAGCATTTAGAATTATTATTATTTTTATCTCATGGAATTAAATCCATGACGCTCCGTAGGCAGAAAGGTGAACGCAGCCTGTATTATACGGTTGATGTTATTTTAACGTTGCTTGGAGTCTCTAATTATAGAATGGGAGCTATTAAAATCAGATAAGTACCTATATGAAATAATATTCATAAACGTTTTTTTTTATTGTATGAAGTAAAAGATATCAGATAAGTCACCCATATTTCTAAGAATGTTAGTTAATTAGATATACATACGTTTATACATCAGAGGGAGACTTTGTTCGTCTTCGTCTGTATATCTAAGTCCTTGTTATTGCGGCAAAACAGTTGAGCTTGGATGTCTGTGTTTTGATTGAAAGAGTAGGGTAGGATATGGCAGTGAAATTTTAGGTTACAGAACTGTGGAAGCGTAACATATTATTTTTGCTCTATATATATATATATATATATATATATATATATATATATATATATATATATATATATATATATATATATACACAAACCCTATAGGCACTTTCTCTTTTCGGGTTCTCAAGGTTAATTGAAAGAAATTTCTTCAATATTTTCGTTGACAGAGAGAAAAATATTTCTATTCAAGTAAATATAGATTTAAGCATTTATTAATAGTCAGTTTTCATTATTTAATTTTATTTTATCACCTACAATTTTAGTCAAGAAGAAAGAGCATGAGGGCAAGAAACTCAGCTGTTGTTTTTTTTTTCCAAAAAGTTTATTTATATAAATTAAGAATTTGTGTAAATACAAACTACTAAGTATTTAGTATCAGACCATAAAATTTAAAATATATAGTATACAATAAAAACAATAAAAAAAAATGACCTGCAGAGCAGACCAGTCCCTACAGGCAGCACCTGTTCCCGAGGGGGGGGGGGGAAGGGATTGTTAGTAATGGGGTCTAATTGACCCATTGCCAGCAATACATCCTATCAGGTCGACCTCCACGTGGTGTCCCCTGGAAACCATCGTGGTTTATTTTATTGGAATTTATCAGGATGGGCTAACTGACCTGCTTTCATCGTCATCTATCATCACTCATTAGTGCCCCACCAGTGTATACCGATAGCGTAGGCGGGGTTACCATTCCATCGTCACCCATTAAACAAATCCCGTTCACGAGCATGACGGATGAGCCAGACATCATTGCGCTCATATTTTAGGTAACTCAATAACTCGGTCCACTACTCTACTACCTCATAACTTAATATCTATATTAAAAGTAGAAAAGAATTTACAAGGATAAATAAAACATCATAGACTAGATAATTGATAGCGTATGTAACATGCCATGACTATCACGATGTATTCTGTGATGTTTATTTCTTCATGTTTAATCGCAACGGTTATTACTTTTTATCAGATAGGCCGTTAGATATTCCAAATTGCATTAAAATCTTGATCTGTTACTATACTTCTTAGAACAATTTTGAATGTATTTTAAAATAGTCTTTAAAAAAGTGTAAATAATTTGGAGTGTATCATTAGAAAACAATACAATATATGTGCATTGATCGAAAGAAAACAATATATTTGGGGTTTTCTGAAAAAGTAATATACATCAAAGTTCCGTTATAGTGGTGAGAATTTTAACTTCTCAGCTTGTAATATAACGAAAATTTTATATTGATTATTATCAAGAGTAGCCTGAGTTATTTCTTACATATTTTATACTACTGCAAATAGAAAAGCTACACACACAATTGATTCCACGCTCATCTGGAAACCATTGTGTATGATTTTGTCACGACGGGCTTACTGATCTGATCTTTTTCTCACTGGTACCCAGCCAGGGTAAACCGATACCGCAGCAGGATTACTGTTCCATTTTCATTCTGTACTATACTCGGAGAATAAGCGAGTAAATAGTGTGCCAACAAATCCATCCACATTACGCCTTTGACTTGCTCCACAATGTAAAGAATCGCCTAATATAGAGAGAATTGTGGACTCGACATGGCATTGTGTGGAGATTGCGTCACCCGGTCTCCCGGGGGTCGCTCGTTATTGTGAATTGTTACATACGATTTTAGGATTATATTCACTATTATTACAATGTTTATTGAAGGGCACGCCCACTCCGTGGTATGGGTAAACGGTTCGACCGTTTGGAGTACAATTACGCGTAATTATACAGGTCGTATAAGCAAATTCGGGGTCGTTACTAAGGCGAGATGAAAGCGTTTGTGTTGGTATAGATTACTGGTTAAATTCCATGGTTTTGAATAAAGAGTACATGTTAATATTAATCTCAGATGTGGTCTCAGATTTGTAAATGAAAACAATGACGATTATGATTTAAATCTTTGATTTAGCGACTTCGATAATTGTCTACATTCATTCTGTTTTTAACATACCCAACTCTATCAAAGGGCAGCGGGCGGTGATAAGGTTTTTTTTTACTTTGTTATACTTTGCCAGGTTGACTTCCACTTGGAACTCCATTTTCCTGGAAATCATAGTGGTTAATTCTGGTAATGGTAAATTAATGAACTCACTATGTTTTTCCCGTTTCGACTTCATTCGGAAGTCTTCTTCGGGGGGCATTTAGCACTTTGCGTCACAGCGCCTCGTCTCATACTGCGGGCCGCAGCTCACACAGTCCGTGATGACGACGGCACGGGTAGTAAAGATTCCGGATGAAGTCGAAACAAAAGTCGGAAACGACAAAAACACAACGAGTTCATTAATTTTTTGTTACATATGTATATAGAAATTGGTCAATTTCTCTTAAATTTATTAGAAAGAGCCAACTGATTTCACTTCATCTTCATCTTATGCTTCGCTGCTTTTACATACTACTCGTATTAACATAGAGGGGTGTACTATCATATTATCCTTCATTGAAAATATTGTTACTACCATAGATAGAGCAGCATAGGAACAGTAATCTATACTTATAAATAAATCTGCAGAGAGGTCAATTCTGTACATGGAATATATTTCCATAATAACTATCAGGGGGTGATTAGTGATCGATACTGATGCCAAAAATGCAATCAGTAAAATTTTTGTCTCGACGGATTTTAACGAAACTTGGTACAATTATTCTCATACTCCTGGGCAGGTTATAGTATACTTTTCATCACGCTACGATCAATAGGAGCAGAGCAGTGAAGGGAAATGTGTCTGTTACGTCAAAACCACTGAACCGTGAGGAAGGACATAGGCTACTTATTTTACGAAAAACGACGGAAACGCGGACGAAGTCGCGGGGAACAGTTGGCTATAAATATAACTCGTGAACATTAGCAATCTAATTCTACCACCACAACGTCATTTATTTTATATTTAATGTAAACTCTTATTATAATATATACAGTATATTTCTTGTATTTACTGTGTTCAGGATTATTTCTAAATCTATTATTATCTTACATATTAAAAACATATAATAACCTAAAGCAATAAAACAGATTGGGAGTGAATTTTCCTCTGATAAACCTTTTATACATTACATTGTTTCCTTTTAATTAATATTATGTCTAATATTGTATCGCCCTTTTATATCTGAGAAATATAATGGTCTAAATATATTTCGATTCGTGTAGATTTTCGCTTATTGTTTTTTTTTTTATTGTTAATTGTTACTGTTGGGTTATTTCAGATAGCTATATTCTTCTGAAATGTATTGTATTTCTTCGATTCTTGTTTATTTATTTACTAGCTTTTACCCGCGACTTTGTTAATGTGACTGTGTTAACAAACCGAGATAAACAATAGCCTATATCTTTCTGCGTCATATATAGTAGATACCTGTATATATATGATGCAGAATGATATATATTGGTATGAAAATTGATTTAAGTGGCATGTAGAAACTTAAAATAGGGCTTAATTACTGTTGTAAAATACCGGCACAAGTGAACAAGTACAGACAAGGTGTAGAAAGGTAAGGACTTACGGAATATTCTTGTTGTAGTCTGCCTGGAGCTGCCCACAAGTGTACGGGTTGTCGATCGTCCTAGGTTCACTTTTAGCCACAAATTTGTATGAACACCTAATCGAAGCACCTTAATTATGATTATTTTATTGTGAACGCGCGAAACAGCCGCCATCGATGATATTTGTTTTTTCTCGAATGTTGTCATTTTGGGCAGCTCTGATTGGTCGTGTTCACTGACAGGTTGAATGGAAAGGGAGGGCGCGGGAAATTTGAGTGTGACTTGTTTTTATGTTCTAATATATATACTAAATTTGATAGTGATTGGTTAAGCCGTTAAGACGCTATAAAGTAACAAAGAAACAAACTCACTTTAATATATATAATAGAAAGAAGAAATTATAAAAAAAATCTAGGAAACTCAGATTTAAGCATTTTCAAATAATGATTTCATTATCGTTCATCTGAATCACAATTTTAGCCAAGAAAAACGGGCAAGAAACTCAGTTGTTATTTTTTAAAAAGTTTAATTATGTAATATTAGTAAGGATTATATAAAATATATAAAACCAACATTAGTTCAGTTACAATGTATAATATAAACTATTATGAGATAAAATAGGAATACACCTATCAACGCAGTAGTGGTTGTTATTATTAGTTACTATATATTTTACAAAAATAGTACTATTGTTTATTACGTAACTTATTTCATCATCATCATCATCTTCCTACCCTTATCTCAATTATTATTTGGAGTCGGCGTAATATAGTTACTTACTTACTTACTTTTAAATAAGTTACGTAATATATTACGTAACTTATTTAAGAGATGTAATGATTCCTTAATTTCTTTTGTTGGCTATTTATTGTTATATGTTTTTTGTTAAATGAAAGATAAGTAAGCTGAAGTAGCATTAGGCTGGTTACATAGCTCGAAGAACCGACAACCGATGAGGAAGAAAGGTTTTTGAGTGGCGACCGCATACGGGCAAACGCAGTGTAGGATGACCCTCACTAGATGGAGTGACGACCTGAAATGCATTGCAGGGAGTCAGTGGATACAGGTGGCTCAGGACCGTTCTTTATGGCAGTCTATAGGGGAGGCTTATGTCCAGCAGTGGACGGATAATGGCTGAAATGATGATAATGTTTTTTGTTACAATCATGTTTATTTTTTCGGTGTCCCATATTTTATTGTCTCTACTTTAAGCCATAGATTGGATAACACAACCACGGAAAAATCAAGAATAAGCCAAGGCAATTAAAAATTGAATTCAATTCTCGAATGAATTTTCATATTACGCATAATTAAAAAAAAAAAAACTATATTCTCCATTGAGCACAAACTAGGTACCGATGTTAACTAAAAACGGAGTTCCTCAAAAAAGCCCGGTTGCTTTCCTCCAAATATCCGGGTCGGCCATTGTTCCTTTGTGACTGTACCGGACAGACTTGCGCCAACTGATCTCTGCAGCTACACTAGCTCTTATTATGTTGTGTGACAGTCAAGAATTTGACGTTCCGCCTGTATCTATATTTGGCGAAGGAACACAAAAGACATTTGATGTGCGCTACGGCGGAATCCTCCCTTGTTTTTCGTTTGTTCGTGTTTTCTTACCCTGGAAATGCCCGCATTGACCAGTCTGCGTGTAATTTCTTTGATGGAAAGTCCGTTTACAACCATAACAGCGATGCAAATTATATTTTACGTTTCGTTACCGACAATTTTATTTTTAGTACTTATGTTTATTTTTATACATAATTCATCCGGCCCGGCTAAATAGATCGCACGGATAGATAGAATTTTCGAAAATAATATATAGTCTATGTTCATCACCATCATCATATCACAGCCTTTAACTGTCCACTGGTGAACATAAGCCTCCCTATTGCGGGTTTTGCCAGTAGTTGTCATGCTTGGTAAACGGATTGGCAACCGTAGTTAGGCTTCGGAGATGTTTTAAGAAGGACGCTGTTGTCCATTTTTCGCCCTCCCTTAGTTGCCTCTTACGACACCCACGGGAAAGGAAGGGGTGGCCTATTCTATACTAGAACAACATGGCGGCAGAATCTTTATTATTATTACATAATAGCGATTCGCTACGACCTCGCTTAGATTTGTTTTTAATAAAATACAGCCCATGTTATTTGTTCATAATATAACTTTCTATAGGTGAAAGAGTAATTCAAATTGGTTAACTGTTTTTTTGAGTTTAGTCATTAAAAGTAAAAAAAAACAAATATTTCTTCTTTATGATATTAGTTTAATTAAATTAATGTACATACTATAAATATTATATTTTTAATTCACGATCGGGATCGACTTTTACCATGACACGATTATAGGTAAATCTGAAATAAAAACTGAAGTTTAAAGTTATAGTTATATTACAAATTTAAAATCCATACATTGTTATTAATTTTCATAGGTATCGATTAAATACAATAAATAAGTAAATAATACATAAGAAAGTATCTAAAACAAACACCGATTACGTTGTGAAAATGTTGATTTTTATGACTTCGTAACCTTCTGTGACTCCCTTGTAGAGGCTTAAGGACTCCCAGAGGGTCGCAATCCACACTTTGGAAAACACTGGACTACAGCAATATGACACGTTTCGTTCCCATAGTAATGTGTCGCTAACCGCATCGACCAAGGCGATTAGATTCATATGCTAATTCTTGTTATCAGCTAAAGCAATTAGGTGAATATTTGCACGAACTACCCGCGCAAGGTGTTAATAGTTATGTACAGATTATGTCATTTGCCAGCTTAGTGTGTCGCCGGTTTGCGATAATAACCACTTTATGTACTTAATGTATGTTTGAGTCACTTTCTAAAGGAAGTTTCCAATTCGCCCGTTTTTATTGTATACTTAGGCCTGTGCCCGTAATTTCGTATGCGTGGATTTTGGAAATAGATACTCAATTCTAGAAAGCTTATCAAGATAATACTTACACAAGATTATAAGTTAGATCTTCAGAAACATACCTGTGAAAACCGCATTCAATTTGGTGCAGTAGTTTTTGTGTAATGCTTGAAACAAAAACACAGGTACTTTGGCATACATACATACATATTTGTCACGCCTGTCTCTGGTTTTATTAAGACCCCAATATATTTATTTTTAAATACCTTCCATGTACAGACAGTTTCTAGTTCAAATTTTATTTTACCTTACTAACGTATGTTTCGTAATATGTTCCCCAATTCTGAATAAGTTTTTATTATATTTTGTTGCACTCGAAAAAGTATGAGAGATCCCTGTATGAGATAAGTCCGCTATTGCATATTGCATCTTTTTAATGTGTCAATATTATAATTTATGTACAATATAATAAAGATTTTACAATACTATACGAGTATATTATAGTATCGGTCATAACTAAAGTAACTGTTTTACGGAATTTTAATTATAAATATGTTTAATGATGTTTGTAACCATGATAATTATGATATAATGCACCCTATGTTTATTATTAAATCAACACATCAGTTGTGTAAATTCAATGAATATACACTTACTAATACTATATATGTAAAAGTGTTTGTTTGTTTGTTACCTTGTTTTGGGATGAAGAAGGATATAAAGTGTATATTTATCCCGTTTAAGTGAAGGAAGTCGCGGATAAAAGTTAGTACAGTCGTAAAAATTACTAAAGTTGCAGAAACGTAAATTTTCATTCCTATGCGATTCGAGAGAAAGCAAATAACCCATACGTAACTTCCATTCTCTCTGGGGGCAAATTGGAAAATTCCTAAAAGGAAGTCGGCGCGAACGTTCTAGAATATTCTAGATGTGCGCCAACGTTTTCTTTGAGCGCATCAATCACCTTCCACGTCCGCGTTCGCTAAGTAAACTACGAGACGTATCACTTTTTTAGAAAGCAAATATATAATATCGCATTAAAATGAGACGAATGGCAACATTATCTAGGATTCCATTTCGTCCACGACGTTTAAATTGTGAGACACGTAAAGTGTTACCATTTGTTCGCATGTAAGTTGTGTTTATTCTTTTTTCTTCCGGGGTCCTTTTTGGCTGGTTATGACTAATGGACGGTTGAAGAAAGAGTGACGTGAACCGCCTGCTACGCGAAATACGCTTACAATGCATTAGGGATTGTTCTTTGCTGTGTATTGTGGGGTTTTGGTCGAGTTCAAAGAGATTCTCTATATACAGGGTCGCGTGTTTCGGATCGTTATAACGGCGCGGTCACTGAAGGAAAAGATTTAATAGTGTACATATTTTTGTTTTAAACATACGCAAATGTTTTATTTTTTAATCTTTAACAATATATCTTACAAATATAGGTGATAAAAACATTCAAAAGTAAATCGTATGTCTATTGAGTTTATAAATAAAATATATTACCTAATCGAATAATAGTTTTTTGGCGAAAAGTGGAGAAAGATTTTGATGTTTTATAATTTTTTTTTTAAAGCGTTTACAGCTCGGTTGCAAGACTTTAAGCTGAATCATACCTATTTTACATAAGTTAATTAGTTGACATTTATGATTACTTATATTTACACATATACCAATTAAAGTCTTATTTATTATTTAGAATTAATATTAATATTTTAAATGACATTTTAGGTTATTGATATATTAGTTGTATCCAACGGTTTTTTCGCGTAATTTAAATAAAATATATCCTATGTACTTTTACTTTATTCTACACACTATTAATAGACACAGAAATGTGTGAGTGAAAAGTAAATGTACAAAGGCGAGATCAACTCTGTAAAAGTTTTCTTCCAACAAATCCAAAATGGCAACTGAGTGTTCCTAATAACTATTCCTAATAATATATTTCAATCGGCTATAGACGAACTAAATTCAAAAATAAACAAAATAGATGTTATCTGTATAAGCGAAACATTCATAAAAGAGGGTTCTATAAATAACTTAAAAGTTAAAAACTATAATATAGCTGCCCATTACTGTAGACAACAAGAAAAAAGGGGCGGTACTTGTATTTTAATCAAATCTAACTTAGAATACAAAACACTACATTTAAATGAATTTTCAAGTATATACGCCTTCGAATGTTGTGGAATAGAATTATCAAATTTTAATTTGACAATTATATGTATATATAGAACCCCTACTTCAAATATACAAATATTTTTTGAGCCGTTTACCAAAATATTAAACAAATATACGTCGCAAAAGAATAAAAAAGTTATTATTTGTGGCGACTGGAATATCGACTTATTTAAGGAAAATAAGAATAAAAATGAACTAACATCAATTCTGACAAATTATAACTTTAGAAATCACATAAATAAACCTACACGTAAAAGGGCTTGTATCGATTTGATAACTAGTAATGCAGAAGATATTAAATCAGAAATACATCTATTAGCACTGTCTGACCACGAGACAGGACAAACTGTTACATGTACTATTAAACCGTGCAAAAGAATATACAAAAAGCCACTTACATGGTTTGAAAAAAAAAAGAGACTATAACAAGGAGAACATTAAGAAATTCAAACACTGTATTTCGTCACTGACTTTCAATGAAGTGTTTGAAGAAAATTATGCAAATATTGCATTTAACAAACTCCATGACTTAATCACCATGTTTTATAACTTATGCTTTCCTCTATTGACAGTTAAAATAAATAATAAACCTGTAAAGACAAAATGGCTAACTAAAGGTTTAAAACGAGCTTGCTTAAATAAACGACGACTGTATTTAAAATATCAATATGACAAAAGCAACAAAAAACAAAATTTAAAAAAATACGTAGAATATAACAAGGTTTTAAAAAAATGTATTACTAAATCACAACAATTAATAAATATGCGTTATATCTCAAACTGTAAAAACATATCTAAAGCAGCGTGGAATGTAATAAAAAATAATTTTAGTTTCAATGACAATGCTACAAACTTAATAAATAAAATTAGTACTGATACAGGAACATATACACACTCAAAATACATAGCAGAATGTTTTAATAATTATTTTCTTAGGTTAACTAAAGATAAATGTAACTCAAAAATAAAGACACCACAAAATATAAACACTATGTTTTTAACTCCAGTAAATGCAGATGATATTTATAAAATTATAAACAGCCTAAGGAATACAAATGCTGTAGGTTATGACGAAATAAATACAAATATTTTAAAAATGTGTGCAACAGATTTATCAAAACCACTCTGTCATGTAATAAACCGTTCTTTTCAGCAGGGTCTTCTTTCCAGAGAGGTTAAAATATTCCGTGATTAGACCACTGCATAAAAAAGGTGATACGTTAAATTTGGCAAATTATCGCCCAATTATATTAGTCCCAATTCTATCAAAAATTTTTGAAAAAATTGTATATAATAAAATAAACTCTTTTGTAACACAGCATAAGATTTTAAATCCTAACCAATATGGTTTTAGAAAATCGAGTTCTACTACTTTAGCTTGTTTCAATTTGATCAATACAATCACACAAAGTTTAAATAATAAAGTTCCAGTTGCTGCTCTACTATTAGATATGAGCAAAGCATTTGATTTTGTTTCACATAAACTACTAAATAAACTTTATAATTATGGAATTAGAGGCAAAATACACGACTGGTTAGCAAGCTATTTAAAAAATAGACAACAGTGTGTTGAGATAACCCAAATTGTCGGGAAAAATAAAATAACAAACAAATCGGACTACAAAACTTGTAATGCGTGTGGTGTTCCTCAAGGTAGTATTCTAGGGCCTCTTTTGTTCTTACTATACATAAATGATTTACCAGAGGCGATAAATCATGAAACGATGCTTTTTGCAGATGATACAACAATTATTGTTAAATGTAAAAATGCATCGACTTTTGAAAATGACATAAATGAAGCATTACTAAGAGCCGTTAATTGGCTAGAAGCTAATAATTTGACTATAAACATAACTAAAACACAATTAATACAATTTCAAACATACAATAGTAAACATATAAATCTAAATATAAATTATAAGAATATAATAATTAAAGAAATAGATTCAACAAAATTTCTAGGAATATATATAGATAAATTTTGTAATTGGAAAAACCACGTTCACAACCTAAGTAAAAAACTTGATTCGTTTGTGTTTGTATTAAATCGTCTAAGGAAAGTGGTTTCCGAAAAAGCAGCAATGTTAGCATACCATGGATATGTTGCTTCACAATTACGCTATGGTTTAATACTATGGGGAAACTCTGTCGATATTATAAAAATATTCAGAGCACAAAAAAAATGTGTCAGATCATTGTGCGGGGCTTATTTCCTGGATAGTTGTAAACCATTGTTTAAAGAAAAAAAGATTTTACCGTTACCAGCTCTTTACATATATGAAATTTGCTTGTTCATCCGAAAACATATTGAATTGTTTGTAATTAAATCCACAAATAGAAGTCAAAGACTTCAAAATAAATTAGAAATACCGACACAGAGACTTAACATGTTTCAAAGAAATAGTTATTGCATGGCTATTAAAATATATAATAAATTGTCTAATAATGTTAAAAATTTGACCAATACACAGTTTAGGAGAAGATTGTTTGACTACTTAATTGATGGTTGTTTCTATTCTGTGAAAGACTTTTTGAATAGATGTAATTTGTGATACTTGACATTGTAAAAGCTTATTAGTAATTGTAATTTGAATGTTAATTTGACTTATTTTGGATATTATAAAAAAAAAAAAACATTTACACACCGAAATGGTAAATATTGCTGAACAATTACTTAACAATAACTTAAGATCTGCTACTGGCAATCACCAATATTTTGTAAATAAATGATTATTATTATTATTATTATAATGATTCATTCCCGAATTTAAAATGCGAGTAAAGTCAACATAAATAATGTTATCACATATTGCCATAATCCTATGTGTTAAATATTTTTATTTAAATTTCTTTTGTTTATACATAATGTGATTGGGTAATAAACTTCTAAATTTCTACAGTTATAATATTACTAACTGTTTTTCCTGGCTTTGTTCACGTGAATCTATATATAAAGTAGTTTAGTTTTAAGATATAACTTATTCTTACCTAAAACTAAGCTACTTTATACTCTTACTTCCTTTCTCTCTTATTTCTCTTTGGATGTATCAGGTAACGATTCATTAAATGAAATAATTCATCTCAAGTTGTGGGTATCGCTCGTAAAAGCTAAGTAAGTATAAAACATGTTTTTTATAACACGAGTTGCTAACTTCTTCTCATTTTCTCACTTGATTTTATAGCATTAAGTGTGTATAAATAAATTGGATCGAGGTTAAAATCCTTGAGACGTTGATTACAGCAATAACAATCTGATACCGCAGTAACCCGCTAGCTGCTGAAATAAAAGACCGGGTAATTGAATCCCCGTAATGGCAATGGTGGAGGAATATGTAGATTACAGTATTCCGCGAAGAACATTGGGTACACTGAGATTTTACACTTCGCCGATAGCTGCCAATCCCTCTAATATTATTATGGTAATGCGGCCAATTTCAATAAAAGTGTGCGTCGCCCGAGACGTTCCTTTAGACATTATGTATAAATCTGGCAGACATGTGCCGGTTACGAAGACACGGGTCTGGATTTGTAGCTCATATCTCACACGGTTTTAGGGATCTGTGCGCATGGAGCCGCGTTGGATGTTTAAGAAATTTCAATGGACTACAAAAATAAGGAGGCGTTCAATTTAACTTACTATTTCGTGTATATGTGTAACATTATGTTTATCTATAACTAATTTCGTTAGTTTTATTTTACTCTAGAAACATAAAAATATACAATGTCAATTAGAAAATTCAAGTGAAATTCAGTAACATAAAGTATACACAGTATACAGTACAGTAACATATATAGATAAATGTACAAACAGCAGTCTTATTACTAGGGCGATCTCTTACAGATAATCTTTGGTTAAAGGAGAACACCTGTTCTCCTTTAACCAAAGATTATCTGTAAGACACTTCTACCTAGAAGTACCTAGAAGTACCTATACACTTCTACCTAGAAGTGTATAGGTATCGCTAGCGCGAATTAATATTTTTTAATAATATGAATAATTTTGTAAATTTAATAATGTATATTAAATGAAAAATTTTTGCTAATACTACTTTATATTCAGCGTATGTATTTCGAGCAATCATTTAAAATAGTTCGCAGACATTTTGTTTATTATGTTTTTTTTAGTGGATGACAATGGAATGGTAACCCCGCCTACGCTACCGGTATACACTGGCGAGGCACCAGTGAGGGATGATAAGTAAAGATGAAGCAGATCAGTTAGCCCATCATGACGAATCTAACAATAAATCAATCACGATGGTTGCCAGGGGGAACCAAATCGACCTGACAAGGTATATTGCTAGCAATGGGGCTACTAATCCCCATTACTAACAATCTATTCTCCCCCATGTTTATTATGTTTGTTATCCAATTACTTGGTAAGTAATTTTATTACTAGTATTTTAAAATTAATTTGAAAAATTTTTTAGTGAGTCTTAAAGTGATTAAGAAGATGCCCATATTAAATGGGGGGAACGTCATTGGAATTTAGTGTTGATTACCATGGTTAATTCTTAATGATTTCTTTAGGATAGGCTATAGGTGAATTGACTTCAATCTTACCCCATCATCAAAATAATTTTATTTCATCCGTTACAAATATAAAATCCTACATAATTTTATATGATTTCTCATTAAATACATATTTTTATATCTCTGTTATTTTTTTTTGCGTCCTCAAATTTAATTCGAATTGATAAATTAAAATAATAATTCCCAGTGTTAAAATAAACATACTTATCAGAATTATGTATGTTATATTTGTATTATATAACATTGAGCTTATCTACATTATGTTTAGCTTTACATTTATTTTTTCAAGGCGCCACCTACTCATTCATTCTTTAATTCCTTCTACCCGAAGGTTGTCTGGACGAGATTGCTTAGCAATAATACCATTTTTTCTACTAACACTATGCTTATTGATAATCCTTCAACAAGGTCTGTAATATTGGTGGAATAAAGTGTTAAATGAATGAATAAATATATGTTTTTAATACAATACTGATTTAGATTTTGACGAATAATATATAGGGAACCCTGCAACAGAAAGAAAACAACACTAAACGAACAATTTCACTCTTCGTTTCAATTTTACAGGCAAATCGAATAACCATGTCGGCGTATGAATTTATTACAACGACATCCACATTTCTTTTTGCGTTCCGCTCATTCCGGTTTGGATTGACCTGGACATAGAGATATATGCCATTAGTTTTCCCCGCGACTTTGTCCGCTTCACCGGGATATACTAATTGAAGCGGGCTAAATAATGGTCTAAATATCCTTCTTTATTACAAGTACTTTGTAAATGTATTCTGTGATATTTTGTTGAGCGTTTTAGTTGAACACATTCATTTATACATTTTATTATTAGCCGATATAAATTTTAGGTCTCCTTTGTAATATGTATATTACAGACAGTTGGCTGTCGGTTTGTTTGCCATTCTAAGTTGCTTAAAAATGAAAATATGTTTATGGTACGTAGGGACAATATATTCTTAGGAATGGTATTTCATGAGGGTTGCCATAAGTGTAACTATCTATTCTATGATATACATATATAATCATCTGTGACATGACATACGTAATACATAGTGCTGTTCAATTCTTCAATTACCCAGTTACTATTTTCCAATAAGTGGGCTGTTATTTTAAGATTTCAAACTGTAGAACAAAAAAATCAAATACACTTTGAAATGAATCTAACCTTTGACATCTTAGAAATTCAATCTCTACTTATTCAAGGAATAGATACCGAAATAAAGATGTCGGTAAGTCAATTTCATAAAATTATATAAAGCAATGAAATGTAAATATTTTTCGCTAACAATTTCCGAGATAAAATATTATTAGAATAATGAAGTCCTATCAATATTGTAAATACGAAAATTTGTTAAGAATTTTGAATGTCTGTTATTTATTTAAGCTTAAATATAAGAATGGTTTTGATTTGTATCAACACATGAAGCATAATAGATAAAAATACATATAAATATAAAAATAACTGGCAAAATATATCAAATATAATACCTACAGTAGATTAAAAAGTTTGTTTTCCACAAAAATAATAAAAGTCGAAAAATAAAAAAAATAATATTGTTTGTTATCTCATTACTTTTATTTTAAAACGATAAAACATTTCCTAAACACATTTTTTTTTAATATTTGAATTTAGAGATAAAAGATTAGATCTGTATTTTTATATATAATTTATAACAAGCTTTAATGTGGTTACTGGCAGATAATATAGCCTTTTATAGGTGGAAGAATATTTAAAATCGGTTGAGTAGTTTTTCAGTTTATCCAATAAAAACGAACAAAGCCCGACAACGCACAAGCAACTCCTTTCGTGTTGCAGATGTTCATGGGCGACGGTAGCCGCTTTCCATCAGGTGGACCGTCTGCTTGTTTGGCTCTCTAACAATGAAAAAAAGTTAAATCAATGTTCTTTATTATACTTGTATTAGTATAGATTTATGAAAAAAAAATTATGAAATTAATATCCACATTTTTTTTTACAACACAGGGGGCAAACGAGCATGCGGCTCACCTGATGATAAGTGACTATCGTCGCCCATGATCACCCACAACACCAGCGGCATTGCAGGTGTGCTGCCGGCCTTTTAAAACGGAATATACTCTTTTCTTAAAGGTTATGTTGTCGTATCGGTTCGGAAATACTGCTGCTGGAAGTTGATTCCAAAGAATGAAAGAAAGAAAAAAATATCCACATAATTTAGACTTCAAAACGAAGGAAGTTTTCAATTCGGTTGTATTTTTTACGACTGATGTAAACCGATTTGGAAAATCTTTTTTTATCTGAAAGGATACTTATAGATTGGTCCCCATAGAAATTCGTCAAAATCGCTCAAATAGATTAGTTTTTTAATTAAAATAATTGTATATCCACAACTGAATTAGATTTTTTCGTGGAACACAATTTATTAATTTGATTAATTGAAAATAAATTGGCACGATTCGAAACATGATTTGAAAACAAGAATCCGAATAAGGACATACCGTACACACTTGATTATAAAGTCCAATAATTGTTCCACAATACACATAGAACACCATACAGACAAAGAACTCATTAATTACTGGCCAAACGGAGCGTACAATCGAAGCACACCGTTTACCGCATACTGTGCTCACAGCATAAAAATGAACTTACAAATGGTTGGATTCAAATAACCCTACGTACGTAAGTACACCGGGTATATCAGTTCAGTGCCGTGCCATTGCATAAAAAGCTTTTACTGAAACCGGCTTCAATATTTGCCTTCCATTTCTGTTACAATTTCAGCTCGCGCATGCACCGAGCCAATTCTTGCCAAGTTCTTATTGTTCGCTATATAGTTTATCTTTTGTTATAAGTTACGTTCAATCGTTTATCGATGGTTAACATGTGTGAAATAACTGCGGTGTATTAAAACAGTTCGTTGTTTATACTAGTTTGCACTAAAAAGTTTTGCTACCGTTCCATTACCAACTTTTTTAATTGAGGTACGTAACGTAGTAAAATTACAAGGTACGAAAGCATAATAGCTTAGTTCGCAGTAATAGAAATCACGGATGGCTTTGAAAGGTGGGATATGGCGTTGAAATTACAGGGCACGGAGGTATACCAGATTCGTTATTAGAAATGAGAACGCACAGTACCTATAGACTTTGTTTTTAATTTTTTTTTATACAACTTAGAATGGCAAACAAGCTGACGGCCTATCTGATGGAAATTGGTAACCGTCGCCTATCGACATGAGCAGTACCATGTACGTAACAGAGTATACTGTTTCGCCCATGATACTCCCCATGCGTAGTCATTCCTGAGGACTCGGGTGTTATTCCTCTGTACCCAGTAAATTCACGCCATATCCCACCCTTCAAACCGAAACACAGCCATGCAAACACGACTGCTTCACGGTTGAAACACGAATGGGACAGAGGTACCCAAGCAATCGAATTTTGTACAAAGTCTCTCTTTGGTATATTTAATAATTATAACTGTAATGAAGTCTCTCTGGATAGGCAATGGGTTTAGACTATATCTCCCTTCAATAAGGGAAAAGAAGAGAAATAAAAAATATGAGACAGGAAAAGAAAAAAGGAATGTTAAGTGGGAGTTTAATTAGGGCTACATTTCAGTATAACTAACACGTCATTACTTCTATTTATAAACCATGAATGTAGTGAGTTCTGATTTGGCTAGCATATACTTAATTTTCCTTTTTTATACCACTAAGGTGGCAAACAAGCCTACCTGATGGTAAGCGGTTACCGTAGCCTATGAACGCCTGCAATACCAGAGGTATTACGCGCGCGGTGGTGACTCTGAAGAAACTTCTTTACCCCCCTTTTTGAAGATATATACATCTTTGTTTCTTTAGTTCAACACTATCATCGTATCAGCCATTAACTGAACTGAACACAGCTGAACATAGGCCTTTCTTCTTAAGGAGAGTTTTGACAGTGGTTATCACGCTTGGTAAGCGGATTGGTAACCGCAGTTAAGCTTTGGTGATGTTTTAAAAGGGAGAGTCTTTAAGAATGGAAATGCATGGGAGGTATCACGGGCGAAACAGTATACTCTGTTATGACCATAGTACTGCTTATATCTATAGGCGACGGTTACCACTCTCCATCAGGCGGGCCGTCAGCTTGCCATTCTAAGTTATATAAAAAAATAAACAATATAAATACAAAGCTATGACGTTTTAATATAAATGAAATATTTCGATAAAATCATCGCAGAACAAAATATTATCAGCAGTACCAACTTCAATAGCAGGAAATATTATTTATTGTGAAATTTTTATTTTTTTATTAGGAAGGAAAGTAAGATTTCGTTTATTCATGCGACGAGAATGGCAGCAGCGAGCAGTGACAATCTATTGTAAAAAATCAGGAGATTCTAAAAAAAAATGTTATTAAGAAAAGTCTGTTGTACGTAGCTCATTGAAATGAAAACAGGTCAAGTGCGAATTGGTTTCATACATCAAGGGTGTCGTATATGAAATAATCTGCAAATTGTTTTTGTTTTATTTGAATTAAAATTGTAATTTTTATTTATTTTATATTATTCATTCACAAAATGTTTTAAGGGGGACGCTGCTACCTATCCCTTGGCTATTAAGTTCTTTAAGTCGCTTCTTATGATATCCACGGAAAAGGAAGGGGTCAAAGTTAATGCAATAAGGATTTCATTACATTTCGTTACCATACATTTTCTTTAAAAATAGCAAAAAATAAATATATTATATTATTGAAATTTTTTGGCAGCAACGATCCAAAACTTTTCCAAAGTGAATGTATTAATTTCTACCGACTTGTTACACTTTGATAGACTAACTGACGAACGGAGCGTTAATAGAACCGTAATGGTTCCTTTGTACTATTTTGGTAAGGAACTTTAAAAAGTAATACGAACTCAGCATTTATGTTCCGATAAGTGAAAATGAATACTGGCAATAAATTAGATTCCCTTTTTTTTTGACAATCACCTTCCCTCCACTACAATGGAATTATTATTTAAACGAGCGTTGTGGCGTAGCGGTTTAAAGTACTACATTTTCCTATGGTTTCCGGTTCAATTCCATACAATACAAAAAAAGTTGTATTTCTGTTTGTATTGGTCTGGGTATTTTCTATATATAATATGTATGTATTTATTAAAAACGTATATAAAAATGTCTTCTTCTCGCCTCGTTGTTTACCACAAGGTCTGTTTGGTTTGGCACTATAGGGCGCTGCGTAATATACTAAGCGGTGTATATTTACTTATTTCATATTATTAATTTCAGTTCCTTTATCATATTTTTGTTTGAAATGATATATTTAATAAACTAGCGATCCGGCCTGACTTTGCACGAGTTTTACTAACTGATAATGTAGCTTTATATAGGTTTAAGCTTTTAAAAGGGGGTTTTTAATATATTCATTATATATAAACGATTAAATCTTTCCTATTTATAATATTAGATAATATCTTTATATATGATAAAATTTTCGATTTAAAAGCATGTTATACTCGTTTGTTTGGTCGTAGAATAGAACAGTTCAAAACGATACTCGCCCACGCACGGCCGAGTAAAATAAACAATGAACATTAGATATTAATAAACCTTTGTATTAATTAAATAAAAGTCGACTTTTATATTTTGTTTCCATAACGGTGGGCAATCTACAATAACATTTAGGAAGAGTACCTTCCTAGAAATACTTCAAAGAGAGGGCTTGTTTTGTTAAAGAAAAAAAAAAATGCCTGCTTTTCGAAACGTACAAATTGGATTCATTTTGTAATTGCTGACTTGTCACATAAATTGTTATTTTTAAATTATAGAAATGTCGACGATAGCGGTACACGGTAATGCCTTAAGGCTTATGGTTTGTTCCGTTTCTAATAAAATATTGTAATAATTGTTCTGAATAAATAATAAATCTTTGTTAATATTATAAATGTGAAAGTGAGTTTCTCTCGGCCAAGTGCTTAACCCACCATCGTAAAATTGGAAATATAACAAATAGATAGATACTCTTTATTGTTTCCTCTAAATGATTGCAATATATAGTATTTGGGATGGAAAAGGATATATTTTGCTTTTTATCTTGGGAAATTGATATAATATAGCTCACACGAAGAATGTCGCGGATAAAAGCTGGTTAATAAACAAATTTGCTAATTTATTACTAATATAATACTGTAAATGTATTTAAGAAAACATAATATGAGAGATTTTAATAAGATAAATAAATGCCGAAACCATAATTTTTAGAAATTTTGTCTGTCTTTCTGTCAATTATTTTCAGCATCACGCAAAAACAACTGCACCAAATTGGTTGCGATTTTTACAGTTGCGTTTCTGAAAGTCTAATTTAAAATCTGGTATATTTTTCACCTTAATATGCCTTCTAGAAGTAGTCTATATGATTGGTTTTTCTACTTCTGAAATGCATGCATACGAAGTAGCAGTTAATAAGGTACCTTTTAATAATATCCATATTGTATTTTAGACGAAAAATTGTTGGTATTTCTGGGACGTTTTTGACAAGTGACATTCCATCTATATGTCTATTATGAGCCGAGTAAAAATAAAACAAACGTGTAACTATATATTATAATTTTTTTTCAATTGAGCCTATGTAAACGGACAGTCCCGGGGCGAGTTCCCGCGTGGTCACAGCAGGCTTACCTAAGCGAAGTTTTTAATGACCCCCCCAGGGTGATGTTGTACCAGTACACAACGGTCACGAGACAAAACTCGTTAACTTTCAACCCTTTTTTATGAATACGGGATATTAATACATATTTTAGTAACAAGTACGCATTGTAGAGGTCAATGTACCTGATTCTAATGCTACATTAAAAACATGCTCACACACTTTTTGTTACGTGCGTTTAGTGAATTTATAGATGGGTTTAGGCAAAAATTTTTGAAGTGATAAAAATGGAACAGTATCCCCGCCTGCTAGATAGCTATGTTATAATTTAAATTATTACAGTTTGACTTAATCAGAATTAATATGGGTATCTAATCCAGCTATGTCCATGGTACTGCTCATGTGTATAGGTGATGGTTACCACTTTCCATCAGGTGGGCCGTCAGCTTGTTTGCCATTCTAAGTTGTATAAAAAATTCCTACTAATATGGGGGAATGGCTGTTAGTAATGGGATTTTGTGACCCCATCAGGAATACTCTTCCCCCTGTACTAGTCCTGTAAGGAGTACAGTGTTGAGATATTTCATATTAGTTAGTTACTGAACAATGGGAATGATTTCGTAGAATATGTAAAGTAAGTAAGTATATACAGCGAAAAAAAGTTTTAAAAATAGAAAAATAGGCTTTAATGCGGATAAAGTAGCTGGAAACCATCAACAGTATAAAAATTATAAATATAACTATAAATAATATATATATATATATATTATTTATAGTTATATATATATATATATATATATATATATATATATATATATATATATATATATAAATTATAAATAAATGAAACAAACAGTACGTAGTATTATTACTCGGGATATATTTATGAAAAACAAAGAAAAGTCATCATATTTTGTTCTAATATTTCTTTTGCAAGACACTGACATTCGATAAAACGTATTTATCAAATTGAGTAACTTTTCCATCCAAGGAGATCGCCTACGTATCGAAATAACAATGTCTGTACGCTATATTATCTGTCCACTATTCTGTAATTTATTATATTTACTATATCAAGGATAAGTAAGCTGAAGTGGTAATGGGCTAGTCACACAGCTCGAAGATCCGACAACCGATGGGGGAAAAAGATTCTTGAATGGCGATCTCTTACGGGCAAACGCAGTATAGGTCGACCCCCATTAAATGGAGTGACGACCTCAAATGCTTGCAGGGAGTCAGTGGATGCAGGTGGCTCAGAACCGTTCCTTATGACAGTCTGTGGGGAAGGACTATGTCCAGCAGTGGACGAATAAGGGCTGAGATTATGATAATGATGATTATATTATAAGGTTTTTGCCATTAGTTGCCACGCTTGGCGGGTGGATTGTCAACCGCAGTTAAGCATTGGCTCCTTCTACAATTATGTTTCCTTAGTCGTACCTTACGATACTCACGGGAAAGGAAGGAGTGGGCTATTTTATGCCAGAAACATACAGCAATTCTATAATTAGCTACTATTATTACAATTATATTATTATTTATGTTGCATTAATTTAATCAAGTTTTAAAGATAACAATCTGAAATCTAGCTAAATTATTAAGCAGCACTCCGAAGAATAATATGAAAATAATTGGTACTCTCTCCGTTCTGCCACCCTTCCACTGTTCTATAATTACCACAGCCATCGATAATCACTGTGACAGCCCATTCTTCATGTTTTATTTATTTTCAAGTATCTAGTACTTCTCGGTATAGCTCGGTGGATTTATGAGTATTTCATTGAATTTTATTTATTTTACTTGTTGTAATGCCTTAGTCTATTTATTAAGATAGACTTTTATATATTTATTATAATTATTGAAAGATAGGCTTCCTCCAGGTAGAAAAACATGTGACATTGTGTCCTTTCCATGATCTTTTTTGCTTACTCTTTTCTAAAGTTCGCTGCTAATCTTCTCAGGATATGAAGTATATATTCCAAAGGAGATATATCGTTTATATATGAGTGGGCTACAGCCACAAATTAACTGCTGCGACGTTTCTTTCTCTTTGTGACAAAGTCTGCAAACACATTTGGGCATACGCCTAGTAGGATCATTTTAATAAACAGTAGATTTATATGTTAAACCTTGCTTTAACAAAATCACACCACATCAATTAAATTATGGTTTAATTGTTTAATTATACTTGAGTAAAAAGCATCCAAATAATTTTATAAACTTTGATATAGCTGTAAGTTGTATTCCACGACTTTGTACGCATGAAAATATCTTATATGTTATTCCAGAACATGATTTAATTTTATTTAAATATGTCCAGCTATTGAAAAAATATTTATTCCATTTTTTCGTACTTATAACATTAGATATTTAAAAGTAGGATAGTAAGATTAAATAGGATCCTTAAATATCTTTACTAAAATCTTATTTATTGTTCAAAATATCAAAATAGAGTAAATGCGTATTTATAGGTTTATTTTATTCATGACTTCACACAATATAAAATTTTACGCAAGAAACGAGCGTGTCGAGCAAAAATTGAGCAAAATGATGATGATGATGATACTATTAACGTCGTAGACATAAAACAGACCCGGAAATATTGGATTATGGCCCCCTGTTATGGAGGCCGTAAAACGTCGAGAACAAACAAAAATTGATCTTCGGGGTGCACTGTATGGATACATAAATATTAGATTGATAAAAACCCTCGAACAGGAATTGAACGTATTCCTAAGCTGATTTTTTTTATATGTACTTATTTAGGAAATATATATAGTAAATATCTGTCTCCCACGCTTGGCAGGCGGATGGGTAAACGCTTTTTTTTGTTTTTGGGTATGTTTTAAGAGGGACGCTATTCCTTCACCATAGATGTCTTACGACACCCACGGGAAAGGAAGGAGTTGCCTATTCTATGCCGGGACTCTATATGTATCATCATCTTCCTACCCTTATCCCATATATTTATTTTAGTTTTACGATTTTTTTTAATGTGTTTTTTATGTATATATATTTCAATTTATTTTCAGTAATTAATTGTGTGTGTTATGTGACATGACGTGTTAGTCTGTAGCGATGACGTATTTTCATCGAAAAGTTGCCAATAATAAAAATCTAAGTAGGTTTAGTTGTCATCACAACGCGTTAAGTCCCTAAAAGAAATTTAAATACGTGTAAATGAGTTGAAAGTCTAAAATTAACTATGTGTATTGGTTTAGTATATCTAATGTGTTAACATTTAACGATCTAGGTGGGTGGTGGTTTCTATATATTATATATTTAGCTTATATTTTTTTTATACTACTTAAAATGGCAAACAAGCTGACGGCCCACCTCATGGAAAGTGGTAACCGTCGCCTACAGACATGAGCAGTACCATGATACCCCCATGCGTTGCCATTCCTGAGGACTCAGGTGTTATTCCTCGGTACCCTGTAAATTTACTGCCATATTTCACCTTTTAAACCGAAACATAGCTAAGCAAACAACGGCTTGGGGAAAGGGATTGTTAGTAATGGAGAATGAGAATCCCATTGCTAGCAATATATCCAACCAGGCCGACCTTCTCGCGGTTCTCCCTGGAAACTATCATGGTTAATTCCTGATGAATTCATCATGATGGACTAACTGGCCTGTTTTCATTCTCATCTATCACCCTTCACTGGTGCTCCGCCAGCGTATTTCGTTAGCGCAGGCGGGGTTACCATTCCATTTTCACCCATCAAAAAAAAAACACGACGGCTTCACGGTAGAAACACGCATGGCACAGAGGCGCCCAAGCAAATGACTTTTGTATAATACATATAATGGGCCAAACCGTGTGGGTGTCGTAAGAGGCAACTACGGGAACTTAATGGTTAAGGGATGGGCAGCAGCGTCCCTCTTAAAATATCAGCAAGTCCTAATTGCGGTTGCCAACTCGTTAAACAAGCATGACAACTACTGGCAGAACCCTTCCACTATGGCTCCTACTACGTTGCCTATGTTTAGCTGTAGTCAGTCAATGATTGATATTATATGATTATTATTACTAATTATCAAAATTTATTAAAAATTAGAAAAATACATAACAAAAGATTTAGCTACAGAAAGCTAAAAAACATTTTGATTTCATTGGAATACTTTTAAAATAATTTTAAAATGTTCAGCATATTTTATTATAACAAAAGCCGATTCTTTGCAAAAGAGTGTGTTCTTTCATCTGTTAAAAGAACTTTTAAATCAAAGGGGTAACTTTGTATGGGCTAGTGGCATCATTGGTTTTTTTTAAGACTGCTTATACTTATTATTTATTATATTACTTTTAGAGTTACTTTGTAGTATTAACTTTAAGTAATAATTAAGTAAATATAATATAAATATTATAAATAAATAGGTAATATAAAATCGATATAATTGCGTTTAAAATTCTATAAATATATATATAAAATTGACATACTTGTAGTTTAAAACTCAAATATCTCAACACCGCTATTGTTGGTCTCCGTGGACGATATAATAACATTCTTTTCTTTTCAAAATATATCGTTTTTGTGACTGAAGTCAAGTTAGTTATCAGTTAAATACAAAGTCAAAACCAACTCTTAGGTCCAGAAATTTGTTCCATTCGGATTGATACTGTTTTTAGCATGCAAAAATGTTATCTCTCTAAAACTGTAGCGCAAATGTATTTAGGAATTAAATTGTTGGCCTCTTGTCTAGAAGCTTGGAAATTAAAATCGACAGCATAGTTTTTCTTTCTATTTATTTTGCAGTAAAACCTACCACGTGGACCGTTTTATTGAATTTAGCAATTCGTCTATGACTTCTAGGCGAGTTTTCAGTTTCCCTATTAATGTTTGTGACTACAAAAAACATATTAGATCTTATTTATTTTATTACACGTATACCGGCTAAGTATCGACTTTCAGTGTATAAGACTTTATATTAGGTTTTGCAACAGTATCTCAGTACCTACGAGTTTATTCAATAAAGTGGAAAAGAGCAACATTTCTTTAAGGGAATTTAAGTGAAACTTAGTCGACGCAAGTTGCAACGTCCGAAGTTGGCGGTAGCTTTAAACGGGAACAAATTCTTTCTTGGGCTATGCCGTTCTGAAAACCATCTTTAGTTTGGTCTAAATATGGCCTGCATAAAGTACCTGAAGAAAAAAAATGTTAAAATCATGTTTCAGTTAATTTAACCACAAATCACTTTTCGAAAATAGTCGTCTTTTATTGTATCTATTACAAGAAAGAAAGATGTGTGTTCTTAATGTCATCTAAAGACTATGAATATCAACATCAATATCATCCAAAGATTTCAAATATCGTCAGATATATGTTGATTAATAGATATGTCACTAAAGAAGAAAAAAAAAAAGAATTTAATTTGTTTTTATACTTTATAATTTAGTATTAATTGACAATCGTTTTTTTTTATTTGTTTAAACAACCTAGATCATGAGCTGGTCTTTGGTTAACTGGTCTGTCTTAGCTTTGCATCCTTACCAACAAATTCTAGCTCAAAATCAGTCCTGAGTTGACACTGTGTTACTTTGCACAAGCTAAGTTGGATACTATTCTTGCATAGCTGTAAAATGTTTTTATAAGGTTTTTATACATATTTTCTTATTACAAATTCGTTAACGTCATTGCGATATATCGATTAAGATAAGAAATAGAAATTTATTATTTGAGAAAAACAAACACAAAGTTACAAACACAAGATACAATGGGCCTCACACTAGGCGAACCTGTATCGTAAGCACCCAACAAAGATTAACAAATCACAATTTGTATAATAAAAAGTACATAGAAGGTGGGTATTAATATAAAAAAAAGGAATATAAAATTGACATTGTTGATCAGGCGATCCCGAAAAATTGCAACGTTAGTAAAATCAACAATATAAATACACAAGCAATTATAAAACATTAATAATATATTCCCTTAAGAGAAGCGAAGTTGAGTAAATGAATGTGGATATGTTCGTGAGTATGTATGAATGTGTGTTGTGTAATCCATGTGAAAGATGTGAATAATACTGTATGTTATTACTTTCCAGACCACGGTTTTTCAGTTGCTTCATAACATAATGATAAAAGATAATTATTTTAAGTGTTTAAATCTAGTGTATGTCTTCACCATTTTAAATAATATGTTAATATATAATAAAATAAGGCCTATTATAATGTAAAAGAGTTTTTTATAGATAAATACTTCCAGTCTTGTGCTAATAGTATGATTACCTCTCTCGCGTTCATTAGAGCCAATATCTAAAATGTGTGAATCTATTCTATATTTGAATGTGTAGTATGAATAAATAAATAAATAATATGTACATACAGTAAATTTAACCACAATTAGTTGAGCTTCACGAGATTTCCTTCCATTAATAGAATGACAAAAATAGATCGAATTGTGTTTGATTAACATGCCTCGCATATTGAACGAAATACTTAAACTGTTCAAGCCTACCAAATATTACTGGAAGATTTAATTAGTTGTGACATAGCTGTAGCTACTTCATTCTTTAAATTGTCGAGAGGCGTCCTGGAAATTTTAATAAAGTCTTATAATACTGAGAATGTTTACTGTAAGTTAGTTCTACAATATTTGTAAATTAGGTCCTTTTTAGCTTGAATATTATTATTTTAGTGGGGGAGGGGAGTGAAAAGTGAAGCAATTCATCAAATCGTAGTCACAATCACGGTCGGGTGACGAGACGGGTGTTTGAGTTCGCGTTTATTCCTCGCGCTTTGTAAGATTCAGCGGGATTTGCAAAATTTATGTAAGGAGAGCTCGTTAAGTGCACTGTAGCTGCTGAATACAAATATGCCGTGTATTGGATTAGCTTATTATGATGTTGTAACATGTCGCACGTTGCTATACGCGATGCTATGATATACCAGGAGGGAGTTTTGTACCTCTGTCCCCTTCATTTCTGGTGTAAAGCAGTTCTGTTTGCGTGGCTGTATTTTGATTTAAATAGTGGGAAGTAGAAACGTCATTAATTAAAATATTTGCCTTCAACAACTCAGTTAATTGCATTTGTATGTGTAATTATTTTTAGTATTATGAGTAAAATTGTGAGAGTACATTTGCTTCTTTGTTTGATGGATGATAATGGAATGGTAATCCTATCTAGATGGATGATAATGGAATGGTATCCTATGGATGATAGGTGAGAATGTAAAGGCAGGTCAGTTAGTCCATCGTGATGAATACACCTTGAATTCAGCACGATAGTTTTCAAGGGGGACCACGTGAAGGTCGACCAGACCTGACGGAACTGGTAGTTCGTATTACTAACAATTCCTCCCCCCTATGTTTGTTTGTTGCCTCTTGGCATCTTTACATGTAATATTTGGGACGAAAAAAAGAAATTTAGCTATTTTCATTTCGGCCAAACGTGTCCTGTTCATGGGGACGAAGTCGCGGGTAAAAACTAGTACAATGCAGATTCGAAATATAAAAAGCCAGGATCGAATCAAGTATTTCCGTATATCAAGTATTTTCGTGAAAAAAAAGTATTTTATTACAAAACATGTACCCCACTTAAAAGGTAATAGGAATTTGGGTGGATATTACACTGCGTTCGAGGGTCCTCCAACATCAGAAGGCTCGTTAAAAACTTTAACGCGTAACATAAAACTTGTTTTTCTTGTTTGGTAATATCTAATTACACGCAATTCGCCTCAATTGTAGATATTATTTCGCATTCCTCTTTTTATAGCGAAAAATGACAGTACAACTCGTTTTATGAAGGATAAGCTTTTAGTACGAGTATAAACTAATGCAATACATATAAATAATATAAAAATACACAGAGAAACATAGATGGCGTAAGTCGGACACAGTTCAGTAGTAGATGTAATATTTTGACTTTTTTTTTTAATAAATGATAATAGAATAGTAACTGGGCAAGTTACTATTCGGCGCTAACGGTATACACTGGCGGGGCACCAGTGAGGGATGATAAGTGACGATGAAAAGACAAGTCAGTTAGCCCATCGTGTGATCGTACACCTATTCAGCACGATGGTTTTCTGGGAGGGCCACGTGAAAGTCGATCTGACAACTTATCAGTCCTATAACTAGTAATATACCCTATATTACTTGTTACAAGATTGGTAGGTTGCATTACTATTTCCCTTCCCCCCAATATTTTGACGTTAGCAACTTCTGTTCTAGAGATATGGAATAAGTTATACAGTAATTCATCTTAGCGTCTGACAATCATTGTATTTTATTTGATAATATATTAAACAGACAGTTGTATAAATTTAAACTGTTATTCTCCAATAAGAACGTGGAGGAATATTTACGATGTCAATCTGGATGTGTTCGCCGGGCCTCCGTCTGCCAGGATTTACGGTTCGCCCAATAAAATATGTAGATTTGTTCCGAGACGCAGCACTTATTGAAATTGGCTGATTTACTTTAATCACATTATCTACAACTGTAAAAGGATTGGGCGGAGTTTTATGTTTTAGGGTGCGTACATATGGTGTGATAACAACGGGAGTGTTTCTCAATTTCCATTCCGTCCGATTCCCCGGGATCCGGGTAAGATTCTATCTCTTTGCCGAACACTTCGATCTGTACTTTTCTCGTCATTTCCTGCTTTTTTATTTCCCTCTTTCATTATGTGTTTAGAATTTGAGGGGCGATTTTAATGGATATACTTTTATTTTCTTTCTTTTAATGTGATTTTTTTTTGTTAAGACTGTCTTTGTTATTTAAAATGATCATATAATCTATATAATGTAATACACTGCTATAGAAAAAGTATAGCATAAAATTCGTCTTAATTGGAAACCAAATGATTCTTTTATTTTAGTTAAAAGGAAAAGGTAAGTTAACAGTGTGATGGAGAAACTATGAATTATAAAAGACTAGTAGTATACCGCGGTTTTTCCCGCATGAGTCAGTATATAAAGGATTCAGTTCTAAGTTAGGATACGAGCTATCTATGTAGCAAATTTAATTCAAATCCGCTCAGTAGTTTTTGTATGAAAGATTAATAAATGCTCATCCATCCTTATAAAGTTTCGTATTTTTTTTACAAAACAGGAGGCAAACGAGCTTACGGCTCACCTGATGGTAAGTGACTACTGCCGTCCATGATCACCCACAACACCAAAGATATTGCAGGTGTGCTGCCGGTCTTTTAACTTATAATAATTTATAATAATAATAATTTATAATAATAGTCAAATGTTACTATTAGATTTTCTGAGTCTATTCGTCTGTTAACTTTTATAAGAAATGGGATTTTCATAGTTTCGAATTACAGAAAAGATTGGGCAACTTAGACAATTGAAAATGGTATTGAAAATTTTATATTACCCATTATCATTGAATTTATTATAAAAGCATGTAAGAAGTATTTTTATGCAATTTATAGAGGTGAGCTATAACTAATTCATAAGGAAATAAAACCACGCAAGTCGTGTTTTTAATATAACCGTGCAGTTTTCTTTTGTCTTTGCAGTTAAGAGAAAACCGCAGTAAAGCGCACGTGTTACCTGCTACATTACAGCTCGCATAATGAATTTAGATGCCACGAAAAAGGTATGCCAATGTTGAAAGTAGCACAGCAACTCGACTACAACTAGCTACAATCCGAGGCTTTGTCTGCGAGAAATATTAATTACCTAATTTTTTTATACTACTGAGGTGGCAAACATGCATACAGCCCACCTTATGGTAAGCGGTTACCGTAGCCTATGAACGCCTGTAATACCAGGAGTATTACGCGCGCGTTGCCGATCCTGAAGAAACTTTTTACCCCCCTTTTAAAGAACCCAATGCTGTGGTCTCTTGGGAAAACCTCGGCAGGGAGCTCATTCCATAACCTGAGTGTTCGTGGGAGAAAACATCTCTGAAACCGCGTTGTACGCGACCATCTAGTGTGTAGGGTATGAGAGTGAACTCCTTACATACAGCATACATCTCACCTGATGGTAAGCAGTTACCGTAGCCTATGAACTTCTGCAATACCAGGGGTATTATGCGCGCGTTGCCGACCCATAATATGATTAAGTAATAAAAAATCATTATTCAAATTAAAAAATGCAGGTATCACAGATAGGAGCAGGGATGTCGTATCGAGGGTTCCAGCAACCACCAGAAGTAGTGGATGCGGAGCACCAATGACGTTAGACATCGTAATATAACTAAAATAACCCTAATTTCTTTATCTGTTGTATTGTATTGTAAAATTTCTGTTGTTTGGATCTAGCTTGCTTGTCTAACAAGCAGTGTATATCATTCAGCTAACAAATGATGTACCTTTAGATTAAACTTTAGTCAACTTTTTGTCAGCTAACTCAAATTAGTTGACTCATTTTTTTATCAGTATTCTATATATTTACGCATGAAATGTATCTTGACGCAATATTTAATAAATAAAATGAGTGTTTACGCATTAAAAAGATGCAGAATTTATAAGACAAAATAAATATAGAAGTTATAAAGGAATCCCTCGTAATTATTAATCACGCAAATTTGTATGAAAAAGTTGACCTGTTTTTCTAGAAGCATTTCTATGGAGACACTCTAAGGATATACCTAGTTATGAAAATAGCATGAGCACCCACGAAGTTTTCTTGAAGCCGGCACCCCTGGATAGGAGGCTTCTTTAATTATAAAAAAATAAAGTTTTCCGTAGCTTACAATAGCACGGTAGTTCACGGAACACTTATTAAGATTACAAGGAAATAAAACCTATGAAATGCAAAAGTATTTTTATATTTGTATAAATAAAATTAAAATTCTGTTGGTTAGGAAGCATATTACTTGGGAATCTCTGGATAGATTTCACTATTTTTTTTTTAATTTCGTAAATGTAAGTCAGCTAGTTTAGGCTAAGAATTCATATTTTACAATTTCACGTTAGTACTGAGTACTTCTTAAGATTACAAGAAAAAAATATGAAATGGTAATTTCACTTTTCAAAAATATTACAGCAGTATACTCAATATCGTCTTCCTTTTCCGTGGGTGACGTAAGATAAGGAACTTAATGGTTAAGAGTTTGGCAGTAGCAACTCTTTTGAAACATTACCAAAGCCTAACTGCGGTTGCCAACCATGGTAATCACTGGCAAAACCTTTTTTAGTGGGAAGGCCTATGTTTAGTAATGGTCAGTTAACGGCCGATGTGACGATGATGATTCATTATCATTCTACACACACACATAGATATTTATTCATTTAGAAAATAAATGTTGCCAGTTCTAAGTTAAATACAAATACAAAATGTCACATATCTATAACTACATAAAAAGGTTCACATTCATGATACACTCCGAAACATGTTTGCATGAACAATATCAATAAACATTATCCCTCTCATTCTACATAGGTTTATTGTACAATCTTTCTAACCCGTCGAGTTGTAATTTTGACCCAAAAACAAGATAGACTCGTAAATGTCGTGCGGGGGTAATTCAGACCGACAGTTTGCAGCGCGCGGGGTATTATCATAAACACTGCCGACATCGAAAGGGTTATGAGGTACAAAGATCCGAGTTTCACGTTCACGCGGGATTAGGCATATATATTTATATGATTTATTGCAACACTATATTTATATAATAAGCTCTAATTCTCATAAATCTATTTTTTCATAGATTTAAATTAAAAACTGGTTTTTTTTCCCGTTATCACGGCCGTGTGAGCCAATGGGTTTATTTAAATAAGATTTTTCTAAAACATTTTCTTATCGTTCTCTTAAGATCTATTGTGCAAAATGTCATGTTCACAAAACGGCCACTTTCTACTATCATATGGCTCGCCATCGACAGGGAGTTCATCCTCATACCCTACAGCCTAGATGATCGCGTACAACGTGGTTTCAGAGATGTTTTCTCCCACAAATACTCAGTTTATGGAATGAGTTCCCAGCTCAGGTTTTCCCAAGAGATTACAGCATGGGGTTTTTTAAAAGAGGCGTAAAGAGGTTTCTTCAGGGTCGGCAACGTGCTCGTAATACCTCTGGTATTGCAGGCGTCCATAGACTAGGGTAACCGCTTACTATCAGGTGGGCCGTATGCTTATTTGCCACCTCAGTGGTATAAAAAATGTACAATTTTGGCTTAATAATTGACACGAATAGACATTAGGATAAAAGTATCTATGTGCTAATCTAGAATATGAGCTGTCTGTTTGTCTATATCTTATATAGATTTATTAATCAATCAATTGAAATATTTTTTTTTACAAAGTTTATGGTTATAAATTAAATTAAGAACTCAACTTGAACTTGTTTAACGTACAGTTCAAGTGTCCTTGATGTGTCGCATTGAATGATAAATAAAAGTGAAATTTTAAAGCCATTTATTAAATGTTTATTCCGTGTAATCAAATACAGTTGTTCCATTTAAATATCTTCTGATTTAGTTATTAAAGTCTTTAATTAACGTCATAATGACGCTAACAACTGGCACGGCCCGGCAAACATCACCTCAGGAACGCGGCTCACACAATCTTAATGTGCATAGCTTGGTCTAATAAAAACTTACCTATTTCAATTAAGACATAACTTGTTTATTTTAATCAAGACTTAGTTTAATAATTGTATTTTTTTTCAGATAATAAATAAGTATAACTATTCAGTTTTAAATTAAACAATATTTTTAATAATTTATAATAATAATAATTTAAAATTGTGTTCCACATAGAAAAATCTACTTCAGTTATGCCAAAGCCAGTTAATTTGATATCAAACGTTAATTATTAAACCAATTTTGATAAAATTTCTATAGGAAAGTTGTCTAAATTCTTTTATAGCTGATAATAAATGATATTAATAATAATATATAAAATAATAAATGTAAAAAAATAAAATTGAATTGAGAACCTCCCTCTTTTCAAAGTTGGTTGAAAATTAACTAATCTTTCTAACTTTATTAGTTTATGGTGGCAAAGTACCAGGGAGTACCGGTGATAATGAATTCAGGTCAGTTAGCCCATCGTGATAAATTTAAGAAGAATTAATTACGGTGTTTTTCGGGAGGCAGCGTGGAAGTCGACCTGATAGCGTATATTGGACTACTGCTCCTCATTACTAAAAAATGCTGGATTTTTATCATAGAAACAATATTTTTTGAGCCTCGCATACTAATATGAAGTGGTCAGTTGTATTAGACAACACAGAGGATTAAAAATTGTCATTTGGAGACACATTTTTTTTTAAATTGAAGATGCTAATAATTTTAATTTTAAGCATTTGTGACAATTTTAATAAAATACGTTCTTTTATATATGTTAAACAAAGAAACATGTTTAAGAACATATTTTCTAATGATAATCAATAATGATATTATTAGAAAATTAAATGAAACATGTTTCTTTGTCTTATTAAAATTAGAAAAATACATGCACTCTTACATAATTGTTATAATGAATATACGCTGTTTAAAAAGGCGTTTCAAAGGTTTCTTTACATTTGTTATTCTCAGTGCTATCAATTGAAAAAAGGAATGTTCTTTTACTTGACTGGAATAGATTTAATTTAGTTAGAAACTGCCTATGGAATATTCAAACATGTCACACCGGCAAGAGCTTTCACCAAATGTACAGATACCGATCCGATATCTATATATTATTATTCCTATGGACATTGATGGCGGAACAAAGGTAATTTCCCATTTCAATATCGCCTATATCGGTCTATATATAATATATATAAAAGTTTGTTCTCCAATATTATTTGTTGATATTTTGTTAGAACACTTTTAACATATTCGTTATTGGATCCATATATAGATATTGCAACTGAAATATATAGATATTACTATATATTACCTATCCCTAATACATAATATGCCCCATTTATATCCTACCTTGCTCGCGCCAAATAAACCCAGCACTACCACCTAAATCATAACAGGCAACATGAAAAACCTTTCTGCGGCTAAAGCGCCGCAGTAAAACAACTAAACGGAGACAATACGAACTAAAATCTCACGAAATGCGACGAAGATAACTTAATGAGGGTTGACAAATTAGTGCCGAGTTCCGTAGTCGGCAAACATTTTGTTGGATCCGTCGCTGCGGCCGTATTCTGGTACAGGCCGTTATTCGTGGTGTGACGGTTTCATCGAACCCTTAATAAACACTACGTAACATCCACTAGTGTGTAATGTTGTATGTTTGTTTGTGTGTTTAGACTAGAGAATACAATCCCAGGATCGACAATGACAAATGCTACGAACCGTTACATATGCAACTATAATCTATATAAAAATTAATGCCACTTTTCGTTGTAATTTTATAACTCAAGGACGGGCTCACCTATCCAAACCAAATGTTAAGGCTTTGTTCGAACTATTTAGTAGTTGGTTTATGTGAAGTTTGCACAAAATCGGTCGAGCGGTTCTTAATTTATCACATTTTTTGTAACAAATGAATTCAATAAATGGATCATTTTGTTAACGGGGATTTTTGTGTCAAATTCAAACTTTTTTTATGATGAGGATTGTGCTGTCAAATTGAAATTTTTTTCTGTGTTGACAGTATAATTAAAATAGCAATTAATAAAATATTTTTTGTTTGAATAAATGAATTTGATTTTATTTTATTTTTTATTATTTCACTTTATACGTAGCGAAGCACGTACCGGGCCGCTAGTAATTATATATTGTATAAATTAAAACAAATAATTAAAAATAATGTTTGAATGCCCACAGACGCCAAAATAAAATTAAATAGGAATAAGAATGATAAAATAAGAATAACATTGAAATCTTGAAATGTAAAATAAAACAATTGTTTTCTGTCTATCATGTTTTGGATCTTTTTATTTATAATATTGATTGATAGCACGTTAAATCCCAGAGAATTCGTGAATGTCTAACTGACCTCACTTTATCATGCTCAACTATCATCTCTCACTGATACTCCGCCGGCGTATATCAAAATCACAGGATGGAGTCACTATTCCATTGTTATTCACTTAAGCATCAGCGAGCAATTGACGTAGATTGGTCGGCCGTATGGTCCCGGCATAGAATAGGTCAACGCTTCCTTTTTCGTGGATATCGTAAGAGGTGACTAAGGGAGGACGAGGGATGGACAGCAGTGTTCTTTTTAAAACATTCGTAAAGCCTAACTGCGGTTGCCAATCCGCCTGCCAAGCGTGGCGACTACTGACAAAACCCTTCAAGGCTTATGTTCAGCAGTGGACAGTTAAAGGCTGGTATGATGATGATGAGTATTGTCAAGTATGAGGGTACAGACATTGACAGGGTGAGAGTACCTGTAGAGACTGTGCTGGTAGCCGGATGAAGACGCTGCTCACTTCAGTCTTGTCGTGACCACGACGTGGTGCAGTCCTCGTAGAAACGTCGGCAATGAAGAAGCAGGTATGTAGGTACTATTTGCAAAAAGTCGATTGCTTGGGTACCTCTGTTCCATTCGTGTTTCAACCATGAAGCAGTTGTGTTTGCATAGCTGTGTTTCGGTTTGAAGGGTGGGATATGGCGTAAATTTACTGGATACAGAGGAATAACACCTGAGTCCTCAGGAATGGCAACACATGAGGGGTATCATGGGCGAAACAGTATACTCTGTTATGTCCATGGTACTGCTCATGTCTATAGGCGACGGTTATCATTTTCCATCAGGTAGACCGTCAGCTTGTTTGCCATTCTAAGTTGTATAAAAAAAGTCCGGATAGTGTATTTAAAATATTAACAATAACGCTTATTTTACTGAGGATCTTGCTTTTGTTGTGGTTTAACACATCAGACTGGGGGAAAGGGATTGTTAGTAATGAGGCCTAACAGACCTAGCAATATAATTTTACTGGAATTCGTCACGATGGGCTAAATAACTTGCTTTCATCGTCACCTATCATCCCTCACTGGTGCCTCGCCAGCGTATACTGAAAGCGCAGGCGGGGTTACCATTACTAATGTAATACATTATAAAAAAAAAAACACATCAGACTGATTATCGCGGGTTCAGAGTAAACATTTGTATTCATAAATATATCTCTTTGCATTAGTCTTTGTGTACTCTATTTATGTATCTTTCTATTTTCGAACATAGCGATGGCTGGCTCATCCGTCATACTCGTGAACGGGTGCTTCTATTCGAGACTGGTCTGTTCAATATTGTGATTGATGCTTGTTTGGTAGCTTTTCTTTCTTTTTATAAATACGATGTTTGTGATAGTCATTTTATTCATTCATAATTTATTTTTGTAAAGTTAACTTTTATTCGAAAAAAAAGCAACAGCTGTGTTTCTTGCCCGTTCTACTCAGCTGATATTGCATTCCGTACTGGGCGGTAGTTTAATAAAAAAATACTGTTAAAAAATGTTTATTTTTAGGTTTACTTAAATAAAAAATATTATTATTATGTTTTATATGTATTTATTTAAAATAAAGAAATATTTCAGTATATCCATCAGTAAGGTTATACTCACAGTTCAAGCTTTGCTAAGCTAGGTATTAATATTATGGCGCTAAGTAATATTTATTATATTTAGTAGTATTTATTTATTTACAGGAAAACTTGCCTTAGTTTTCCTAGGCTACTAGGGTACGTTAGTGTAAATAAATATAGTTCTGGATTACAAACTATGCGACTAATAGTTTTTTACAAATAGTAATAAGATAGATTAAAGGCACTATACGTGAAACAGTGTACAAGAAAAACAGGAATTAAGAAAACAAAATAATAATAATAATAAAAAAAATTTGATGTATAAAGTAAAAATTAAATGTAAATATTTACCTAAAATGTGACCATGTTATTACAATATATATTCAAACAGTTTATGAATCAAACAATTGTTTGTTTAGTTGGTCTCTCGCTGATATTATATTTTATGAAAATATATCGATATTAAAAGTTTTAGAGAGAGTATTAAAGTTGTTGCTAGTTCGCCAAAGGAACTAATTTGTTAATTATATTAATTTAATTTAATTAATTGTTAGTAATTGTCTATAATTCGATGACACTAGAGGGACATTTTAAATTTATGGCTTTTAAATTTGAGGGGTACATTAAATTTTAATTTACGTAGTTGTCTAGGGTAATCAACCACACTGGAAGCTATCCTTATCAGATATGTAATATTTGCGAGTTCTCTTCGCTTTTCGAGTGTGAGAAAATCGTGGTTTTTACAGAATTTAAGATATTTTGAAATAATTATAACGATAATGTAACCTATAAACCAAAAAATGAATATACTTTCTCTGGATATTTTCAAGGTGTGATATATAAATTTTATATTTCGAATTACAAAATTATTGTACGCTATTGTCAGGCAGAATATATTAGACAACCACTTATATCTTAGTATTTGTGCCAATTTTAGCTCAGCGAAATGGCGGATATCTGCCACACATATAAGTATAATAGCAATGGGACAAAAGACCGATCAATGTCGAATTGATTGATGGCAGATTGGATAAGTGATGGTTTCATCGACGTCGCAAGGTACTCTAGTGATTTTAACAAATATATTGATATACGTTTTGCTATTTTTGTGCGGATTTAATGGAAATATTTACGAATAGTTTCTTTTTATTTTGATTTTTAGTGATTTTTATTTTGATTTTTGGGTATAGGGATTTTACTTTATTTTATTGAACTAGGTAGTATTTTGTTATATTTGTCCACATCACTGGTTAGTTGGTTAGAATTGTTTTTTTATATTATAAAAAAACAATTCTAGTATTTTATATTATAAAAAATTCTCGTGGTATTGCTGCCATAAATAAATTAATTTATATGTTAATCTAGATTATCTGAAGTTTATCTTTATACTAAACTTCTTAAGTAAGAAATAATTGGATTATCAATAAAGAAATTATACAGTGTTCAAGAATTCGCGTGGAAATTTTGAGTAAAGTAAGACAATTAATATAATAAGATTATTACGATTATAAGGCTATTATTTTCTTATACATATGTGAATGATTTAAATTTTTTCCTTTTGTATATATTTTTTTTTGTTATCACAGAAAACGTAATATGTAATATCGTGCTTAGCTTTTATGATTGATTTTATGTGCATTAGGAATATAGCAAAATGGACCGATAGAGTCATGCTGAGAGTGCTTGGCCGAGTTCGTTTTATATTTTCGATTCATGTGATGTTAGTAGCAGTGTGCACATTACGGAATTATGGAATAGACGACATGTTGTGCTAGATTAAGTGGTCCGTAGACGGTCAAGCGGCTTTATTGAAGTAAGTATTTTCTACTGAGAAAAATATAAAAGTTTTATAAGCATTTTACCGCTTGAAAGATAGAAGAAGTATTACATACACGTTTCTTTTATTTTATAAATAACAAAACCCGCGTACTTTATCCAGCTACTTGACCATTTCAAGAGTGTATTAGGACCTGTACAAAAAAGGGTTAATTTTCACGATATTTCTTTTTAGTGTAAACGGTAAATTTTGTCCCTTACTGCAGTCACTCGTTTGCTCTACATTTATTAGAATTGTATATAATTTTTTAAATTTAGGTTCTTTTATAACTGTAATAGACACTGTGACGTAAGCACAATACTTACCCTGAAGAAAACTTATGAAGTCGAAGTAATTGTCGTAAACGATAAACATAGTAAGTTCATTAAATTTCCGTTATCCAGTATCTATATTAATGAATATCCGTACATAAAATGAATGTAAAACTACTTGCAATTTTACATCATGTATCAAAATCATCACTCCCATTAATATATCCCATTTTAAGAACGAGCTTTTTCCCATAAAGAAGAATATTAGCCTAATATTACCACGCTGGTATAGTATATTAGTCGGGCGGCTTAGTACTAAACATTCTGATTTATAGGTATTACACTGGGAGGCGGTATTGCCTGGCTATTTTTATCTTACTCAGAAATTCGACTATCCTATTTCTTACTAATATTATAAATGAAAAGTTTGAATGTTTATGATTGAACAGTTGATGAAGGAATACGAATAAAATTGAGTACATAATATATCATATTTTAGATTAACATATAGGGTACTTTATAGAAGTAATATGCAGCATATGCTACGATATGAAACTAGTAGAGATGTTGTAATCAAAAAGTTTTACGCTCGTGTTGATTCCATACTAATTTTATGAGACGGAAACTTTTAAATTATAAATTTTAATTTTAATATTTAAGTAACTATTATATCTTATTATTTTGAGATACAAAATTAATAACAATATATAATTCACGGAAGAATTATTTTAATTAAACTAATATCACTTTAATGGAACAGAAAATAAACGTGATTTTCAATTAAATCTTAGGTGTCGTAATTGGTCCCGGAATACGTCCGCGCGTCTTAATTTGAGCCCAGGGTTAAATATTTAATTAAGAACACTAACTTGGGGCGGCGACATGAATGAAGAAGTAATTTACTTAAATCACTGTGATTTTCTCTAACTACTTTTTTTTAATGGTGACACGATCTTAATTAAATGTTAATGTCGAACTAAAACAATTAAGCAGTATCTGTTATTGAAATAAATATGATGAAATATTTCCTATGAACAAACACCGGCAGTGTTTCTTACGTGCCAGAACTTTGAATGCATATTCAGAATAAATGTATAAATACTCAGACAGAATAATATAATTGGACTGGACTTGATGGACTGGCTGAAAACCAGCGCTGTGCAGCTGTTCTCATTGCGCTGGGATACTTACAGCATCAGCTGAGCCGGTTCCTTATGCTTAGTATGGGTCACTTTTTGTATATGTATTTTCTATATTTTATATTGTGATTGTGTGTTTACTGGTAATAAATGTTTTTTATTCATTCTTATATTCTATATAATTCTCCATCCTTAGCGCTTTAAAGACTTAACCGATCACTATGAAATTTGGTATACGCGTACTATATGGGATGAAGAAGAATGTAGACATTTATCTCGGTCAATCGACGTATTTCGGTCACGCGGACGAAGTCGCGGGTAAAAACTGGTTAAAATAGTATGTAATTTCAGAGATTTTAATAACACACAATATTTATTTTATCCTTCACTATCTTATTTATAAATTAATCATTTATATTTACGTCATGCATTGCAATTATTAAATATATTTGCAATATAAATTTTAATAAAGTATCGAGAATAATATATATAATAAATAATTTCTGAATAAGGCTTTTTATCCCGGTCAGTAAACATCACAGTAAAAGCTAATAAACTTAATAATTAGTGTTCAAACATCGTTAAAATGGGAGAAAAGAGATTATTTGTAGAGAAAGGGACATAGGCCATCCTCATAAAGGGGTGTTTTGCCAGTAGTTGCTACGCTTGGCAGGCGCGTTGGCAATCGTAGTTAAGATTTGGTGTTGTTTAAAGGGGAACGCTGCTGTCCGTCCCTCGCCCTTTCAATTTTCTTAGCCCGTTCTATGTCAGGATCACACACATATGTACATAAATAAAATCAATACTTTAATCAATGATCACGAGCAACTATTTCGTAGGGGCAACGAGATTTCGAATTTTAACACGTGTCAAATGTATTTGTGAACGTTTCCAGCGAGCGGAAGTAGGCTTCACATCCAGTGGCAAAATTCCACTGAGTTTCTACTCCGCACGTATTTCTATCGAGCTTCCTTTTCCGGCCTTGAAAAAAATGTTTCAGCGAATTCAACAGGAAATAAAATACGAATTCACAAAACACGCTACAAATTATTTTAATTCGACTGTGTACAAGTTACATAGGCTGCGATTAACTTTGTGATAAAGTAAATTATCAAATATTCTAATAATAGTCGGCTGTGATTCGGTTTGAAGGGTGGGATATGGAGTAAATTTACAGGGTACAAAGGTATAATACCTTAGCTCCTTCCTCTCCCATGGGTATCGTAGTCATGTGAGAGGAAGGGGTGACACATTCTATGCCGGGACCACACAGAATTTTTCTATATTCGGATGTTTTCTTAGATTTTTTAATAATTTTCTTTGTCGAACTGAAAAGTATGTAAAAAAAAAAATAATAATATGATATTATATAGCTATTGATAAATAATTTTTGACGATTGATTTTTTTTTTATTTGAATGGACGATACACACATCTATTCTATATAGCTCTAGTACTATGTCTCACCAATTAGAGACAATCTGAAATTCTTGCCTAGTAATTCGTTATGAACGAGTACTGCAGAGTGCTTGAAGTTTCACTTGGCGATATTAATTATTTTAATGGGAAAGTCCATAAGTTGACTAGAGTTTTCAAGTATTTCGAACAATAAATTGAAGTGTCTAGTTTAGACATAGAAATACAACTTTGTCATAGTAGGATTTCTGTGTCTTAACTAGAATTGTTTGAGTAGGGTAAATGACATCAATTTATCAATAAAGAAATCATTATATAGAAAATAAATTTGTTCAGAAAACTTTTTTTATTACGTATTCTCTCGATAGATTTGGAAAATTATTATGTTATTGTTAAAATTAGTGGAAACTGAAATTATATTTAAATCTTTACCGATATTACAAATGTGAAAGTGAGTTTATTTGTTCAACAGCTCGACCAATCATCAATTTGGTATACATATAGGATTTAAAATGGAAAATACCATAAGTTAATTTTTATACCGGTTATAAATATATAGTATCAGCAGATATGTTGTTCTTGATAAGCCGTTATCTCTTGCTGTACATAGGCATCCCCATAGACAGCCATAAGAATTGGTACCGTACTAATTACATTTAAGGTTGTCGCTCCATATAGGGGGATCGTCCTACATTGAATTTGTTTGTACAAGGTCGCCACTCAAAAACCTTTTTCTTCATTAGTTTTCGGTTCTTCGATATATGTGACTAGCCCATTGCTACTTCAGCTTGGATCCTTCGGGTTACGTTAGTCACTTTGGTTCTTTTGCCGATATCTTCATTTTGGATTCTATTACGCAAAGAAACCGAGTATAGCCCTCATTAAAGTTCGCTGAGTAACTTAAATCTTTGGCATTATAATTTTGAAATTTTGTTTTATATAATTTGCAACATATAGTATAATTAGCGGATTAAAATTTTACTGAACTAGGTGTTATGTTGCAGAAATCCAATAACACGTTGAATTGAATTAAATTGCATTGAATGGCAATCGGAGATTTATGGCTAATATAGAAGGTAGACCTTCTGGTAGTAATAGTGGTGGTAAATTTTCGAGTGTTGGCAGTCACACGCATACTAATAGTAGCGAAATTAAATAAAATAATTCTATTAAAATAATCAGAGTAAAAATGTGTTCTAAATATAAGTGGAGAAATTATGTACATCTGCTGAAAAAAAAGTGTCAATATATATTATGTATTACCCAATAAATATAACTACGTAGTCATAAAAATGTTATATTAATTATGGGATTGTGTCCTCAGACGTTTCCTGTTTCCTTAAGTTGCAGGGACCTCATTAAGGAAACCGGACACAACCAATTGTTATATTCGTCTGGCATTTATTATAATTATTATTTATTTTATCTGCGACCTTATACATACATATTAAGCAGCTATATCTATAAAAAAACGAGTTGGTTGCGTGGTCACGAACAAGAAGATTTTTTTTTTATAACCACAGACAAGCATGATCTCATACATAGACATACACATTGATACAAATTTACATCAATAGATGTCGCCATTTTTACATTTTGATATTCTTTACAACAATTTCCTTTTATATAATATTATTTTGAAAATTTATGAATAGCAGAATATAGTGTTCTTTGCATATTTGAATTTTACGAACTTGAAGGTGACAGCGATAGGGTTTCCATTTTCGCAAACTACAAGTTTGCTACTAATACCTCAGAAGTGTTGAGCTATGAGGTTTCTTTGCAAAATATCAAGCTGGAAAATTTTCTGCTTTAAAATATATATTGGACACATTGTATTAGAAGTTCTAAGAAAAATTTCAAAAAATAATTTGAATTCAGTACTTGTAAACTCAAGCAATAAAAATTATGTAAAATCTTTTAGAAATACATAAAGAAATATTAATTGAATATATCGAGGAGTGACCTTGCATATTGCTTGGTTACCTCTGTCCCATTCGTGTTTCTACCGTGAAGCAGTTGTGTTAGCATGGCTGTGTTTCGGTTTGAAGGGCTGATAAAATGGTGAATTTACAGGGTACAGTCAATTTGGTCTAATTAAATAAATATTATTATTATTATTATAACATTGCTTGGGTACCTCTGTCCCATTCTGAATCTGTGTTTCGGTTTGAAGAATGGCAATGCATGAGGGCGTATCATGGGCAAAACAGTATACTCTGTTATGTCCATGGTACTGCTCATGTCTATAGGCGACGGTTTACCACTTTCCATCAGGTGGGCCGTCAGCTTGCTTGCCATTCTAAAAAAAACCCACGAGGTCGCTTCTTGAGAATATTATTAATTAATATAACAGTTATTCATAATTAGTATACTTATTATAATATATAGATATATCTCTAAGTAAATAAGTAAGAAATATTAAAGAAAAGCAAAAAAAAAAATCAGAAACGGAGAATTCAATATTATTCAAAAATAGATAGAAATAGTAGAAAATAGTAGTTATAATATAAAAGTGGCTAAAGTGGCAACATTGGTTATGAGATACCAGATGTTAACGAGACGAACGTCCTTGCCGTCTGTAACACAGAATGCTCAAGTATATGTTATTTTTAAAAAGTTTAAATATTGAAATTTTAAAATGATTCGATTACAGAGTACCGTTTCATAAGATCCGATTAGGTAATCTGAGAAATTGAGTCTTAATTACTCACAGCGAGGGTTTTGATTTTTCACTGTTTCGTTTTATATTTTTCCGGGCTTTACTGAACTTTTAGCTACAAGAAATGTTACAACTCACATTAAAGTTTTTGAATAAAACTTTTTATTTTAAGAATGTCCTACTTCTCAATAAGGTCAGGCGACTTTATTAAAGACAATTTTTTTTTAATAACTTTAACAACTAACATATATTATTGTGCATAATCTTTGTGTAAAACATTTATAAATAAATTCTATGAGTTTATATTTGTAATATATAGTACCCATAATGGAATTACTTATATCGCCTAGGCATTCCTGTATCTAGTGGGTATTTACAAATAAAAATATTATCTAATGACTTTTGTAAATGTATACATAAACACATAGTATTTTTTCGAATATACGTAACATTTTATAAATTCACCATTCTATTTTATTTATTATTAGCAACTTCGTATGCGGTGTATTTACAGACTGGTATAAAAAGTAGTCTATATTCTTTTTCATCCCATATAAATTTCAGAAGGATCTATTAAGCCGTTAAGGCGCTATAACGTAACAAACAAACTCACTTTCACATTTATAATATTAGTTAGGATTATAATAATGTTCTATGAAATAATGCACAGAAATGGTACAGTCTACTTAATATAACGTTTGCTAGATGATTATTACGTTTCTAGGGAATAATTTTATGTATGACTGTAATGTATTATGCTTATTGTAGGTAAACAACAGTGGCAATATAATTACTCAAACAATAATTGGCATTAACGCTTCAAAATAAGCAATTTACTTTATTGACATTTTGTTGTTCATTCGAGTATGAAAGGAATTCTTCGTATTTCTTTAATAAATTAAGTAAATACGAGGAATCCCTTTAAAATAAATGGGAACTGTCAAAGTGTCCGAATGTTTTATTCCGTCAGTTTTTAAATTTCATTGTTATTGAGAATTATGGAAATAAGTAAAACAAACTTCTTTTAACTCGATAGAATGGATCAGCGAGCCGGTTTTAGAAAATTCTGACAAAAACAATGATGGTATTTTTCAATAAGAATTCGAATTCTTTACTTACCCCATATTTTAGTCAACGATGCAGAAGGTATTGGGTAGCGTCATTTTTTACTTTATGGTTTTCGATTCGTGAAAAATTAAATTAATTTCAAATATTATTTCTCTGATGTTGAGTAATTCGTATTCTGTGTTTTGTTTCAGTTGTTTCATGGCAGAAACATGAGTATATTACTTTTAATGATTAAAGTATTATGTCTTTGTTCCTTGTAATTTCACTGCTATGATGATGATATTAGGCGCTAACTGTCCACTGCTAAGTCTTCCCCTATTGGAAGGTTTTACCAGTAGTTGCTACGGTAGGCATGCGGGTTGGCGACCGCTAGTTAAGCTTTGGTAATATATGGACAGGGACGTTACTGTCCATCTCTCGACCTTTAAGTTTCCTTAGTCGCCTATTACGACATTGACGGAAACAGAAGGGGTTGCCCATTCTATACCGGGACCATACGGCTGAATTTCACCGTTATATCATCTTTCAAAATGAGATATAACCATTCAAACACAGCCACTTCACGGTAAAAGTATAAGTGTGATAGAGGTACCTATGTAGTCGTATTTTCAATTAAATTCAAGAAGTAGAAGGTTTTTAATGTTTTGTTTTTTTTTATGTTTATCTCATAAATCCGTCAGTTCCAAACCGATTTGGAAAATTCTTTTTTTATCTGAAAGGACATATTTACAGTTTATTTCTATAATAATTTTATCCAAGTCGGCTTAGTAGTTTAGTTTTTAAATCGAAATAATTGATTTTGTCATAATTTAACTTGTTTTTTTTTGTGGGAAACGATTTTTAATTATCTACAGTTCACCTCAGGTGAATACCAATCTGGTTATACTAAAACTGCATACATTAATTAAAAACTAAGAATGTCACATTGGAATACATTAAGTTAGTTAAAACATGGATTTCTCAACTGAAACCTTTTCGACATCTTCGTAATGGAGACACTGAGGGAACTGTATTAGCATACATTAGTCTCTTTTGAACTCGAGCTCGGTGGATAACTTATGTGTTTGCGTTCAGTTTGTTCCAAGTTTTGAGTTTAAAACTTCATCATTAATGTATGTAAAAATATATTTGGATGATTCATCTTTCTACTTTCAATCGACAGTTATGATTGGATTGGACAACTGGATTGAAAATTGGATTGGACATCTCAGAATTAAATAGATAATTAGTAACGGATGTTTGACAGAACTGTGGTTGCAATCATTGTTGTTAAATCAATATGAATAATAGTGATTCAGACGTTTTTAAGAGATGAAAATAGTATGTTAACTCGGTCAGTATGTGCTATTTGAAAACGGGGATAGGTGAGGGATACCGGATTAAGAGCACCAGTAAGAAATAGTAGGTGAGAATGAAGGCAGGTCAGTCAATCACGAATCGAATCAATCGTGATAGTTTCCAGGGATGATCACGTGGAGGTTGACTGGACAGGGTATATTGTTAGCAATGCTTGCAAGATTCAATTATTAATTATTCTTCTCTCTTTAACTCAATTAAAATTATTTCTATTATTATTTTTTAAGTGTCCAACATAAACTCGTTCTATCATAACGTCACTTAGCTAACTTAGCAAGCACAATACTAATAAAGAAATATAACTGGATCTCGGTTGATAAGTATGTTAATACAAACTATTACTTGGACCTCGATTGAACAGAATTTTTCAACAAATTCTGTAATATTAGTGCAATAAAGTGTTAAATAAATAAATAAATAAATAAAAACGGGTTACAAAGATAAACGGTTCATTTTTATGAAAGTCGAGTCCCACGAAGTCAGCGACAGTACTAAATTTTATTTTATTATTTTATAGCAACCATATAACAAGAGTTCAGGACTGGAAGTCTTTAAGAATATTCAATAGTTGCTATTTTCCATTAAAAACTACTAGTTAATATATGAGCAACATATATCAATAAATTAGTTTACAAAATAAGTAAAAAATATCCAACTTTTTTTTAAGTGTATTGAACACTTAAAAAATAAGTTGTGTATTTAGTATGTAATGTAAGTCTTTATTTACCAAATTGTGTCTGCCAGTTATTTTTTTTTGTATATGTATTCTTTTTTTGCATATGTAGATACATATATCTGTTACGAGAACCGATGTTTTCAACGTAGTATGGACGTTGACTATTTGTGTGCTATAAGTAATACATATAAATTTTATATCTATCTATCTATTTACTTAGTACTAGCTAAGGCACCTAGGCAAGTGGCAATCAAATCTATCGATGGAATCGTTATCGCTTAAATTAGGACTAGATGGAGCTATGGAGATAAATATCCAGAGCCAAAAAAATGACATACTTTTGTAATTGGTGTCAACGCAAGGAAACGAGCAAGTCAGGTAGGCATTAACAAGAGTAGCAGCTGCGTCGAACACTTATTGGAATTATGTCTGAAATACTAAGTCACCAAGGTGTCGTTTCGTGAATTTTTCACATAAAAACGCTCGACATAATGCCTCCCTCTTTAGTCGATGAGCAAAATTTATTGTGGGCCGTAAAAAATACATCGCGTCAGTAAACCACTGGAATTTCTGGAACTCGCACACAACCGTTCTCACGTCGTCACTTCGTCTTGCGTTTGTGACGAACTTTCTACATTCGGCCCGTCTCGTGACGCAAGTGACGGGCGACAGCGTAAAAATGTTCGTGTAATATAAAATCCGTCTGGTGCGACAAGTCAGGAGAATAAGCGGTAAAATTATGTAGATGTGAATTTTAATTTGAAATTATTTTTATAATTGTTTCTTCAAGATACTACAGCATGGGGTTCTTTAAAAAAGGGGTAATGAGGTTTCTTCAGGGCTGGTAATGCGCCTGCTATACTCTTGGTATTGCAAGTGTTCATAGGCTACGGTCGTGTAGTCCCGGCGTAGAATAGGCCATCTCTTCTTTTCCCGTGGGTGTTGTAAGAATTGACTAAGGGAGGGCGAGGAATGGGAAGCAGAGTCTCTCTTAAAACATCTCTAAAGACTGCCAAGCGTAGCAAGTACTGGCAAAACCCCCCAAGGGGAAGGCTTATATTCAGCAGTGGACAGTTAAAGGCTGATATGATGATGACGATGATGATAGGTTACGGTAACCGCTTACCATCGTGTGGGCCATATGCTTGTTTGCCACTTCAGTGGTATACAATTTTGTATTATTATTCTAGCTAAGATCTTTTGTTAGGTTAATTTAAGACTACAGTTTAGTTCAAAATTTAGAAAATCTGTACTGAAATTATCTATTAATCTATAAATTTACGATTTATATATTGAAAACAACGTGTATCGTGTACATGAACGGATCATGTGCCGATTGTGTATATATAATTCAATTCAAATTTTGAATTTTATTATTACCAATATTTTTATAACTTATGATCAGAAAAGGTATAAATATGGCGTTAATAACTTTTTTCCTGATATTTGATATGAGAACGCTTATATTACTCAACTTAGCCCTCTATATTATTCAGTTCTCGCTTTGCAGTTGCATAAGTCGATATAATATTATTTTAAGAACTAACCTCTTTTCACTCATACCACAGATTAAAGTTTCACAAAGTTTCATACCCATTAATAATTCTCCCGCGGCGTCCGGAACCCCTGAAAAGAATATTTCACTCTTTTGAAGCTGCAAACTGGGTACAATCAAATTACCATTTGAAAGGCCCCTTGTATTGCCATTTAAGACGGTGAACGATTTTCGGTAGCTTTGTTTGTCGGCGAAGAAACTCTCATTAAATCCAAGAACTTGTTAAAACCTATAATTATTATTAATCGAGGAGAATAATGGACGAGAATATTGTTTATAAGTTTTATTTTGTAAATGTAAAATGTGAAGTGGATTTACGCAATAAAACGCATTAAAAAAAATCAATATTTCGAAATAATTATTAAAAAAAGTGTGATAGTCAGATGATAGCAAAGATGCTTGCAATAAAATTCCTATTAATTTATTATATATACCACAAATTTTTAAGATTTTAGAAATTTTAAAAGCAAAATATTATGCAGTGGTAAAATATTTAGTGGCAGATATATGTATAAAATATAATAATATAAAAAATATCATTTAAAGATATCGAAAATTGTTTGATTTGTTTTTAAAAAATAACAGACTCAGATGATACTATAATTCGGTAGGAACGTTCTTAATAATAAAAAAGAATACAAGGTTAACCTCAGACTGATTTTGTTGACAAAGATGATAATCAGATTACTGTGTGATGCCAGCATAGAATGGACTAATCCATTCTTTCCCATGGGAGTCGTAAGAGGCGAGTAAGGGAACTTAATGGCCGAGGGGGCAGCAGCGTCCCTCTTAAAACATCACAACAACTTAACTGCGGTTGCCAACACGCTTGCCAATCTTGGCAACTACTGGCAAAATTCTCCTTATGGGGGAGGACAATGTTCAGCAGTGGATAGTTAACAGATGAAATGATGATGATGACTTGATAACAGGAAATATCTTTTGCGTAAAAGCGTTCGAATCCGAAAAAATCATCTTGCTGTACATGCGAGCCTTGTTAGAGTACTAACTCAAAAAAATACTGAAACTGAATTTTTTTTAGCATTTGTCATGTAATCAATTGTTTGTTCGTTTGATCTGACTACACCTTTTTAACCGATTTCAAAATAAAGGAGATTTTCAATTTAGTTGTATTTATTTTTATGTTTGTTACCTCATAACTCTGTCAGTTCTGAATCGATTTGTAGAATTATTTTTATCTAAAACTTTAATATTTACAGATTGGTTTCATAGAAATTTTATTAAAATCAGCTTAGCTGTTTAGTTCTTAGATTAAAATAACTGCTTTTGTCATAATTGAAGGTGTTTTTTTAAGGAACACAATCTTTAATTACGAGTGTGCTGTCTTTATTAATTCCATATTAGTTGATGTCTAGAAGGATATTTGAGGGCCTACCATGAAATATTTTCCGAAATTTCGGGGACAAACGAAACAGAAATTCAATGTTAAAATTACATAATACATGCCGTTTATAATTATTAAAAATGTTAAAATATCGTTCCTTTGGATTATTAGGATAGGATTTATGATGAACGAAATGTTAAGCTCCATTTACTGGATCGATTTCGGTACGAACAAAAACACGAAACTGAGCCCGAAATTTCGGAATTTCATTTAATGGTAGACCATCAGATCATCATAATCTAAAACTGTCTTCCTCCGAGATTATGTTATCATATTACCTGTTATAATTAATGAGGTAAACGATACTTTTATGGTCTATGTTCATTTAGTTGCAAGTCGCGCGCCCACTTAAGGTAACCGGGCCAATAGTGAGCCGTTCTAGCAGTTTCCATTATATCCATTAGAGTAGCAAGGTTCTCTGCGATTTGTTTCAGCTGTTCCACGCTCTCAGAAACGTTTTAGAGTGCATTTTTCTTTATTTCATAATTTTTGAGTTATATAGGAGTCGAGTGCAGCACGTGACGGCAGAATGGAACACAGTAAGGGAATGAAATTGATACGTAAATAAAGTTATATTTGAGTTCATACGAGAAGCTTATATTTCTTTCATACATACATACATACATAGACAGTTCTATCGTTGTTGTACACACAAATGTCTTTTACAAGGTAAGTAAGAAATAATGAAATGCCAAATGCAATTGAGACTTGGTATAGCATAAATTTATTTTTATTTATTTTTTCTTTATTGATCACATTGCAAGATATTAATAGAAAACAGTCATGTCATATGGATGAATAACTTCCTCATGAAATTAGAAATAGCCCAAGCATTGGGATTTTTAAATCACGTCTGAAGAATTATTACCTCTCACAATGCTGATGTACGTACTTATTATATTTATGTATTATATATAATATATATCTATCTATTTATATGTATTTACTTATATATATTTTTATTTATTTATACCTAATGGTCTTTTCAATTGTAAAAACATTTTATTTATTTATTTTTACTATAACATTTAAGTTGATTGGTACACATGTGTGACTGTAACTACTAATGAACTGTCAGTTTTCTCATATTGGGTTTGCTGGAAGAAATCTCTATTGGAGATAAGCTCGCCTTTGTGCACTATTATGTTTGTTTTTACATTTTAATAACCTTTTGTGTACAATAAAGAATAAAGAATGAATATCACAAGTCTAGTTAATATTATTATTTTATACATTTATCAAGGTAACATATTAGTTATGTATAAAAATTTCATTTTTTTTTCTATCTGTACCTTGGACCGCGGGATATAGATATAGTACGTAAAGTATGCTAAGTTTTATATGCTAAATTAGGATCTGAAATACCCGTGTACCAAATTTCATTCAAATTTGTTCAGTAGTATATGCGTGAGACTGAAACAAAATCTATCATCCATCCATCGTTACAAAATTTCGCATTTTCTATGGTTTCTATGGTTAAGTAAACCAACTACGATTTATCATAAGCATATCAGCCGTTAACTATCCACTGCTAAACATAGGGATCCCACATAAAAATTCCTCGTTTTTACTAATAGTTGCCATATTTGGCAGGCGCGTTGGCAACCGCAGTTATTCTTTGGTAATGTTCTAAGAGAGACATTGCTGCCTATTCCTCTTCCATTAAGTTTCCTTAGTCGCCTCTTACGACGTCTTCGGGAAAGGAAGGGGTGGTCCATTCTATTCTGATATTACACGGCAATTAATCTATACTTATAATAAATCTGTAGAGAGGTCAATTCTGTACATGAAATATATTTCCAAAATAACTATCAGGGGGTGATTAGTGACCGATGTGAGAAAGACTCTGTTTTCCGCGCTTAGCCTCTTATTTGGGCCGTTGTGCGTGTGAATTAGTGACCGATACTGATGCCAAAAATGCAATCAGTAAAATTTTTGTCTGTCTGTCTGTATGTTCGTTATAGAAACAAATACAACTACGGATTTTAACGAAACTTGTTACAATTATTCTTCGTACTCCTGGGCAGGTTATAGTATGCTTTTCATCACGCTACGATCAATAAAAGCAGAGCAGTGAAGGGTAATGGTAAAAATGTCCACCCGTGCGACGCCGGGACGGGCCGCTAGTATCAAATATAATTTTCCTAAGACAATTTAAATGTTCTAAACACTACATAAATTAAGTAAATCGATATTTACTTCAACTAACGAATATTCAATAACGTATTCGTTACTTGAAGTAAATATCGATTTTTTTCATTACATTTATTCATTATGCAAAAAGATAAGGATAGATAGTAATAAATCAATGGAAGCATTCAATTTTGCATCGGAACACAGTTCGGACGGGCCCTACGACCGGCTGTTCTCAGTCTGTATTTGCATGAAAAATTCGAGCCCAGGGCGTGGAAGTGCGAAGATAAATAATGAGCGAGGGGCCAGGGCGCCGGTTATTATTGTCATCGATCAACATCGGGACGGAGGCGTATTCTTCACGTCCTCACCTTATTGTCAAGTCCCTTTAACTTGGAACTTTCAACGTGACGGACATTTTGTGCGTAGTAATATTTCTTTTAAGTCATACTCTTATGAGTAATACTACGTAACAATTTATTTTTCTCATATAAAATAAGATACATATATTATTATTAAACTAAGTATTACATTATTAAGTTAAACCTTAACGCTAAAGTTATAGTGTACAAACTAATTTTTTTTAAGTTTATTTTTATTCACATTTATACTTTTTTTTAATAGGTAAAAATGGAACGGCGATCTCGCCTGCGCTCTCGCTAGACGCTGGCCGAGCATTAGTGAAAGATGATAGTCTGAAAGTAGGTCAGTTGGCCCATCGTAACGAATTCCACAAGAACTAACCATGATGGTTTCAAGGGGGAACCGCGTGGAGGTCGACCTGACAGGTTGTATTGCTTGCAATGGGGTTGTTAGATCCCATTACTATCAATCTATTTCCCACTTCATATTTATGTTATTATATTCTTAGCTTGGCAATTTATTATACAGCAGGACTTCTTCCAATAACATTGTTTTTTTTTTCATAATTAATTTGTTCAGTAATAGGCTGTTATTAGTTTTTATTTCTTAAGTTGTGTGTTTACCTTTGTATTAATTTTTAGGTTATTATTATAACCAGACTATAATATTAGGTGTAGATCAACCCTTTTATTCGTAAAAACTAAAACGTCCTACATACATACTTTATTTAACTATGAGAGTGTTTTGTCACTATCTTTCAAATTAGTGTAAATAAAAAGTCAAAATACTTTAATAGGTATAATAGGTTTATAAAAAGGTGTGACATTTTTATGAATAAGGAGGTAAATATTTATTTATTTACATATTTATTTATTTATAATATATATACATATTTTTGGTGAGCGTTACATATTTACCAATGGATTTATCAAAAATCGAATATAGCACATTACAATAATACATAATGGAATAATAATAATAGTAATACATATTCTAATTATACTATAAAATTAAACATTAAAAATACAATTTTGCATAATAATATATAATTACACTTAAAATACTGGGTAGATAAGGTATAATTAAATGGACAAAGGACGAATTGTACGGGCTATCAGCTGTATGGACTGTGGCAAACTGAACGTACTCATAGCCTTTTTCCACAGAACATATTGAAGGTAACCGAGTTTTCTCCAATAGGAAAAAATCAACCACGTGAGGAGCAAAATAGCATTTGCTCGGTCAAGTTCATAAAATTTAATTGTTCTATGTATGCATTGCAAATGTCCTTAACATTTTATTGTAATTATTCTTTCAATAAGTAAAATTTTTAAAATAGTAGTTTACTTATAGTGTATATACTACGTATAGGTAGATATAAAAAAAAAATATATATTAAGTTAGATAACCACGAAAATCTAAAAAGTTTTGTAATAATAAAATATTCGTTTTCCTTCTTTGACTTTAGGGTGGTCAGGAAGTAAGTTTAAAAAGTATAATATTTTTTTGAATTCCGAAAAATTTTCCTTTGCTTTACTACAGAATTTTTAAAGCAAACAATATCCGATGAGAGACTGATAAATTTAAATATAACAGAATACTTAAGGTTGATTGTAAGAGATCCCTCTATGAGAAAAGTCCGCCGTTGTGTCTATATTAAATCTTTTTAATGTGTTCAATGTAAGGTATATATAAAAAAAATTACAATAGAATACCATCATTATCTATAATAATATAGGAATATAGGAGGAATAACATTTGAGTCCTCAGGAATGGCAACGCATGGGGGGTATCATGGGCGAAACAGTATACTTTGTTATGTCCATGTCAATAGATGATGGTTACCACTTTCCATCAGGAGGGCCGTTTTCTTGTTTGTCATTCTAAGTTGCATAAAAAAATATCTGTGTTTTGATATGCTAATATTAACTATACCAATCTCCATGAAACCATTATAGGTAATAACCTGGTATAGGTAATCGTTATGATGGGCCGACGGATCTGACTTCATTCTCATCTATCATCAATCATTGGTACTCGAATAGCGCAGACGCAGTTACCATTCTATTTTCATCTCTAAAAAAAATATTATTTTTTATTTACGTTGGTGGTGTAGCAGTTTAACACACTATATCACCTTCCGATGGTTGCGTGTACAACCATGATGTAATATAAACATTCCTTTTTTAAATATTTTACTAAACTAGGTATTATTTTGCAGAAGTCCATATCACGGATCAGTGGTATGGTATATATATATGGTGGACTGGCCACTAACCAGTCGATTGAAATGATTTTGTTTAATAATAAATAAATAACTAAATAAATTAAAATTAATAATAATTAATTATTGTTTAGTGATTAATTTGAATTATTTTTTTATGTTGGCAGTTACATGCATACTAATAGTAGCGGAATTAAAAAAATAATCGAATCTATTAGTCATTATTTTTTAGTTGTTTATGAGTAGGTATGTTTCATTTTATATGTACATATATATACAGAGAGAATATAGTCTTTATCCTAATTCATGCGGACAAAGCTGAAATAAACTCAACTTGAAATAGCGACAACATCTATTACATTCCGGGGATATAGTGTTCTCTCACGGGCATCCAAAATTGTTGAGTCAGAAATGACCAGTTCTAACTTGCATGCCTTTGTTTCAGCGGTATGAAGAATTTGCAGTATTTCACATTCTTTGATCAGACATACACCATTCTGTCTACATGCCGGGAGGTGGGTATTTTCGCAAGTTATTTTTTTAACCTGCACAAAAGGGACTTTCTTATGTCGATGCGTACTTATTTTTTACTAGCTGCATTTCGCTATTTCGCTCGTTTAAATCAGTATGTTTTTTTCTATACAACTTAGAGTGGCAAACAAGCTGACGGCCCATCTGATGGAAAGTGGTAATCGTCGCCTATAGACATGAACGGTATCATGGACATAACAGAGTATACTGTTTCGCCCATGATACTCCCCATGCGTTGCCATTCTTGAGGACTCAGATGTTATTCCTCTGTACCCTGTAAATTCACACCATATCCCACCCTTCAAACCGAAACACAGTCATGCAAACACAACTGTTTCACGGTAGAAATATGAATGGGACAGAGGTACCCAAGCAATCGACTTTTGTACAAAGTCTCCCTCTGGTATGTACAGTATTCTATGTTCTAAAATGTTAAAGTATATAATCTATAATAATCTGTATAAAAATTATAAAAAATTATATTTGGAGCATAGCGTTATATTGGTGTGAAACATAAATAATGACGCAAAAGGAAAGAAAGATGTTTGTGGCAAAAGATAAAGTAACGAACCAGAAAATCTTGAAGAGGGTGAATGAGAAAAGAACATTAATAAAAGTAGTAGAGAATAGAAGTGGAAAAATGCTGGGCCACCTTATAAGACATGACAGACATGAAAAAAAGTATACTAAACCGCTATCTCTAGCAGTTTTGCACACATTTATTACAATAAAAACTATCCTATGTATCATAGGATCTATTTTTAAATTTCACATAAATTTGTTCAGACATTTCAGTATGTTTTTGTAACAATTATTTTAACATTCAAACATCCAAATACCTTTACGACTTTTTCTGTTTTTCTAATAATATAAATAGCTTTACATACGTTTATATTTATATAGGTAATATTAATAGAAAATAGAATAGAATAAGATTATTTTTCAATTATTTTTTTTTCCTTTCTCTCGAAAATATATTTGAAATCTGCTATAACATTTTTACTCATCTTTCGCGTAGTATCTATCAATCCACTACAGGAGGATTGACTCTTAAACTCTAGTTATTTTTCATCCAGCTAAGGATAGGTATTACGAGATGGTGCAAGTCACACGCGATACACTAACATGATATTTTGTAACAGAAATCTTATAAAATCAACTATTATTATAAACTAGCTGTATCCTTCTAAGTCCATATAAATCAGTACGTCAAGTATCCTATGTGCTAAGTTAGGATATAACCTATCCGTGTATTTATTTTCATTTAAATCGGTTTAGTAGTTTTGCGTGAAAAAGTAACAAACATCCATCCATATATTGTTACAAACTTTCACAGTTATTATATTAAATTTAATATTAATCTTCTGACTACATGTGATAAAGAGTATAATTTTTTTATTTTTAATAATTACACAAGTCATCATGCACGTTTTATTTAGGATAAAGAAGGATACTTTTACCCTAATAAATAAATATCTCGTGGTCATGTGGATGAAGTCGTGAGTGCATCTAATTGTCTGGGTTAATGCTAAAAACTGGAGATTATCTCAAGAAATTCAATTACTTTTTAATTAATTATGAACATGTTTCTCTTCTATCATTATCATCATTATTTCAGCCATTATCCGTCCACTGCTAGACATAAGTTTCTTCCATAGAGAACGGTCCTGAGCCATCTGCATCCACTGACTCCCTGTATTCCTCTTCTATATAAACAAAAAAAATTAAGAGACTGTAGTAGTGGGATATGACGATCTTTTTGAAAAAATCATATGCTACAAATGTTATATTTAATATTCTTTTAATGAATACAAATCTCTTATTTGATATACTTAACTTATTGGAGTTAGTAAAAGTTAAAATAATTAATTCTAATTTTGAGGTTTTAATTAACTTTTTTGTATGGATATATTAATTAATCTTAATAAATAAAAGATTATATTTTAGTTGATAGTCTCATATTAATTTTGTAAAATTAATATTCTTTTTTGGAAATAAATCTCACTTCAAAGGCAATAATCAGAGTTAGTTTCGCTTATGACACGGGCCGGGGCGCACGTCGCCGTTGTCTCTTCTCCTCTAATTTTGTATGCTCTACCGTTTCGCCGCATTTATTTTTCTTCGCGGTCTAATTTTCTTTGTTGTCTCAGTCGTTTTGTAACCAAATTTCGCGGAATGAGGTCCGTGGTTGAAATGAAATTGGTATTCGGAATGAATTGAGCTCCTCAGCAAGTTTTGTGGACCCATTCAAAACACGCCATTTTGATTTTTAATTCGGTTTGTGTTTCGCACGGAACATGAATATTAACCCAGTTCTTGACTAGACAACAGACGAGTAATTAGAGATGTTCATCAAAAAATGAAAGTTTTAATTGCAGATTTTATTAACAATCTACAAAAAGTATCTTTTTTTATAAAGATCATTTAAAAGACACATACATTAAATTAGGTATGCACCGTATACAGGGCCGTAGCTAGACCCAAGTTTAAGGTAGGGCAAAAGAACTTTTTGGTAGAGCAGAAGCCATAATTAATTAACGTTGAAAAAGTGAATCTATCTAATTTTCTTGAGGCCTTTTATTTTAAGGTAGGGTAGGATTTCAGTGTGCGGTATGTAATAGTTTAATTTTACGCATCCCATGATTTCCATGTGCTCGCATTTTTTATATTTATTGATGTTGTTACCCTGCGATTTTTATTTTGGTAGACTGATACTGTTTCTCAGAATCTCGCTAGAAGGCGAAATAGTCGTACTACTATTAGTTGATAAAGTGATGTGCGAAAATGAATCGAAAAAAATATGCGAGAGTCAGAGAAAATGAAATAGTCAGAGAGTTAAGGCAGGGCAATGCCCCTCAATGCATCCCCCCCCAGCTACGGCCATAATCGTATATAAGTTTTCGTAGCCCAGTTTCGTTTATAGCACCTAAATGTTTAATCGTCTAAAGATTTGAATATGTTTACAAATTTACATATTTATGATTTAGTTGGTTGTTAATATTTTTAAAGATGTTCGTTAAGTCCAAACAGATTTGAATAAAATTTGGTATATAAGTAGACCAAATTCTTGATTTATCTATAGAGTTTTTGATGTTTTAATTCACTACGACATTTAGTTGCGGTAGATTTCATATTTTTGTTGCTTTAACATTAATCTGGGATAATCCAACTCTGTAAGTATAGATTAAGCTTTGGTAGTGACAAAACTGATATATAACAAAATCATATGAAACGTTTTATAATGTTGTATGATTTTATTAATGATCATTAGTTATGTACTTAAGACTACGTAAATAAACTTTCCTAGATATGTGGCAAACGAATCTATTGATAGAAACGTTATCGCAAGCGAGTCTAAGAGATAGAATGAGATGGCGATGTTTGATGTCTTGTTCTTTTTCACGCAAGCGCTAACCAAAAAAGATTCTATTATAGCTATTCGTTTAGCTTACGAGTAAAAAAATAATTTTTAAATCGTCTTAAGTTCAAGAATACCGAATTGTTCAACAATAGCTATCGTGAGTATATTATATGTTAATTATATGTTTTTATATATTTATTTATTATATTACATTTATTTGTATGTTATTGTATATTTTTTTCATTACTATTATTATATTAGCCGTTAATTGTTCATTTCTTGACATAGACCTCAGGGGGGTGGTGGCCATAAGGGGGAGTTGTCAATAGTTGCCACGTTTGGCAGACAGGTTGGCAACCGCAGTTAGGCTTTGGTGACGTTTTAAAGAGGTCGTTGCTGCCCATCCCTCGACTATTAACTTCGCTTAGTCGTCTCTTATGACACCTACGGGACAGAAAGTGGTGGCTCATTCTCATTTTGGGTTCACAGAGCAATATTATATTTTACTATGTTGTAATTATTTATGTAAGCTTTACTCATGTTTTTGATCTTATTCTCACTCAAGTTTTGGGATCGCCCGACTAGTTACGAAGAGACTATTGAGACTATATTAGCATTGCTGGACCGACGAGCAAACTAGTTATGCATTTTCGAATTTAAAATATGAGTAAAACCGATATAAATAATTGACCGAATTATCTTGACCATTTCTTCGTATAAAATGTTCGTCGTATAAAATCTTAATTCGGGACGGCTCTTAATGGGAGACGGCTTCCGTGGACACAAGCGTGTAGTTCGAATGTCAAGATGAGGTATTACACCATGTTATTGTAGAGACATTGGCAAGACAGATGATCCGGCCACCACATGAATATTTCAGTAGGCGCATTAGGAAACGGAAAATAAATATAGCGGACTTCACTGGACGCATTTGTGTATAAATCGTGGCACGCGGCGCGTGTTCTGATTACAGATCAACGTTCAACCGGCCGATGTTATTTATCAGTTAAGCGTATATCCATCTCCCTCTGCGTGCCACGCCCTGAATTTTTATTGAAAACTAGCGTCTACCTGCGACTTCTTACATATGGATGAAATATATACCAGAGGGCATACCATGAAATGTTATTAATGTCCGAACGAAACCAAAAATTCATGTTAAAATTACATAATAAAATGTTAAAATTACATACCGTTTAAATATATTAAAAATGTTAAAAAATATCGTTTTTTTGGACTTTTATGGTAAGATTTATTATGAACAAAATGTTAAGCTCCGTTTACTGAACCGATTTTGGTATGAAGAAAAACACGAAATTGAGTTCGAAAAATCGGAATTTCATCATTTCACGACAGGTTCCCAAATTTTAAGTTCGATCTAAAGGAACACGACTGTGAAATTGTATATATTTGTAATTTGGTGCTGTAGATTTTGTGTGATAAGGCTATTATTATCACGCCAACAGGATAATTTGTTATAGAATTTTTATTTAGTTTTAGAGTCTTTTAATCAACCATTTTACTATGTGTCATATATGACATTCTGGAGTTTAAAAGTAGTAATAAAACATTGAATTCCTATTTCGTTAAATGTGAAATTTGCCCTTTGCATTGTATGTATTAAGATAAAAAGCTGTGTATTAAGTTTTATTCCAATCTACTTAGCAGTTTAAGTTATTAATTTAGTAACAAATAACTAAAATTTTTTTATAGATATGCAATATCCATTACCTAATCCGTACAATATAGTGTTATGTTTAGGTTTTTATTTGCTAATTTATTTCGGAATACTCCGGATCAGTTCAGTTCTATTTTGGAATAATAATAATAGGCAAACAAAAAAGCAAACTTACTTATTTCGGTTTATTTATAAAATGTATTCAGTGTATTAAAAACATTTTATAACAAATATAAGAAAATTTGATAAAATAATATATTATATGCTTTTAAGATTTTCATCATTTAAAGATTTTTATTAAAAGTTTTTTTTTATTATATAAATACGTAAAAAGAGGTTTTAAGTGTCTAAAAAAACTTATTTGATGTTTAATAAGTGAAAAACTAGATTTACGAACTAATAAAATATTCAGACGGGGTTACCTTTAGACTAACCGTGACATTGAAATGTACTTATTTGAAACATCGAAATAAGTAGGTACTTATATAAATTTCCTTTATAGTAAAAAAAAAACCTTCTATTTTGAACAAACGTCAAAAAGGAGGAGATTCTCAATTCAGTTGTATTTTTTTTATGTTTGTTGTCTCAAAACTCTGTTAGTTAAATATCGATTTGGATTTTTTTTATCTAAAAGGATATACTTACAGATTGGTTACCTAGAAATTTTAACTAAATCGGTTAAAATTACTGGTTTTGTCACAATTGAAGTCGGTTTTTTTGAGGACATAATTTTTAATTATTATTATTTGGAGTTAATAAAAAGGTTTAAATGTAAATAATTTTAATTGAAAATTTGAAATCCTTATCCTTATCATAAATGTGAAAGTGTATTTGTTTATTACTTCTTGGCGTCTTACTGACATAAAAAATCATCACGTTATTTGATATTCACTTAATCATATGCTATTTAGGATAAAGAAGGATATAGGCTACTTTTTGATTTGATTAATCATCATATCCCTGTCACTGGACGAAGTCGCGGGAAAAACAACTTTTTAAAATGTCTATAATCTTTTATTGGCCATTCACGGAGAAAGGATTTTTTTTTGACAGTTTTGTATATGATGTATGTCTTTATATATAAAGCAGAATGCATTTTCTCATTTAAGCACAGAATTAAAAAAAAATATTTTATCTGCAAAGCTCAAATTTGGTAAGTAAACCCCTTATAAAGGGTATATCTAGGCATACTTTAAAAAAGGTTTGTTGGAAATTCCCATGAGAATGGGAAGGGAGATAATAGGTTCCGTGCGGACTAAGCCACGGTAATAAAAAAATAACACTCGTGAAAAACCTTTTATTTCCATGTTTACTTTGGATTTGATAAATTTAAGAAACTCTGTGGTAGTCGCTGTAAGGCTATATCAACAGTTAAGCCTAAGGCGTCTAGACCTTTGATTTCGTCTTTCAGAACTTTTCTTTATTTTTTATCTGTGCTGCTTAAGGATTTATCATGTTATTCTATTTTTAATGATTATCAGAAAAAAATAAGGTTCTTAATTCGAATGTGTATTTTTTTTGTTTTTATGTATAAATTAATAAAAAAAAAATATTTACATATTTCTACACAATTTATTATTGTTCATATAAAATTACCTACAATAATCAGAAATTAATTGTTAGGAATAATATGGATACACATATTTGATGTACTGAGGGCTCAACAAATATTTGCCCAATTAAAACTGAATAGCCAGAACCAACTAACATTAAATTAGGGTTGTACATGCAATCTCATCATATTTTGTCCCAAGAGCTCGAGCACAGCTCCAGTGTTGGAATCAGTAGTGTTATAATACACTAGCTAGCGCAAACCTAAATACGAGGAGATAAGGTAATATAAATAATTGAATAAATAAAACAATAGAATGTATAAATATATAAAAACTCTTTACTGTTCATGTCAAGATAAGATCTACCGCTAAATAGCAATTTTTTTCGGTGAACTATAGTTTGGAGTTTAATTATTAAGTTTGAAATCTCACTCTTTACTACAGCACTAATTCCATAATCATTATCATCATCATGATAATAATATCAGCTGTTAACTGTCCACTGTTGAACATAGAATCCCCCTTTGGGGGGTTTTGCCATTGGTAGGCGAGTTGGCAATCGCAGTTATGCTTTAAGTGAGGATGAAGTGAGGTTATTTGGCTGTTTGCGATTAATTCACAAGGAATTCACCACAATAGCAGGATATATCACGCGGAGATCGAAGTGATAAAATATTCTGCTAGCAATTATCTTATTACTAACAATCCCATTTGCCCATTTGTTCAAGATTAAAGTTTCTGTTTTAGTATACTACGATTTTATAACACATCTTTAAATTGCGAACTATTTGCATATGGCGGCCCGACACGGGCACCAAGGGTCTTAAAGTCAGCATGTTTATTTCTTTGAATTTCTTTTACACGAGTGAACTCCGTGAACTGGTAGGTACTTCATTATTTTAACATTGAACTTATACACCTCATGATTTTTAATTTCCTTTAAAAGGGTATCTTTGAAGTGATAAAGGGCAAATGAGAATGAACTTTGTTAAAAGTCGTTGTTATTAACAGTTCTCTTTATTCTTTAATGTCTAAAAATTATTTCTGTCTATCATATTTTAGATCCTTCAATATATAATATTGATTGATAGCACGTTAGGTCCTAGTGAATTCGTGAATGTCTAACGGACCTGATTTCGTCATACTTAACTATCATATCTCACTGATATCTCGCTGGTGTAAATCAATCAATCAATCAATATATATATATATAGGATGGAGTCACTATTCCATCACTTAAGCATCAGCGGGCAATAGACGTAGATTAGACGGCCGTGTGGTCCCGGCATAGAAAAGGCCAACCCTTCCTTTCTCATGGGTGTCATAAGAGGCGATTAAGGAAGGGCGAGAGATGGGCAGCAGCGTCTCTCTCAGAAGATATCTAAAATCTTAGTTAGGTTTTAGATATTTTCTGAGAGAACTAATCTCATCAGATCCATAATTCAATCAGAGTTGCTAATCTGCTTGCTAAGCATTGCAACTACTGACAAACCCCCTTAAGGGGGAGGTTTATGTTCAACAGTGGACAGTTAGGCTAATATGATAAAATGTATTAATATGATAAAATTGATTAAAAATAAGGTAATATTCAAAAGAAGTAAACGTAAGTTTAAGATCTTTGAAAATTCATCCCCTAAGAGTGTTGAATAGGGGATGAAATATGAAAGTTTCCGAAGAGAATTCTCATCGGGCACACGGTAAGTGAACGAATAAGTTACTTGATTTTCACTCTGTATAGTGTCTGTAGCGGATTAAGTTATTCCAGACTAGTGAACATTTATTCAACAATTGTAACGCCAAGCCGGAAGTTTTACAATAGTAATTCAAGTGTAATTATTGGACTCACTTGGCGAATTGTGAGACCACGAATTCGTAATATGCATGAGTCCATGGTTTCATAACATTATTAACATATATTCATGCAGCAACTTAATTTACCTTGGAAATAAGACATATTTTTTTGTATCAGCAAGTAATGATCTACTGCTTAACGTAGCCCCCACAAGGGGGGGTTTTGCCAATAGTTGGCACATGGGTTTGCAACCGCAGTTTGGCTTTTGGTGATGTTTTAAGAGGGACGCTGCTGCCCATCTCTCAAGACATGTAAAAAGTAATAAATTTATTTATTTTAGTAATTAATTTATTGACTTTGGTTTTATATTAATACTGTATCAAGTTTCATGGAAATTTGTATAATAGGGATTTTTGTGATAAAGGCATAGACATTGTTAAGTTGCAAAAGGGGGGCGGGGCTTGAGATTTTCTGTAAGGGTCTAGTAATCTTATTGTTTGCAGTAGGAATGCCTCGTTAGGTTAGGACCATAGTAATGTCCACACGATGGAATCCATCGCAATTAATTCCTGGTAGTCACGATGGATGTAAATAGTATATTAACATGTATGTTTACTTTATGAATATATATATATATATGAATTTATTATGTTTGTATATATGTAATTTACTATATTACAGTAAAATATAAATTATTTTATTATGTAAATCGCTATTGAGTATCTTTGCACATTCAAAAGGTTGACTGGTATAGAATGCATTAAGTCCTTTTGTACCACGTTTTATTGGTCAATAAAGTTAAATAAATGAATAAAAATGAACCATTTGACTCGATTTCATTCTCATCTATCATTCTATTTACATAATACTCCGCAAGTATAAACCAGTGCAGGCAAATATATTATTTTATTTTTATTCATTAAAAAAGTTGTAATTTTATCATACAGAAGAAATTCTATCAAATTATATTCTAGGGAGACTTTGCGCAAACTCCTCTCTTTGCCTCACGATCTTACATCGTATTACCTTATATTATAAATTTTACCAAGCAGCTGGCTGAGTTTTGAGAAAAGAAAAGATATGGCGGTGAAATGAATGGGCACTGTAACTCAAGATCTTTATGTTGCAAGGGTCGGCCTGCGGGTAATACTTCTGGTTTCATAAGCGTATATAAACCGAGGTAGTTGCATATTATCGGGCGAACCGTATGCTTAATACCCTTGTTGCATAAAAAATCTTACTGACACTTCCTTTTGTAAATCCATTGTGTGACCAGCAACACAATATTTCAATACAAAATAAAGGCCAAAATAAAGGCAGGTTTGAATAAATTCAGCCATTTTTCAGGCTAAACCTCGGCGCACCGACACATAAATCTTGGTTTAATTTAAATATAAACACCGTATCCATGACTGACGAATTGATTGTGCCTTTATTCGTTGAAAATGGTGAAAATGGTGTCTTATTTCCTTATTGACTGATATCCAATAGGTATGTAATAAAATGTTTATTGAAATAATGGAACACGAAACTTCCATTTGGTTCGGAAGCGAAGAAATTATGTTTGCGAAGCCTCGTCATTTTTTATTAGCTTCATCTCCCTCGTATATATTTAATTCGTGGATTATTATGTTTGTTCGTTTGTTAATGACTTGCGCGGATGTTTACTATAATGGATCAGTCTGTGTTTAATAATGTTTGTATAAAAAAATTAATTGATTAACTTAGGTTATTAGAATATTTTTATGTTATTTTAATAAACGATATTACCGGTAGATAAAGAAATATTTTTGGAAGAGCTTCATGGTATGAACAAATTTGTAGCTTAATTTAAATGTAACTCTGGGTTATATTTTTGTACAAAATTAATCCAATTTTTAAAGAAAGGAAAGAACAAATAAAGGAAAATATACTAGGTTGAAAAATTTTATCTCACGACAGCTCAATCTGATAGGATTCAAACCTACATCTCAAAGTTATCCCGATTGAGTGCTATTTTAGTTAAATCACGAAAAGGATACTATCAGGTAGTAATTTTTTCTTTGTTTCGTTCCTTTAGTAACACTAATAGATTAATGTTATTTAAATGGAATAAAACTTTTTTATACCACTGTGGTGGCAAACAAGCATACGTTCACCTGATGGAAAGTGGTAACGGTATGTATAGACATGAGCAGTACCAGGGACATAACAGAGTATATTGTTTCGTTCACAATACCCCCCATGCGTTGCCAATCCTGACGACTAAAGTGTTATTCCTCTCTACCTTGTAAATTCACTGCTATATCCCACTCTTCAAACCACAACACAGCCATGTAAACATAATTGCTTCATAGTAGAAACGCGAATGGGACAGAGGTACCCAAGCAAACGACTTTTGTACAAAGAATCCCTCTGGTTTAAACGGGAAAAAGCTTACGTTATAGTATTCAAAATCATACATGGAATTACAGGGTACGTTCGAAAATACAACACCATTATTTTCAGAAAGGGTATTACATAAGGAGTATTATGGGAAACAAAGTATATTCTATGTTCAGTTTGTTATTCTTAGTATCATAAAAACATACATAACATTTTTTTATACAAATTAGAATGGCAAACAAGCTGATTATGATGACAGCCCACCTGATGGAAAGTGGAAAAACCGTCGCCGTTATATACAAAATCAGTACCATGGACATAAGAAAGATATACTGTTATTTTCATGATACCCCCATGCGTTGCCATTATGAGGACTCAGGTGTTATTCCTCTGTTCAGTAAATTGTTATATCTTACCCTTCAAAAAACACACAACACACTCTCAGATATCAGAATTAATTTAATTATAATACTCTGTTAGGTATTAACTTTAACCTATTTTCTTTTGTTACTTTTCAAAACTAGTTATATATAAACTACTATTTCGTATGTACAATTCTGTACGTATAAACAGTATATAAAATATTCTATGTGCTAAGTTAGGATATAACCAACTCATGTAAAAACATTTCATTCAAATCTGTTCAGTAGTTTTCGAGTGCAAGAGTAACAAACATCCGTTTATCCAATTATCCTTACAAACTTTCTCGTTTATAATAAATTAGTCGAAGATGAATAGAAGAAGAAGAATCGAATGAGAATAGCAACTTTTTCACATTTCAGGGTAATTTAAAATAGTTTCAGTTACGAATACATTAAATCACTTTTTTGAATAAAAACAATTTTCATTTTCATATACTACGAAAAGGTGGGTCGTTAGGCATATGGGGGCATAAAACAGTAACTAACTGAGAGGGTGACCTAGTGGGTGAAATTAGACGCACTGTTGAGATCAAAGAAAGTTGCGGCGCCGCCGGCCATCACTCACTTCTATTCGCATGTGTCCCATTTTATTTTGAACTTTATTACCATACGTATAAGGATAAAGAAAGAAAAAGATTAATTTATAATTTTGTTCGGTTTAGTTATGAAAGTGTAGGTAGCGAGAAAAGTATATAATGGTTAAGGTGTTTGGTAGTTGGTTTTTTCTGTCGAAGATTGATAAATTGATAGCTATTGTTTAATAATTATCCAACTTTTAATTACTGTAACCAGTTTGTAAGTATATATTTTCAGATAAAACACAAAAATTTCCATCTCAAGTCGGTTCAGAACTGTCGGAGTTATGAGGTAACAAATATTAAAAAAAAAAAATACGACCCACTCAAGAGCTTCCTTCTTTTTGAATTCGGCTGTTTACAGCTTCATTTTTCCTCGTACAGTCTTTGGGCAAATAAAATTTAATAAGTCTTTATAAATCTGTTTCGAAATTCTGCTTCTTTTTGTCTTGCTACTATATAATTGGTTAAAAAGATGATTTATGGATCTCGTCCGTGGATGTAGGATCTTATCCACAATATTCGTTTCACTAAAGAAACATCAAGACGTGATTGATTTCTATACTTAATTGAAAACTAGAGTGATTAATTGATGCGAAGTTAAATCTACAGTATGCACACGAGTTTACTTAATATTAATTATAATTATATACTCAGTTAGTTTGGACTAAAATTAACTGGTAAACTACACAGTATATAGAGAACACATGAGTATGACATCCAGAATGCCATATTATTATAGATGATGGTTACTGCTATGTTGTATCAATCGTTAACTGTCCACTGCTGAACATACCCTACCACATAAAAGGAGGTTTTGCCATTAGTTGCCACGCTTGGCAGGCGGGTTGGCAACCGCAGTAAGGCTTTTAGACATGTTTCAAAAGGTACGCTGCTGACCATCCCTCGCCCTCCCTCAGAAATAAAGGAGTGGTTTATTCTATGCCGGGGCACTCACAACAACTGTTACTGCGACACGGTTACTGCTATGCAGGTTATTAATTTTTTTTTAATGAATTATGATTGGTTTTTGTTCTAAATCTGTTTAGTAATTTTTATATGAGGCCCGGACAAAAAATGAGACTGATAAAAGTCACAAGAATTTCACTGCGTGTGTGTAAATTCTGAATGTGAAAATTCTCTGTTTTAATAATGAAAATAAAATTATATTCAAATTTTACTTCAGTTATTTCAATGTATTTATTTTACTAAAATGGATTTTAAAAGGTACGGTCTTTGTTTTATCCATACATCTTTTATAAACATAACACTTTAAGTTGGTTTTAATATTACATTTTTTTTAATGGGTGAAGATGGAATAGTAACCCCCCTGCGCTATCGGTATACACCGACGAGGTTCCAGTGGAAGATGATAGGTGAGAACGAATGCAGGTCAGTTGCCCCAGCATAATGAATTTGACAAGAATTAACCGTGATAGTTTCCAGGAAGAACCGCGTGGAGGCCGGACTGAGAGGGTATATGCTAGCAATGGGGCTATTAGACCTAATTACTAACAATTCCTTTCCCCTCTATTAGATTGGTTTAAATATTATATAAAACTACCAATATCATACAGCAGATACGTAAAACGTTGAACTTTTTATAATCCTTTAATACTGTGTTCTATTAATGGCGCGACCAACTATCAAAAGTAAGCTCTATATTTTCGCCATTTTTACTAGTAATCCTTTGTGTAAAATGTCCAGTTTACTAGTAGAGAGGTACTTCCACTGATACAATTAAAATGGTGTTAAAATGTTTTATTTTGTAGACATTTTAATTTTTTTATGCAACATAGAACGACAAACAAACAAACTGATGGAAAGTGGTGACCGTCGCCTATAGATAGAATAAATCGTCTATGAATAAATATTTCTTTTTAAATAAACTTTATCGTACTGTATTTAATGTGAATATATTAAATATAGATATTAGTATACATGCTGTGTGGTCACGGAATGGGCCATCCCTTCATTTCCTGTGGGTGTCGTAAGAGGCGACCAATGGAATTTAATGGTCGACGGATGGGCAACAGTGTCTTTCTTAAAATATTATCAAAGCCTAATTGCGATTGCCAACCCGTTTGCCAAGCGTTGCAATTACTGACAAAACTTACATTATGGGAAAAGCCTAAGTTCAGCAGTGGACAGTTAATTGCTAATATAATAATAATAATAAATAATTATTCAGTTTATTTTATGCAACTTAGAATGGCAAATTAGCTGAGCCCCTCTGATGGAAAGTGGTAACCGTTGTCTATAGACATGAGTAGTACTATGAACATAATAGAGTATACTGTTTCGCCTATAATACCCCTATGCGTGCCATCCCTGAAGACTTAGGTGTTCATCCTCTGTACCCTGTAAATTCGCTGCTATATCCCACCCCTCAAAACACAGCCATGCAAAAAAAAAAATGCTTCACGGTAGAAACACGAATGAGGTGCCCAAGCAAACGATTTTTGTACAGTCTCTGGTGAGTTCAGTCTTCGATCACATTGTTATCACCCAATAAAAAGCACATGTGCACAAGAACATTCCACTGTCCAACGAATTAGCCAGTATTGAAAATAGCTTACGCTCCTATTTCAACCGAGACGGATCAAATATAGCAGAATTTAGGGAAACCACCGTCCCCCCTAAAAATAATAACCGAGATCCTGGCCACATGTCGACGTAATACCGACGGGCACACGCTCGTAAAAAATAAGAAAAGGACCCCGCAAAATACTCTCTATTACATTCCGGTGTGTGTTGGAAAAATTGGAAATACATTTGTCGGGGAGCGAATTGGACTGCGTATGTTACTATCGAAGTCAGACGCTTTGATATCATTTCTTATCTCGCGTGTGACGTTCTTCGATTACAAATTTGAATCTAAAATTCTTCTCTGCGAATATTTTGGATGTTATCCGTTTTGAAAAGATTAATAGGTCCTAATCACGAGGAAATTGAAAAAAGAAAACGCTTCTTTGCATTCAAATCAAATACTTTTGTATTTGACTTGAAGTGTGCCTTTGCTCTTGTGGAAATTGAGGAAGTGTTTATAGTGGGATGTGACGTGTCTGTATACATGTGTATACGTTGGCACCAAGCCATTAATTCGGGTCGTTTTCTCGTCCTGGTGCGGCAACAATGGCAATAGCTACTCAGAAGACGAGAAAATACCCAAATACGGAGGGATCTTAATGGTTTTATCTTTTCCAGTAGAAACCATAGGCCCATGACACTTGAGACGATTCTAGAATGCCTAAAGAGTTGGAGAAATAATATATATACTCATATTTGTACTATTGTATTGTTGAATTATTTTCAGCCTTATTTTTAACACATAGTTTTTTTTTTAATTTACGCCCAATTTGAAAGTAGTTTCCGTGGAAAGCAATGGACAATAACGATTGATATCCTTTTTAAATAAAAAAAAAAATGGAGTTTAAAATATTCAGCTTTTTGTAAATAAAAATTATTAAGACAGAACACTGGTATCAAATTTAATGATACTCTTATTATAATAATAGACGTAAAAAAATTGAGTATAGTATTACAGCAAATGTATTTGACATTTATTTGTAAATTTAGATGAATATAATAAGACAGAATTAAATTATAAACTTTTAAAATTAATTTATTAATTATTTATTTATTTATTCTTTATTGCACAATAAAACTTTGTACAAGTGGCGAACTTAATGCCATATTGCATTCTCTACCAGCTAACCATTAGGTAAAAACAGAAAGCGTATGAAGGGTATATGTGGTGAATGTTGAATAATTAATAATACCTACTATTTTGAAATGTTATAAATTAATGAAATATTATACAATGTAATAGCATTACAATTTGCCAACGAAATGTAAAAATTAATATGTACTAATATGTTTCAATTGATTAATTGGACTTATGTAATTATTATACTAATACAAAAAAAAAAAACTGAATGCTTTTATATGAGCATAAGGCGAAATGTGTATTATATTATATGTTATATATACATTGTTATTATGTTTAGCTGTATAGTTTTTATCTTAGAACATTCTATAGTTTCCTTTCAGCTTTTCAAAGGAAGGACTGTAAGAGATCCTTCTATGGGATAAATCTGCCATAGTATATTAAATCTTTTTATGCGTCCAATGTAAATTATGTACAATAAAGTTTTTAGAACAATAATAACTATTACTAGTTAAGATTATTTTTACAGATAAGATTTCAAGCAAATAAATTATTATGATTATTAATTTATCAAGTACTTTTTATTTTAATTTTAAATTCAAAAGTCGTTTGCTTGGGTACCTCTGTTCCATTCGTGTTTCAACCGTAAAGCAGTTGTGTTTGTATGGCTGTGTTTCGGTTTGAAGTGTGGGATATGGCGTGAATTTACTGGGTACAGAGGAATAACAGCTAAGTTCTCAGGAATGGCAACGCATGGGGGGTATCATGGGCGAAACAGTATACTCTGTTATGTCCATTGTACTGCTCATGTCTATAGGCGACGGTTACCACTTTCCATCAGGTGGGCCGTCAGCTTGTTTGCCATTGCTAAGTTGTATAAAAAAAAAAAATTAAAATTACATCAAAATTCCTACAGTGATTTCTAAGATTGGCTCGTACAGACAGAAACTATTGTATTATACTCTTACAATCTAAGAATGTCTTCTTGCAAAACTGTCATGTGCACCCAATAAAATAAATAGATAAAATTATATTATTTTATATATTTTCTCCGAAGAGAAAATAGCAAACTCAACGCGTTTGGCTGTCGATGCACCTGCCCTGCACTGTGTACCTATTCATTACGAGCATTCGCTGCAGTAAATATTTCAAATGCAATATCGGTAAGTACTGGTCTAAACTAGATGCAACTGTATTCATTCAAATATTTTTCAATCTTCGTTATTTACGTCTCATTTGACCTCAATGCGGTTGGTTAAAGTTTAGATTTAATTAAAAAATATTTATAAAATTTTTAACGGTTCCAAGTCTTTATATATTAGTTGTCCTTATTGATTTTGTAAATACTCTTTTTAAAACTGAAACAGAACAAGATAGAAAAAATTCGGAGGTTACTATGAGAAAAGATGTTAGTACTTACACTGTACGTCGTTTGAACATTGTCAAACACGGTATACGTCATCAGGTGGTAGTGTTATTTAATAAATAACCTGTTCAGTTGAAAATTATACATAATCTCATTCTTTTAAAATTAAACTACGATCCCTTTTTTTTGGTATGATGTTGATGTATTACTCCGTTGATGACTTTTGTTTTAATGATTAACGTAAATACTACAATGAATAATAACGTAACATATATGTTATGGGTGAACTTGATATTGTTAATTGTAAAATAAAAATATAATTTTTATTGAATTTTATTTTCACCATATTCAAAGATTGTTCATTCACAAACATTAGATCAGTAGGCGTGTATATTTTCAGTTATACATAGATTATAATATACATTTGCAATGAACAGAGATCAAAAGAGAACATTTATATTTTCCAATCGGAATGAATCTCACGATACGCTGCAAAGATCGGTTCTAATAAGTTCTAACAAAAAAAATCTTTCGATTCATTTCATTTGAAGACGCCTTTATATATTCAATATAACTACACCAATACATCAAATACATACAACAAACAAAATATAAATTTTTAAATTGTATTATGAATTTATTTTATTTATTTATTCTTTATTGAACACATTACCAAAAAATGTTTGGTATGAAAGGCGGATTTAATGCGATTTAGAATTCTATACCAGCCAGTTTTGGCAAAATAGAAATGTAATTAAAATAAAATAAATTAAAATAACAAAATTAATTAAAATTAAATTATATTTCTTTTTTTATGTAACTTAGAATAGCAAACTAGCTGAGAGTCCACCTGATGGAAAGTGGTAACCGTCGCATATAGACATGAATAGTACCATAAACATAACAGAGTACACTGTTTCGCCTATAATATCCTTCGTTACCATTCCTAAGGATTAAGTTGTTATTGCTTTTGTACCCTGTAAATTCACTGCCATATCCCACCTATGAAATCGAAACACAGCCATGCAAACACAACTGCTTCACGGTGGTTTAGGAATGAGACAGAGGACTAAGCAAACGACTTTTGTATAAAGTCTCTGATTTATAATGTGTATTTAAAATTAATATCGACGGGGTATACTTAATATATTTGAGGTTTTTTTTAATGGGTGTTAAAGGAATGGTAATCCCGCCTGCGCTATTGGTATACGCTGATGGGGTAACAGTAAGAGGTAATAGGTGAGGATGAAAGCAGGTCAGTCAGTCCATCGTGACGTATTTCACTAGAATTTACTATGATGGTTTCCAGAGGGAACCACGTGGAGGTCGACCTGATGCAAGACTACTTGATATGAATCTGATAGTTTATTAAGAACACGTTTTTTATGTAAGCCTTTCACTGATAAAAGTAGAGTCACGTACAATAATTACGTAAACTCTAAATGCTGCTCCAGACGATGGACATTTTATTTGTAGATATTTTTTTCCTTTATAAACCTCCTTTCTAAATATTAGAGATTTAATAATGAGACGATGGACATTTTATGGAAAGATTGAATATAGAAAAAATATTTGTTTTAATTTATTACACACACACACACACACACACACACACATATATATATATATATATATATATATATATATATATATATATATATATATATATATATATATATATATATATATCCTGAAATGCGAGAAAGAGGAGTGGGGAGGCCATAAGCGCAGGACCCCTTTCTTATGTCCCTAAATATTAGAGATTTAATAATGATTAGACCGAAATTTACGCCCAGGATTGTTTCTAAGTAGGCTTAAAAGTCTGGAAAGATGAGTCGAATATAAGAAAAAATATTTGTTTACGGTAGAAGGTAATATATAGCTACACACACATATATATATATATATATATATATATATATATATATATATATATATATATATATATATATATATATATATATATATATATATATATATATATATATATATAAGCCCAATGGTGGTTACATTAAATATTGGTTATCCAATATCGATAATCTAAATTACGAACCTGAGGGTCTACCATGAAATGTTTTCCGAAATTTCGGAGCCAAACGAAACACAAATTTGATATTAAAATTACATAATAACATGCCGTTTGGAAAAATTTAATATGTTAAAATATCGTTCCTTTGGACTTTTATGATAGGATGAATGATGAACGAAATGTTAAACTCCATTTATTGGTCCGATTTTGGTATAAACAAAAACACGAAATTGAGTCCGAAATTTCGGAATTTCATTTCATGGTAGGCCCGCTGATTTAAATTAATGTAGATGTTTGTCCGGCATGAGCGTTATTAAAGTGGGCGATGACTTCCGTCATCAGTGTCCCCACACAATATATAGATATCGGGGTAGGTAGTCGTATGGGCATATATCGTGAATATTTCACGATATATGCCCATCGTCCGTGTAAGCCATAATACGGAAGGAGCATTCTTAAGGAAATTAGATTATTGCATTAAGTATACTCTGTCCGCTTTAATATCCATACATATGTTTTTTTGCTCTTCTTTATACGACCTCTATAAAGCAGTAGTAGGTATGTACTTATTATTTTAGGTAAATAAAGTTTCGGGTTCAAGTCTTGGTCGAGACAATTTGAGAATTCATTTTTCTAAATTGGCTCAAGTATGGATGCCTTTCGTGTGGTGACAGAAAAGATTACGTTTTACTACTATATTTAATTTCTAGAATACCGTAAAATACAAACAAGGAAATAAAGCATTGTACACTAGTGTAAGAGAATAAGTTGAATACACTAGTGTGAGAGGGATGGGCAGCAGCGTCCCTCTTAAAATATCTCTAAAGTCTAACTGCGGTTGCCAATCCGCGTGCTAAGCATGGCTACTACTGGCAAAACTTCCTAAGGGGGTGGCTTATGTTCAGCAGTGGACACTTAAAGCCTAAAATGATGATGTAAGAGAAAAAAAAATCCTACTAGAATTATAAGTGTGAAAATTTGTGTTGCAAAATGTTTGTGTGTTTATTACTCAATCTCGCTTGAATATTTGGATAGATTTGACTAACATTTGGTATATAGGCCTACCCATATATCCTAACTTAATTTTTATGTACTGATTCATGTAGGCAAAGTATTAGCTGACAGTATGGATGGATCAAGAAAAAAGTATCTTATGTTCTTCTCTATCTCAAATAGGTACTTCGTGTATGTAACATTTTATGACAATTTGTTTACAGATAGACATATAGCTAGATGAATGGATGGATATCATATCAGAAAGAATCATTAAATAAATCATTCAAAGCAATCATTAAATAAACTTATATAATTAAGGTTTATTATATAGAAAGGCCTCTACAGTACTTCGCTTACTTCATCCACATTCACAGTTATAGTGATATTTTTATTTAAAAAATCTATTTACTCCTTTTAAAAACATAGTTGTTGTTATTTACAATAATATAAATTGGACGTTATCTAAAACCATACGTTTCTTGTTATTGTTAGTTGTTTTATAAAATCAAATGATAATTTTATTCGGATATTGTTATTCGATACTATAAAATATACATCACTAACATCGTACACATAAAAAAAAATTATAAAAAAACTGGCCATTTTCCATCAAAAATTACACTTTTGATGGGTAAGTCTTTGTTACCTTATTGTTAAGTTTGGGGTACCATCGATGATGTGCAACATATAATGTTAGAGTGTCGTATAAACTCGATGGAAAGTGAAGAATCCATGCGCCATTTTCACCTAAATAAATAAAATATTGGTCTCGTTAAATATATATTAGCTGAACCTAAATCAGAAATTATCGAACATTTCTGTAAATTATTGATGCCCATTAATTCCTCTCTTTCCTTTCGTAGGTAAAGTAAATAAAATCTTATTTGAGTAAGTAGTTCAGGATACGACAGGACCAATATGCTGGGAGAAGGTCCTTAAAATTTAAAACAAGAAAAAACGTGGTACATGTAAAAAAATTGGCCATTTGGTCCCGGTATAGAATCGGCCACCCCATCCCTTCCCGTGAGTTTGGTAAAAGGCGACTAAGGCAATTTAGTGGTCGAGGAGGCAGTAGCGTTCCTCTTTAAACATCAGCAAAGCTTAACTGTGGTTGTCAATCCTCTTGCCTAGCGTGGCAAATTCTGGCAAAACCCCTAAGAGAGAAGCCTATGTTCAGCAATGACAATGACAGTCAATGACAGTTAACGGTTGTATCATCATCATCATCATATGAAGAAAAAAACTTGTATAATTATAACAAACACGTGTAATGAATTACGTTGGAATGGGCATTTTAATGAGATTTCCACTTATGAGTTTAATAACATCTATTTACAGACGCAAACCCGCGTTGCCTTAATAGCATAACATTCAACAAGATGTTGGAAGTCTGGGGGTCTACCATGAAATAAAATTCCGAATTTTCGGACTTAATTTCGTGTATTCGTTTATACTGAAATCGGCTTAGTAAATGTAGGTAAACATTTTGTTCGTCATAAATTCTACCATAAAAGTTCAAAGGAGTGATATTTTAATATTTTTAAATGGTATTTATTATGTAATTTTAACATCAAATTTGTGTTTCGTTTGACCTCGAAAGTTCGGAAAACATTTTATGGTAGACACTCTTTATGAAAATCCTGGTTGTTAACATTCTTAGTTGCGTTAAAATAAACATTGCAAACATAAAGGTTGAATAAAGATAGTTGTCGTTGTCACACATAAATGGCTATGTGTTACGCCGCATATAATAGAATGAGGATTCCTTAAATGTAAAACGTTCGCTGCCGCTCCGAGAGTCGTTGAAACCCCTATAAAAATGTTAGTTCGCCTTTCATTACATTTCGGAACACCGCTTCGGCTTGCACACACACGAAAATCGACCCTATAGCATTAAATATTCGGTTCACTTTCACATCGTTGCAAGTGATATTTATTTCACCAAATGTCCGATCTATACGTTTTGAATAGCCCGCTTTCGGTGTTTTACTTTGTTTTCTACAACCGTGTTGTGATTGAGATAGTTTTAGATAAACAATCCACAAAGTATTTTCAATATGAAAAACGGTGTAAGTCGCACATTTCTAATTGAATTCCTAATTCGACCCTCTTGAAATAAAATTAATGTCGCAACCAAGTTATTTAGGTGTTCGTGAACTAGCTTACACAGCACTATAACTCCGGGAACTACACATGAAGCTCTGTTATTTCCCTTGACAGTCATATTAGGCAACTTGGGACCAGTGTAATCTGAGCCCTTTTACCCGTTGGTGTTCTTGACGGACATTAGGTGAATGTGTCGTCCAGATAAATTCCGAGGGTTCGTGTGTGACTGGTCGCGATATATGTGATACAAGGGTCCTTTTACCCCGCAGGGCAGTAATTTGCACCTGTACTCGCAGATATTATGTGAGAAATTTTGTGTTACTTGAATACAGGTCATGGGATGGAATGGGATGTGTTTGCTATTCAGTTTTGTTTCTCAACGATTGAAAAGGTGTATACGTTTAATAAATTCAATATAAGTATATACTTTCAATCAGGACCCTGTATATTTTAATAATATATTTGAAATGTCTTACATTTGGTTGAAATTAAAACTGAAAAACAGGATTATGTAACTAATGCCTTTTACTAATATAATATATACATATAATAAAACTGTCGAATGTCTGTAAATAGAAAAGAAAAACCACTAAAAACCAAATCAGGGCGATGTTAGAAGAGGAATAGAACACATCCAGATTTTTTCAAATTTTTTGTTCCTCTGTTTGTTTATACGAGCTAATCTCCGAAACTGTTTGACTGATTTAAATGAAATTTTGCATGGTGGTACCTTATATCCCTGGTCCATATTTTAGATACATTAAATTACGGAAAATTAAAGAGTTCCTGTGGAACAGTTAAAAAACTATAGTAACTTATATAGCTTAGTACACTACCTAACTTAAGTAAAGCCATTTTGACCTAAAGCAAAGAGTGAGAACGACACGACATTTGTTAATTTTGGTTCAGTATTCCCAGACATAACAAATAGGTAGGTAGATACACTGATACATATTAGGGGGAAAGAGATTGTAATAGGGTCAAATAGCTCCATTATATATATATATATATATATATATATATATATATATATATATATATATATGGCTAATTCACACAAATTTGTCAGGATGGGCTAACTGACCTGTTTCATATTCATCTATCATCCTTTATGACATTATACCGATATTCATGGGTGGGGGTGGGGGGCTAATACTATTTCATTATCACCCATAAAAAAACATTGATACATACTAAACAGGAATAACAAATACCACTTGGACAATGTCACGGGGATAATACTTATATATATATATATATATATATATATATATATATATATATATATATATATATATATATATATATATATATATATATATATATATATATATATATATATATATATATATATATATATATACATATGCTAATGCACACAAATTTCTTAGAATTGGAGGGTTTGTTAAGTTATTCAGCTAATTATGACATTATACGATATTCATCATATTCTGGCGCTAATCTTGTTGAGTAAACGTAACGAAACAGTGTTTACGTCATTTAGAAATGTGTAGGTGTTTATTGAATACTAATGCTTACTCTATTAATACTTACAAGTATAACAAAATTGCAAATAATCTTATTAAAATATATCTTTAACAATTATAATTAAATAAATGCCAAATATAAGCGTCTAGACAGTAGTAGGCGGTCGATGTGGGTTTTTGTATATCAAGAAAGGTAGGTAACTGTAAAATGCAACTCTCTATTTTTAGCAATACGTGAACACATTTTTTTTTATACAACTCAGAATGGCTTTAAAACAAATGACGGCCCACCTGATGGAAATGGTATTATTTTCCGTCGCCTATAGACATGAGCAGTACCATGGACATAACAGATTATACTGTTTCACCCATGATACCCCCCATGCGTTGCCATCCCTGAGGACTCAGGTGTTTTTCCTTTGGACAGCAGAGAGATTCACGCCATTCAATCGGATTTAAACCGAAACACAGCCATGCAAACACAACTGCTTCACGGTAGAAACACGAACTATTTTTTTTATTTCAATCGACTTTTAAAAAAAAGTGAGAGAAATAAAAATATGAAATATATATACGTATTTATTTTTAGTAACGCGTACTAAAAGAAACGAAGTATTTGAAAAGTATTAGTTTCAAATACACAGAGATATGAGTTCTTTAAATGCGATAAATTAGCAAATTCTAAATAAATATAGTATTATTTTCCTTCTGTGAGTTCGAACATATGTAATGGAATTTAACAAAAGTAGTTAAAAATTCACCTATTGATAGTATTCCTTGTGTGGTGTAGCTGGAAACACTCGGCTCGGACAGCAGAGAGATGTCGATTCGAATCGGATTTAGAAATCGGATTGAACTTTTCGAAGGTAGATTTTTCAAACTATTTTTTTTATTTCAGTTTCGCAGTACAATAAAAAAAAGTAACAGACAAAAGGAAACAAATTATTTATTTATTTATGTGATTGAAACTGACACTTAATATTGATCGTTATACATACATATAAATATATTAAGCGTCATGTAATATTTCTATTTAATTGCCATAATAAAAAAAAGAAACATACAAAAAGTAAACAATTATGTTACTTTTATTAAATAAACGAACATTTATTAAAGGAAATAAACTACCACTTAAATTCTATGTCCAAACTTCACAAGTACGAGTGAAAAACTCAGTATCACAAGACAATCATCTTATTATATCCTGCATAAATGTACAAAGCGTTATGTTATATAAGGCAGCATAATGAAAACGGACCATGCATAAAAATAAACGAATATGTTATATTTATTAAAGCATATACATTATCACTTAAATTCGAAGTTTAAACTTCACAAGCACGAGTAATAAATCTAAACTCTGTGTCACAAGACATTCATCTCATTACATCCTGCATAAAGATACAAAGCGTCATGTAATATAAGGTGGCATAATGAAAACGGAACATGCATAAAAATAAACGAATATGTTATATTTATTAAAGCAAATAAATTGTCACTTAAATTTGATGTCCAAAATTCACAAGCACAAGTGATAATCTAAACTCAGTGTCACAAGACACTCATCACATCACATCCTGCATAAAGATACAAAGCGTCATGTAATATAAGGCGGCATAATGAAAACGGAACATGCATAAAAATAAACGAACATGTTACCTTTATTAAAGCAAATAAACCACCACTTAAATTCGATATCCAAACTCTACAAGCGCCAGTGATAATCTAAACTCGGAGCCACAATTTCATTCATTATTAACCTTCCGACGGGTACGTGCCCAAACGTCACATAGCTTGACATAGGTCTCGGGGACCCTAATTTGAAAGTGAGACTGTTAAACTTCAAAGGTGGGCAAATTGTAGCCCACACGTCGCCTGCCTTTACTCGGAACGTGGAAGATATAAATTCTTTCACGTACTGTTAACGAGTGTTTATTGGGTGTGTTTTTATAAAGAGAAATGGACAAGTGTTTGTTAGATCTGACTAGGGGTTCCGCTTAGATTATTGATAATCTTTTACTTTATTTATAATCATCTTATTCATATTGTATAACTGTAAATAAACGACCACTTTACATGAGAGATATTTAAGAAAAAAATATATGAGGAAATAGATTTACCAGAGGGAGACTTTGTACAAAAGTCGATTGCTTGAGTACCTCTGTCCCATTCGTGTTTTAACCGTGAAGCAATTTTGTTTATATGGCTGTGTTTCGGTGTGAAGGGTGGGATATGGCGTGAATTTACTGGGTACAGAGGAATAACACCTGAGTCCTCAGGAATGGCAACGCATGGGGGTATCATGAGCGAAACAGTATACTCTGTTATGTCCATGGTACTGCTCATGTATATAGGCGACGGTTACCACTTTCCATCAGGTGGGCTATCAGTTATAATCAGCTTGTTTGCCATTCTAAGTTGTATAAAAAAATGAATGCGTGCTAAAATCCATGCGTACGAAGTAGCGGGCAAAAAGTTAGTATAATATCATATAAAATCAAAAGGATATACAATATAATTATAATAATTGGCTATTTTTATATTTTATGTAGGTATGTCTGTTTGTTAATTACCAGAAAATGGTTAAAAAGATTTCAATGAATATTCACAACTAACCAATCTAACCTAAAAGCTGCAATTCGTTTTCTCAGAATTAGTCGAATTATCATAAGAAGGCGTTAAACCTGGACTGTTTCATTCTATGATATCACGTACAACATAGAGATCTTGGGATAGACAAACATACTTCGACCGCATACTCGATCAAGTCAGTCTCCACGGGATCTTTTCGGAAGACATCGTTAATTCCTGGTGAATAGTCACGATGGGTTAACTGACCTGATTTTGTCCTCACCTACATATATCTTTTCTGGACGTCCTGCCAGCGGTAACACAGTAACACAGGCGGAGTTGCCATAAAATTTTCATCTTTAAAAAAAAATTAGGACCTTAGAATATGTAATTTTGCACAGATATACCTTTTAGAACGTATACAACAATTTACCAACATTTCTCATGGGAATGAGGACTAAACCAATCCGCGCTGGCAAAACCGCAGGAAATACCTAGTAGCAAATAAAGAAACAAAAGTAAATAGATACCAATCAAGTGAATGTCCCAACTTGTGCGATAAAGTGATTCATATCAAACACTTTAATGCGTATTACAAAGTTTTCCAATAACCACATACAACGGCATCGTGCGGCCGTGGGACGTGGTCAAAGAGTATTACATTCTATTAGTAGAGAAGGGACAAATGGGACACAATTAAATTTTACCCGACCACGGTAAAACGAGGGCGTTTGGTTTTGATGCTGAAATAATATTGGAAGTAATATTTGTCTTCAAAAACGAGAACTATAGACAATATTTATTGTAGGTAAGCATAGTGGAGTTTTATGTTAATTTTTAATTTCTGGGTAAAATACTTTGAAGAATTCTTTCTTCATTCATGCATTCATGTCTATGTGCATGAATGAAGGTCGATATTTTCCATCAAGTAGGTAGTCAGCTTGTTTGCTATATTCTGTGTATCACAAAAAATACTTAGGAATTGATAGTTTTACTAATAGCATAAAATTGAAACAATTATTTATTATCTCATACAAATTTGTATGAGAAATAGCCATAGATTATATTATCTATAAAGTGAAAGTTAGATTGGGTATAGGAATATTATTTTTATATATTTTTGATTAAGACCTATTACAGGATTTTTATCATGTAAAAATTTGTTTTATTGCCATTTTTTTATGTTTGTACGTTTATCTACACTTAAATGGTTGAACGAGTTTGAATGAAATCCGGCACATGAGTAGATTATATCTCAACACACAGGATACTAATGCACGCGATCAAAGCCGCGAGATATAACTAGTATTACAAATGTGATGGTTTGTAAAATTGTTTTTGTTTGTTACTCAATCACGTTTAAATGTTTGGACGAATTTTAGTGAAATTTAGTTGACGAGAAAGTTATATCATAATTTAACAGATAGAAATATATTATATTCTATCTTGATTCACGTGAGAAAAGCTGCGAGAAACATATTTATATTTAAAAAATATATAAAAAAGTTGATTTATTTCCTCTACGGAATCCCTAAAACTGTCTGGATATATTCCGTTGATTTTTTCTGTCAGGAACATATTTAGACAATAAAATGAAAGTGCGTATGTATCGAAGTCTATACCTTTCCTCGGAAACTTTGTTCATATTTGTCTTAAGTACATGTTGAATTTTATATTGTCTTAGTTCTTCCATTTATTACATGAATAAATGTATTGGAGTAACAATTTTGGGTTTACTTAGGGGTGGGATATGGCGTGAATTTACTGGGTACAGAGGAATAACACCTGAGTCCTCAGGAATGGCAACGCATGGGGGGTATTATGGACGAAACAGTATACTCTGTTATGTCCATGGTACTGCTCATGTCTATAGGCGACGGTTACCACTTTCCATTAGGTGGGCCGTCAACTTGGTTGCCATTTTAAGTTGTATAAAAAAAAAAACTTAAAATTTCTTCAACATAAGTGTTACTTTCTTTAAGTATTTTTTAGCATGTACAACCATGTGCGAATTCCGCATTTCTCTTACGAAACTGATCACAAAATGATTTTACAATTATACTGATTTTAAGTATAATTAATTTGATGTAATTACAAGACACATGAATCCAGTTCAGATTTTTTATTAGGAGAGAGAGAGAACTATTCTTCTAACGCTTGCTATTTATCTAATTATTATACATATATGTATGTATATAACCGGTTTTATATTTGCTCGACATCATGACACATCGTTTTATATGATGTGCATGTAATTAATAGAATAATAACTTTGTTAAATTATTAATATTGATAATTATGTAAATTATTTTTATTCCTTCTTATTAATGATAGTTAATTAAAAACAAGTCGAGAGATGCTACAATTATTCATTTAACAAATATGTAAAGTATGTAAAAAGAATTATAGACACGTGATAATCTATTTTGCCGCTCAAAATTATTAACCCCTTATTAATAAAAACTAAAACGTCCTACAAATTTATTAGATTGTTTTGTCGCTGCCTTTTAAATTGAGAAAGTGGTGCAAAAGAAAGGACAAAACAATGCAACAGCTAAAATAGGTTTATAAGAGGTTTGATGTTTTATGAATAATATTTTTTTTTATTTATTTATTAGAACAACCTACAATATTATTATGGACTATGATTACAGTTTTTATCTCATGCAATAGTATTAGTATTAGCTTAATTACTGGTTACCACGGCATGCATTAATTTTCTAGAAGAAAAAGAACGTTTTATAATTTATTTACTTTAGCCAAAATAACATAAAAATATGGCGTGTATAAATATATAGGTACGCTTGAATATACGTTTATTCACTTCATATTGAACGGATTGATTATTTATTTTATTTTTAATAATATGAACGGTTGATTTAAATGTATTGAATTTTGCAAATATGTCACACACGCGCACGCACATATACATGCATATTACACACACACACACACACACACACACACACACACACACACACACACACACACACACACACACACACACACACACGTGCGGACACACGTTAATGCAGCTATCGCACACACACACACACACACACACACACACACACACACACACACACACACACACACACACACACACACACACACACACACACACACACACACACACACACACACACACACACACACACACACACACACACACACACACACTTTACACACACACTCTTACCACAATCTTAAGTGATCTTGGCGCCTTAACGGTTTAGAAAAATCGTCAAATTGAGAACTTCCTTTTTTGGATTGGCAATAAAAATAACAGTGACTTGACAATAACAAAACAGTGTTTCCGTGTTGTTGGAAGGTGTCATCTCGCCGCCCCCGCGTTGACTCACTACGATCGCGAGTGCGCATGCGTGATCTCATCACACTATACATGGCACCGGCTGCTTTACATGTTTTAATTTTATAATATACATATATATAATATATAAATTATAGAAGTTTGTTCAACTATACGACCTTGGTGGGGTGTAGTGGTTTAATACACCGTTTTATCTTTTAATGGTCGCGTGTTCGAATCCCGCGCAATACTAACATACTCGTATGTATGCATGAAAAGGTCTGTTTGTATTGGTCTTCTACTCGTAAGTGTAATAGGTATCAATGTATGTAATTATAAAAATCCAGAATTTTTATCACTATGTGCGTTTTAGACAACTGAGATTGTGTTCCAGAACAAAAAAAAATCCCGTGTATTCCCGGCATAGAATAGTGGCGTATTTATCTCCATGGGTGTTTTGAAAGGCGACTAAGGGCTGGTGAGGGATGGGCAGCAGCATCCCTCTTAAAACATCTCTAAAGCCTAACTGCGGTTGCTAATCCGCTTGCCAAGTGTGGCAACTACTGGCAAAATCTTCCTGTTCAGCAGTGGACAGTTAAAAGCTGATATGATGACAAAAAACAACTTCAATTGTAGCTAATCCAGTTAGTTCGATTTAAAAACTAATCTACTAAAAATCTAAATCAGTCTACAACTGACGGACTTATGAGGTAACAAACAAAAAAAAAACAGTTGAATTTAGAACCTCCTTCTTTTTGAAGTAGTTTGATAAAATCACATTCTGGATCAATGCATATAAGATTATTATATGACGCTTGAAAAAATGTAGGTTAACATGGTCATATTTTAAGAGAGTTTTAATAAAGTGAATGGTTTAAATTAACACCCTATTAGGGTTAATTGTGCATAACTTTATGTTATCCCGACAATGTTCATCACGTTGACCAGAAGTAAAGGCACTAGGGTGATATCCTAATAGATTATTCATTCATCATCGCGTCCTACAGAAAAAGGGATGGCTCTATGAGCCCTTAGGGAAATATGAAGAGATTTACAGCTTTTACTCAACGGAGATATGACCTATCACATCAGGCGCGGTGCAAATAACTTCACAACTTTTTTTTTATTATTATAGGCCAGCGTCGTTTTGTTTATTAAAACTTTTTAATGTTGCCAATATGGGAGGCGGTGATATTTTTTATTTTTAAAACTGAAATGTTACACTCGGAACGACTGTGTCATGGATATGAATGCCTAATTCATTTTTTAGTTTGTTATGTTTCGCTTTGTAATAAATATTTATATTTTGCGATATGTTTTGAAATAGAGGAGAATATGGGCATCGGTATAGACTGATAAATAAAAAGACTTAAAAATGTATCTATTAATATCCCACTAATGGGTATGAGAATAAAGGCTTTTTTTATACAACTTAGAATGGCAAACAAGCTGACGGCCCACCTGATGGAAAGTGGAAAGCGTCGCTTATAGACATGAGCAGTACCATGGACATAACAGAGTATACTGATTCGCCCATGATACCCCCCATGCGTTGCCATTCCTAAGGACTCAGATGTTATTCCTCTGTACCCAGTAAATTCACGCCATATCCCACCCTTCAAACCGAAACCGACCTTCACAGCCATGCAAACACAACTGCTTCACGGTTGAAACACGAATGGGACAAAGGTACCCAAGCAATCGACTTTTATACAAAGTCTCCTTCTGGCTAAAGGCTAAAGTTTTATTTATTCTTATGGTATGGGTCTCTCCTAATAGTCATCATCATTTTCCTACGCTTATCCCAATTATTTATTTGGGGTCATTGTAATGTGTTTTTCTCTTCCTATATATATTCTTCTCTATTCGCAGTCATTTCTGCATTCACTCTCGTTCTGGTCATATCATCCTTTCACACAGTCCATCCATATCTTTTTAGGTCTTCCTCTGTTGTTATAGTCATCCACATTCATATTTAGTACTTTTTTTAAAATTCAGCACGATGGTATCCATGTGGAGGTCAACTTAACGGGGTATATTGCTAAAAATGGAACTGGTAGTTCGTATTACTAACAATCCCTCCTCCGCCACCCAGTCGGAGATCGTCCAACACTGCGTTTGCTTGTACGGGGTCGTAGCGATATGGGAAAGAACAATGTTTACCTATCCAGCTAGTAGGTTTGTAAAACAATAACAACATGTTACAAATCAAATAACGATTTTTTATTATTTAATTCATATATGACTCAATATTCTACATCAAATCTAAATGCTATCGCAATAAGGTTCAAAATTCTCCACGTTTTCGTCATAATGAACGTATAGTGCCGAGCGGAAACAGAACGTAAACAAAGAAAACTGGAACTCAACAGCAATAAGGCTCACTACGTACGAAATGCAGCTCGCTGTGTATCGATTTTATTAGGCACACGTCTCATATTATTTACAGACAAGTCGCTGATCCCGAGCAACGGTATACACCTCCAACTCTAGAGTGTATTTACCAAAAGCGTATTCATATTAGATTTCCGAGCACCCAATGCCAGCGTATCGGCTCTGTCACCGATACATTCGGATACTTTATACGAGTTGCTAGTAGTACGCTCGCCGCGACACGCGCCCGGAAGACTGTCAAATAAATACGAGCTGAAATATATCTGCTGTCGCGTGCTGTGATCCTGGTATATACGTGTTGTAGCAAGGATGAATTTTTGTTTGGTTTTTGTGCTGTTTGGTTATTTTTTCGCTTGGAGCGCGGGCATGTTGTATCGGCGGGATTCGGATAATGTACTCAAGCCCGGTGAGAATTAATTTGTTCTTTAATCGAATCGAATAAAAAAAGGATAAAAATAATTAGATTTTTTTTTTGTACTTATGATATATGTGGTATTCGTTAATTTTGTATTTTGAGTATTATTTATTAATCAAAAGTTGGTTTCATACAAATTTTGCAAAGGTTAAAATTGATTTTCTTTTGTTTAAATTATACTTTAGTATTTTTTTTCTACAATTTTGTTATTATTTTATTATATATTAATTTTATATGTGTTAAGAAGCTTTATACGTAATTAAATAAAAAATATACTATTGCATGCATACATTCTAACCCAATCTGTAATATACAATGTGAAAAAACGATTGATCGATATTTATATTGAAAAATTCTCAGACAGGACTCGATGCAATAAATTTTCTTTATTTCTCGTTATTCGAGTTTGGAATGTTTATGAACAAAATTAATAAATAAACTATGAACTAAAATACAAAGATAAAGTAAGTTATTGGAAGTACGATATTAGGTCTCCATTTTTATTTCCTACTAGATAACCTTGGGTAAAATGAACGTTGATTTATTAATAATAACTTTATTTATTGATTAGTTTCATTTTACGACTTCGAGTGACTGGATTAATATATGTTAATTGATCCAGATAAGAATCAGCCTCTGTATTTTTTCATTTCAAATAGTGCTTACGAGTATGTATCGAATTTTATGAGAATTGCTTAAGTTTTTTACGCGCTAAGAGGCAACAAACACATGTAAAAGTTATTACTTCAATACAAATGTGGATATTTCCAACACATTAATATTTGTTTCAAAAATTTTGAATAATATTGCGAAAAGTTGCAATTTGCATTTAATTTGAAGATGTATCTTGTAGACTACATCGCAGTAGCCTTGACGTTTATGCAGTTGGTGCCTACACAGGCGCAACAGCGGTGCACTTTCGAATATACATATTTGTACTATCAAAGGTCGTTATATTTTTTTTTTATGCAACTTAGAATGACAAACTGACGGCCCACTTGATGGAAAGTGGTAACCGTCGCCTATAGACATGAACAGTACCACCATCATCATTTCAGCCGTTAACTGTCCACTGCTGATGATAAGCCTTCCCCATAATGGGAGCCTTGCCAATAGTTGCCATTCAAATGGGTTGGCAACTGCAGTTAGGTTTTTAGAGATATTTTAAGAGGGACGCTGTATCCTTCTAGTTCTCTTAGCCGCCTCTTACGATTCCCATGGGGATGGAAGGGGTGAACTATTCTATGACCGTGATATAACAGAGTATACCGTATATGATATCTATAGATATGCTCCCAAGGGCGAGGCCTATGTTCAGCAGTGGACAGTTAACGGGTGACATCATTATCAATATTTATGTCGAAGAATTCATAATGAGATGACGAATAGATGTGTATTAAAATCACCATTCCGTGGCACCTGTTCTGAGCCACCTGTATTCATTGATTCAATACAGTCCTACACTGCGTTTGCCTGTACAGGGTCGCCACTATTAACTTTTTTCTATTTATTTATTTATTTTTACTTTCTTGTATACAAAATTTACATTGTTTTAATTTATATAAAATAAAGATGTACAACAGGCGAGCTTAACTCTGTAAGAGTTCTCTTCCTGACTTAAACCTTGAGCAGACTGGTACATGAATCACCTATAAATACCAGTAAATAATAATCTATTTTTGTTTTAATATAATAATCATTTTGTCGTTATTTACATATTATGAAGATATTGCCAAGCTGCTTAAATTAATTATGTGGTATTTGTCGCTTGATCTTCTATGGATCTCAAAAAATATACGTTCCTAATATGTTGTAAATCTATAACTAATATTATAAATCCGAAAATGACACTACTTGTCACTACTTTACCTCTAAATCGCTGACTCGATATTAATACATTTTAGTATATAGACAGATGGGACTCTAGAGACGGTTATAGGCTACCTTTTCTCCTGGTCAACGAACACATCGCAGTTACGCGGACGAAGTCGTGAGTTAAAGCTAGTAATTTTATATTAGGTACATTTGTGCTGTGTGCGATGACCTTTACTTGTGAGTTCATCCACAACTTCAAGTTAACGTGGTGACACTATCATGCAGGTATTTATCATGTCAATAATAAATTATTTTAATAGTTTAGCTGTGAACTCATTGTATATCGGATATTACCAGAAGGAGAGTTTGTACAAAAGTCGATTGCTTGGGTACCTCTGTCCCATTCGTGTTTCAACCGTGAAGCAGTTGTGTTTGCATAGCTGTGTTTCGGTTTGAAGGGTAGGATATGGCGTGAATTTACTGGGTACAGAGGAATAACACCTGAGTCCTCAGGAATGGCAACGCATGGGGGGTATCCTGGACGAAATAGTATATTATGTTATGTCCATGGTACTGCTCATGTCTATAGGCGACGGTTACCACTTTCTATCAGGTGGGCCGTCAGCTTGTTTGCCATTCTAAGTTGTATAAAAAAAATCGGATATAGTAAATTTATAAAACGAAGTAGTTTAAAGACGGTAACACGAGCAGCTAGTGAAAGTAGAAATATAACTTTCATATAAAAGTTTACCGTTCATATCAACATAAAATTGTCATTATTTTTAATCGATTTCAAAAAAGAGGGGCGTTCTCATTTCGGTTGTATACTTTTTAGAGAGTGCATTAAGTATGTATATGTAGTCCGGAAAAAATATGGGGACATAGAAAGTATGGTTAATTTTACTAAAAGAAAATATTGATTTGGTGTTAATACATAATATATAGATTTATGTTTCTTAAATCGATGATTAGTAGTACCTATGTTTATGCAAATAAATGATTGACTTGACTTAACTTTAAAACGACTGCATTTAGAGATTTATTAAAACTTAGAAAAAAATTGTAAAAGCAATTTGAAGTGACGGAAAAAAGGTGTCAAAAATTTAAAAAGGAATATTATATAATGTTACGTATTTTTGTCAATTCAAACCGATTTGATGATTATTTTTATTATGCAATTGATAGTTTTTATTCATGTGTAAAACGTTAACAATAATATTAACCTTTGTAGAAATATTAAATTAATATTTCTTTTTATCACTAAGTAGAAAAAAACGTCAATTTAAAATAACCTATCGTAAAAGTTTTTTTCAGAAAGATGCTCGTTCCATAGACAAATCAAATAGATGAAAATCTTTTATTTTTACCTCATATTTTAAACATATTTTTATACTTTTAAAATATAGGGTAGTGTAACCGCTTTCATGTGTGCGTGTACCTTACATAATCCTCAACGTTAGGGTTGCCACGTTAAAATTTTAACGATTTTTAAATTCATGCAGGATATTAACATTTGTAATCTGAACAGTTGAGTGGAGAATATTTCAAGTTTTTTTTTTCATACATAAAGAAATTGATTTCTTTCTATTATTCGTTTATTAAATAAAATTTTATTTATTCTTCACAATGTATTTATAGGATGGAAATATGTAAAGTTTCTAAGGGTGACAATAATTTTTACATGTATTTTTTTGAGTCAATTTATTGTTTATAATCTAATAATGGTAGGTAAAATAGTCATATACATAAGTGTCAAAACATTTCCTTTATTTACAATTAATTATTTTAATTTTTCGGTGTTTAATCTTAATATTTAAAAATTCTGTGTTGTGATGTTAGATCATATTAATCTTCGAAATCTTTTAATCAATTTTGTAAACATTTTGTAATTACTCCAACTTGAGAGATAGAATATTTTTTATCCCAATAAGATTAATTTATAGGTAATACATCGTTTTCCGTGTAGTAATCTAATAAAATAACTGGTTATATCAGAACATATGACGCATAGGTAACAACCCTAGTTTGTGCCATTTTTCATTATTTTAAATCCAGCGGCAAAAACACTGGAGTGTACTTGATGGAGCGTACGATTGTGCAGTAAGTGGCACTCGGTCGGCCGATGTAGCCTTGTGCCGGCGGCGGGCCACGGTCAAGAGTTGGCAAGGAGTGGTTCTTATGTAACCAATTAACAATGTTATGCTGATAGTTGTTCTCATATCAGGTGTTAATAAGTACACATTACTTCGCAAAAAAGCGATTTCAAGCGTGAATGATTATATATAATATATTATATAGATTATAATAATGATTGTATTTAAATTAATGTTCAGAGTTTAATGTGACGCGATTACAGATATATAGTATTTATATACCTGATTTTTATTTATTTTTTACTTTTCTTTAAGTTCCAGACACGAATTTCTTATTAATTCTTTAATTTCCCGTGTGGTTCCGGTATAGAATAGGTCACCCCTTCTTTTCCGTGGGCGTCGTAAGGAGTGGCTAAGGAAACTTTGTGGTCGAAGCATTGGCAGCAACGTCTCATTTAAAACGTGACCAAAGCCAAACTGTGGTTACCAACCCGCCTGCCAAGCGCGGAAACTACTGGCAAACTTCGGGATTCGATTTCCGTTATGGACAATTTAATAGGAATCCTTGGCAGAGAAATAAAATCTAAGTTCGAGTCTGAGCGGTTGGAATATAATCATTAATGACTTACTAGAGGGAGATTTTGTATAAAAGTCGATTGTTTTGGTACCTCAGTCCCATTCGTGTTTCAACCGTGAAGCAGTTGTGTTTGCATGGCTGTGTTTCGGTTTAAAGGGTGGGATATGGCGTGAATTTACAGGGTACAGAGGAATATCATCTGAGTCCTCAGGAATGGCAACGCATGGGGGGTATCATGGGCGAAACAGTATACTCTGTTATGTCCATGGTACTGCTCATGTTTATAGGTGACGGTTACTACTTTCCATCAGGTGGACTGTCAGCTTGTTTGCCATTCTAAGTTGTATAAAAAAAAAAAAAATTTTTTTGGAGTAACTATTGAATATTTCTTAATAATCTATTAATGTTTTACATCTCGGCACAAGTTTCTCTCCATAAAGAGAATATAGTCTATTACTATTGTGTAGATTAGACGGCTTGATATAGTTTTATTTTGGAATTGCGTTTTTTTGCGCTTGTGATTTGCGCTTTCCCTTATATATCTCCTAAGACATTGTGGAGATAAAAATTGTTTTTATTCTTAATCTGTCAGATTAAAAAAAATATTTCGAAGGTATTTGAACTGCTAAAAGTATTATTTCTGTTACAAAGTGGCCAGACATTTTATTATTACTATTTCATTAACAATGTAAGTATATTGTGTCGAAAATTCATTAGCATAATGTAAATCTACAGTAAAATAATAGAGAAATAACATTTAAAATTAAAATAACATCAGTAATTTCTATATTAGAAGCAGAAATTTATCTATTTGTATTATGAATATGGGTATTTTTATAAAGATTACCTAGACATGTAATGAAAGCATAATTTATTTATCCAAATGTGTGTGTTTTATTAAAAAAAAGAGTGATATTAAAAAATCCTTATATAGTATATATTATATATTAATAATTATTATAAATTTATTAATTTCAATTAAATTCATTTTAAATAAATAAAGTGTAATTTAATATGCAGCTGTCTTAATATTTCAAATTCAGTTAGACAATAAATACTTACTGACATCAAAAAATTATGATATTATTGAAAATAAATGTATTTTATGTAATTTTTTTAATTATATAAGAAATATAGTGTTGCTGTTATTCGAGAGTAACGCTCTCTGATATTACTGATTATTTGATTACAATTATTTTGTTTAATTCCGCTACCATTAGTAATCGTGCTTCTGCCAACATTCAAATATTAATTATTGTTCTTAATAACAGAACACAACCTTCCATATTAGCTATCTATCTTCGACTGCAATTCTGTCCACGCGCGTTCTGCGATATGTCCTTCACCTCTACAGGAGGCATTTTCAGGCAAATTAATAGATTGCTACTCGCGGAAAACCAACCTATTCAAAATAAAACCTAGTTCAGTAAAATAAGTAAAAATAATACCCTCCACTATCAACAATTAATTATAGTATACCCAGACTATAAACGTTAATTATCTTTTTTTTTATACAATTTAGAATCGCAAACAAGCTGACGGCCCACCTGATGGAAAGTGGCAAACGTCGCCTATAGACATGAGTAGTATCATAGACATAACAGAGTATACTGTTTCGCCCATGATACCACCCATGCGTTGCCATTCCTGAGGACTCGGGTGTTATTTCTCTGTACCCTACAAACTCATGCCATATCCCACCGTTCAACCGAAACACAGCCATGCAAACATAACTGCTTCACGGTAGAAACATGAATGGGACAAAGGTACCCAAGCAATCGACTTTTGTGCAAAGTCTCCCTCTGGTAATACCTATAGTTATGATCAGCACCATAAATGTCATTAAATACACTGTGATGCTCTAATATCACCGACGTCACAGCATATCGTGGGCTTATGATTTCATGAGGACTAAGATGTTATATCTCTGTAGAAAAATTATTATATTTTTCTTTTTATACATATTTTTTTAACGCCTTTCAACTGAAGCATAGCTAAGCAAGGATATTTGTTTAGCGTAAAAGTACGAATAGGGCAGAGGTGCACATGCAAACGAGCTTCGTACGAAGTCTTCCTTTGGTAATTTTGTAAGTCGATCAATGTTTTTTTTATTGTTCCAGATCTATTACCAATATCATCGACAGTGATGCCGCTGCCATATTACTCTATATATGGATACGAAAAGAAAATACTTCGAGAAAAATATAAGAAACGACCACTGGGGAAAATATCGCTAGTCACGAAAGAGCCTAAATAAAAAAAAAAAATATAGATTTATTATATATCATGACTGTACCTAAATAAGTTATCAGCATTAAAATATTTTGAATAAAGTTTTATATGTTGTAAAATGATGACTTCAGTTATTTATTGTCTACTTCTATGAAATGAAATGCAATACTAAATTTTTGGGCCCAATTTCATAATTTTATTGGGAAATAGACTCAGTAAATGGAATAACATTTCTTTCGTCATAAATCCTACCAATAGTCTAAAGATATTTTAACATATTTAAAATTTTTAGAGTATATGTATTATGTAATTTTAACATCAAATTTGTGTTTCGTTTGGCCCTGAAACTTCGGTAAATACTTCATGGTAGGCTTTCTGCACCTTATATGCTTCGCTAATGGACAAGAAACAGTTCTGAACCATCTCCATTTGTATTCTTGCAATGACATTTAAAATTGACTCTACGAGGTCGTTACCAGATAGTCTATAGTCAAGTGTAGGACAAAAAAATCATTATTTTGCGTTAGCTGCCAGTTCATCAAGCCATATAACTGAACTGATGGCATTTCAGCTTATATATTCTTTGTATTTTATCAGCAGCGAAGCTACTACAGTTCGCTGAGAAATTTGAAGCTTGTAATTATTTATGTCAGTTTTACTCGCGTTTTGAATTTATGGATGCGCGATTAATTTCGAATTCAATAGGACCTCTTATTCATGAGCGTGGTTCACACCTGTATCGCGAGCAGAACTGCACTATCAGCGCGCTGTTTGTCGCTGCGTGTTATTGGTGATGGGGGTAGTGGTGGTGGGGTCAATTATACAGACGGGTTTGATTTGAAGTCGTCGTATATCTTGTGGTGTATCATCGAATTTAACACTTGAGTAAGGCCTACATAGATAATTACAATACAGTATGATTCACGATATTTATTATTCAGCAATTAGAAGCTAGTTCATACGGTTATGAGTGTAAGATCGTCATATTATACTAGCTGTTTACCGCGGCTATTTTCGCGTCAAGCAATATATAAATTATTTTATAAGTTACGTTTTTTTTTATGGCTGATAATGGAATGGTAACTCCGTGCGCGCTATCAGTATGCACTGGCGGGGCACTAGTGAGGGATGATAGATGAGGATGAAGCAGGTCAGTTAGCCCAATTGGGTTAACTGACTTGCTTCATCGTAATTGGGGGAAAGGGATTGTTAGTAATAGGGTCTAGCTGATCCATTGCCATACAATATCAAGATCGATCTCCACGTGGTTCCCCTTGGAAACCATCGTGGTTAATTCTAGTGGAATTCGTCATGATGTGCTGACTGACCTGCTTTCATTCTCACCTGTCACCTCTGACTGGTGCCCGCCAGCGTATACTGATAGCGCAGATAGGGTTACCATTCCATTATCACCCATTAAAAAAAAAAACTTACATGTAATTAGATCGAAAAAGCTCGACTAGATTCAGAATCAATTCAAGAACCTTAGTCATGTGATTATGACACGAGCACGAGCATGCAATAAAACGCTTATAAACCTAAGACTATACTGTAAACGTATATTCTGTTAGTTTGAAATATTATTTAGCATTTAATTTATATTTAAATGAAAAACAACACAGACTACAAAGGCATTACAAAGGATCTTCAAACTCACTTTTGTAGACGCCTTTCCATTCCTTTAACGTACCTATTTAAATTATTAGATTCGACATTTATATTTTATCCAGTTTATTTATAGTATATCCGTAAAAATATTTTTCTTTATTAGAGTTTATCACTATTACCTTTTGTTTTTTTTTAATGCATGATAATGGACTGGTAACTCCCCTTGCGCTATCGGTGTACACTGGCGGAGCACCAATTAGGAATCATAGGTGAGGATGAGTCATGTGGGCCCATCGTGACGAATTCAGCAATAAATCAAACATGATGGTTTCCAGGGGACGAGCGTGAAAGTCGACCTGATAGGGTAAATTGATAGCAATAGGGATGCTAACTCCCATTAGTAACAATCCTTACTCCTCCCACTACCTTCTGTTAAGTAAACTCTTACCATTACGAGCAGGTCTTTGCTCCGTTAAGAATAGCTATTTCTATAATGTCCAAATTATTATATCTAAGGTGAGGGGAAAGGGATTGTTAGTAATGGATACTGAGAATCCCATTGCTAGCAATATATCCATCCAGGTCGACCTCCTCGCGGTTCCCTCTGGAAACTATCATGGTTAATTCCTGATGAATTTATCATGATGGGCTAACTGGCCTGTTTTCATTCTCATCTATCACCCTTCACTGGTGCTCCGCCAGCGTATCCCGTTAGCGCAGGCGGGGCTACCATACCATTTTCACCCATCAAAAAAAATATACCTAAGGTTAAGATGACATTATAAAAAAAAAATGCTCCGAATTGGCAAGTTAGCGTAAAGAAATAAAGAAATGCAATACGTCATAGTATTTCCTTTAGTTAAATGGCGATCCAAAGGCTGGTCTGGCTATTTTGCAAAGTGCAAAACAAGCTTCGTTGCACTAAGGGAATTGCTGCCAAAGTATTGGGCAGTTTACTACCATATTTACTGGAAAAAATATTATTTATTTACTTTATATATATAAAGGTATGGGTATTATACGTAATGTAAAATACGTAATACGTATGAAGTAAAAAAAGCGGTCTTATCACGAAAGCAATCTCTTCCAGACAACTTTTGGGTAGAGGAAAAAAGAAAGAGGTGGTAGCTGTTTGGCACAATAAGTTTATCTAATAAAATATATGCAAATTTATTTTTCTAAAAAGGAATCAAAAATTCTGTTGACTTATGAACCATAAATCAAGGAATACGAAAGTCTATTATTTAACATTTTTTTTCTTCTATTCATCTCTTTTTAGATATTCTAGATTTTTCTTTAAACATTCTCACCATCACTGCGATTCATATGCTCATACCAAGTCAAACAGTTACTTTACCGGTGTTACTTTCTCTGTTTATTGTCCATTTTAGTGCATCAAAATGATACCGTTGTCCAAACATAGAGAATATGTGATCAAAACGCCACGGTGATGTCATTAGTCTAAGCTGGTTATCCAATTTTGCGTCAAACCGCTCTCGCAGCGAGTTATGTAGCCGGTTGATTTTAATTAAAACTAGCAACGTTTTCACTACTGCCGTACATTGTCATACGAGAGGTTCGTATGCAATCTGGTATATTAGTTCTAATTAATAATATAAAAATAATTAAGTTTGTATGAGAACAATTACCGAAAGCACATTCTGAAGGATGGCACAGAGGACATCTGTCGGGCGTGTCGCCATCCCGGAGAGTCACTCAGACATGTGCTTTCGGATTGTTCAGCTCTTGCCAACACTGAGTACTTGCACAGACACAACCAGGTAGCCAAAATACTCCATCAAGAGTTGGCTCTGAAGTACGGCTTCGCGAATGAGAGGTTGCCGTACTATAAGTACGAGGCCCTGCCGGTCCTCGAAAGCGACAGCGTCAGGCTCTACTGGGACCGATCCATCATCACGGACAGGACAGTTCTTGCGAACAAACCTGATATCGTGGTGATGGATCGGGCACTCTCGAGGGTGTTTTTGGTGGATGTCACCATACCGCATGACGAGAACCTTGTGAAAGCCGAAACCGAGAAGAAGAGAAAATATCTCGACCTGGCCACGAGGTGACCAAAATGTGGGGGTGACATCCACCGAAATCATTCCAATCGTTATGTCGGTAAACGGTCTTATCCCAACCAGTCTGGAACAACATCTCGGATGGTTGGGATTCCGAGGCGGCTCAGTCCCGGGAAAGATGCAGAAAGCGGTGCTCTTAGATTCAGCCCGCATTGTACGCCGGTTTCTCTCCCTGGGGCCCTGAACCCTGGCCGACTGTGCTTCTGCCGGGGGTTAGTTTGCCATCTCCTCTCCTTAAGAGGGGAGATGTGATTTTTTTAGAAGTTTGTATGAAATGTGAATGTAATGTGTAATAAAAGTAATTTAGTTTGATTTATTTGTCAGCTCTTCAGTCAAATTTAAATTTTATGTATTCGGCTGAAACGGTGAAGGATTTTTACTATATATATCGATCAATATAATTTCATGTAATGTTTTAATTTTCAGCAATTTGCATCTTTTTGCCAGGCAATTTGATTGGCAAAGATAACGATATCGATATATTTAATTGTTCAATGAAGAAATTCACAGACAGGTTATTCATTTATAATTAATTTATAATTAATATAATAATTTATATCATAGATATCATATCATCATAGATATAGGTATTATAAATGTTAAACGTTATTGCATTAGGCAAGAACCTGTAATGATATTGTTAATAAATAAATAAATAAATTTATTACATGTATCTACATACGTCATACATGAAGTTAAATAAACAACTCGGTGACGTGGACAAAATCGAGGGTAAAAATTTGTTATTGTTCATAAATAAAATATTAGATTAACGTGACATTTTTAATATCACAAACACATTAGCAGTAAAACCATTAAATGTATATTATTTAAGATTGTGTTTCACAAAAACAAAAGCGACTTCAATTGTGGCAAAACTAGTTATTTTTTTTTAAAAATTAAATAACTGAATCCATTTTGGTAAAATTCCTATGGGACTGATTTGTAAGTATATTTTTTCAGATAAAAACATAACTTTCTAAATCGGTTTACAGCTAATAAAGTTATGAGGTTGCAAACATAAAAAAAATTACAATCGAAATTCGGTTGTAATTCCTTTGTCCTTGTTTTTTTTTTTAATCAGTTGAAAATGCTGCAAAATAAAGTAATTTAATATTTTATTTAATAAAAAATCAACAAACTCATTACATAAAAAAATAATACTCAAAATTGAAAAAAAAATTGATGAAAGTATCACTTAATTTATACATAAAAAAATTATAAAGACGAATTAAGCCCTAGCCCCACTTAGCCCACTAAGAAATTACTTATAAAACATAGTTGATTTAGCCTAATGCATTGCACAAAATATCAGTAAAAGCAATACATTATTGTGCCCGGTCTGGGAGCCACGACAACAGTAGGGCTTGCCTCGGGCTATTTGTGGAACCTAAAAGTGACTGCTACTGCATCACGTACAATGCAACTATTGAATTTATGTTGTGCAATCTCATAACAAGCATTGCTATATTTATGTTCAATCAAATTTAGTAATCCCATTGGTTTTTAAGGACGTACATAGAAACAATATGTCCACTGGTAAAATTACTAGACTCGACGCAATGTAGAAGTTGAAAGTTCCGCTCGCTTCGTAACTTTACAATTACTTTATAATAATTATGTTTTACTTCATGTTAAATGAGTTTTATATATTGAAAATATATCATATTTTAATATTACACAGGTTAACTATTAGTATTATTTTAGATTGCCCTGTGGTCCCGGCATAGAATGGGCCACCCCTTCTTTCCTGTGAGTGTCGTAGAGGGACTAAGGGCACTTAATGGTCGAATGATGAGCAGTAGTGTTCCTTTTAAAAAAAACCCAAACGTCTAACTGCGGTTGACAAATCGTCTATCAAGCATGGCAACTACTGGCAAAATCCTTCTAGAAGGAGACTTATGTTCAGCAGTAGATAGTTAAAGGCCATGTTACGGCCATGTTATGATCGTGATAATGCACTGTTTACGTGCTTTGTCAAATAATATTTTTAATAATTTACTATGTTTTGTTTATTACTTAATTTAATTTTTAATGCAGTTTTTCCCATATAATAAATATAATATTTAATGTAATAGTAATAAATATAAATTATTGTAACCCTATTCACGCACAAATATTAATGCACACATGTTGACATGTTTCTTTGCGAATCATTTGTATTTATTTGTATGGTGAAACTCTATCTATATATTCTAAGAGTATCACACTAATGTGACTATGTAATATTTAAATCATTAGCACCATTAGCTTTCAAATAAAAGTTTTACTCGTAAACTTTTTTCAAAGAAAAACGAGTCAATAATATAAATCATTTTGAACTAAATTATGGTATGTATGGTATGGATCAATGCTATGTGTCCAACTGCCAAATATAGTAGAGAAAAGTTTTGAGATACAGTTAGGATAATTTTAAAGGGACTTATCATTTTAATTGTCCGTAAATTAGCGACTAAATTTCCGGTGATAGGAAATACCGTTAACAAACCAAAATGATTAAGTTACTAGCGAGTAATTATCGATTACTGTCCGTAAATTACCCACTAATTCTCTGGTGATAGAAAATACCGTTAACAAACCAAAATAATTAAGTTACTACCGAGTAATGACGATAGTTTCTCATCTTACCATGTTTGATTTTAATACGTTCGACACGCCACTCCAGAACTGGAATAGTTGACAAAGGCCTTTGTCTACCCCATTATAGATAATAGGGGTAATAATATTTTTTTACTATTCTGTTATCAAAATAGACTAAGTGTAGTATGTATACTATATGTATAATAAATGTGTATAGAATGTAAGCCATTTAGTTGATTGAAAGTGTTGGGGCGCAGACTGATGTATTGACGGATGGACGTTACCAAATTTATAAAATTATAATAATATTGATGTACTTTTCAATGTAATTTATGTTTACAATGTAATTCCAGCTCGATTCTATTACCAGTAATATCATTATTGTGAAAGATTGTAAAGATATTAGGATGTTTGTTACTCACAATTAAACAGCTAAAAAGATTTGAATGAAATTTGATACACAGATGGATGTGTATTCTTAATTGAATCATAGAATACATTTTACTCTCATTTTTTATTACTCGCTCCTAATAGGTATACGAGAGGTAATTATAAACATTTAATTCGCTTAAAGAACGATTATACGTATATGAATTCTTTTTATTTATTTAAATACTATTAATATGAATTTCAATGTCTTTTTTTTTATACAACTTAGAATGGCAAACAAGCGGACAGCCCACCAGATGGAAAGTGGTAACCGTCGCCTATAGACATGAGCAGTACCATGGACATAACAGAGTATACTGTTTTGCCCATGATACCCCCCATGCGTTGCCATTCCTGAGGACTCAGGTGTTATTCCTCTGTACCCTGTAAATTCACGCCATATCCCACCCTTCAGACCGAAACACAGCCATGCAAACACAACTGCTTCACGGTAGAAACACGAATGTCTCCTTCGACCATAATAATTATGTCATTATAATTTGACCAACAGGAGTAAACCCATCAATTGCACCATTAATTATGAATTAGTAACAATTTAAGATTATGTTCTCCTATATATTCCTATGTAAAAAAAAAGATACCGACTTCTATCATGGAAACACCAGTTATTTTGTTTAAAAAACTACACTATTGAATGGATTTTAATAAAATTTTTTGAGACTAATTTGAAGTGTATTTTTTACATTAAAACAGAATTTTTCAAATTGTTTCATAAAAAATAGAATTATACGATAGAAATATTAAAAAAATACGATTGAATTCAGAACCGAGGAGGTTTTGAATTTTTAAGTCGATTAAAAATATTGTGTAACATGTACCTACACTTGTGTAAACAATGGATAGATGAATCGACTAATTTCAAAATTCGCTGCAAATGTGATTAAAGTAAATTACAATGAATTCCAATGCAATGATTAAATTAACTTCAGTTTGTAACGAGAATTACGCCAATTTTTATTTATTTATTGTAATACACAGAGATATGATTGTTAAGCAAATTCTCAATCGTGTTAACAATTTATTGGATAACGCTTCTCAATTTAATTTTTAATGCTAATTGCAATTTGTGATGTTAATTGTGATCACTATGTTATATATATAATTTACAAACAAAGTATGTTACTGAAGTTTTTATATAACTTGGCAACTCTTTTTTGGTTTGGTTACTTGGAGAGGATGGATGAAAGAAGAATTACGAAAGAGATTTATCGAGCAAGAATGAATGGAGATGTCGGTAGGGGCCGCCCTAGACGGACGTATGTCGACCAAATAGGCGACGTGCTGAAGAAGGGCCAAATTAAAAGTACCCGTAACCGGCGAGCGTGTATGAAAAAATTGATGAATGTGGAAGAAGCGAAAGAGGTTTGTTTGAATCGAAGCATGGCGTTCCATTGTTTCTCTCCTAATGGGAAACAGGCGTTATTAAAAATGTCTTTTTTGGCTATTGACACATAGAGCCAACTTATAAAACAAATACTTGCAGGTGAGCCGCATGCTTATTTCTCTCCTGTGTTATTAAAAAATGAATAGTTCTTATATTTCGTAGTAAAAGCAGTTATTTTGGTTTTAAAAGTTAACTGCTGAATAGATTTTGATGAAATTTAAATGGAACCAATTTGTAAGTATATCCTTTCAGATTTTCCAAATCAGTTTACAGCAGATGGAGTTGTGAGTTAAAATGTGAAGGAGAATGTTTTGAAACACAATAAATGTAATATTTTGATTTTAACTCGTTTTGTTCATATGTTACGCATCACTTTCACTGTATTATCTTTCATATCAAAACCCCTTGGGTATGTAAATACAGTTGCATTAGGGTGAAACACGAGTGGGACAGATATACACATGCAGATGTACAAAGTGTACTTTTACAGATACATGTGCTCAGAAGTGGAACGTTAATGAGTTATTAAGGTAAGATTTGGCTACAATATATGATGTATTATTTTTAAAACTTATGAAAAGTTTTTAACGATGTCTATATATGTGTTTATACGCGTTTTATGAACTTACTATGTTTGTCATTTTTTATTATTGTTTCAATTTTATCAGGAAGTCTTTTCAGGGAGAGAATACCGTGTAATACGAAAGTAATTGTCAAAACATGGTACATAAAATTCACGTTATACATATACACTTATACACGCACACACACGCAAACGCACACACACATGCACATGCACTCGCACACGCATACAGACACGCACACGCACATGCACACGCCCACGCGCACGCTCAAAATTCAAAATTCAAAAATCATTTATTCATGTAGGACATTTTAGCCGCTTATGAACGTCAAATTTTTACATTATAATTTTATTTTTTTCCCTACCGTCCAGTACACGCACACGATATGTGTATTTAAGATATGATAATTGTATATTCGCTTAGTATTAGAAGTTAGTTGACAGAATTTTTGCATATATTTACCGTTGCATTTGGACGTTTGAAAGGCCACTAGAGGTCGTATATTTTATTTCTCAACCTACACCACCTAGATTTTCGTTACAACTGATTCTCTTGATACCATTTAAGGTTAATCGGCTATAAACATTTGCGTCTTAGGCAGAAAATAATAAAATTAATTCAATATTTATCTTTCGATCCTAATATTATGAACAATATAAAAAATTGTCAAATTAAGCTATGTAAATATATGTATATAAATATTTATGTATATATACATAAAAATAAGTGTAAAATTATACACAAAATAAATGTTTCTTTGTTTTTTCAATAACTTTTTTGACAAGTACATTTCTTTAAAAAACAGCAATTACAATCTTGACAGATAATGAATTTTAATTAATTGTAACATTATTCTTGTTATATTAAAAGGAATAAACGACATCAGTAAACGACTAGATATTATAATGTCTCGCGGCTCCACTTGTATGAATTAATACACAAAGTATTCTATGTGCTAAATTAGGATATACCCTACCCGACAACTATCAAATTTTCAAATCTATTTAGTAGTTTTTGCGTGAAAAATTATCAAATATCTGCCCATTTATTCATCTACTGTTAAAAAAAATCCCATTTATTATATTATTAGAATATAAAATATTTAAATTTTAAACGCCGAATTGCGGGTTTACCAGTAGATTTCATTTTGTAACAGGCAAAATCTTGCTCCGCATACAAAACGCCGACTTTCAATATTAATAAATTAATATAAAATTAATATGGTAGCCAACCTATTAATATTATATTTTAAATATGGGATTTAGCGCGTAGTAATTGCAGTACAACATCGGCTATAAAAATTAGGTAATAAATATTAAAAGTGTTAACAGCGCAAAAGTTTAAAATTAATTAAATCTATCAATTTTAAAAAGAATTATTAAAATCGATTCACAGATGATAGTCTAATATGTATAGAAAAATATAGATGTATTGAGAATTCTTCCTTTGTATAATAAGTGCTTAAAAAATAAATAACGCAAGGAAACAATAGTATATAGTATAGAAAAATATAGATGTATTGAGAATCTCTTCCTTTGTATAATAAGTGCTTAAAAAATAAATAACGCAAGGAAACAATATGTAGGGAGCGGGTTAAATCGTAAAATTCCAGTTAAAAATATATACAAGCAATTATAAATTTTATTACATATTACTGAAGTACTATTTTTTATCTGACGGTTTTTTTATATGTAAACATCAAGCACGGAAATATACCTGAGCTTGTATAAATATTATGAATTAATCATTGAAATTTAGAATAAAAAATACAAAGTTCTTTTCGACGAATAATAACATTCCGAATCTCGAAACAATGATAACAGGATAATTTAAAAACGTTTGTGTAAAGAAATCCATTTAATTGTAAAGAAATATTTTTTCTTTTTAATAAAAAAAAAATCAAACGATTATTATTTCTTTTTAAGCGACTTCAAAAAGAAAGAAAAAATATCTCAATTCCGTTGTATTTTTTTTATGTTTACTATCTCATAACTTCGTCAGTTGTAAACCGATTTGGTAAATTCTTTTTTATTTATATTTAAAAAAAACATATACAAATTTTTGGTTTTGTTACAATTGCAGTCGGTCTTTTTTGTGGAAGACAATTCCATTATTATTGTGAGAGAAATACATATAAATAATATAAGCAAACATAACATACATTCAAACATAACATGTATTCAGTGGTTAAGTTCAGAAGAGGATTTTATATTAATACATATAAATAGAGCTCAGTATTAATTACAGTAACAGCACCTAAACAATTTTAAAATTAACTTTAATATAAATAAATCGAAAAGAGTACCTGTTGAGTTTTTTGCGGATTCTTCTCAGCAGATATCAATGAAAATGAAATGGCAACGCATGGGAAGTATCATAGGCGAAATAGTACACTCATTTGGGCCATTGTGCGAATGAGTCGTGGCTAGTGCAGCAAAACTAGCTTCGCCCAAAAACCTAGAAACTTCCTGGGATCTTCACAGGCGTTACAGAGTGATCTCACTATACCGAGGATTTCTAAACGTTGATAGGCCACAGATCTACACATCCAGGATTACGCGAGCAGCCGTTTCTTCGGCGTTAAAACAGACTCGGCATAGAGAGCTGTGGTTCCTATTGTGTTTGTTGTAAACAAACTCTTTGAATACAAATTACTTTTATTCTAGATCAAAATCAAATTAAAATAATACAAATAATAATGTATTCAAATAGAAAGAGGTGAAATAATGTTTTTAACGGTTCTTTTTTTTATTTATTGACAAATTTTGTATGGGGCTGTCTATGACATGACTTTCTTATTCTTTATTGTACACAAAACATACTGTTAATTACAATTATAAACATAATAAATATATAATAAAACATTATATACATTATAAATATAATGTACAAAGGCGAGCTTATCTCTAATAAGAGATTTCTTCCAGCAAAACCTTTCCATGTTAATTGTGTTATTTTAAAAATAAAAATAGGCAGTCATACGATCTGCATATATTGTATAAACTGATTCTCTCAAGTTTATTAATTTCTAACAATGACGGCTTCGTAAATACATTTAATTCATTTTATTTTATTCATACTGTGTTTTTATTATCTGAAATCTATATAATACAGTTTACTAAATATGGTGCTGTAACAAATTCACTTATATCCCAAAATAATATAATATTAGAGCATATTCGAGTATTTCCATTTCAAGAAAATTTCCACAAGAACACTGTCATTTCTTTGCATTCAATTGTCTCAAGACGTCAGACATCTAAAATTTAAATTTATTCCGAATTTATCAAATGTCTTGTTGATTCTGTTATTTATCCAATATGGAAAATAAAATATTATATATTTATTATTACTTATTTATATATTTTTATTATTTTCCTATGGTTGACTGGGAGAGAATGCTTTTAGCATTAAGTCCGTCATGTACACATATATAATGCTAATGAATAAATAAATTATATTTAGATTTATTACTTCTTAATTTACTATATGTATAAGGTCAGCAATAAGAATACGGATTCGTGTAGCGACTCTACAAGTATTATTCTTAGTTAATTATATATTAATTATATTGATCCTATCTAAATACGGAATAATTAATAGAAATGGCAGAAAAAAAATATAAAGCTTCTATTACTCATTTGAAAAAGTTCTTTGCGGATGATGAGAAGTAATTTATGACAGGTGTACTTGTCAGAAGAAAACCTTGATTGATACTTATACATAATACCAGGAACTATCATTGGACTTACAATTATTGGGTAAAATAACCGCAGAGGAGGAGGAAACTGAGGAGCATTATTATAACTTGATGATTCATGATGATCATCATGCGTAAACTGAAGAAACCCCCTCCCCAATGAGATCAATTGAATTAAAAAAATTGAGAGAAATGAGAAAATTGGAGCTCAACGGCGTTTTATTATTGTCCAAACTTATAATTAATATTTCTAACTATAACTAATAGGTATTAATCTATTTTGTAATTCAAAAATTGTTTTAGGTTGGCTTGAGTTATCACCTGTTAAAAATCTCATCATACATAGGAAATGGTATTAAGGAAAAGAAAACATTCACACAAAAAAGTCATGGCATTTTACATCTAGACTTTTCAATTCTTTCTACAGGATCAGATGCTAAAGAAATAATTGATAACTCTCTATGGGAATGTGGGTAGTATTGTTTGGTAAGTTGTAATAGTTAAGATTTTTATATCTGAGATTGACCTTCTTTTACACGTTTCCATTAGTGAGCAAATTAAAAGCTTTTCTCTCGTTGATAAAAAACCTAAAGATCCTTTCTTTGAAAGGCACTTTGTATAAAACTACACGTGTTAACATTTAGCATTAAACCTTGGTGGTTTGAAATTTGTTTATACCAGCAAAATTACTCGTTTTCCTTCTATTTAATGTTTAAATTGTTATTTACAACAAACAATAATACGTGAATAAACATTTTTAATTAAAAGTCAAGATATAGAATGAAATCAGATTTGACCAATAATGGTGTGTCCATTATTGAGTCCTTTTCTTTAATTTTATTGTTAATTAATTGGGCATGAAAATAAACGAGCTGACGGCCCACCTGATGGGAAGTGGTAACCGTCATCTAATGGCATGGAGGTATCATGGGCGAAACAGAGTATACTGTTTCACCCATGATACCTCCATGCCATTCCTGAGAACTCAGATGTTATTCCTCTGTACCCTGTAAATTCATTGCCATATTCTAACTACTATCTTTCAAACTGAAACACAGTCATGAAACACAACTGCTTGATGGTAGAAACACGAATGGGACAGAGATACCTAAGCAAATAACTTTTGTACGGAGTCTCTCTTTAGTACATGTCTAAATATTATATGACGAGCTCTAGTGATAAAATATTTTATTATACATATATAGACATGAAATGAAGAATGGAGATCGCAGAATAGATTATAATGGCCATGATACCTTTCATTCTGAGGATTTAAATATTTGATATTTCACAAAAAAATATGTTTAATAACAAAAACGATAGATGCATTTTTATTTATTTAATTTAACATATACTATACAAAATGTGACAGGATGAAATGACCGCGGTTCCGGACTGACCGCATAAAGGTAATGAATGAAACGCTGAGTTGTACCTATTATTATTTATTAATATTAGTTACAAACATGTTTAAAGGTATTTATAAATAAACAAAATAGAGAACAATCATAAATGAATGATAATAATTGTAGCAAATATACGTTCATATATATATATATATATATATATATATATATATATATATATATATATATATATATATATATATATATATATATACTCCTCGCAAAAATTAAGGGAACATAAAATTTGAAATTTTTGGGTGATTTTCAACAGGCAGTGAAAAATAATGCAGAAATTTAAAAAAAGGGTTTTGAAGCTTGAAAACTCTAGTTTTCAGATTATGGTGAAAAAATTTTTTGTATGGGCATGGAATAACGAGCTACTCCATTGTATAGGTCTCTTAGCGTGTTTATTCAGCTTCAAAAATCGCTTTAGATGGCACAATTACGACCATTTGTCTCCGAGATATCGAACTTTGAATGCAAAAGCATCCTTTTCCATTCAACTGCTAATATCTCTGGAACTACTGGTCGCACAGCAAGCGGGCGCCGAGTTTGCAGCTCACCTGATGGTAAGTGACTACCGCCGCTCATGATCACCCACAACACCAACGGCATTACAGGTGTGCATTTGTATATGCATGTACATTTAAATTCACTTTTTGCCCCGTTACTTCGTAAGTGTGGATTATAGAAGTAAGTAGAAAAATCGGTTAAATATATCAATTCTTGAGACAAATAGATGTATCAAGATAGATGTATTATAATATAAGGATGTTCTAATTTCAAATTAAAAAGGCAGAATCAACACCATTCCTAAGCGACGAACGATCAATGAATGGCATAAATGTTTTATCTATATTGATTTTTTGATACTAAATAAATCCAGGGGATTATTCGAAAAAACGACCAATTTTAATTAACAAACATCATGAAAGGGTCATAATGTAGTTGATTTTTTTTATTCAGTCCCGTCGTGATTATGACGTGGTACAATCCACGGCGAAATTTCCCGCAATAATAATCAGGTATGTAGGTACTATTTACTTGTAATATTCGTTTACGTTAAGTCTCGATAGTAGGTATATTTAAAATATAGTCAAAATGTATTTAAAAATTCGCTTGAACGGTTTTAATAATTAACTTATTTAATTTCTATTTTTTTTAAACCTGTTCAGATATTACTCATGATAGGTTAACAAATAAATGGATCAAATTTAAAAGAACCTTACTTGAGTAATTTATATAGTACATTTTTGGCATTGTTGCGTAATTTTGACGATAAAACATTGCACAGATTTTTAATCGACTTCAATAAGAATGGCGCTTCTCAATTTGGTAGTAATGTTTTTACGTTTGTTACCTCATAACTGCATCAGTTATGAACCAAATTGGAAAATTCTTTTTTTATCTGAAAGGATATACTTACAGATTGGCCTCATAGAAATTTTATCAAAATCGGTGTAGTTTCTGTGTTTTAAAATTATTTAGACCAAAATATCTGGTTTGTCACAATTGAAGTCGGTTTTTTGTGGGGCATATTGTTTAATTATAGTTTTTATTTTAGTATTTAATGAACTTATGTTGCAACAATAAATTATATAATCTATTTCGTGTACAGAAATTTCAAATAAAGTAAACAATATGACTAAGTTAAACATTGCCGAAAAGCAGTGGTATCATTTTCAGTGTAATCAATCATAGTTAAATGGAAATCATAAATTAAGATTGACTTTGTTCAAATTACTCGGTCTGCGGCTTAAGCGAATCTTTGCAACTATAAATCAAAATATTGCCAACCTATTTTAATATTCGCAACTGGCAACCCGAATCAAATAAGATGTGAAAAATAATATTATAGACTTCGTTTAGTAACTGATTATTACGCTGACATTTGATTTACTATGTTACATTTTTATTATAACGACTTCAACAAATTTAAACTTTGTATAATACAATATTATTTACTAGTCATATCCCGCGGCTTTATTCGCGTGAATCAGTGTATAAATTATCTTATGTGCTACGTTAGAATCTAACCGATGCATATACCAAATTTTATTCATATCTGTTTCGTAGTTTTTATGTGGAAGAGCAATAAACATCCACCCATATCGTTACAAACTTTCGCATTTATAATATTAGTAGGATTTTTTTATGACATAATGAGATGAGTATGTACGTATTACTTTTAGTTAATAACATGTATTTTAAAGTATTTCAAAATACGTAAATTTGCTTTTGAAAATCCTAAATGCCACTTGTTAAAAGAAATAAGTTCTGACAGTTCGATATAACAGGATTCGAACTCGCAAACATAAGGGGTGACTTATGAAACAAAAGACAATACATTAGTTGCAGAACGAAGGTAAAAAAAAAATAGATTAATATGAGGAGATATATACACAGCTTTCTGAATTTAAAATTTATTCATTCATATAGAAATTGATGCAAACCCAAAACTTGGTATTACATATTACGTTCCCACGTCGTTTTCAGTATTGAAAAACAGCAACATCACTTGCTACGCTGCCGCCGAGGAGTTTAAACAACGGCTTTTTCGCCAAATGAAGTGATCGACAAGTTTATCGAGGGCCCGATTGCTTTAGACACGGCAATCAATCAAATATTTGGCCGAGTCACGAATAAATCCGCGGAAACTTCCTTGGTTTTAGAAGGAAATCGCTGGCTGAGCGAGTGAAGTCGACAAGCGATTATTTTCTTATTGAAATGTATTGTGTGTGTTTAATTTATTGTGTGATAAGGACTTGTTGAATAGACTAAGAGAGAAAAAATGCTTTTACTACTTTTTACCAATAACTACAACCGGATTGATTAATTATATATTATATCTATTTTTACCACTTTGTACAAAAGTCGTTTGCTTGGGTACCTCTGTCCCATTCGTGTTTCAACCGTGAAGCAGTTGTGTTTGCATGACTGTGTGTCGGTTTGAAGTGTGGGATATGGCGTGAATTTACAGGGTACAGAGGAATAACACGTGAGTCCTCAGGAATGGCAACGCATGGGGGGTATCAAAAGGCAAAACAGTATACTCTGTTATGTTCATGGTACTGCTCATGTCTATAGGCGACGGTTACCACTTTCCATCAGGTGGGCCGTCAGCTTGTTTGCCAAGTTGTATAAAAAAAATCTACTGATTAGCATATATGTATTACCACGATTAAAAGTAGCATACATATGTCTTTCTATTCACTAAATGTTACAAGTATGCTAAATTAATTAGTTACGATATGAGATGTTAAGAAGTAGTCAAGAAATAAACTCATTTTTACATTTATAATCATCATCATATTAGCTGTTAACTGACCACTATTGAACATAGGCCTCCCTATTTGAGGTGGAGTTTTGCCAGTAGTTGCCACTTGGCAGGCGGGTCGACAACCGCAGTTAGGCTTTGGTGATGTTTAAAGAGAAACGATACTGATTATCCTTCAACCATTGTTTGTTTTTTTGTTTTCATAAGTTCTTTATTTATCATAAGTGATTACAAATATAATAAATTCCAGTATACGTATGCCTAGAATTTACAATCAGCCATAAATCGGTTGGCGAGTAATATACACTCCTTCAAACATTTAAAATAGAGATACAAGTATCTATAATTCTACACAACATAAAAATTTACATTACATGATGTAACTTATTAATTATAATCATAAAATGAACACAAAATACACACATTTGTAAATTATGCATTATAACAAATATCATACAATTAATTTTGGGAGGGTAGTTTGAATCCAAATAGTACCAAGATCTCTTAATCGCATCTTACGATACCCGCGGGAAAGAAAAGGGTGGTCCATTCTATGACGGGACCATATGGCGTTTATAATATTACTCGTAAAATATGAGCTTTTATCTGGAACTAAATCCGCGTAATCGGGATAAAAAAGTATGTAGTTTATGTATAAGTACCAAATCTCATAGTAATTGCTTTCTAAGAGATAATAAACATACAAACTCACTTTTATATTTATAATATTAGTAAGAATGTAAGAATTATTAAAACATGCAATTTAAATAAATATAAAATTTTGATTAAGGATTTCTTCACACGCATAGTTTGAAATGCCAAACAAGCTGATGATTTGCCTGATGGACAGAAGCCTTAGCAATAGACATGTAATGCCAATCATTACAGAATCAGATGCTTTAAAAAAAATTTTTTTTTATTTATTTTTTTTTACAACACAGGGGGCAAACGAGCATGCGGCTCATCTGATGGTAAGTGACTACCGCCGTCCATGGTCACCCACAACACCTACGGCATTGCAGGTGTGCTGCCGGCCTTTTAAAAAGGAATATGCTCATGGAAAAAGGAAAATATGACGGAAGATATCACAAACCATTAGAGAGACTATATTTTTAAAACATATATATCATTATATCAGTTTTAATGACGCTCTTTTGGACTCATCAACTCTTCAGTTTGAATTCGCTGACTGATAATACGGGTATTTCCAAGGTATAATTGACAGTCCAATTAGAAAAGCTGAAATATGCAGGAGTTAAGATAGAAATGGAAGCAGGGCCGTAGCTAGACCCATGTTTAAGGTAGGCCAAAAGGATTTTTTGGTAAGGCAGAAGTCATAATTAAGTGACTTCAAAAAAGTGAAACTGTCTAATTTTCTTGGAACCTTTCATTTTAAGGTAGGGCATTGCCCCTCAATGCCCCTCTCCCCCCTAGCTACGGCCATGAGTGTAAGAGTAAATTTTTTTCAACCATATAAGTCTACAGCTAATGATTACTTCCATCACTACCTTATCGACTTTGTTTGATATTCCAAACCGTATAATGACATAATACACTCAGTTCTGTTTATTGTGATGAATCACCAGTTTCAGAGAGCAGGACAAACCTTTTACCCGATATTTTCTCTATAACTCGAGCTGAATATGAACTTTAGCATCTGGGATAATAAATGTGATCCATTTATTCCCTACGGTCTAAGTCAAGAGTGTCTCTAGATTTCTTTCTTAGATTATATAGATAAAGCATCGAGTATGAAAAACGGGTCAACTTTTTGTCAGCTAATTGTCAAATTAGCTGACTCGTTTTTTTATTAGTGTTCTATATACATACTTATGTACACAATGTACCTTTACGTCTTCATATTCAATTATTTAATAAATAAAATAAGTTTTTGCGCAATAAAAAGGTGCAAAATTTATAAGACAAAATAAACATAGAAGTTATAAAGGAAACATAACTATTTATCAGGCAAAATTGAATGAAAATATTGACCCGCTTTTCTCAAAACATTTGTATGGAGACACTCTATATAATCTAAGGTTTCTTTCTTACTCTAAGAAGTATATTTATTACATTTTTAGAAATGCAGTTTATGGGCATACCATAGTAGGCTTTACTTGCGACTTTGTCTACGTGATCATGTTATATCGATTAGTCATGATAAATAACTTTCAGTCTTTCTTCATCTTAAATAGTACCTTTATACCAAATTTCATTATAATAAATGAATATATTTGCTAAGATATATTAAACAAACAAAGTCACTATCACATTTGTAATATTAATAAGGATAATGAGGGAGGAGTTTTTTTTTTTTAAAACAATCAATCTGTAAGCATAATCTTTTAAATAAAAAAAGGATTTTTCAAATCGGTTCACAATTGACGGAGTTATAAGGTAACAAACAAAAAAAAAATACAACCGAATTGAGAATTTGCTTCTTTTTTTTAATTAATTAAAAATTACTCCTCAAATGGATTAAATTGTTATTTGTTCAAATCTATTGTATCTACTGTGAATTAATAAAGAGTAACAATAGAGCGCGTAAAGAATAAATGTATAAAAAATATGCTGTACGAAATTGTGATTGACAGTTGTTATGATATAAGCGAACGAAGTCGCGGGCTTAGCTAGTATTACACAGATTTGCGATATCCCAGTATTCGCATGATGTAATTTACAATGAATTGACGTGAACATTCCAACTGATTACCCTATCTTACTGTAAACATACAGTGTCAATGATATGATAAAATAGTACTAAAATATTTATATACTTCATTCATCATCATTCTCAGCCTTTAACTGTTCACTACTGGTCATAAACCTCTCCCTTGGGGGGTTTGTGAATAGTTGCCATGCTTGACAGGCGGATTGGCAACCGCAGTTAGGGTTTGGAGATGTTTTAAGAGGGACGCTGCTGCCCATTTCTCGCCCTCCTTTAGTCGTCTCTTAAGACATCTACGTGAAAGGAAAGGGTGGCCTATTCTATACTGAGACCACACGGTTGCTAACTGAAACTAGATTAGTATAAAATTAATAATAATATTTTCCCACAATCTTCGTGGTGTAGCGTTTAAACATTCATTCAGTCGCAGATTTGATCCTCACAAAAAAAATTATTCGTTAATTTTTTTATGTAACTTAAAACGGCAAACAAGCTACGAGTACAAGCTACCCATCTGATGGTAAGGGGTATCTATTTAATTTTTAATATTTATCAAACACAAGGCATGCTGTGGTTGCCTATAAATGTAAGAACAGTAAGATCTAATCTACCAGTGTATTGTATTGAAATGTTTAGCTGTGTCTTATGTTGGTAATCTTATAAATAAATAAATAAGTATCTGTTGCCTGCAGACATTAACAGTACCATGGACATAACAGACTTTACTTGTGTCGCCCTTGATATCCTTCATACGTTGTCACTCCTGAGGACTAAGGTTATACTTCTGTACCCTGTAATTTCATTGTCACATCCCACCCTTCAAACTGAAATATAACCATGCAAACATAACTGTTTCACGGCAGAAATAAAAATGGGACGATGGAATAGTTGGTTTATTTATATTGATTTAGGTTTAGGTAATTTCTATGTATAATATGTTAATATGTATTTAAATAAAATAATTTAATAAATAAAATAAGTTAATATGTACACAAATAATCTAGTACTCCCAGTCTAAACAAACGCTGTTTGGGTTGGGAATAGACAAAGCTTCGTAATTTCTCCAAATGTTATATTATATTATTATAGTATTAGATATTTATTCATAATATTATTTTTACATATTCAATTATTTGTAGTATCTATTCTTAAAAAGGGAACAGACATTATTGCTATCTCAATATAAAAAAAATGAAATTTAAACATTTTATCAGTAATAGTGAATTGCGTATTTTTATAGGACTTTATTCTTGGAACAGATTCATGTAATAATAATAATATGTAAAGACAGCGACTCGCTATGTGGTCCTGGCATAGAATGGGCCACCCCTTCCTTTCCCGTGGATGTCGTAAGAGTCGACTAAGGAAGAGCGAGGGACGGGCAGCAGCGTCCCTATTAAAACATCTCCAAAGCCTAACTGCGATTGCCAATCTGCCTGCTAAGTGTAGCAATTACTGGTAAAATCCCCCCATAGGGAAAGCTTATGTTCAGCAGTGAACAGTTAAAGGCTGATATGATGATGATGATGAAGACAGTGACTACTTTTATATGTTGCTGTTTTTTTTAATATTTAATAGAGGAATAACCTCTGAGTCCTCAGGAATGGCAACGCATGGGGGGTATCATGGTCGAAACAGTATACTCTGTTATGTTCATGGTACTGCTAATGTCTATAGGTGACGGTTATATATATATAGCCCATAGAAACAGTCGAAAAAAAATCAAAAACGGTTCGATAGTTCATTTTTGAAATCAAAATAACTGGTTTTGATACAATTGAATTCGGTTTTATTTTTTGTGGAATAATCTTAAGTTATTTAATAAGTAAGTAAAGTCGTGGGTATAGGCTATTGAATAATAAATTATTGTAATCGTGTACTTCAAAGTTTGTTCAATGATAATTTTAATTTGAATATAGTTACGCTACAATAAACAAAAGTGAGTTCGTGGACCGTGAATGGGCGTCAAATTCTATTAAAGTTTTTGTAAATTTCTAAATGTAACTTTGAAAGAATTCTGTTTTGCGATAGAAAAATATAAAGTTCTTCAAATCGTTAATAATTCAACAGTATTAATTCAATTAAATATAAACAATATTTGATTTTTTGGATCCATTTGATTTTTGATAACTTTTGACTTAGAAAAGTTAATAAATACATTTTACTTCTTAAACAGCTAATTTAATCGTGAAAATACACACACACACACACATAAACAAACTCAAACACAAAACTACATCTTCTAAAAAATAATATTTTTATAATCAAGTAAAATCAAATTTAAGCATTTTTCAATAGTTATTTTTTTATATGTTACTTGAATTTGTATGTTGAATTGAACTTGTAAGTAGTAAAAAATATATCAATCATGAATTCCAATATTTTTGTGTACGTGTTTGCGTAAATACAAACACTCATGAACATATGCACGCACTCATGCGCGCACTTACGCACGTATGCACATACGCGGCCGTGACCGCACACATATTTGCATGCATGCAAGCACGCTCGCACGCAAGCACGGGGGCACGCACGAACACACACACCCACGCACATAAGTAGATTTATTTCTCAACAAGTTGATTTTTGGCATCGTAAAGAAAAACTTTAATTGTATAATTGTTTGAATTAGCGACGTAAGTGTGTAATGTATAACAATATGATGAAATCTGTTCCTTTTAGAAGTCATTTAAAATACACTTAACGTCAATATTTTTCTTTGTTTCAAACCATGGTTTATACAATACTCAATTTATAAAAGACAATAAAATAATTGAAGATTGTGTTTCACAGAAAAAACGACTTCAGTTGTGGCAAAATTAGTTATTTTAATTTAAAAACTAAAGTACTAAATCAATTTTGATTTTTGAATGAAATTTCTATGGGACCAGATAAAAAGAAATTTTCCAAATCGATTCATAACTGACTGAGTTATGAAGTAACAAACAAAAAACAAAAAAATAACCGAACTGAGAACCTACTTCTTTTCGAAGTCGTTCAAAAGACAATCTACTAAATTGTTGCGACGGGTAATCAAATCTCGGGTTTCGTTTGGCCGAAGAATCGTGACTACCGCTATGCATTAATGATGTTAGTATTTTATAAACTAAAAGGTAATTTAGTGGAGTATCCAGTTTAGTAAGCAGCTTTCATTTTTGCAAATAGCTTTAAATCTTAGAAAACATTTTAGGTGAGTAAGAACTTGGAACCATAAATAAATCCTAGGCTTTCACGTCAGTTATTCCAGACTTGAATTATGACTACTTTTAGTTATTGATAAAATTTTTAACAATTTTATACACTTTCTGATTTTAAATTTATAGTATTATAAATCTATGTAGGTACTTAATATTTATAACAAAGCATTTTAGACATCATTTAAAAAAATAAGTTATACTTAAATAATACTCTTCGGACAAACTGGTATTTATTATACAAGTATCTACATTGAAGTGGACTTTGCTCCTTAAAAAATAATGAGAAAATTAAAATTTACTAGTATAGACTAAATTTAACTAGTCTTATTTTTAAATGATTTCTAAGTCTTTCAATTTTACTCAATATGTGATATATTATATGTCATTTTTGAATAGATTTACGAGTAAATCATTATTTCTTATTCGATAGAGTTTACATTCTTGATTCCATAACAATTTGAAGTTATGCCATGCCATAGTAACGTCACCATTGAAGCAGCTGCTTTTCTTTGTTGAGCAAATTATTATTACAGAATAAAATCTACATGTAAATATAAAAATTCGAATTCCAAATTTAAACTTTCTAAATCTAATATGTCTATGAAACATTCGTTTTAAAACAAGAATATTGAAACTTAAAGTCAATTTAATTTTTTTTTTTACGATTAAAGCCGCGACATTTTTTTGCGGAAATAATTTACTCTTTATATTGGCACTTTGTTGAAATTTAAAAGAAAATGGAATTTCATATAGATAAATGTCAGTGTAAATTTTTCGGAACACTCACATTAAGATGTTGCCCCGTGGCACCACGCCATAATACCCTCGAGTGGTCTGGATCCGGCGACGTGGAAAGCACTCACGCTGTGTACATTTTTCTTTAAAAACATAATAAACTTTGCTTTCAGGGTAATACATTTGCTCAGTATTCTTTAATTCAATGACAGGCAGTTGAGAACGATACGCGACTTTTAAGTAGAGAGTAGAGGCAGACAGTTATACAAGAACGAAGATTTTTTTTTTAAATAATGAAATGTTAACCCAGCCTGCGCTGTCGGTTTACGCTGGGAAGTGAAATTGAGGATTGATGACATATAAAATTATTATAAAACAAAAAAAATAACCATTGCTCGCTGCTCTGCATGCGTGATGTTGTGTTTCACCCCTTAAGTTGTTTGTTGCATGTTTAATTAATACATTAAATTTGCATGCCTACAATTTTAAGGCAATTAAACAGATGCCAAAAAGTTCCATCACATGGCCTTTATTATGTTAAATATCTGTTTAAAGCAAATTAATATTTTATTTAATTTCAATTTATGGAAAAATAATAAGAAAATTATCACAACTTACATAGCTTAACATAGGGTAGAAGTACAACAAAAAGCAATTGCGTTAAAACAAGTCACTTAGAATTCCACTTAAGAGCCACAAATCCACTAGGATTCTTCATGTAGTGAAGTTTAGTATCTTTAGAGAAAATAAGTTAGACTATTTGCAATAAAGTAAATATTTTTACAGGTGACGTATTGTTATATTCGCATAGGCGTTACCCTCAATTTGTTTGCTCGCCTTGTGCTTAGCATATCACAGAACACTTGCATTCCAGCTACGAATAAATGTGAGCATCCGATCTTCTTTTCACTTGCAACGCTAACTATGATAATTGATCATATCGTGAGAGGATTTAAGTTCATTTTCCTTTAGCAAAATACAGTTTAGTAAGGCGTTTTGTTTTCGTTGGATTCCTCTGCTCGCTTTCCTCTAGCTCATGTTTGCATTCCTGGTACTTGGCAAGTAAACGCTCTTACTTTGCCTCCCTCGACTTTGTGATACGGTATTGTCTTTCACGCCTTTGAGAATTGTATGCATTTCGCTACTTTTTGTACGAATAACGACAGAGCAGATGCTGTTTTTTCTTTGACTCTTCAAGGCAAGAAGGGGTGGAGTTTATTTGTTTGGCTAATGGAAAACGTTGTTTATCTTGTTTGATGCGAGTAGTTCAACGATACCTTTACCATTTTGTTTGGAATTAGATAAGATATACACATAAATCCTTAAATATATATGCCAGACGAATTGACTTGAATAAAGGTTTTTATAGCTATTTGATGTGTTTTTTTACTCGACTAACATTTTTATATATACTGTTATCATTCAATATCTATAGAGTTAAATATATGTCTATTGCTTTTATTTATGGGTTATCAGTTTAAAAAAAGTAAATGTTGTTTACCTTGAATCCTTAATAATATTATAAATCTGATAGTGAGTTTGTTTGTTATCTTAAGCGCATTAACGGCTTAATCAGTTGCTATGAAATTTGGTATACATGTACAATATGAGATAGAGAAGGATATAGGCATACATATACTTATCACGTGGAGGATAAGCTTCTAATTGACGAAGTATAACTGAAGGTAGTCATAAATATGCAGTATATACAGAATTATCTTATTTGAGACGATCAGAGTCGTAATAATATATAATTCTTAGCAACAATTATATTTACACACTTTATCACTTTGTCTAGGTGTCATTCTTTAGCCAATCATACCTTTTTTAACTTGATATTTTCTGCCTGCTCCACAATGGAACTATCCTGAAGATAGATAAATAGACTTCAGTACACTATCATCAACTAATAGTAAGTAGTGTTCTTTGCTATTTTTTTATTATCATTATGCCAACAAGCAAATGTCAAGATGTGCCATGGGGCGTCCAACCGATGGGCGGGACCAATCACTCCATCCTTTTATAAATATAACAAAAGCGAGATAATGAAGTGTATTGAATCTAGAAACTTCGTTAATTTATCATTTGCGATGTTACTGGGGTATCTTCGGGCAAATTTTGCGGGGACGAAGTTTTATCGGATACACCGAGCGCTTGTCAGTCTTTGTTATACAGAGTTTGATGAAAGTATTGGACTTGCTCAGAATATCTACCATTAAAACTTTAACGACAATTTTATACTAATACTTATAGGCTGGTCTTTCCAACGATTTATAATAAAATATAACTATTACATGAATTATATATTAATATTATTATTTCATTTCAACCGTTAACTGTCCACTGCTGAACATAAGTCTTTCCCATAAGGAGAGTTTTGTCAGTAGCGGCCACGCTTAGCAGGTGGGTTGGCAACCGCATTTAGGCTTTTAAAAATGCTTTAAGAAGGATGCTGCTACCCATCCCTCTTCCTTTAGTCGCCTTTTATGACATTAATTAGAGAAGGATGAGGATTAGAGAATAACTTTAAATAACAATTTTATTTATCCACCATACCGTGATTGTTATTTTTGAATTATAAAAGTGAGACAGGGCAACGCATGAAGAGTATCATGAGTGACACAGTATGAACTGTTATGCCCATGTTACTGTTCATGTCTATAGGCAACGGTTACCACTTTCCATCAGGTAGGCTGCCAGCTTATTTGCTATTTTAAGTTGTATAAAAAAATGTGCTAGTTAGTTATTTTAATACCGCTTGTATTCGAAAGGCAAGCCCGTAAGTAATATTAAAAAAAAAAATAACTTAAATAGGTTTCAGTTATTATGAAACGTATCAGAATCGAAAAAATCAACTCAGTAGAACAGAACTTCGTTATGGAATCGGAGATCGATTTATATCCATTGTAATGTAAGAAACGGAAATTATCGTTAACAATCAAATATGGAAGGCAGGTATGCATTATCAAATAAGGACAGATACCTAACGGTCCTATAGGTACTCAATAAAGAGCAGTCACATTTTTATGAAGCCCTTGAAGGGTCGTCCTTTTGAATTCTTCGGGTTTCCCCTTAATCTTCCACGAAGTATTGTAATGGCCGCGGAACTTTTCCGATCTTTTATCCCATCGGCCGGCGGCAACACATTTATGACAGCTCTTAGAATCAATTTATGTTTTATGTGAGAGTAATGATGTCGTTTAATTGGATGTAATAGGATTTACTTGTTTGTTCTCGGCTCAATTATATTTATTTTCAGTTACAATTTACATTTTAATGGGGAAAAAAACCAAAATGATTTTATTTTTATCTGTGGAACGTGTAACGGAGCTAATAATGCGCAAACAAAGAAATGAAAAAAAAAAAAACTTATTACGGGTACTCTTATTGAGTACACGGAAGAGAAGAAGCTACTTGAATATTTGAAGCAGATTTCATGTAACTTCAAAAAGTATATTATATTAGAACATTACCTAAATATATTTTTGTTGTTTATATATATCTTTCATCTTAAAAGCCTCTTATTTGCAAAGAATTTTTTTTAATTTGTTTAAATGACGTCTAATGAATAAATCTGACTTTTTTCTTTCTCTGTTTGTAATAATTGTACCGTAAACAAATTTTTTACTATATTAATATTATTAAAAACAACTGTCGAATCACCTCTTTTAGTTCTTTACCACAGCGATAAGTACATATTATTACTAAGTGAAAAATCGAATAAAGTAAAATTAAAAAAAGTCTCTTTAAAAATCCACGCCAGTCGAGTCATAGATAGATAGTTTAATAATTATTATAAATAAACTATTATTCGAAATTTTCTACACGGCTTGTCGTCTTCCTTTTATTATTTTAGTACTACTATTATGCTTTTACCTAAATTACCCTTTGCAACCAATTCCATGAATAATTCCACATCTAATTATCCACGGTGTTTCAACCAACATTATTTTATCGTATCGGTACCTATTAAACATTATTGTCCTATAAATAATAAAACGCATGGCGACCGCATACTATAATGCCCTGATATTCCCCTGGCTTCACGGATATTTTATCTTAATTGCCTGAGAAACTCGATATCTTGAGGGACCAAACTTTTTGGCCTACCCTCGTCCCTATGCGTAAACAATTGCCTTCCGTCCATTTACTGCTTCATAATAAATTGATTATCACATTATAATATGCATTTTTATTTTCTAAACAATTTTATATTTTAAAAGAAAAAAGCGGACTTATACTTACTTAGCGGTAGTGTTCGAAACTAGATAATTTGTAAGCTAATCAGAAATACTCAAATGGGGTGTTTGATATTATTTATTGACTTATTATCAATTTTAGTAGAGGGAGACTCTGTACAAGTCTTCTGTATGGTACCTTTATGTCACTCTTGTTATTATTCATACACCTAATTATAACATGCTACAAATATACTTGTACTAAATTTAATGATGAATAGTTAAGTGGATAAGATGCCAAGAGGCAAGAAATATATTTAGAGTATAGAATTTTCAACAATTACGAGTTAAGTGGCTTATATTGGCGTCGGCATTCCTAGTATTTATTAATAATTTTCTCATAATAATGTACATAACTTATTTCATTCTAAGAAACATACAACATTAAGCTCTTAATAAAAATCTTTCCAAATCGAATATTTCTTGGAGAAATCTTGAACCTAAGAATAATTTTTTGTTATTATATTTTTAGTTCAATATATCGAATATCATATTTATAGTTTATTTATTTATTATTTAACATCTTATCAAGCATTATAGCTTTTATCAATCTGCAGGATAAGGCCTTATATATATATATTTATTTTGCATAAAGTACAATATGTTAATTTCCCGGCATAAAATGGCCTACTTTTTTCTTTCCCATGAATGTCGTAAAAGGCGATTGAGGGAATATTAATAGTTGAGGGGCAACAGGGGTTGTTGATAGGCAGCAGCAATTAAAACATTACCAAAAGCCTAACTGCGGTTGCTACGTGTAGCAACTACTGGCAAAACACCCCGACAGAATAAGATCTACGTTTAACAGTAGATAGTTAACTGTTGATATAATATAATAAAATTCACTTTGGAAAAGGACATAAATCCTGATGTTGTGATCTCAAAATGGTAGGGTAACGTAGACCGATGTCAAAATGATAGAATTATCAATAATAACAATAATGCAAATCCTTTATAAATCTCTGTTTACCTTACGGTTGTGTGGAAGAAAATGCCTCAAGGTGTTGCATCTGCTACACGAGTATCCACCATAATTATGTGTATTAAAAATTAAATAAAAAATAAATTATTCTTTTGTTTTCTAATATGTCTCGTAATTGTGTGTGAAATAATTGTATCTATATATGATTAGTACCTATATTTATATATAAGAAAGTATGCTAGGTATTTTATATATTTATTTATGTATTATATACTATAATAAGTGCTTAGGTACATTTGTGATTTTCATATAGTTATTTGCATAAAATTTTTTAACACAAATGTTTTCTTTATTAGATGTACTTATTGCGCCAAATAGCTACTGACTTTTTATTTTCTCTTCTACCCAAAGGTTGTCTGGAAGAGATTGATTTAGCGATAAGATCGCTTTTTGTACTTCATATGTGTAATATATACACATTGGTTTGTATTATCCTTTAATTGGTGTAATAAAGAGTGAATAAATATATAAATAAGTCGAGGTACGTGTTCCATTAGCGACAATGAGATAATTATCAGTATTGTAACTGTAATCATTAATAAGATACTCAAATATTTATATCTGAAAGCAATCGGAACACCGACTGCGATACAAGGCTTCGAAATGAAATACGGCTACTGTTATTGTTTTGCGAACTTCCCCTCTTTTAGTTTGAGTTATTGGGCTTGTTTCGCTTTGTTATTTAATAAGTTCGTTTTGTGATATATTAAGATGGTTTTATAACTTTTATCTTTCTAGAAACTTATTTATTTCAGTGTGAATTGCACATTCGTTTAAATTTGTGAAAATATTACCACTTTTCAAATTATTTTACTAGGCTCTCCCTAGAGGGTTCTCCCTACGGGGTTCTTTAAAAAGGACGTATTAAGGTTTCTTAAGGGTCATCAACGCGCGCGTGACATATCTGCTGTTATGATGTCTATAGGCTATGGTAACCCCGTTTACCATCAGACGGGCCGTCTACTTATTTGCCACTATGGTAGTATAAAAAAAACTGTCGCGGCATATTGGAAGTTGAAATATAAATTAACATCTTTATTCATAAAAAATTGAAATGTCTTACAAAGTTATTCTAATTACTACATGGTTTTGTCACTTTCACAAACACTGTCACAAAGACAGAAACAAAATTTATGAGAGGTTCGACATTTTTCTGGATAAGGGGTTATTTCTTATATATATATATATATATATTAAAATTGGAATTATATATATATAATATATATATATATATATATATATATATATATATATATATATATATATATATATATATATATATATATATATATATATATATATATATAATAGATTCCAATTTTTAATTATCATAGATTAGTGATCCATAGGCTTTGTCCGTATGCAAATTGTACTTACAAACTGATCGTAAAGAAATAAATAAATAACAATGAAATCTGTATGTAAATCCATGTGTGTAGTTAGAAAAACGTACCACTTTTTACAGTAGATATAAAAGTAGATATATATTAATGTACAAATCTATATCTCAGATAGATCTCCATTAGACGTCTCCAAATCAAATTGAAGATAGAATCACGTCGTATAAAGTCTTTATTTTTACATACGTCTCTAGATCCATTCACTTTATGTCGTAAAAGTACAGGATACTAAGGTACAACAGCCATAGTCCTTAGAAATGGCAAAGCATGACGGCATGTCTGGTGTTAAGTCCGCCGAATGTACATAGAACTTTAATGTGCATTAAAATTTAAATAATGAAATAGGGAGACTTTGTACAAAAGTCAATTGCTTGGGTACCTCTGTCCCATTCGTGTTTCAACCGTGAAGCAGTTGTGTTTGCATGACTGTGTTTCGATTTGAAGGGTTGGATATGGCGTGAATTTACTGGGTACAGAGGAATAACACCAGAGTTCTCAGGAATGGCAACGCATGGGGAGTATCATGGGTGAAATAGTATACTATGTTATGTCCATGGTACTGCTCATGTCTATAGGCGACGGTTACCACTTTCCATCAGGTGGACCGTCAGCTTGTTTGCCATTCTAAGTTGTATAAAACAAAACATATAAATTGCTACAAGATAATGCCTAGTTCAGTAAATAAAGCATTATATTATAAAAGGCAAAAGAAAATATATTTATTTTATACTAAAGTCAAGATTATGATTACACAGACACCTAAATTTTCACACCATGCAGGTATGCGGATAGTAATTGAAAGGACCCTTCTTTATACGATGTATTTTATACGTGCACTTTAATTTTATTTACGTTCAGTTCACATCCAAAATCCATTACCTGAGCGCGTAAAGGCGCCGAAAAATCCGCTGAGAATGCAACCTGTATGGAGTGTTCCGACTTTCCGACCTCTGATATTTCGACTCCCGTAGGACATCGTCATATTCCCGATATTCAATAAAGCGAACTAACACGTTTAGATGTCGGGACCGGACCTTTTGGCCAAATCCCTAGCGCATTGCTGTACCTATCTATAGTATGAACCCGTCCCGTATTATGGACTTCAGAGGTCGCCCGTGATATTTAAATCAGAGTATGCTGAACAAGATATCTTGTGCCAGATTTTTATTATAATTTAATTCTTCTATGAATTGTCTACGTATATTAATATTGTTGAAAGGTCGAGATTGTGTATTGAATAATTTATAAAAATAACTTCTTATATTATTATAATGTTTGATAGAGAAATAAAAACTTTTAGTCCTACGTATTTGTAATTTGTACCTTATATATGAAGAAATGGAAGAAAAAATACAATGCCAGCAATTAGACAGTTATAAATTCTGAATGACTGAAAACATAATGACACTACAGTATAAGGAATATCTAGTGGTCGAATGTTTTTATCATGTTCCGAACGTTAACATGATAATTCGGGAAGCTGTGCTCTATCTAAACGCATCTGTAAAAAACATTTTTGTATTTAAGTATCTTTTATATATATGAAAGTGAGTTTTATTTATTTGTTACCTCTTAGCCTAGTATACAGATAATATTTGAGACGGCAAAGGAAATAGGTCTCTTTTTATTGTGGTCAATTATTAAATTATCCTTGTCATGCGGGCGAAGTTGCGGGTGAAAACTAGTATAAAATAAATATGGCGGTTATGAACTGTCAAAAAATTATTATACAGTTGGACTCTTATGCCTTCTTAATTTAAATTAACTATTTAATATGTTTGAATTACATCTTGCAAGTAACTTTTAATATCAATACCCTTTACAGGTCATATGACAAGTCGGGAGGTTGTCACAGGATTTCTGCTCTAGTGTAATACTTTATCGGATTAGACACAATAAACATTTGTGCGTTTGATCACAACTTCTACGTATTACGTAGTAACGTACGTTCCTACGGAGGCTCATCAAAGTGCGGCATTGTCGGAATTTATCTATCAATTTTTCTAAACAGTCTTCACTCATCCACTACGCCTACATAGATCTTACCTTGACATGACATATCTTCATAAGTTGAATACAATTAAAGAAATTTGAATACAATGTACATGCCGTAGTGTCCTTGTAATTTGTTTAAAGTGCAGTTTACAGAACAAATTTAGGTCGTGAATTAACTATTGCCTGCATAACGCTCCTAAATAAATAGTAAAATAGCAGTGAGTTTCATATAAAAACATCATTTCAATAATTACGTTTCAACTGTCGCAAGTTCGGACAGATTTACAAGTAAAAATTAATTTGCTTACATTAAAAACGCACCAATTTATTTATAGCTCGTTGTAATTATGTTCAACACCATCTAGCGACATGCAGTCGAATTAATCCTGTCATGATATTCAATTATTCACTATGACAGTTATTCTGTATTCATGTTACATATTATTTATTTATAATTTAACTTAAATATCATTTTAATGATTTATTCAAAATGTTCATCATCTGTTTGTTATCTTTTATTCATTTAATCTAATGTACTAATTTAATACCATTTATTAATGTTTCACAAACACAAAACATGATGTAAGCCCTTGTCAACTAGTGTATTATATTGAAATGTTTCGCTGTATCTAATGTTGGTCTTTCAAATAAGTTTTACTAGCCGATTTAAGAGGATTTGCATTTGGTATTCTGTAAATAAGTAAGGTCGAAGATAGTATCATTTGTTTAAGGTAGCAGCATAGTGAACTGGTTAACTGTGTTGCCTTTCTCGAACTCTTCTTTGTTTTTAAAATATTTCACTTCAATTGTCATTCTTAAAATTATAGCATACAACAATTAGATAAAGAATAAATTAAATATAAGAATACAAAGATTTCGAAATAGAAAATCTTTGTAGAGCAAATAATTACTAGGCATGGATATTAACGATACCGCTGCAATATCTATATATTGGGTTCCTCTGGACGTTATATAGATACAGTGTCTGTATAGAAATGCTTCGAGAAAAACGGATCAAATTTTTCATAAAATTTTGCGAGATAAATAGTTACGAGTGATTCCTTTATGATTTCTATATTTATTTTGTCTTATATTTTTTGCATCTTTTTAATGCGTAAATAATCTTTTTTTTTATTAAACAATACGTCAAGATACATTTTATGGGTAAGTGTATAGAACACTGCCAAAAAAAGGAGTCAGTTGACAATTAGCTGACAAAAAGTTGACCTCATTTTTGAGGGTCGATGCTCTACCCACATAATCTAAAGGATGGCGTGAAATTGGCCATCTCCCATTTTCAACATTGCCTATACCAGTCGGATATCTAGTATATTCATATCAATCGGGTGCTTGTATATTTGACAACAAATATTAATATGTGCGTTATTGAGCTTATATATAGATACTGTAACTACAATATATAGATATTATTCAATATTACCCATCCCTTACAATTAGGTGAAGTGCAATATTTTACAAAATAGAATAGCAGTCACGTGTTTGATTAAAATTTCTACGCATTACATGAGTTCGTACAGAAGCTTACTAAAGTGTGGCAACATTGTGTTATATCTGTCAATTTTCAATGTTTCTTTAATCGATTGATTTAAAAAGTTCCCTGTAATAGTGCCTGATCACCAATGATCATTATGTCAATTTTATATTATTTTTTTATATTAATACCTGCCCACCATGTACTTTTTATTATAACAGATTGTGATTTGTTAATCCTTGTTGCGTGCCCACGATACAGGTTCGCCTCGTGTGGGGCTCATTGTATCTTATGTTTGTAACTTTGTGTTAAATTAAAAAAAAAAAAAAAAAAAATACACCAAGCGAGATTGAGAAATATATAAAGGAAGCACTAGGTGTCATGTTGTATAGGGAGGTCCAAGATATGTCTGGTTGGAAGAGAATGTAGGAGTTATTTGCCCCGACAAGAGGAAGTTGAACGAATGAATGAGTATACTTTGTTTGCATTATACAATATAGGAAATAAACAAAACAATTAACAAATATAACGATACAATTGTATAAATACATTAAGGCGGTATTATTGCTGAGAGCAATCTTTTCAAGACTACCTTTAAATTTTTAAATAAGGAGTGATTACTTGCACTAGAGAGTTCACTGTTCGATTTTTACAATTCTATATTGTACCTAATTGCTTGCTTGTCTTGATGTTAATTACTTAAATTTATATACTATACTTTAATCACGCGAGAAAACCTAAAATTTACAGCTAGTATAAAACAAATACGATGGCAATAAATCGTCAAAAACATTAAAATATGTACTTGTATAGTTGAATTTATACATATTTATTAATTATAGTTGTGTATTATTTTGATAGTAACATTAAATTAATAACATCCAATTGTAATTAAGATGCAATTTTCAACAGCAGCGTCTATTAATAATAGTTATGGACTTACCTAACAACTTGATTTATAACTGTCAAGCCAGACTAAACTAATTAAACTATGTGGTAAATTGTAACTAAAATGAAGTCGGATCTGATCCTGTCACTTAAATACATCAAGTAATTTGTATTAATTTGGATTATACGTGAATGACATAAATCTTTTGTTATTCAGTTACCATTTTGATTTGTGGATAATGACGTTGACCTTTATGAAATATGTACCATGTGCTTTGTTAATTACAAACACAGATTATATTTACGACTGGCCGTTTCCCGCGGCGTTGCCCGCTTCTAACTATATAGTTCTCGTATATCATTTCCATTGGAACTCTTTCTGAGTTCGGTCTTATATTGTATTATACACTTAAAAGATAATTACATAGATACCTAACACCTTCATAAAATTTCGGCCAATTCAACCGATCGGTAATTTTATAGTATTTTGATATAACTTTTTTATTTATGAACCGATTGAAATAAAACAAACACTAAATGTTAAGTGAAGTGAACCGCAACGTATTAGTGAAAACTGCGTTCAAATCAAACCGTTTCTGAGATTAGCATGCACAAACGTACAGACAAACAGACAAAAATTTTAAAAATCATTGTTTTGGGTTCTATTGCGCGTTTATAAAGCCACTTATAATAGTTTTTCTTAAATATCTTTCATGCACAAACAGCGACCAGTTACGATTTTATTATATGTATTGATTATTCTTAATCCCACTCTATTAAATGTGAAAGTTCGCGAGTATGGATGGATGTTTGTTGATACATGTAAAAGCTACTTTTTGAGCGGATTTGAATAAAATTTGGTTTACAAGCCGGTTATATTTTAATTTAACCCATCATCATCATTAAATCTGTTCCGTTAACTGTTCACATGCTGAACATGTTTTAATGCTTTTTTTTACAACACAGGGGGTAAACCATCCTCCATATGTTGCACTTAAGGTATTGCAGGTGGTGTGTGTGGTTTTTATGCTATGCCGGGACCCCCAGGGCTAATTGAACTCACTAGTTATTTATTTATTCCAACAAATCATTGTACAAGTCGTTCTCTACCGTTCCTTGTAGATACATCTTAAAGAACAAGCCACAATACATGTTCTTATTAGTGTGGAATATTATATATATGTATATATTATAATATTATACTCGGAAATGCTAAAGTTTGAGAGGATAGACGAATGTTTGTTACTCTTTCACGCAAAAACTACAGAACAGATTTAAATGAATTTTGGTATACAAATAGAATATATAATAGTATATAAATTATAGCATATAGGATATATTTATGTATTTATTCATGCGGTATATAGTTTTATAAATATTGAAGGGAGTTTATTTGTTTGTTACCACTACACGTTAGCATAGTGTTGCTACTCTCTTAATTGACGCTTAAACATGCCTATACTTGGCGATTCCCTTGTTCCGAATGGCAGACTATACCATAATCTAGTTTACTATTATTCCCATAGCAACTTTAGTTACATAAAAAAAATCACTATGATATTTGGTATATTTGTGTATGTAATAAAGAAGGGTGTAAACTATTTATCTTGTTAAATTTTTCAGAAATTTTAATATGAACATTTGTAATATTTATTTTATCCTTCACTATCTTGTTTATAGATTAATAATTTTTATATTTACGTCATGCAATGCAATTATTTATAATTATTGCAATGTAAATTTTAATAAAGTATCGAGAATAATATATTAAAATTAATATTATGAATATTGGAAATAATTTCTGAATTTTACATCACAGAATCTGAAAATTGATTATAATGAATTGAGTTAGGTACCTGTAATGATTATAATAACAGGCTTTATATTGATAAATGTATGAGTATAAAGTAGTAGTATATAAAAAAAGTACCAAATTTTTTTACGACTAATTATATGTTTTAACTTTGCTCTTTTGGAATAGGATGAAAATATATATTAATTTAGGATATAGTCTATCTATAGACTAAGTATTATTCAAGTATGTTCAGTTGTTTATTTAATTATTTAACTTTTTATTCCGCGAAAGTCATAAAAATATGCAATAATAATTGGAATACAGGTCGTTTAAGATTAAGCTGTTTGGACATCTTTTCTACTTTCCTATACTGTATAACACCGGTACTAGCGTCAGGTCTCTTCAAATTATGTTTTTCTTTAACACAATTTAAATTATATTCACAATATAATTTGAATTGTGAAAGTTTATTTATTATACCACAGAGGTGCCAAACAAGTAAACGGCCCACCTGATGGTAAGCGGTTACCGTTGCCTATGAACGCTTGCTCCCATTTTTAAATTTTGTAAAAATATTTGTATATTTGTCACTCAATCACTTTTATGAGTGTTCATAAACTTTTGCTTACCATAGTGTGACAACGTTCCAATTATCTGTCAATTTTAAAACAATTTAACAGTCGTCTAAAGGGGGGAAAGGGATTATTAGTAATGGGATCTAATGAACCCATTGCTAGCAATACACTCTATCAGGTCGACCTCCACGTGGTTCCCCCTGGAAACCATCGTGAACAATTCTTGTTGAATTCGTCACAATGGGCTAACTGACCTGCTTCATCCTCATCTATCATCCTTCACTGGTGCCCCGCCGGTGTATACCGATAACGCGGGCGGAGTTACCATTCCATTATCACCCATTAAAAAAAAACAGTCGTCTAAAGTCTATCTACCTCTTGGTTATTATTCTTCTAGTATATATGTGAAAAATCTGAATTAAAACAGGACGGTAGTTTTCAATTAACGCTACAGTACACTCAATATTGCCAGCATTAATAAATACGTGACAGTGCATTTCGAAATGTCGAACCGAAAACACCACTCGTAGGTAAGCGTAAAGTGACACATTTAAAATTCCCGCTCTTTTCCGTCCGCCATTTACCTCGCAAATTCAGTATTTTTTTATACTTATTTAAATGAATGATTATGTACAATGGCCAGATTTAAAACGTTCCACATTAAAGTAACAATTTTCAGTGCGGCTCGAGTAATAAAATAAAAAGGTACAATTTGCCGAGGTATTTTCATTCTTTCTTTCCTCTTTGTCAACATACTTTAGGTGGTATGTTTAAAATGTTGGATAAATAAAAATAAAGTTGGCGTTGCATTTTCATCTGTCCAAAGGGAAACTTTAATTGTTTTAATAGTGTTCAGTGCTTTGAGCTCGTTATTGAGTGTGATTAAATTAAAAAAATTTTGTGAAACTATCTAGTACCTACTATCTACCTAGGAGGGGGAAAGGGATTGTTAGTAATGGAGACTGAGAATCCCATTGCTAGCAATATACCCAACCAGGTCGACCTCCTCGCAGTTTCCCCTGGAAACTGTCATGGTTAATTCCTGATGAATTCATCATGTGGGCTACCGGACTTGTTTTCATTCTCATCTATCATCCTTCACTGGGAGCACCAGTGAAGGATTGGTGGGCGTTCCGTTATCTTAAAAGTTTAGAACCTCCTGATAAAGAAGACAATTAATGTATTAACATCTTTATAATTTCATGATGCTTTAATAAAAAATTGTTACAAACTTTTACATTTAATATTAATAGGATATATATAATACTAGGATAGTATTTATTTCGTTTTATAAATAAACAACTGAACGGACAAAATTCACATTATGTAGGTGCTTAGTTTGGACAATCTCCTTTGTTCCTGTCACTTAGTAGACTGGAGTAGGAAATGGGGATAAATTTTTAAGGAATATACTAACCGAAATGCGGTTTTCAAGGAATGAGCAGTCCCAAATTCCAAGCGGCCAGGATTGCAGATAAAAGCAATTTTTTATTAAACAGTGGCATACTCAGTGCATTTTTTGTTATTTTCCCCAACACAGGGGGATGAGTAACATATTTTTTTCGGGCGACCGTTGACAAAGTTCCAAGGTATTAAAGCCTATAACTGTTATGGGCTTTTGGTGGGTCTTTATTTAAATGACGTCATAAAGAAATATCGTTCCAGCAATATCGGAGCATCTGTCGTTGAAGAAAAGAAAGTTTGGATGCGACTTTTTATAGCACAGCAGTTTCCGATGTCAGGGTACGAAAATGTTATTTGCCGCTCGTAGGCTGTACGAAACATCAAAGTATTTTATTATTATAGGCCCACAATGTCTGTTTTCTCAACTGAGATTAATACGATTTTTATTGAGTTGGCGACTTCGAAAATCCGGTTGTGCTTATCGGATACCTGCACACATCACTAAAATTGAGGGACGCCTACAATTTTTTTTTTCATAAATAAAAACAATATTTTTTTTTATCGGTAAAAATGAGAAAAGACATGCCACGCTGGTTCGGGAATGTGGAAAGAATGTTAGATGAAAGGTTGTTAAAATAAACATATACATATACACATAATATATACATATAACAACAAACTACGAAAGTGGACGGATGTTATTGTGGGAGACTTAAGGTCGCCTGCCTTAAGTCTGCTCTGATAACATTTGTTATCCACAGCTCCGCATCGTACGCTTCGAACTGATCGAGACGCTTCGAGACGGAGCAACGAACGGGTCCGTTTGTAAGCAGTATGTCCACTGTATTGGCAGTTATCGAAATGCTAACGCAACTGCCATCTGTCAAATTGCTGACGCCATTTTTCTATAGCAAGCAGCGGACAAGTTATTGTATTTTGCATATGTGTCAATTTTTCAGTATTTGATAAGGCTTTGGACAGAATATTTCGTTTTGGTCGCTCGTATGTTGACAGAAAAGGAAGAAAATAGATGAAAGGCTCACATGGTTCGTGTACTGATCGGCAATCCATATGATGTCATCAGCACGCATCAGAAGAGTTGAAAGAGATATCGATGCATAAGTTCCATACGGTGCGAATGTAGTGGACGTAGTCATGAGTTTCTAATAATGTAATAAATAAATAATGCGGAATTGTGGAGGACTATCTACAATAATCAGATCTAGTGATCAATTCTGAATGAGGATCTTGAGGAGCTGCGTGATTATTTTAATTGATATTTGAAAAAAATAAAAACCGAGAACATTGCTTTTTATTATTATTTTTTTATTAGTACATGAATATTTATAATGAGAATATTTTTTTTGTTATTTTTGGCACCATGGCAACGCATGCGTTTCTCAGTTGCCAGTATTATTATCTACTTATTTATCTGAATAATTAAACTAAATATATATATATAGTTAGTGGACGAGTTTATATTTACAAAATGGACATATTGCAGTAGGATATTTAACACCTTGTAACGGGTATAGGCAACGCTTAGCAACAATTAGTAGAGTCGTATGTTTACAATTTTATATCATACAAAAAAAAAATACGAAATCCTTGACAACGGTAATTTAAAAAATCAGAGCTATACTGTATTCGTTTTTTTAATGTTATATAAAAGAGCCTTATGTAAACGTTGTTTTCAGCGCCCTTGGGCATCGTTCGTGACATAAAATAGCGGGGACTATAGATAATGGCCGCCATTGAAACTTCCTACCGTGCGCGTGATAACTTACGAGGGCCTGACGTATCTTCTTGGATTAATTTATTTTTATTTTAAACAATATTTTGCTATAATTAAAGTTGTTTTTTGAACAGTAAAATATTTTGTTCTCGATTTGGAATGGTCAACAAGCTGATGACCCACCTGATTATCAGTGTGAAATTAAGTAAAATGGTTATCTTTATTTATTTAAATAATTTTATTGATTAAATTAGAATACGGTACAAAAGAGGGACTTAATGGTAGCAGCGTTCTTTATCAGTCAAGCTCTGGGGTAAAAAATGAATCATGAAAGCGGTACCTCATTATTAGTATAGGTAATGATAATAACCGTAGCCGTGAGGTCCCGGTATAGAATAGGCCACTCCTTCTTATCCCGTGGATGTCGTAAGAGCCTAATAAGAGATGGCGAGGGGTGGATAGCAGCGCCCCTCTTAAAACATCTCATTTCAGGCTTTAGCCTGACTGCGGTTGCCAATCCGCCTGCCAAGCAAGGCGACTACTGGTAAAACTCCCCTAGGGGAGGCTTATGTTCAGCAATGGATATCTGTATTCTTCTATTTAAAAAATTTTTATTTACTTTTTACCTTTTTTTTTCTCTTTTATAGTTACATACACCTGAAAAACATTACCTATCTATTTTCGTGTCGGGCAAAAGTAGTATGTAAATCTGACTTACACGCTATCATTGTAATAGAACCCTCTTTATGTGAAACTGTGATTCAACTGGAATCGCATCGAGGAATTATTAATGAAGTGTGGGTTCGAGTTCTGACCTCAGTTGGACATGTGGAGGCTTTCTACAGAGCTACCGCATAGACGTGCGGTCGAAACGTCCGACCGTTTGCAATTTCATTGCAGTACTAAAAATAAAACATCGTTTGTCTCGTTTCTATATATATGTATATCATTTAAAAAATCGTTTTTTTTTATGCAATGAGTAGAATGGTAAAGAAGCTAACGGTCTACCTGATGGAAAGTGATAACCGTCGTCTATAGACATGAACAGCAGTACCATTGTATAACGGAGTATATTGTGTCTTCCATGACATTCTTCACTGCCATTTCAGAGGACTAAGGTGTTACGCCTCTGTACCCTGTAATTTTTCTGTGATATCCCACCTTACAAACCGAAACACAGCCTTCAAACACAACTGTTTCACGTCAAAAACACGAATAGGACAGAGGTATCTAGGCAAACGATTTTATACAAAGTCTCTCTGGTATTTTTTTTTTGTGCAACTTAGAATGGCAAACAAACTGATGGCCCACCTGATGGAAAGTGGTAACCGTCGCCTATAGACATGAGTATGCTGTTTCGCCCATGATACCCCTCATGCGTTGCCATTTCTGAGAACTCAGGTGTTATTCCTCTGTACCCTGTAAATTTAATGCCATATACCAACCTTTAAACCAAAACACAGCCATGCAAACACAATTGCTTCACGAAATACGAGTGAAATAGAGGTGCTCAAGCAAACGACTTTTATACAAAGTCTCCCTCTGGTGAGGGAAGTTTTCCACACAAATTTCCACACATTATTAGAAAAAAAAAATAATTAGAATAAAGACGGTACCTTCCGTTTCTATTTTTTTTAATATATGTATTGATTTTCGAAAATCCTGTCTACTCGTGCGAAGCCGGGTCAGATCGCTAGTAACTAATAAATTTGACTGACTTAAATTCGTTATAAATTTAGTACTAATATGACTTAAGTTCTAGATGGGTTTTAACGTAATAATTTAGTTAAACTATCAATATACAGTTTCAATTTCAGAAATAGATTTAGGAAAAGGACTGCTTTATTTTTGACTCCGACTCATTGTTACATAATTTATAGATGGAGCGTCCGCAACGTGAGTTTGTGGCGACCTTAATATCAAAAGTTTCAGCCGCCAATATGGATGTGGCAAGCCATGTGCTCTGTCTAATAAAAGATAGAAAGCAGTTGTAACTCGTTTCTAAGTTGCCCACTATTTTGCTGGGATGCTTTATTAATTTTATCTAGCTACAATAGTTTTGCCCGTGATAACCTTTCTCATGAGAATATTTAGGAATTCCTTTTTTAGTGTTCATTCTTATTCTTTATTGTACATAAACATAATGATAAAAACAATTAATTTTAAATGTTATATACAAAGGCGAGCTTATCTCTAATAAGAGATTTCTTCCAGCAAACCTTTTCAAGCGAATTAAATTGTTATTTAAATATAAAAATAGACAATCATACAATTAGTGTACATTTCTTAAACATATTTGTAAGATAAGGTGTAACAATGAATAATACAAATTACATATAAATTACACAAAATACATAAACCCTGTAGACATATAAATATTGGAATAAATAATATATATATATATATATATATATATAAATACAAACATACACACACACACATTCACACACAGATATATATAATATATAATACGCCAGAATACTAATAAGTAATACTCCCTTAATCTACGTTTAAACATTGGCGTTTCCCTTATTTCGAATGGCAGACTATTCCATAATCGAATTTACTTTAATTCCCTTAGGAACTTTTAGGAAATCCTTTCTTACTATTTGTCTACGTTAAATAAGGAAAATTTTATGTCCTAGACCTTTTGGCTGTGAGTTGATCGATCAAACAGTTAACTCAACAAATTGACAAAGATCTTTACACTATACGCGATTCCATGCAAATTATGAGGTAAGTATGAGTATTTCATGGTAGCTAATCTTAAGACTATCCAATAATTGCAGTTTTGAACCCTTTTTTGTACTGATTCGTATGAGTTACTTTTTAAAACTGAAGCTTAAGTTGATATCGCGCCAAGATACAACGAACAAACATACCCACTTCGAAATTTTAACTGTTTTCTAAAACATTTATTATATATGCAACAGGAAACTATTCTAAGCCTTGTCTAGACCCTAGACTAGACCTTTAATAAGTTTATAAATTCACGCAGAGTTAGAGGTAGTTAACACCACAGCGCTGGTTTTAAGCCTGCGCCTGTATTTGCAGCGCGTTTGAAATGCTGAGTTTGAAGCGTTTTGTCTACTTAAGTTTTGTTACATGTATGTATTTTTGTATATTGAACAAAAACAAAACTAAACGGATTTTACCTGTGACTTCTTCTTCGTAACCAGGATAGGTTGATAGTAGCTTCATTCGAAATACAATGTGGATGAAGATTGGTTGGACCAATAAAAAGGCAATTAACAGATAAACTTACATCTACAATGATAATTAGAAACTTCATCAATCTGTGATCTGTGACGGACGAACGGACAATGAAGTGATTCTATAAGGGTTCCGTTTATTCATTTGGAAGTACGGAACCCTAAAAATGAAACGGATAGCGTTAAATAGATTTAAACTGTTTTATATATTTCTGAACGATAATTGTAATGGTGGCTCGGTAGTGCACCAGAACATTAATCATGAAACAGATGGACATAAATTTAAAAATTTAAATAAATTCCCTATGTTGCTTTAAAAAGTACGAGATTCTCAGTTTTACTGTATTTTTCTTGTATATAGATGATTATGTAAGCTGATATAAGACTTTAGGAATGATTCTATAGTACTATACTAGTTATAACCCGTGGCTTCACCTATGATCGTGTTGTGATACTGAACAGCCTATAGTCTTCTTCATGAAAGAAGCTATTAACTTCAAAAATTTTTTTTTAATTTAACTGGTAGTTCCAGAGATCAGCATAATGAAATAGGCAAACATATAAGTTTAATAATATTTTCAGTTAAAAAAAATCACAGACATGTAGGAAAAAAAAGAGCTGATTCCTTTTTCAAAATAAAGTAACTAATTGGTATCGTTTCAGTTACTTTATTATGTAATTAATTTATGTTATATGTATACACATATAACTCGTTGTGTGGCCCCAGTATAGAATGGGCCATCCCTTCCTTTCCCGTGGGTGTTATAAGAGGCGTCTAAGGAAATTTAATGGTCGAGAAATGGGCAACAAACCCCTCTTAAAAAATCACCAAAGCTTAACTGCGGTCGCCAATTCGTCTGCCAAGCGTGGCAATTACTGGTAAAACTCATCTTATGGAAAATGCCCACGTTCAGCAGTGGACAGTTAACTGCTCATATAATAATATAAAAAAATCAATAATCCATATTAATTACGATTAATAAGTATTACTAAATTATCATAAATATGAAGGTTTGTTTGTTACTATATAGTGCTGTAACGGCTTAACCAATCCCTATGAAATTTGGTATACTTTTTATCTCTATCAATGAAAATATCAAAGTTACGCGGACGAAGTCATCGGCAGAAGCTTGTAATATTCTAAATTGTTATTGGATTATTTCTAACGGTATATTTTTATGTTTTCACAGAAGCGAATGACATAATTTTCCAATCGGAATTTTATGGCAAATTGACAATTATTTCCAGACAAACTCTGAACACTTGCTCGCGAGAAATTAAAGAACTTTCCAATAGGTCTCAACTTCAGAACTTCATTGTTAGAAGTCTCACATATTCTCATCGAGAATAACTTTATTAAGTAAATTGGTAAAATGTGAAAATAATTTTACGTAATGTATTGATAAGTAAAGGTTTCAGTTATAAGCTTAAGGTTATGCTAAGTTAAACATGTTAGAAATATTATCTTAAATTTAAAAATCTCTTATTTCTATGTTCATTTTCGCTTATCTCTGAAACCGCGCAATTGAATTTGATGAAACTTTGTAAATGCGTATTTATTAAGTTGTAAGATAGGACAGTTTTTATTTCGATAAAAAAACAATACCTGGTAGGTTGCGGTAGAGGGCAAAACATGTACTTTATATTATTCTCAATTTCGTGTATAATAGAGTATATTTTATATATGTGTAAGTATATATGTTATTTATATACATTTATTTATTTATATATGTAATTTTATTCTTATGTATATCAATTATTACTAGTATACCGCATTCGAGTATTCTGACACTTCCCTATGGTTGACTGGGAGGGAATGCTTTTAGTATTAAGTCCACCATGTACACATATCATCATAGTCGTAGAATACTGACGGATACATATATGTAAGCTATGTCAGATCCGTCAGTATTCGACGAATTTGACGATATATGTAATAATGAATAAATAAATAAATAAAAATAAATATCTGCCAGGATAGCTTAAACTGTAAAATTTATTCCAGTAATTTTAATTTAATCATTAAGGGGGTTAGCTAAAGGGGGAAAGGGTTGTGGCAAAGGTATTTGACATAGTAATAATTAACATTCTTGTCACGATGGGATAGATTTTAATAATAATTAAACGAAAATCGTTTCGTTCGATCCTGCGGTTTATCCCAGGATTGTCAGGTTATTTACTAGCTTAGGTCTTTAATATTTGATGTAATGCCACAAATTGCAATAGTGTCTAGCAATATTTTACTAACACAATAAAATTTTACGTATATATATATATATATATAATAATAATAAATACATATGGAGATATTCCAAAAAAAATATGTGAGGAAATTTATTAAAAGCAATTGAAGCCAAAATAATAATATTTAGAATTTTTGTTTGTGTATTTATCTATGTGTATGTTTCAAAAATTACTGGACCGAAACGAATGCGGTATTCACAAATAAATTTTGTTCATACCAGTATACATTCTTGTAGGATCATCCTATTTTCCTGTGTAAATATTATACCCACTAATATTTATATAACATAACAGTTTTCATCAATATTTAGTCTTATTATAATCAATATTATTACAATTTTTAAAAACAAGTTGCAATTCTATTTCATGTATTGGTTTCAAGTTTTAAAATCAACAACGGTAAATTCTTAAAACAAAACACTGGCAATGATCTTATAAGCAAATAAATAACTGAACTGAATCGAAGCAGGAATAGCAAAACATTTTCACAACAAAGAACGTTTAAACAAAGTAACAACCGGATCTCGAAACGAAATAGCCACGAACAGAGAAAATGCATTGGAATAAAGTGTTCCATTGCTTTACCTCTCCATTGGTTATAAACGCAGTTATTGCATAAATTGAAACGTTCCTTATTATAAAAGAATGTGCTCCGATGGACACACTGGATTGAATCTAGCTAAGCTCCTTTCGTGCCAAAGAAAAATTACTCCAGTGTCAAATGGCCGGCCGTTCGTATTGCGATACAAAAAATCTAAATAAACCAGGACAAAGGCAATATTTTGCGTATTGAATTTATTTTTTTTGTATAGTTTTGTGAGAATAATTTCTAGCCTTTTTCAGGATTTGGGTAGGATAATATGTATAGATGAAATGACAGGTCAGTTAGCCCGTCGTGTTGAATTTAATTGGAGTTGAACATGATGGTTTCCAGAGGTAATCGCGAGGAAGTCGATCTGACAGGGTATATTACTAGTAACAGCGTTACTAATTCCCATTATTAACAATCTCTTCTCCTTTTGTGCTTTTCTGGTTAGGCATTGGGATTTTTAAGAGACTTACAGAAAGAGTAAGAGATTGACGATTCGTCTGTACTTTTATGTACGCGATCAGATCTACTTTGAATCCACTATGGTGAGTTCTTTTTTAATTGACATGGTTTACTCCCATGTTGGTTACATGTTCATTTTGTGATTTTTTAATTTGTTGTTTACCTATGTGAATCAAAATCCTACTAGTTGCAAAGTGAAACGTGTTTACAGACATGATTTGACATGATAGCGTTCTAAATTTAAATATTTTCAATCTAATGTACTTACAATGGAGAGTAGGGGTAAAGAGAACTTTCTCTCTGTATGAAAAAGTGTTTGCAAAAAGACGTTAGAGTGATGCTGCTGTAGCAGGTAGGTAAATTTTACAGGACCACTTTTTAATGGTGCACTGTTCAAAAGAAAAACCTAAAATAGGAAAACAATGATATGATATATCGATAATGTTATGTTAAATATCATTGTTAAAATTTTTATTATGCATTGATGAGAAAATAAAGGTTTTAATTTTTTCTATTTAGCACATTTCACTTTATTAACAAGTGCTAAATTCATTTCATACTCCCTTGTTACCATTGTGCCATTCGGAAGGGATTTGAAATTGTTACGAATATTTACTGGACACTTTTGCTACTGTTCCCCCATATGAGATATTCGTAGTTTTCCTATCACGTCGTTCATCGCTAGGTTTTGTAATGTCAGTCTATTTTTTTTTTCTACTCTCTTGTTTTAATTTCATTTTTGTAAAAGGATAGGCAAAGGGAACGAAACTCATACAGCCTAGTCTGATATGGAAAAAGAGATATTAATAACATTTTTTTTTGCAAAATGTATTTGGTTACATAGCATTTTCCTCGTTGGATCAGTATTCAATTACAGTACATTTTAATATAGTATACGGAAACTGATTAATATATTTTGCTTTTTTAACAGTTTGGCTTAATAATTTGTAAATATATTGGTCAGTATTTATATTGAATGTAACATTTTATACATATGTTATTATTCGTTTACATGTGGTATGCTTTTGATAAACCGATAGTTTATGTACGTATTGGTAAATTGGTGGTTTAACACAGATTACATATATTAATATTTAATTTAAAATCATACGTTATTTGTGAATAAAATACAAATAATGATTTAATTTAAATGTTTATGATTAATATGAATTCATATAATAATATGACGATATTAATTTTGTTAATTAAATAATATTACTATACAATTAATTAGATATCTAATTAATTGATGTCATGTACCTATTTACATAATGTCAATTATTAATTTTGTTTGAACACAATTTTAATAATTTTTCTCAATATAATATTTTAATCTCCTATAAAACATTATCAGAGGCAATTTGCGAATGCCAACCAGCCTGCCAAGTGTGGCTATAACTGGAAAAACCCTCCAAGTGGGAGGTCATTATTCATTAGTGCAAAGTTAACAGCTGATATAATAATAAAAGTAAAAATTAGAGAATAAAGAAAAAAGATATGGTTGTCATAAATAGTGAAATGTTTGGGGAAAATCTAAATAACCGAAATGACTACACCAAACCTCGTCTTGTATAAATCCGACTCTTCTGCGGTTACAAAATACAATATAATTAAATATTATTTCTCCCACAGTACAATAAATTTATAAATACTGCATACCATTTTCACTTAGTGTTAATTTTATTTGTTTGATTTAAAAAAAATAAAAGAGGTTCTAAATTAGAATGTATGCTGTTACCTGCGACTTATCTTAAGACCTCGTCTACATAATTACGGTATTATTAATCAGATGTATGTTTTAAATTAACGATTAGTATTTGTTAATTAATTATTAATCTAAGGCATTTAGTAAATTTTATAACGATTGGTAGAGGTTTTTTTTTATACAACTTAGAATGGCAAACAAATTGACGGCCCACCTGATGGAAAGTGGTAACCGTCGCCTATTGACATGAACAGTACCATGGACATAACACAGTATACTGTTTCGCTCATGATACCCCCATGTGTTATCATTCCTGAGGACTCAGGCGTTATTTTTCTGTACCCAGTAAATTCACGCCATATTCCACCCTTCCAACCGAAACACAGCCATGCAAACACAAGTGCTTCACGGTTGGAACACGAATGGGACAGAGGTACCCAAGCAATCGACTTTTGTACAAAGTCTCCGTCTGGTGAATATTTGATATTTGAATATTTTAATAAGGTATTAAAATATTCAAGTATCTACTGATAACAAACACAAATAGAAAAACTTACGCTCCCATTTATAATATTAGTAGAAATGCTTATTTGTTTACGATTATTTACTTATTAAATATAATATTACAAGTAGTTATAACAGTGTGGGCTAATTAATGGCTTCTTTTAAATGATTTCAGAAACGAGAATATACGAATATTTCATACAATTTTCAATCAACTTCAAAAAGTAGGTGGTCCTCAATTCGGTTATTATTTTTTAAATTAAACATTTTTTGTGTGTATGATATGCGATATTTTTACCAATTTCCATTGCAATCTAGTTTCGTAATTAATTTCGTATTGTTTCCGTATTAAGTATGTTACCTTTATACAAACTACTGAATGCGGAATGCGGAGATGAGATGTTTGTATATAGGACGATATCTAGAGTCTGATGATGAGTAAGAATATGGTCAGAGAAACTTTATTAAAGTTATAATAAAACTAGACAGTTCGAACTCTTAAATAAGGTTCAATAAGGAATTGGCAGCAAAATGAGATTCTATTCCACCTGATGATGAAATCGAGAATAAATCACGTGACTGGAGTCTGATTACACTACGATATTTTTTGGAAAAAAAATAGTAACGTAAATAAAAAAAAAAGACATCAATGTTTTTTGTTTTTCGGAAAATATATCAATAACGAAAATATAAATACGAAAAGGAATCGATATTTATTTTAGAAATAATATTCTTTGTAAAATGAAAATATAAATAAAAAAAGTATACAACTTAGAACATGCACCCATCTTGTCCCCACTCTTATCAGCGTCGGTACAATCGTGGCCACTCTTAAGTGGTTATTGAATAGCTCCACCGACCTTTCTGGATTAGGGGCGGAATAGATTCCTCGGAACGGGGGCCATTGTGTTTCGTAACCGATCTGTGTTATTCCTGGGGCGAGCGTGGATGGTCGAGACGAGAATTCGGATGTAATGTGTAGTGGTGTACAAAATAATCCGATACAAATGTACACACGAACAGTATTTCTAGCTACAGATATCTATTAGTGACGAAACTATACAAAGTATCATAATTTTTCTGAAGAAAAAAAAAAACTAACACCTTTATCTTTTAAAGAAAAAGAAAGAAAAATCTCAGTGGTAAAAATAAAGTAAATTTTCCTTGTGTTTCTAAAAAAAATACTTTTTTAACAAAAAATATAGGTTTTTCTGTAAATATTAAATATATTGTTTTGCTTTTTAATGTATACACGCTTCTGTTGTTCCGTCGATCTCTTAAAGCAATTTTGCCCATTTCAAATGTTGATTTAGTCCTCTGAATGTGACAAATTTATTTGATGCACAACGACATACCTACTCGTGTTTGTCGAGCACGGTCGAGAGGTTTACTGAATTTGGCAAACCAACCATGTATTATAAGTAGTTATAAAAGAACTTTTATAAGTATACATTTCATTTTTTTTTGCCATTTAATATTTAAAATTTACTGCTCCTTTTTTATATTTAAAAAAATTAAATAAATGAAATAAAGAGTGTGTATCTTAATTTTTCATTTATGTATATTAATTTTGGTATTTTAATTGAATTTCAGTGAAGAACTTGAGCTTTGATTATTTTCTAAATACTAGCTAATATCTGGTATGTTAGTATTGATTAAATTTGTTGAACAAATTCACTTTCATATATTGTTTGTAGGAATTATCTATATATTAAAAAACTAAACATATATGCAAAAGGATTGTTAGTGATTGGTTATTAAATAAGACATATGATGAAACTGAAGACTTATTATTAATAATATTTTAAGTTATGACTGCCATTTTACAATAACTCATCTATTCTATACACTCACAAATTAGACAGTCAAGATTCACCTACAAAATATTATTTTAACAAATTGTATTATTGTAATAGTACCTTAAGTTTTACTATTTATATATATTATATATATTCCTTTATATATATATATATATATACATATATATATATATAATATATATATATATATATATATATATATATATATATATATATATATATATATATATATATATATATATATATATATATATATATATATATATATATATATATATATATATATATATATATATATATTGTACCGTTATGCCGTATAGGGAAGAGCACTACTTATCCTAAAGTACAGGATTTACCTATTTAGGGAGCAGGGTTTCACCTATGTTTAAAGATGTTTCTAAATTTTTTTTTTAAATAAACTATTTATTATTATTATTGTACTAGTTAAAGATTAAATACATATATTGAACTTGCGCCTTTGTGGTTAACATTACGAAAATTGGACATCACTATTAAACGCGTAGTGGTTACAACGGCGTGCCCAGTCAGACTGGTAGGATGCGGTGGTTTTTCAATTTGTCCTCTTGGATTGGTGCCTACTATCGGCTTATGTATTTACGCTTCATGTAATTGCCCTAATTTGTATTTTCTGGCCAGTGGTTTACAGTAATTCTATTGTATATTAATGGATGAAAAAATATAATGACATAAACTAGGAGTTAGTGATGGTAAATTAGACATGAGCAAGATAATATAATAATAAAAATATGAAATATACAGTATTATCATGTATTTGAATTTAGAATATTGTATTGTATATGTATTTTTCAGTTTTCGCTCACTTTTCACTTACCCTCTCACCCATACTAGTACATACACGTAGCTTACAAAATTTTACTAATTTCATGTATATACTTGTATACTCTTATCTTAACAAATGAAGTAAAATAGATGTCCTTGAGTTTGGGAGCCTGGTGATCTGTATGACGGGTTATCCTAGTACCGACACCAGTCTCTCACAAAGATTGTTTTAAATTGCTTAAAAAAGCTATTAATTGAATAGTACGCTTGCTCTCAGCAATAAGACCGCCTTACTGTACTTATACAATTGTATCGTTGTCTTTGTTAATTGTCTTGCTTATTTCCTATATTGTATAATGCAAATAAAGTATATTCATTCATTCATTCATTCAATATTACAAATGTGGAAGTGAGTTTGTTTGTTTTTTTTTTATCTTATAACGTCTTAATGGCTTAACCAGTTCCTATAAAATTTATTATATACGTACTGTACAGGATGGAGAAGGCTATATCAGGATATAGGTTACTTTTTATCCCGGTCAGTAAACATATAACTGTCACGTGACGAAGTCGCGGATAAAAGCTTGTGTAAATATCTTTCCCAGGTAGGATACAGAAAAAGAAACTTCTCTGGAAAGTTTCGAAGTACGAGTATATTTATGTATTTGATGATACAGTAATGTATTTATTTGTATGAAAATGTCAAGAGGAAAGTGATGTTGAGTTCACATAATAGTGATATCGGGATAATTTGATTTGAAGATATTTTTCGTACAATTTTTGAATTTATATTTTTAGAAGTTCTTATAATTTATAATATTCTTTTTTGTTTTTTTTTTTTTGCTAATCTTGTTCTGTGCCAATCTAGACATCATATCAGTTAGCTGTCCACTGCTGAACATAGGCCTCCCCTACTATAAAGAGTATTTTGCCAGTAGTTGCTATGCTTGACAAGCGGATTGGCAACCACAGTTAGGCTTTGGTGACGTTTTAAGAGGGGCGCTGCAGCTCATCTCTCAACCGTTGAGTTTCCTTAGTCATCTCTTACGACACCCACGGGAAAGAAAGAGTTGGCCCATTCTATGCTGGGACCACACGGCAATTTTATAACTATATTTTGACATAATTATTTTACAAAAACACGATGCTTATAAACTTTCAAATTATACGTAAAATGAACTATGGAATGGCATAAAGCGATCTCAAAATCGCTATACCCATTGATCACGTGCTGCTAGTGGGACGTAATGTAAAATTCAGCGCTCCGCGGACTCTTGGAATATGAAAAATAATACGTGGCGAGCTTACTAAGATTAATGTGCCAGTATGGATGAAGCCGCAATAAATATAGCTACTTAAAGGCTTCGAAACGCTCTCTAGTTTCTGGTGCAACACGTTGAATATTCTTATCTTCATAATATATGAGTTTTATTAACCGTGTCCGTAGGTAGTTACCAAGCAAGAGTGTTAGCAAGGTTATAAGGTTATTTTTTTAAGCAACAGGTAGGCGGTACACCGTATTGGAAATAGTATCTAACTATATTTTATTTTTCCTTTCCCACTTGGCATAATTTACACTTGATTCTTTCAAAAGTGTCTTATAGCAAAACATAATAAAATAAACAAAAAACTAAATAAAGTAAGAAAAAGTTTATAAATAGTGCATGCACATTTTCGAGCGATTATTTATGTGAGTTTTTTTATTTTAACATTCAAAATGTCATACTTTTTTAAATTATTTCTATTGGGGAAATAAAGCGCAGTAGGTAGCTAAAAAATGTTAAATAAAATCCATAAATTAAAATGACCCCTTACAATGGCCCCATTGCATACTTTCAAAAGAATTTTTGTGGGTCTACCAGTTCAGTGGGGTTCGAGACCCAATTTAATTTTAAAATATGGTTTATATATATAGAAAAATAGATAATGAAGCTTACACAAAATCTGTATATACATTGTAAATTGATTTTATCATTTCTAACCGACTTTAAAAGAAAGGAGGTTCTTAGTTATTTTTAGGGATATCTGTTACGCAGTAATATCCTTAATTCTTATCTTATTTTAATCAAGTAAAGTTCTTTTTTATCATCAAATTGGTGCCACAATAAAAACAGCTTTATGTTCAAAACGACATAGCATTTTTTTATAATTAAGTGTGGACTTAAGCACCAAATAACAATTTCTTTTATTCCATTTTTCTTTCTTACTTGCTATGCTCAACAGGGTCCATAACTAGATTTGTTTCAATATTTACCAATTTAATTATGGAATGCAATAAGAAATAAATAAATATTTTTACATTTAATATCATTCTCTCTTTCTTTGTATGAATTTTATCACTAGTGACTGTTTTTTGCGGTGCAAAACCTAAATTATCACGAATTTATAATACCCTTGCGAGTCATCGGGATACCCTGCACCATTAGAAGCAAATATTTAAAAGGTATCATTAGTTTTGCCATTACGAAACTATATATTTCACCATTAGAGCATAAAATGAGTGTCCCATACAACATCAGCTTTATTACATACCTACCGTTATTACAGCCGGTTATTTCGGGCGTACATGTACCTGCCAAATGGACACTATTCATCCCACGGGACAAATAAAAATAATATACACGAGGATCAAGTTAATCCGATGATGAATGGGAGTTGGAGGGAACGGTGTTTTATTCTTTAGTTATTATACAGTGGTCGGTTAGTTTATGGATAAAATATTGTGAGCTATTGAGTTTCGCTTGAAAATATCGTTATTTTTGTTTTAATGAAAAGCCTGATACTACTTCGGATAATATTTATTTTTTTATACAAAAAGGCTGGTTTAATTTATCTATGATTTGGTCGAGAAAGCTCAACTAGTTTTAGGACATCATCGGATGGTGTCAGATTACGTCTCAAATAAACAAGGAAACAACGAGGTTTTAATCTCGTTTTAAGGTAACTATTTATTTATTTTAAAACACCAACAGCGCTTAACAAATAGTATTAACAAATATAATATGACAGAATAGTATAGTAAATAACAGATTTTCCTAAAATAAATTCTGTAAATTATGTAGTTGACAATTGTTAACTATTTTATTTATTTATTTATTCATTCATTAGTATACATATGTATACGTGGTGGACTTAATGCTAAAAGCATTCTCTCCCAGTCAACCATAGGGGAAGTGTCGGAATACTCGAATGCGGTACTAGTAATTATTGATATACATGCATACTAAAATTACATATATAAACGAATAAATAACAAATATATTTACACATATATAAAATATACTATATTATATACGAAAATGAGAATAATATGTAGTACTTATTACTTGGATAAAGTATAAATGTGAGCATGAATGTTTTAAACATTTAACTAGTAATAACTAGTGACTATTAAATATTGTTGGTGTTGCTAAATCTGTAGGCCTACCATAAAATGATTTCGAAATTTTGGGGACGAACGAAACAGAAATTTGAAGTTAAAATTACATAATACATGCCATTTAAAATTATTAACAATGTTAAAATATCTTAAGCTCTATTTACTGGCTCGATTTCGGTAGGAACAAAAACACGAAATTGAGCCCGAAATTTCGGAATTTCATTTCATGGTAGACCACCTGGTCTATTTATCTTACAATTCATTTATAATGGTGTTACATTACTTGCGGACTATGTTATAACAGCAAATTCTAAGGTATGTGCTACAAAGTTAGCAGCATAGTGCCACTGTTTCGAAACTATGCTTTAGATTAAACAATGACTAAGGTACATACTGAATTCAGTTTATATTGGTACCCTCTAATGTACAAAGAGGTCATACGTTATTGTAATAAGGTCGACAATTGTTTAGCACACGTGTCTTACCGTAATGAACGGATAATAGTGCAACGCTGTGGTATTTGAACAAAGCGGAACATTCGGAATGTCCAATGTAGAGTTAGGATATAAAGGTAAATACATATATTTGTTTTGTCATATAGTAATTTTTATGTATTTTATAATACAGAATACTCTGGAAAGTGGCAATCGTTGGTCATATACAATACATGAACAACATAAATACATAAAATATCCTATGTTTTTTTCTTATGGGTGAAAATGGTATGGTAACTCCGCCTGTGCTAACGGGATACGCTGGCGGAGCACCAGTGAAGGGTGATAGATGAGCATGAAAACAGGCCAGTTAGCCCATAATGATAAATTCTTCAGGAATTAACCATGATAGTTTCCAGGGGGAACCGCGAGGAGGTCGACCTGGTTAGGTATATTGCTAGCGATGGGATTCTCAGTTTCCATTACTAACAATCCCTTTTTTGTTGGTATCCACAGTTAAGCTTTAGTTTATAAGAGGGACGCTGCTGATTATCCTTCGACCATTAATTTCCCTTAATCGTCTCTTACGATACCCACGGTAAAGGAAGGGTTGGCCCATTCTGTGGCGGGACCATCCGACCGACATGTTGTTAACATTTTTTTTTATTTATTTTTCGCAGTGTTGAATGTGACGAGTCTAATTTGCTAGTAAGCACCTAACGTGTGAATGTGTGTACGCTCTGTTGAGGTGCATACAAAGACAGTTGGATATATCATTTTCTCCCCTTTGCTCGGAAATTGCTTCATTATTTGGAAACCGGTACGAATGAAAATTAGATGGGTACAGAGATACTATTATTGTATTGTGTGTATTTGTTTATATAGTACATTTGTAGATTTAATAAAAATTATTAATTTAACATGAATATTAATAAATGTTTTATAAGCGTTAAATTTTCCTTCCTAACTGTACAGTCTAGATTACAGTATACTCTTTCAATATAAATGTATTGTTAATTATAATTAATTATATTTATGTTACTGTATTTCATTTGAATTATTCACTTGTCATTGTATATTTTTATTTATGGTGCAATAAAGAGTTAAATAAATAAATAAATAAATAAATTAATATTTATTTATATGATGTTAATTATAGTGGGTTAAATGATCATTTAGCCATGTGGTACCGGTATCAAATGCGATGGCCAATCTGCCTGCTAAGCGTGGCAACTACTGGCAAAACATTTTTTTTCATCAAAGGCTTATGTTCAGTAATGAACAGTTAATAGTTGATGTAATAATAATAATATTATAATATAATGTAAGTCTTAGCAAATGGAAAAATGTTGTTGTTATCATTTTGATAGATTCGTTGATTCTTATTATTATTTTTTATATTACTTAGAATGGCAAACAAGTTGACGACCTACTTGATGGAAGGTGGTAACCGTCGCCTATAACATAAGCAGTACCATGGACATAACAAATACTGTTTCGCCCATGATACCCCCCATGCGTTGCCATTCCGAGGACTCAGGTGTTATTTCTCTGTACCCTATAAATTCACTGCCATATCCCTTCAAACCGAAATATGCCATACAAACACAACTGTTTCACGGTAGATACACGAATGGGACAGAGGTACCCAAGCAAACGACTTCTGTACAAAGTCTGGTGATTATTATTATTATTATATCAGTCGTTAATTCTCCACTGCTGAATATAGGTTATTCCCATAAGGAGATCTCCTACAAGGACTTAGATATCTACTTGTAACTAACACGAGCAGTAAAAAATATAGAATGTATACGGATCCCCAAGTCTATAAATTACTAAATATACTATTTCCATTTTGCACAAACAGTTTTTCGCATTTATACAACTAGAAATGCTACAAAATACTCTAATTGAGCAAATACCTTAATGCAAACAGTAATTCCTCTCTTTGCGAACGCTACTTGGCTACAATGCTATAAAATCGTTTCAATTGTTTGATTCACAGTACTAAAGCTTCATAAACTTTACGGTCTGCGAAACACAACACAAACCAGGTAAAGAGCTTTAAGCCTAATTATTGCATACTGATGTTGCAAAATAATGCATGCTGGTATTTTCTTAAACCACTTATAGTTTCAGATTTCGCTGTTGAATTCTGCAATTATTAAACTTTTTAATGAAACTTGGTTTAAATTATTATGCATCCGGGTTCTCCGTTCTCAGTTAGGCGCAATCTAGGATTACCGGGTGATAATAGGTAAAAATTTTGATAAATTTTCAAATATTTTTATATACACCATCGGGACTTAATGCAATGAAAAAGTTTTTACAGGTAAACAGTATCTACATATCTGCTTCTATTTTTTTTATACAACTTAGAATGGCAAATAAGCTGAAGGCCCACCTGATGGAAAGTGGTATCCGTCGCCTATAGACATGAGCAGTATCGTGGACATAACAGAGTATACTGTTTCGCCCATGATACCCCCCATGCGTTGCCATTCCTAAGGACTCAGATGTAATTCCTCTTTTTTATTTTTTTTATTTTGATAAAATTTATAACAAACGGAAGTTTTTTTCTTTTCTGTATACGATAACAGATAGTTACTTATGAGTAAGGGTTGCCGGCGTCTAAAGGTTTGGTTTAGGTGATGGTGCTGTAGATATAGGGAATCGGGTCTTTTCGATAAAACTTTCATTAAATGGAAGTTTATTCTATTTTTTTATACGACAATATAGAGTTGCGTATAAAAATCGCCACAAGGAAGTGTTGCCACCTGGAAACCTTAGTTTATAGCTAATTGATAGCAGGACACCCAGGGGAATTACATTACTAATACGAGTATATAATTAGCGTATCTTTCATTTAAATCAACTTACATCAGAATACCTTTTACCTGTTGAAGTCGCACGCGAGATCTTAGATTATTACTTGCAATTTTACAAGCAGAGAATTACAGTTATAATATTATATAGAGAATTATAATTATTTCTAATAATTCATTTTATTAACTTAGTATTAAAACTCTAGTCACATGAAAGAGAAAATTACAAGTAATTAAGTATTCAAATTATTGATGTTTAATTTAATAGCGTCACTATTTGTCTCGCTTGTGCGTGCTAAAATGACATTGTCCGTCTTAGTCTGAAATTTTAAAAGTTATGGCCATTAGAAAATCCACGCGTATATATGAATCATTTTCAAGTAAGTAAGAAAAACTTGTTACAAACTAGCTTTTATTGGAATAAAAGAAATAAAATGTCTGTCATTTACGAAATAAATTAAGCAAGCAAGTGTCATTAGCCATTTTGGAATTCTTATTAAATGCGCCAACTTTTAATTTGATTTGCCAAACTCGCCAAGTACATTTTTTTTTCAGTACAGTCAGTCAAAACTGGGCTAAGTAATCATTTTGAATCTTTGATTGGGCAAAAAATTACATTTACTTCCAAGCTGGAGCAGTTGACTATAAATTTTAGGCCAGATTTTAAAGAAGACGTATTTGGATTTACAAAACAAAACACAAATATAATAAAAGTACATATCTGTAATAACAGGAACAAAAATACCGTCCCAAGGTGTCAATATTTTTGATTTTTTAAATGTCTATAATTTTGAAAATATGTATTTTTTTTTATTTTTCTGATAACTATTATAACTTAGCCTCATCTGGGACATTTTGTATGTATATTTCTATGGTCTTATATAATTTAAATTCCTAATCATTTATTGCAAAAACAAACCTATTTAAATAGTTGATTGTTGTAATACTCGAAGCGTCAATATTTGTTACTTAACTCTATGTTAAACGGTAGTTATATAGTAGCTTTTCCACTATTAACGAGGATAATCATCGAAAGTAAATAAATCTACATCAATTTGTAGACCAAACAAACGGCCGCCCGGCCGCTCGGCGAGAACTTTCGCAGTACGCTTTTAGAAAACTGTTAATCCCGTGTTCTCTTTTACTTAGCGTCGGCCGGCAGTTCCGCGCCGTTGGTCGTTAATGACTCACTAAATTTAACCAATTGTTAAATGAACTCCCTAATTTTGGTTAGAATTATTTAACTCCTATTGTTCGTGGATTCGTGATGTACTGCGTTTAGTATCGTTATTGTCCCTAGCTGTTTAGCCGTGATTTAAACGTGATAATGAGAGCTTGTTTTCCCTCTAATATAGAGGGGAATTTGTTTAGTATACAGTTGCTTTAATTTGAACTTTATAAGGTAGGATTTAAAGTTTAAAGTTGCACGTAAAATATTAATAGTCGATATAATCGGATATATTGAGCAATGTTATGGTGTAGTAATATTTTTTACTTGTAATTATGTGGCAGTTAATTCATGTTAGTTGAATTATGTTAAAGTTATGTATCATTTATTTAATTTTCTAGATTGTAACAGGATATCATTGGAGAATGTTTGATTGTAATCTGGGGATCGAAACTTAAGCTAAGCCTCCAAATTTTTAAAAATTTTATTTAATTCATAAAAAATACTTTTTATTTGTTTCAAAGGGAATGTGAAATTATCATTCAATAAATCATATTAAAGGTCTTTCTATATAATGAAGAAGGTCTAGCAACTGTTGCCAACGGAGGACGTCACACTCACACGTTAGTAGTAACAGCAATATATGCTATATTGCAGCTACTAATAACGAAATAACTTAAGATAGCTAATACTAATTAATAACTCGAGAAAATTTATTTTTTTTGCTACTAGAAATTATTAAAATACTTTTCCTGCCTTTGCAAGTAAATTTTTCCCCTATTTATTGATTCAGTAGTTTTTTAGAAGCAAAAAAACCAAAGAAATGACCGCTTCTAATTGATGTATTAAGATAAAAAGTACATCAGATTTTAATTTAGAACTTTGGGAATATTATTCTGAAAATTACATACAATTTATTGTGGTAGTTTTTGAATAATACCGGTACAAACATACATAGAGAGACAGATAGCCCCAGACATTTCTAAAAAATACTGTTTTGATATCTATTGGTCTTATTAGGATCTCTCATATAAATTTTCCATAAATATCTCTTGCGTGAATCAGTATTCAAAGCGTTTGTGATAAGTTATCGTATAACCGACCCGTGTACCAAATTTTGTTCAGATCCGTTCAGTAGTTTTGCGTAAAAGAGTAACAAACATCCACCCACCCATTCATCCATCCATCCATCCATCCATCCAACGTTACAAACTTTCGCATTTATAATGTTAATGGTTACACAGACATTATCTATTTATAATTTTATTATATTAATAATATTGGATATCGAAATTTAGCAATTATTAGAGATTTACACGACATGATTTATTCTAGAATGATTAAAGTTGAAAGTGTAATTTTAGTACTTTTTACATTTCCAGTTTTAAATCCGTGCAAGGTTTAAACGTCTGTTAAATTGCCTTATAATGTATAGATTTACACAGACGATCAGTTTGATTTAGTATTCTAGAAGAAATATATACCATTATTCAACTGACTTTAAAAAAAAGCATGTTCTAGGTTCTCCATTCGGTTGTATTTTTTATTTGTTTGTCATCTCATATCTCTATGAGTTATGAAATTTTGAATCTAATAGATTGTCTCTGTAGTTTAGTTTATAAATCAAAATACCTGGTCTTCTATTATAATCTTGATTTTTTTATACTACTGTGGTGGCAAACAAGCATACGGCCCACCTGATGGTAAGTGGTTAAATTATTATATTGTAGAAATATTTTAAGAGTAGCGAGACATTTTAAATTACAATATTTTATATTTCAGGTAAAAAGAATGCCGAAAAATTGATGCTCTAGAGATGTGGTGCTGACGGCGAATACTGCAAATACCTTGGACTGCCTTATGAACTAATGTTTCCATTCTGAACTGAAAATCAAAGAGAGATTATCGTCGACTGTTCAAATACGAATTCTCAAGTACTTCGGCCATATCATCTGGAATGAAAACTGTATGGAACGTCTAATTGTCCAAGGGTCGGTACAAGGTAAACGTTCTCGGGGTAGATCACCAACGCGATGGACTGGCCTTATCAAAACGGCCACACAGCAGTCTATTGTGGAATGCTCTCGCTCGGCTGTGAGCAGAAGTAGATGGAGACGCATTGCGAGGACGTCAATCACAAAGAAAGGTTTCATTGACGATCCACAATAGTTATAAAATCCTCGACCACTCTGTCAAGAGAACTGAAGAGAGATATTATAATAATTGTAAATTACAGTTCATAAGAAATATATATACATATATCTCTATATTATTATTTAAGTGGTGCAATAAATAAATAAATAAATATAGTCCAAAGGCATAATGGCATTAGATCTATATTGGCTAATTAAAGCCTAGAAATGTTGTGTTCCAAATAGACATAACGTTAATTAAAGTGGAGGTTGTTTAAAATACAGTTACGTGTTGCTTCACAAAGTCCATTACATTAGAATCTGTTTGGAGTTGAAAATTAACTCAGTTCCTAATAAAATAAATAACTAACCTTCCATGGATATAATCCTATTGACACGAGAAATTATTTAATGTAATGAATTTCCTAAAAAGCTTAGAATGAGACTCTTTATAATTATTATTTTATAATTATCTATTCAATTGTTAATTCTTATGTATGTTATACATGTCAACATGAATTTGTTTTAACTTTTCAATTAGTCTCCATAAAATTTGGTACATATATTGTTTCATACGGTGAAGGATATAACTTTTGTTCCGGTTTTGCTAAATAAGTTGTGACCAAAAAATAAATACATAAGGCACATAATATGTCATCACGGACTGTACTAGCTGCAAGGCGCAGCGCGAGGCGAGATGTTGTAACGTAACATAAGTATCGTCTTAAGAAGACTTCAGGATGAAGTCGAAATAATTGTCGAAAACTACAAACGTAGTAATTTCATAAAAATACACGCACATATGTACACAACCACACATGCACATGCACAGACGTCTATACGCACACCCGCTCACATTTACAACGCCCACACGCACACACGTACACACTCCCACACCGGACAGAAATTTTGTCGTACCCTTCCATACTAATTAAATACTTCTTTTAAGGATTCTGTTATTCGATTTCGGTTTCACTCTATATATTTGTAACTTTACTTAATATTATGGAATGCAGAGAATAAAGGAGAAGGTTTGGAATACGTCTATATTTATAACGTCTACCAAAAGAATGAGTGTTAATTAATATAGCCTCTAGCTATTTGTTTATATTATGATTTATGCTATAACCTTTGTTCACTGTTATAAATACCCTTCACTAAATAGTAGTTGTTTGCTCCTTCGTTTCACATTAAAAGTTTATTTATTCAGCAAAACTTTCCGAACCGTAATAGAGTTCCTAACTAAGTCTGAACAAGTACCAAATAAAAATAGATTTCGCAAATACATCATCTCATAGTTCGTTATTAGGTTTTATACACTAATTAAATAAATATAAAGGTGGTTATTTGATTAGAATTATTTTGTTTAATTCTGCTACCATTAGTATGTGTGACTGCCAACACTCGAAGATTGAGTCACAAACACAACATTCAAATTCAGTCACACACACTCTACACACACACACAATTAGCGGAATTAAACAAAATAAATCTAATGAAATAATTAGTGATATGCACTTCTGCAAGATAACACCTAGTTCAGTAATATAAAGGTTTATTCATTTATACCCATATCGTCAGGAATTGTGGATAATTAAATAATATTTTGCGTGATAGAACCCGAAACGAGGATATCCGCAATAGAACCAAAATAACTGACATAGCCCGAAGGATAAGCAAGCTGAAGTGGCAATAGGCTAGTCACATAGCTCGAAAAACCGACAACTGATGGGGAAGAAAGGTTCTTGAGTGGTGACCAAGTACGGGTAAAGGTAGTGTAGGACAATCCTCACTAGTTGCAGTGACGAGCTAAAATGCAGTAAGGGAGTCAGTGGATGCAGGTGGCTCAGGACCGTTATTTGTGGCAGTCTATGGGGGAGACTTATATCCGGCCGTGGACGGATAATGGCTGAAATGCTGATGTGAATTAGTAATCTTACCTGTGCTATCGGTATACTCGTACGCTGGCAAGGCACCAGTGAGAGATAATGAGCGAGGATGAAAGCAAAGCAGCGACGAATGGCTTAGAGATTGACCTGATAGGATATATTGTTAGCAATGAAGCTTTTATGCGTCGATTGGAAAATAGTTAACAGTAGCATGAATGTTTTAATGTACTTTAAAATATTTCGGCCTTCAAAACTAAAATTGTGCTTGTGTACCATTTTAAGTTTCAATTTAATAAATACCGGTTTAACTTACGTGTAATAAGATAGAAAAAGCTCGTTGAGTTTCGGAATCAATTCGTGGTCCTTATTCATGAGTTATAGTGAGACGAGGACGAGCTTGACTGCGGGTTTCGGCCTGTATGATAGAGCGCGACCTGTAGGCGCTTGCGGCATTATCGCGCTCAGCGAGTCGACGCTGGAGGAAATTATAAATATAATGTGTGTTTACGAAACTTCTAATATTAAAATTGCTAATAATTTTAAAGCGCATAGAAAAATCACAGCCATATGTGTGTGTGCAAATTCAAACGAATAAAGCCGCGGGCAATTTTCAAAAGACATATAATTTTAAAGGTATTCAAACTCGCATGATGTTAGTACAAATCGATATTATAACAGAATGGACTATTTGAAAACTCATGAATTCGGCGAGAGTTATTGGGGTCCAGCCCATAAGATGGCGGCTACAAATCCAGGTCCCCTGTCAATTTACGGGACTTGGATCCCACGATATTTACGTCCGGATGTCGGTGTCAAGTGATTTAGAAGTTTGCTATTGAAATGTTATTAAATTTGATCGATTGAGGCTCGGTTTATTTCTATTATTTATATGGTTTGTTTATAATATATTGTTTCTAGTTCCTACAGTTATTTTGTTCTTCGACAGAACGTTAACTACGACGTAAAAAGAGAGTTTAAAGATTTAAGCCTTTGTTTCTCTATGTATGTTATCGGTGTACAGTTAAGCATTGGCTTTGGATTTTTATAGTTTGCACAGAGAATCAAGAGAAATTTTAAACTTTCTGTTTTTACATAAGTTGTTGCTGGATAATAATGCTGTTGAGTATTAAACCAGCTTTTTAAGTAATCAATAAAATATTCATAAATAAATAAAATAAATGTCATGTTACATGTTTAGGCATATACAACATAACATTCTCCTAAATTAATAAATATTGTAAATACCTACAGTAATATATTTTTCGAAATCCATCGTATCAAGATATATTATCGGCATAAATATTAATAATAAGACTAAGTTACGATTAATAATAAACCAAGTAAATTAATAACAAAATAATATAACAATAAAACAAACTATTCGTCATTGAAAAAAAAAAACACATAAAAGTTTTGTTGGACACAAGTCGCTCTCTCTTTCTCCATATATCGAGTACGAGTATATCTCTCAATATCTTTTACAATATGATGATATAATTACTTACCTAGTTAGACAGCTACAGGTATAGGTATATTTAGGGGCAGAGGATGAATTGGCTGGTTTCCAGAATTGGTTGGTTCACCCCAGGATATGGAGCTTTGCTACGTTAACGATTGTTTTAAACATACAACACGGTTGTTAAAGTGCCTACAACTCTACACATTTTATGGACGAGATATCGGGAGCTCAAAAAGATATAATCACGGTAAACATTCCATTCATAAAATGCGTAAAACTCATTATCGTTCCACTGCACGGCACAGGTATCTATCCCCTCATAAGAGAAAGTTATAGCCGACTTTTATTACGCTGGACAGACGACTTGGTGTAGGGTTTTTGTATTTTCCTTTTCTTGGTATAAGGGCTTCAACTGGATTTTAAAATATCATAAGAAGAAGATGTGATGGAACATTGATATCAAATCTGTGGAGCCATTGACTATTTTTATCAATTTGATTTTTAGCAAAATAATTATTATAAGGACTGGTATGAAGTACATATATATGGAATATTAGATCTGCAATAAGTTTTTTTTTATACCACTGAGGTGGCAAATAAGCATACGGTCCACCTGATGGTAAGTGGTTACCGTAGCCTATGAATACCTGCAATACCAGAGGTATTACGCGTGCGTTGCCGACCCTGAAGAAACCTCTTTACCCCCCTTTTGAAGAACCCCATGCTGTAGTCTCTTGGGAAAACCTCGGCAGGGAGCTCATTCCACAACCTGAGTGTTCGTGGGAGGAAACATTTCTGAAACCGCGCAATACGCGACCATTGAGGCTGTAGGACATGAGGATGAACTTCCTGTCGATGGCGAGCCGTACGATGGCAGAAAGTCGCTGTGGGCATCATATTGAACAATTCCTCTGAGCACAATCCATTGTACAGGCGGTAGAACACGCAGAGTGAGGCAAAATCTCTTCTAAGATTTAAGGGTTCGATACCGCCTGTGAGCCTGGGATCACCGACAATTCTTATAGCTCGTCGTTGCAGCGAGTCGAAGGGTTCAAGCTGGTATTTAGGTGCTTCGGCCCATAAGTGACAGCAATACTCCATGTGGGGCCGGATTTGCGATTTGTACAGCATTAATCGCTGATTCGGCGTGAAGTAATGCTTCGCTCTATTGAGCACACTGAGTTTTTTAGATGTCAGCTTCACCTTATTTTCGAGGTGGCCACGGAACTGTACATCACTAGAGATGTCGACACCAAGGATCCCAATGCTTTTAGAGATGGTAAGAGACGTGCCTTGGAACTGTGGAGCCATAGTAATTTATAGGTTTTCACGGAAAAACAATTGCGAACATTTCTATGACAAGACTATTATTATTAGGCAATTTATTACATAACTGCAAATTGGTATCATCATCATCATCATCTCGGCCATTATCCGTCCACTACTGGACATAAGCTTCCCCCATAGACTGCCAAATAATCCTTCCAGCCAGCTCAATTCCAGGCCATATCTTTGACCTCTCTATACAACATGACAGCTAGTGTTTCCTTAATGTCCCAAGTATTTCTCAATATTCCCCTTTCTCTTTTACCCTCTATTTTTCATTCAAATATGCTCTTTAAAAATCGTCATCTCGTATAAAGTGGCCCAGTATTTTACCTTTTCTATTCTCCATTGTTTTTATTAATGTTTTTTTTCTCATTTACCCTTTTCAAGACTTCCTCATTCGTTATTTTTTCTGTCCAGCTTATCCTTTCTACTCGTATTCTCCTCCATGTCCACATTTAATCTAATATAATAAAATTGTAACTAGACAATGACTGGATTGGGAGATATTTAAGAAAATTGTTTTTCTTAAATACGAGGGAACTTGATAAGATCAACAGATGTTAAAACAATAACTTTTAGAATCTGGTTTATTTTTTATTTTAATACGCTACCTATTTCCTACTTCTGATATCCACGCGTATAGCAGTCAAAAAGTTGGTTAATATACAATAAAATATGCTGGAAATTGGCGACGCAATTACATTAGATACAAAAAAATCAACGAGCAGAAGAGCAGAAAATCTCTTCTCTTCGAATTTGTTAAAAAATCAATGTATTTATTTGTAAAAAACAATGTATATATTACATACAAACATATTTTCTCAAATTTTGGAAACGGCTGAGCCGATTTCTTAAGAAAATATTAGGAAGTTTATTTTATTCTTTGAAGACGATATTGATATAACAAAGCTCGAAACTTAAAATAACTTTTTTTTGTTATGTCGAAAAAGATCAATGGGAGTTTATGCATGAGCATGTTGTTGTAAGCTTTTATTTACCTTTTCCTCTGTCTTTTTGGTACAAAATTTGTATAATAAACTTTTTGAAGCTCTTGTTGGCGAAGTTATAGATACCTATGTTAAATTTACACTTTTTTATGTAACTTGAAATGGTAAACAATCCATTGGATCATCAAATAAAATGTGGCAACCGTATTTATAAATAAAAATAGCATTCTATTGAATAAAATACACTACCACAGTGTATTTAATTTTCTATAGTGAATACTTTATATTATTTTCATTTTCGTGTATAATATAGTACATTTTATATATGTGTAAGTATGTTTGTTATTAATATATATAAATTCGTTTATTTTTATATGTAATTTTAGTATGTATGTATATCAATAATTACTAGTACCGCATTCGAGTATTCCGACACTTCCCTATGGTTGACTGGGAGAGAATGTTTTTAGCATTAAGTCCGCCATGTACACATATATGTACTAAAGAATAATACAATAAAAAAAAAAAAACTATAATCAAAAAAATATTATATCAATAGAATTATTGATAATGTGAAAGTTTGTAACGATTGGTGTTTGTTATTCTTTTACACAAAAACTGCTGAACGGATATGAATGAAATTTGATACACGAATAGTTCATATCCTAGTTCAGTACATAGGATAATTTACGTATTGATTAAAGCAGATAAAGTAGCGAGATACAGCTAGTGAAATATTAGTTAAAATAATTTAATTTTAAATTCATGTTTGGATCATTTGTAAGTAACTGACATTCGGTTCATGCTTCGGAGGACATATAAAGCCGTTGTTGTCCGATAAGCCACGTCAAGGGTCTTTATATAAAATGAAGCCGGCTTAGAAACTCCTGACACTAGGGGGCGATATTGTCACAAGAGGAGGAAAAACAATGACAAGCAAATTTGTTAAATTTGCCATAAGTAAAAAAAATACCGACTTCAATTCTGGCAAAATCAATTAATTCGGTTTGAAAATTAAAGTTATTTACTCAAAGTTTAGTCGCCGTACCGAGTTCGATGAAACTTCCACGGTACCAATGTAAAAGTATATCCTAATAAAAATATATCAAAGAATTATATAAACCGGTTTATAAATGACCGAATTCTAATAAACTTAGAACTTCGTCATTTATCATCATCTTCATCATCATAATTTCAGCCATTATCCGTCCACTGCTGGACATAGGTCTCACCCATAGACTGTCATAACGAACGGTCCTGAGCCACCTGCATCCACTGACTCCTTGCAATGCATTTGAAGTCATCACTTCATCTGAGGTTAAATACAAAAAAAGATACAACCGGATTGATAACGTCCTCCTTTTTTGAAGTTGATTACAAATAAAGACTCTCCCATTTAACTCATAACATAAATGCGGACAAAGTGAATAACTTGCGCGAAGCTGCAATCTGCACCACTGCAGTGTTCCGTCCCGTATGGAAGTAGCGGCCTCTGAATTAGAACTACTGACCTGATTAACATTAGAATTCTATTCAAACCGTTTATCATTAAGTCGACACAGACGTTTTATGGTAGCTGTGTTAATTTTCAAATGCTCTTTGAATTATTTAAATCTGTCAAAGCAACGTTTGTCATGTACTAGTTATTTTTTTTATACAACTTAGAATGGCAAACAAGCTAACGGCCCATCTGATGGAAAGTGGTAACCGTCGTTTATAGACATGAGCAATACCATGGACATAACAGAGTATACTGTTTCGCCCATGATACCCCTCATGCGTTGCCATTCCTCAGGTGTTATTCCTCTCTACCCAGTAAATTCACGCCATATCCCACCCTCCAAATCGAAACATAGCCATGCAAACACAACTGCTTCACGGTTGAAACATGAATGGGATAGAGGTACCCAAGCAATCGACTTTTGTACAAAGTCTCTCTCTGGTAAATTTGACATCATACATCTGCATTCTTATTAGTATCAAATTATACGGTAACCTAACCTTAACTTTTCAGAGGCATGAACTTTATATTTCAAACCAACTTGACAGACAATGTCCAAATATTAATAAAGTAGAATACTCCCTGTACTTTGACGTCTTTATAATAAAAAAAAAAAACAAAAAATCAATCAACCAATTTTATTTATATCGTCAGTTATAATCGAAAGTGCCTACAAAAATTACTTGTAATTTTTTTCCAACTTTCCGTTAAAGTTTTCCAATTTTTGTTTTTTCTAATTGGTCCAACCATTATCAAGTGATAACACTTACCAATTAATAGCATTTTATTTTTATTTATATATGAAATGCTACAGTCAGCTAAGGAGCTGTGAAAGTAATAAGAAGTACCACTGTATCATACCAATTATCTGATTGCTATGCTAAGATATCTTATGATACCTAATTATTGAATACTTGGGAGCACTTTAGAATACCCAGACTTGGTCCAATTTAGAAATGCTCGTCACCTAAATTAGTTCGATCGAAAATCAAAACCCAGGTTGTTGATGTGCTTTTTCAATACTATATGATATCGATTAGTATTAATACATTCAAAGCATGCTCGCGAATAGCCATGCTCTACTCAGCATGCGCTCGTCTCCAATCGAAGCGAAAGGCTCATCTCGTACGCGATAGCATTAAGTTTTCCCATTAAATGAACGCATATTCCAATGAAATGCGGAACGTATGTGCGGGAATTCGCCAACATTATCATACGGTTTACGAGCTCCGAATGACGTCATAAGCACTAAATGTTAAATTTACAGTCCAACGGTAAACTTTTACTGGGCTATTTCGCAGCCACTGTCAATTCTAATAGTTATAACTTCATTGAGCGGGTGAAATTTTACAATGGCTTGTGGTTAAAATATCGCATGGATTTTTTGTACAATAATAGTAGGAAAGAATATATCTTGCCAGATGGTAAGCAGTTACCACAGCCTATAGACATCTGTAAGGTCAGAGATATCACACGTGCATTGCTCGCCTGAAAAAAAGAACCTTTGAATATACCGGTATTATGTTGGCGAAACACAACAGCTTCTTTACAGGTACCAAATGGAATTAAAACTCCACCTGCATTATCGGTAAACACTGGTGTAATACCAATGAGAGACAAAAAGTGAGAACGAAGCCACGTTATTTGGCATTATAATTAGTTCCCCAGAAATCAAACATGATAGTTTCCAGGAAGAATTACGTGGAGGTCGACTTAATATTTCTAGCAATGAGGTTATTAGTCTCCATTACTAGCAATTTCTTCCCCCTCGAAACTTGGTAGTTAGTAATTCAGAACTGTACGCATTTTGTTATTATTGTTTCAGCCGTTAACTGTCCACTGCTGAATCCATAAGAGGGGTTCTGCTAGTAGTTCCCATGTTTGGCAGGCGGGTTGGTCACCGCAGTTTGGCTTATGGTGATATCTTAAGAGGGACGCTGTTATCTATCTCTCCACCATAAGCACTCTTAGTCGCTTCTTACGACATTCGAGGGAAAGGAAGCGGTGATCTATCTATTCTATACCGAGATCTAAACGACTAAGTTTTGTTATTGACAGATTCAAATTTGCAATCATCTCATTAATAAGGCCAATATGGTTTCATACAAATAATTCTAAAACAAATTGATCAACGGTCGGTAACACGACATTTCAATTAATACGCAATAGAGAAGTAGCAAGAAGGGGGGCGTGGTACAGTCGCAACCCGGCACTCAACTCAAACATAACTCGGCCGGGACATGTTTGTCGCCCTCCCGCATACCGTGTTTATGTCTATACAGACAACTATTTGGGTACAAGCGCTATTACTAATCACTTTTAACTAAGAGACGTCATATTAGTGTACTATAGACTCTTCATCATTGTTGTAATGATGACGATGAATCGATAATAATATAGCATACTAACCAGTTAGAAAGCATAGTTATACAAAGGGTAGTACTGGTGAAAGATTTAGGGGTTTTATCTGATGATCCAAGCTTAAGAAACCTTCATTATGCTCACAAGCATGCAAGACCTTTAGATTTGTGTTGAGTCAAACACAACATTTAGATTGTATACAGGCGAACAAAATATTATATGATTGCTTTGTTCGTATAAGTAGTAAATTAGAAAGTTATGAATCTACAAGAGTTAAAATATATACTTATGATGGTGAAAATCCAAAGAAAAGTGAAAATTATAAGGTATCAAAAACAGTATGGATACTATGTTACGTATTCTACTATATATCCTAGTAAGTTCTTATTGAATATAATTGGATATAATTCACTTGAAGTAAGACGGAAGTTAGTTTCAATTGTGTATAGTTTAAAAGTGTTTAAAGGATATAAATATAATCAGAGCATCCTGGCATCGATATCCATTCGAGCGCATTCTAATTATGCTCGAACACGTCGAAGGGTCTTTTATCATGCTCTGTTGAGAAGAATAGAGCTAGTAAAACAGACTTCTCTTTCACTAGAATTGACTCTGCTCAACAGTGTCATGAATCAGTATCCGTACTGGGATATATTGACTTGTAAACTTGTCCAGTTTCGTAGAATGGCACGAAATTATTAAGAAAGTGCCCAATTTTTTTTTACATTTTATATATAATATGATGATTCTTAAAGGAGCGAAACGGGGAAACTGTCAAGTTCCCTACGTTGATAAATATAATAAACAAATATTAAAAATATAATCATATAAAGGGTCTATGATTATTTCGAATGCTGCATAAGTGGTTCTTTACGAAGTACATAATTCAATGTTTCTTGTCTGACCAAAGGTGTTTGAGATTCATAGAGTAGTGTGGCCTATAGCTACGACCGACCTTTTAACGAACATTTCTTGAAGATAAAAATGAAAGGTATGCAGTGAAGCTGAGTTATGTCAAGTTATTTATGTTACTAACATTTATTTATATTTTAAGTTTATGTATATTGTATGTAGTATTTTATAATTATTATATTATATGTATATAACTATGTTACTTAAATAGTGTGTTGTAATGTATAATATATATTGTAAATACTCATAAAGTGTGAGGTTTTCAGACGTTACTCTTAAACTAGTATGGAAAATGGTAAGAACTCATTCTAAAACTCGAAATGTATTAGCGGATTGAAAATTGAAAATTTTAGGATGTACCAATGGTATAAATAAAAAATAATAATAAACATAATTATGTATTAATTTAAAGACTCCTAGTTTACCTTCGAAACAGGACATAATGTGAAAATGTATATATATCAAATAATATGTTTTAATATAATTTAATTTGGTTTTAAATGTAATTTAATAAATTTGCTTATAATTAAACAATAGGTAAAAATAATATGTGGGCGATAAAGGAAACCAGGAATGGAAATTGGAAATATATGTATAATGGTCAAAGGAACTTAGAAGACTAGGGCCGTGAAGGCAAGCCAAAAGAAAACAATAGATATGCGTGTCAATTTCGAATTTGGTAAATAATAATATATAGCTATAAATAATATATGTGGCCTGTACTCCATATATTTTTTTTTGATGGGTGAAAATGGAATGGTAACCCCGCCTGCGCTAATGGGATACGCTGGCAGAGTACCAGTGTAGGGTGATCGATGAGAATGAAAACAGGCCAGTTAGCCCATCATGATGAATTCATAAGGAATTAACTATGATAGTTTCCAGGGAGAACCGCGAGGAGGTCGACCTGGTTGGGTATATTGCTAGCAATGGGATTCTCAATCTCCATTACTAACAATCCCTTCCCCCAGTACTCCATATATTGGCCATCCCGTTAGGCTCGGTACTAACAAATGTTCGTGGAGAACAGGCATACACGCATAACAGACAAATATAAAAAAAATATTAAACTAATAAATAATATTTAAATAATATCTGTATTAAACTCAAATAAAATAAACTCAATACTTACACTAAAACCAGTTTTATAATTATCAAAGGAACTATATTTATAAATTAATATAGTTCCTTTGATATCCTATCACCAAATTACGTTTAAGATACTTTTACTAAGTTCATTAACCTTTGATATTAATAGTATTTTTAGCAATACGAATCTGAATTATAATGATGTCTGGACTAATATTCAACATTTAATATTAAAGTGATGATTATTTTCATACCAGAATAAAATTAAATACGGTCTGCAGGTCGACGACTGTCGTCGACTACAATGGACGTATTTTCATAAAATTATTTTATCTTGACAGTTACTATCGGCAAATTAATTACGGGCACAGTTTAACGGTCACTGCTACTACTTTGAGAAATTGTTTGAATATATTACTGATTGCGTAATGGCGCCGGCCATTAAAAAAAGACGTTTATACAGTGGTCTGTTCGCTCTTCAGCACAAGTAAGTGTTACAAGAAAATGTCCTAACTATAAAAATTTAAATTTCGAATTTTTTTTTATACTACTGTGATGGCAAACAAATGGACGGCCCATCTGATAGTAAACAGGGTTACCGTAGTCTACGGACGTCTGTAACAATAGAGTTATCACGCGTTGCCTACTCTTAAGAAATGTTAATACGCCCTTTTTGAAGAAACCCATGCTCTAGTCTGCTCAAGGCTTTAGGAAAAGCCACTGTTGTCTATAGGGAAAGCCTCAGCAGAAAGAAATTATTCCACATCCAGAATTACCAACAGAGATAACGTAGTACATGGCGGAGCACCACAGAGTTTTTCGTTGGAAATGAAGGAACGTCCCTAGAAACAAATACTGTTTTTGGAGATTTCTTTGCAGATAAATTGGCGCCACTTAAATGTTACAGTCTAAATAATACAGTTGAGGAATGTTAATAAAATATTCAAGAAAGTTATATTCCAATTAAAATTATAATGCGATTGGAACTCTGTTAGTTCTTACACTGTGACATTATTACATTGAGTTATTCGATGCAAAAGTAAATAATCAAATTACTAAAATATATAAATAATTCATAGAAAATTTAGTTTTCTATAAAGAAATTTTCACAGTAACTTTCAATACGCTGGAATAAAATTAATATTTTTATTATTATATAGAAAAAAATGACAGGGCAAATAATAAAATATTAAACTTTTAAATTACTTGTCACTTATATTTTTTTTTACAGTTCTTCCAATTTGTAGCTCAAGTATAACTTTTTAACATTTTTAAATTTACTAACAATTTTTTAAATTGAACTTTTAGAATATTGTATATTTAAATAATTTGTTTCATATTTTATTACAATGGGATATTTATACAGACGTATATACGACATTTTGTATCATATTTGCATATGCAATGCACAGCACAGCAGAGCATATTCCTAAAGGAATAATTTAACAGTATGTAGTTCGTATTTTCCTATATTTATGTATCTACATCTATAACCAGAGTACCTACACTCTACTACACTTTTGCTATTTCTACATAATAATAATTATTATTCCATTATTGTATTATTATAATGTTATATTTTTTTTGGTTTTTGGTGAGTGCATTAGTAAATGTGTAAAGTTCAATAAAAATATGTATATAAATATATATTATAAATAAATAAATAATATAATAGAAAATGTAGTCACTTTCCGCCGTCTGTACGCGTACATCTTTCAAATTACGTGACCAATTTTAATGCGGTTTTCATCAATAGATAAGAGTGATTCAAGAGGAAGGTTTTTACGTATAGTTTAACATTGTTTTGTGCTAATTTGTTGACGATATTTGTTCAAAATGTTAGCAGAAATCAAGTCGACTGGAAGCTTACATCGAAAATGCTGAAATATAACAAAATAATTCCATCATGGTATTGTTTCTCTTTATTAGGACTAAAAAAAGTTAATAAGTAATAAGTGGCATTATATATTATAGAAATGGCTTTATATAACACTTTTAATGTTTAAAAATTATTATTTAAATCATCTGGGGTTTGAAAAGCTATTTAAATGGATACAATAGAAATCAATCTATCATTAAATTAATCACTCCACGCTGACACCATATTGTTTCTACATTGCACCCATGCGAAGTCGGGGCAAATCACTAGTACATGTATAATGTCTTTTTAATATTCTTAATGTAATATAAATAGATATTTTACCGTAACATATATGATTATTCTAAATAGCTGTCCCTTTTTGTTCTATTTAAGGATATCCTAGGACTCTGTGAAATCTCATTTTATTTGTGTTATCTAAAAGGAAGTCCTGTAGGCTTAGCATTTTTAGCGATCTAGCTGATTCAATTTCAGCTAAGTACTTTAACCAGACAGTCAATCAGTAACTTTTTTTTATATATACCTACTTGTATTATATGGAACAGACATTTTGTAATCATTTATTTTATTTATTTAGTTTTACTTTATTATAATTTATAATTTACTCACATTTTAGTATCGGGTGATCCTAGTAACAAGCCTTCCTTTCCTGTAGATGTGGGTAAGAGGTGACTTAATGGTAAAGGGATGGGCAACAGAGTTCCTCTTAAAATATCTCAAAAATATAACTGCAGTTGCCAATCCGCCTGCCAAGTGTGACAACTACTGGCAAAACTCCCCTTATGTGGAAGGCTGATATTCAGCACTGAACAATTAACGGCTGAAATGAAAAATTATATAGAATGGAAGTTTTGTAATTATTTATTTGTTTTATTCATGTAATTTTGAGTTTGTCCGACTAGTTACATAATACGTAAGATACATAAGACTTACGATAGTTATTAGTTAAAAGAGAATTATTCTTAATTTTTATTTAGCAGTTCAATATATATATATATATATATATGCTTTTAATGTTTTTACCAGACAAATAGTAAGAAATCCACAGAGTAATATGTAATTTATTCTTGATAGCATAAGAATCATTATTAAATCCAAGCAACTGAAACTAATGCGCTTGTATTAAAAAGGATAAATAAATAAATAAATAAAAAAAGAAGAAAACAAAACTGACGAATTTCATACTTGGTTACATTCCTTATGAGAATAATATCAATTCGCCGCGCATGTCTCCGTGTTACTGATTACTTAATTCCACGGCGAGTGCGCACGAACCCTAATAAAGATAAGACTGGAATGAGTCGCCTTAATTTATGAACAAGTGACGCTGAAGATTCCCTAGGGACCCCTCCCGTATCCTGTAGCTTCTTTGACGTCTCTTAAGAAAATAATACCGTTATCGTTCAAGAGAAGTGGTATTAGGTGACTCGATGGTTATATGACGGTGCTTAGTTGAATGGCCTTTTTATTAGCCTATCTTTTAATAGAAATGGGAGTAGCGTAAATAAAAGGAGGGGCAAGTGAGGGTTAAGCACTTGAGGCCTAATTCGTTATAAGATCCCATTGTGTCTTTTTTTATATCACGAAAGTGGCAAACAAGCATCCAGTTCGTCTGATGGCAAACGGTTATTATAGGCTATAGACGCCTATAACACTAGGGGTATCACGTTCGCGTTGCCACCTTAGTGTGACATGTCCTGAAGAAACCTTTATCAGTTTTAAGGAGCACTTTACTGTAGTCTCTAGGAAAAACCTCGCCAGGGAACTCATTCCACAGCCTGAGCGTTCACGGGAGAAAATGCCTTTGAAACCACACTGTACGCAACCATTTAGGTTCCATTATTACGGTTGATACCAAACAAAATAATTTAAAAAATGTTGTATTTTTTTTGTAAATGGCGAACACTGCAAAATACTTTACATAACATAAAACATTAAATTTATAACTATGTTTATGCAAATAAATGATTGATTTATTTATTAATCAATCAATCAATCATATGTTAGATAAAGAAATTTAAGGTTGGTCATTAAACAAAATTAGACAAAATACTAGATGGCGCTAGAATCGAGACTTGTTTTTTGTTGATTATTTTAAAAATTAGCAATTAAAAAATTTTGGTGTACTAGTTTCTTACTGCACTCCACACATTAATATAAATGTTATTCTATATATAGTGCTTTCTCTTTATTGTACTCTTTAACAGTATTATTCTGTAAATTCAAACTCGAATTTCACTATGGATTCGCGAGTGATATGTATTTGGTATTCTGTAAACAAGTAAGATCTATGATAGCACTATTTGCGGTTGACTGGTAGAGAATTAGCATTAAGCCCCCATTTTGTCCCATTTTTTTCCTTTGGTCAATAAAGTAAATAAAATAAAATAAATAAAACAAAATTTTAGTTAAGGTGACGACATAGTGAACTAGGGAAAGGGTGTTTTCACCCTTGGAAACTCAATTTAGTCTTCAAAACCTATTTCACTTTATTTGTCATTCTCAAGCTTACAAAATATAAAAATTTGATGATGCAAAAATTCAGGTGTAGTGAAAGTGAATGTGACATGGGATGTGAAATTAAGTGCAGAACTTTACAGAATAGTGTAGCAGATACAATGAGGGAGAGACGCTCCATCCATCATAAGCTTTAAGTTTCACACAACTATAACGTTTGTTTACAATACCTAATACCCACTAGTGGAAAGTTGTGTTATGTTGTGGAGTTCCAGTTGTGGTTTTGTGGTAATTAGGACACCTAGAGGACATGTGTTCGGAAAGTTTGTTTATTTATGTGTATTTCATTGGAAAGGCATGAAAAACTGAAAGCTTATATTTTTAATGTTACTAATATAATCAAATTAAATTAACTGGATATTAATGAAAAAATAATAGGATATTATGAGAAGCAATAGAAAATTATTGAATTTTTTGTATGTTTGTCTGTTTATACGCCAAAGCTTTTACACCAAATGGGATACAGTTCCTAAAGGTGAGATTTAAAATTTGGTTGAACTTCTATTTTGATACGACGTTGAAAAGTGATCACATACTTTGAAAATTCACGCTTTCGTAGTTACGGGCAAAAGCTAGTGTAAAATAATGTTACGAAATTGTAAGGTAAGGATTAATTTATTCTTAATCCTTACCTTTTACTAGGAAATATTATAAAGAGCTTTAATGGTTTTTTTATACAACTTAGAATGGCAAACAAGCTGACGGCCCACCTGATGGAAAGTGGTAACCGTCGCCTATAGACAATCCGCAGTACCATGGACATAACAAAGTATACTGTTTCGCCCATGATACCCCCCATGCGTTGCCATTCCTGAGGACGCAGGTGTTATTCCTCTGTATCCAGTAAATTCACGCCATATCCTACCCTTCAAACCGAAATACAGCCATGCAAACATAACTGCGTCACGGTTGAAACACGAATGGGACAGAGGTCCCAAGCAATCGACTTTTGTACAAAGTCTCCTTCTGGTCAAAAATCACAAGATGTATGAGGTTAATATTATAAATGTACAAGTTTATAAATGTGTTAATGATTTAATCACACTTAATATATAAATATAATTTGTTTCGTATTGAAAAATGGAATAGCTGTATAGATATTAGATTTTTTTCTTAAAATAACCATAATATTTGTCTTCTCTCGAGTCAAGCATTAAACCTATTTATTAGTTGAAATAAAATAGAATATCTACTTATTTAACTAAATTAAATATAATATAATCTAATTAATTTAATTTTGGCTATTTAAAAATTGTACACTGCTGTATCCGCTGACATTGATGCTCCTTTCCACTTTGGGTTTGCTGGAAGAAAACTCTATCAGAGTTAAGCTCGCCTTTGTACTTTTGTTTACCTCTGTCATATTTTTATAACTAATGTGTATGTAGGCTACCAACCTCTTTCAAACCTATATAATTACAGAAAAATAAATAGTGACGTTCTTGACAATCTCCTTGTCTTAGCAATTTTACGGAACTATATTTTGTATCGCGACTTATTATATCTGAATTTATTTACTGTAAATATTATTAATTATACAATCTCGTACTAAATCTTTCTTTCTTTCACTCCTTCTGAATGTATATATATAAATATCATCAAGCACACATCTCTACATTTCCACACTGGTGACTCCCTTTTGAACATTTTCATTCATCGATTTTTGGAAGAAAAAATGACGGAGAGCAGCACCGTTTCCACAGTACGAGACGTCACGTCATCAGAGGTATTTAAAGTCGCAATTAAAGTTCCACCATTTTGGCCAGAAGAGCCAGAGATATGGTTTGCTCAAGTCGAGGGCCAATTTGCTATTTCAAAAATTACTAGCGATCTAACAAAATTTAATTATGTAATCGGACAACTCGACCATCAGTTTTCTAAAGAAGTTAAAGACATTATTATCAGTCCGCCAGCAGAGGGGAAGTATGAAAAGCTTAAATCGGAGTTGGTTAAGCGCCTCAGTGCATCCAAAGAGAAGAAGGTGAAACAACTGCTAATGCACGAGGAGCTAGGCGACCGCAAGCCTTCGCAATTTTTAAGGCATTTACAGAGCTTAGCCGGACCAAAGGTACCAGATGAATTTCTTCAAACAATTTGGACCAGCCGTCTTCCTGCTCATATTCAGACCATCCTTGTAGCACAACCTAACGCAGATTTAGATGTGTTAGCGGATCTAGCAGATAGAATTATGGATCTCGCACCACGTTCACCTCAAGTTGAAGCGACAGCTCGTGATGATGCAGCTGCAGGACCAAGTTCTAGCAATCATATGGCGAATGAAATAGCCGAGCTGCCCAGGCAAGTAAAGTCACTTACCATGCAACTAAATCGTCGCCAGCGCTCCAGATCTAGGAAGCCTCAACGTAGCCGATCAGCATCAAGGTCTCATTCTAATTATAAGAAATTTCCCGTTTGTTGGTATCACCATAAGTTTGGCAGTAAAGCTAACAATTGTATCAAGCCATGCGATTACAATCAGGAAAACTAACAAGGCAATCGATAGCGGCGACCAGCGATTGCCCAACCTCCTGTAGTCGCCTTTTCGTTATGGATCGGAATACAAAGACTCAGTTTCTCGTCGACACCGGAAGCGATCTCTGCGTCTTTCCACGATCACTACTACGACAACGTCGGCCCAAGACCAATTATCAACTGCGTGCTGCTAATGGTAGCGTCATCGATACCTACGGTTACGCACATTTAAACCTAGACTTAGGACTACGTAGACAGTTTCCATGGCGTTTTGTAGTCGCTGATGTAACAAAGTGTATTATAGGTGTAGATTTTTTATCCTTTTACAATTTAATGGTTGACTGTCGCAATCAACGTTTAGTAGATAATACCACTACACTCACTGCTACAGCTTCACTTTCACACTCATCCAACACAATACAGTCTGTAAAAGTTTTGATAGGTGATTCTAAATTTCATAATATTTTAATTGATTTTCCTGAAATTACACGACCAGCAGGGGTACATAGGACTATTTCACACAACACAGTTCATCACATTCGCACTACACCTGGCCCACCCGTGCATTGCAATCCCCGGCGTCTTGCACCGGACAAGTTGAAAATTGCCAAACAAGAGTTTGAGTCCATGTTGGCTAATGGCACATCTAGGCCTTCAGAGAGTCCGTGGGCATCGCCATTACATTTAGCTCCGAAAAAAGATAACGGTTGGCGTCCTTGCGGAGATTACCGTATGCTAAATGCACGGACGATTCCTGATAGGTATCCGATTAGACATATTCATGATTTTACTCATTCCATTTCTGGATGTAAAGTGTTTTCTACTATTGATCTGGTTAAAGCCTATAATCAAATACCCGTAAGTGTTCAGGACATACCGAAGACTGCCATTACAACCCCATTTGGTCTATACGAATTTCCGTATATGACCTTTGGTTTAAGAAATGCAGGTCAAACTTTTCAAAGATTTGTTGATGAGGTGACTAGGGGATTGGATTTCTGTTACTGTTATTTGGACGATTTCCTCATTTTCTCCAAATCTGAAGCTGAACATGAGCAGCATTTACGTATTGTCTTTGCCAGGATGAAAGAATACAACATTGTAATTAATACTGCAAAATCGGTCTTTGGAGTATCGGAAGTAACCTTTTTAGGCTATCGAATTTCCGAAAAAGGTACTAGGCCCCTGGATACTAAAGTGCAGGCAATCAAGGACTTTCCTCCACCAAAAGATGTAAGGCAGCTTAGAAGGTTTTTGGGCATGATAAATTTTTATAGGCGTTTTCTGCCTCATGCTGCTCAAATCCAGGCTCCTCTTAATTCTCTTTTGGCAGGTTCAGTTAAAGGCTCTAGTCCTATTAATTTAACTGGTGACACATTGAAAGCCTTTGAAGACTGTAAAGAAAGTCTCTCGAACGCTGCACTGTTAGCTCATCCAGATTGTGAATGTAAGCTAGCTTTAGTCACAGACGCCTCTGATACAGCTATTGGTGCAGTACTTCAACAATTTAAGAATGGTGCATGGGAACCTTTAGCATTCTTTTCCCAGAAACTCAGCCCTTCTCAACAAAAGTACTCACCATATGACCGAGAGCTATTGGCAATTTATGATGCAATAAAATACTTTCGTTATATGCTTGAGGCTAGACATTTTACAGTCTATACTGACCATAAACCGATCAGTTTCGCTTTCCATGAACGGAAAGCCAACTGTTCGCTTAGGCAGTATAGACATTTAGATTATATTTCCCAGTTTACCACTGACATTCGTCATATTTCGGGTAAAAATAATGTTGTGGCTGATACATTATCACGTGTTGATGAGTTGCAAACACCAGTCAGTTTGAAAGCCATAGCTGAAGCACAGGAAACTGATCCTGAATTATCTAATTATCTAGACGAACCAAATTCTTTACGTCTAGAGAAACGAGAATTACCTGGGAGTTGTATCTCATTGTACTGTGATATCAGTACAACAACTCCTAGACCATTTGTTCCTAAAACCCTCAGAAAGGAAGTTTTTGACAGCCTTCATTCTCTGAGCCACCCCGGGTCTAACGCGTCTGCTAAAATGGTAGCTCAACGCTTTGTATGGCCCGGCATCAGAAAGGACTGCAGAGTGTGGGCTAAGTCTTGTCTAGCTTGTCAGCGATCTAAAGTAAGTCGTCACGTGTCTGCTCCGTTGGGCACTTACAACTTACCTAAAGCACGATTTAAGGTAGTACATATTGACCTTGTCGGTCCCATGCCTCTGTCTCAGGGATATCGGTATTGTCTCACTGCCATCGACCGTTTTACAAGGTGGCCTGAAGCAATACCGATAACCGATATTTCAGCTGAAACTGTCGCCAAGGCTTTACTTTCAGGCTGGATTTCTAGATTTGGCTGTCCTGAGCAAATTGTTACGGACCGTGGCCGCCAATTTGAATCGGCGCTGTTCGAACAATTATCTCAGATTACAGGGTTCGAACACAAACGAACTACAGCCTACCATCCAGCGTCTAACGGCCTTGTTGAAAGATTCCACAGGCAGCTTAAGACTTCCATCATGTGTCATGCGAATAGTACTTGGACGGAATCTCTTCCGTGGGTACTATTGGGCATACGAAGTTCTTTTAAGGAAGACTTACAAGCTTCTTCAGCAGAGCTTACCTATGGAGAACCTTTAAGACTTCCAGGCGAATTTTTCGACCGCCATTTTGAAGGTTCTACAGATGTCACTGATTTTATGGCACGTTTACGTTTATTCGCCAATAAAATCAAACCTGTTGCTGCTTCTCGTCATAGAAGTGACAAAATATTTATTTTCAAAGATCTTGCCACTACCAATTACGTTTTCCTTCGCGAAGACGCATTACGTAGTTCTCTCCAACCAGCATATACAGGACCTTATCTTGTATTGCTCAGAGGTGACAAAACCTTTAAATTGCTAATCAAAGGTAAAGAAGTTACGGTTTCTATAGATAGGTTGAAACCCGCCTACATTTTAAACGATCACACCACACTTAACAACCAAGACACGAACAATCCTGTAGCTAGGACTACTCGTTCTGGACGTCGTGTCCGATTTCCAGATTTCTATCGCCCTTAACCAGGTCTCATGGGGGGGAGTGATGTAGGCTACCAACCTCTTTCAAACCTATATAATTACAGAAAAATAAATAGTGACGTTCTTGACAATCTCCTTGTCTTAGCAATTTTACGGAACTATATTTTGTATCGCGACTTATTATATCTGAATTTATTTACTGTAAATATTATTAATTATACAATCTCGTACTAAATCTTTCTTTCTTTCACTCCTTCTGAATGTATATATATAAATATCATCAAGCACACATCTCTACATTTCCACATGTACAATAAAGTATTAAATAAATAAATATTTAATAATTGATTCGAATATAATATTCAAGTTTGTTCAATCATAAATTTGATTCGGACTCACTGACAAAGACAAATAAATTATATTATTATATGTTTATGATATAAGTACCTAATGTTTAGAAGTTTATGAGTCTTAAACGACGATTGCTAGGTCAAGGGCAACCGATTAATTCTCTCTATTTTATGAGTATATTTGAATGTTTTATGATATTGTTTTAAATAACAGTGGTACATTTCAAAAAATTGACACTTCATTATTTTCGCTGGCGTGCCTATTAAATTTCGTCCCTCAATTAGTGAGTGGATGTCTTTCCCGTCTCATTTGTCCAGATTAGTCGCGTCGCAACTGCCGGGTCCCGGTTATATCCAGTTATAACCAGTTATAACAGGTAAAGCACATCTTACCGGCTAATGGAGGTAGTGCTGTTAATTGGTACCATCTTTCGCTAGAGGTTATAATATCTTCATTATACTCTATTCTGTTCTGTTAGAATATCCGTTGTGTTGATACTCAAATTTCCAAGCGCCTCGTGTTTCAAACGTGAACGGCGGGGAATTAGTTTCATAAAACTATATTATAATACAAAGTTTGCTGGTTTTTTATTAACAATATTTTGATTATATGAAATGCAATCTTATTTTTCCTACCCACGTGATTTAGAAAAAGTAATTTTCGAAAAATCCCCTCTAAAATATATTATTTTTAATTTATTTAATACTGTTTATATAAAAGCCTATATAACTATGAAAATTCTTTTGTGGACTAGATAGAGAAAAAAGAAAGCCAATATGAGTAAGATCTCTTGTTTCGTTTTATCATTATTCGTTCTATTCCATATAAACTAATTCATACTAGGTCTTACTCATTATCATTTGCATCGACTCTATTTGCATTCAGTTCTGAATCACACGTGTTCAAACGTCAACATTACATCTCACATCCTATCCTTACATTGAAATTGGTCTCACGCCATTGTATACGCGATCTATCAGTCTAACTTCAGAGAAATAACGTTTCCGCATATCCGTTCCATATTTTAATGAGAAACATATAGACGTATTTCCTTCTGTTTGTTTTATTGTTTACTTTGATATCTTACGCATATCGACTTTCCTGGAAATGTAGTTATAGGATTATTCGGGACATTTTGCATAGTCCTGGGGCGATATATATTATTAAATTGTGCACCCACATTGCTTAGCATTTCATCAGAACTTTCTTCGTTAATTTAATTAACAGTGTGAACTCCAGAGAATTTTAGTTGGTTATCTATCTATTTGCATGCCAAGTTTCTTACGAGATAGATTTATTATTTCGAACAATTTCCTAATTGGTGTTAAGCATTATGCACGGGTTCTATTAAATGGTATAATATTACGTATATTATATTGTATGTTTATATTTAAAATCGGTTTTCTTTGACTGGAACTCCAATTATGACAATTATAAATATTAAAGTAATTTTACAAAGAACCAAATAAAAATTACATCAGTGATGTCGAAATTGTGGATATAATTACAAGCAATTATTTGGATATGAGTAATAGATATTGATAATATTATTAAGTATTTATGTTGACATTATTTACAAAACAGATATTTGTACTTCATGAAAAATCAAAATTTATTTACAAGTTACAGTATATGAAGTGATTGAATCAATTTCATTTGATTTATATATTTGGATTAATTTAATTTTAATTAAAATCAATATGCTCCACTTCATATTTATTAATTTAAAATTTTATTTGCAAACATATCTTAATATCCTAACATATAAGATTCAATTATTCGCGTGAGCTTTACTCACGTTAAATTTTGGGGTGGCTCGACTGGATTTGGGATTAAACGGAGCATATAATTGAGCCATACTCTCGCGACACCACCACGTGAAGTGCTCATAATTTTGGGCTCCTTTCAAATTCAAAATTAGTCAAAAGTATATTTTGTCACATAATGAGTTTTATATTAGGTGAGTAATACAGTTTTATATTAAAAATAATATAAAATCTAGATTGAATAATATAGTGATGAGGTAGTATGAAATAAGAGACAAAAAAATTTAAGTTAAAATTATCTATAAGACAGACTTTTAAATAATAATTGGAGAGATAATGAATATAAATAATACATTTGTACTTTTTTTTTATACAACTTAGAATGGCAAACAAGCTGACGATCAGGTGGGCTGAAGCTGATGACATCAGGTGGGCGATGGAAAGTGGTAACCGTCGCCTATAGACATGAGCAGTACTATGGACATAACAGAGTATACCGGTTTGCCCATTATACCCCTCATGCGTTGCCATTCCTGAGGACTCAGGTGTTATTCCTCCGTATTCAGTAAATTCACGCCATATCCCACCCTTCAAATCGAAACACAGCTATGCAAACACAACTGCTTTACGGTGAAATACGAATGGAACAGAGGTACCCAAGCAATCGATTTTTGTACAAAGTCTCCGTCTGGTACTTTGTTATATTATTATATACTTACAAATAATTAATAAAAGTAATAATAATAAGTCTTAAATACAATAAAATGATTGTTATAATTTATCAAAATATTCGTTGAAATGAGTCTTAATCTGAGCAACCTCGTTATTCTCATTAATACTATTTGAATAACAAAAAGAGCGACCAATTTAACAGAAACAAATACATAATTGAATGTTTTAATTCACGTAAACCATAACATGATTAAAATACAATCCATTAATCATAAATTATATCTGTATTATTTATGCTTTAAACGAATCGTATTTTAATTATGTTATGGTTCGACTTCTACGAAACGAAGAACTGTGCGGTCCGCATTAATATTCACGTAACATTTCCTATTTAAAACATATTAACATTATATTCAATTAAAACACCACCAATTACAGCTAAAGCTTGCTTTATGCAAATTGTGCAGTTCTCCGGGTGATTTATAATGCAACCACTAGACATTATTTAAAATGGCCGTAAAAACTGTCCAGATTACACTAGCCAGAATTTGTGTCACATAAAAGACCTGTAATGGTCGTTGTAAATATTGTTACTATTTTCTGCCACTCTCTGGGTCATTTTTGCTAAAATGTGACCGGGTGCGGCACGTATCTGGGCCGAATCTTTTTTTCTGATGGCCTTTATGGATGTTATATTTTATTCTATGTAATAAGGCAGATTACGGTATTCTAGCCGAAACAGTAAGGACATATCCGCACGGTATTTTGTTGGGATCTAATAATAATAGAAAAAAATAGGTCTTGTACTTACTGTGTATAGAAATGATTAATCGAGTTATTTACATGTGTTCGCTGTTTATTCACAACATTATTACATTACATTACATACTTATTTCTTTACATATATAACGATTTTATAGTCGTGTCCTTTTTTATGTATATATATATATATATATATATATATATATATATATATATATATATATATATATATATATTCAATATACTTTATATATATATGTTTTCTCACTGTGAACATTTCTTACATGTGTTTGTTTGTGTTTGTGGCTACTTCTTTTTCTCGATTAAATGAAAAACGCGGTGGGGTATGTATTATTTTAAAAAGATATATAGAATATAAACACATTCCATTTCTTAATGATCTCTCAATTGAAAAATATTTTGAATGTTGTGGAGTAGAAATACCATTATGGAACTGCATTGTTATCTGTATATACAAAATACCTGGTACTAATAATAATGTATTTTTTGAAAATTTTGAAAATATATTACACAAAATATCTTTTAGAAGAAACAAAAAAATTATTATTGCAGGGGATGTTAATATTAATACTCTTATAAATGACAAAAATTCTTGCTATTTAAAGGAAGTTCTTCTTAATTATAATTTACAAATGCATATAAATAACCCCACAAGACATAACACGTGCATAGATCACATTTTTAGCAATATTTCATCAGCTGAAGGTAGGGTTCATGAACTTTTCTTGTCAGATCATAATACGGGTCAAACTTTGACATTTAAATTACATATTCAAAAACCTATACTACGTTATCATTATATAATTAAAAGAGACTTTAATGAAGACAATATACGAAAATTCATAGATGTCTTAAGTAGTTTATTTTGGATAGAAGTGTTAAGTGAAACAAACATAAATAATGCATTTGATTCAATTTATTTCATTTATCTGAAAGGATATGCTTTCAGATTGGTCCCTTAGAAATATCAAAATCTATTGGGTACTTTAAGTTTGAAATAAAAATAACCTGCCACGTTTGAAGTCGATGTTTTTTTGTAGATTAAGTTATTATAATTATGATACAAAATCAAATTGTCTTTTTCAATAAATATTTATTTATATAAAATCGTAGTGTAGCGTATCTTAAGAACTATTACATGTATTGGTATCTCTTTGCTTACCCCGCAAAGAACTTGGGCTGAAGATACATAATTTATATAAGTACATTATGAAAATATAATGCCATAAAATCATTGGCTAAACAATCTTATTATTTTTATTGCAGGGAATTCAAAGAAATATTATAAAGTATATAGTGTACAAAATGGTGCTGTTTAATAATATTATATATATATATATATATAAGATAATAATTAAATACAAATTAGTAAAAAAAAAACAGGTTCGAAAAAATAAATTTATAGTAAAGTTTTTGGTGTAACACCTATTCAATAAAAAATATATTTCAGTAATCGTAAAATAGTAAAAATATACATAAAATAAATTAGCTCGTATTGGCAATATATGTATATACTCAACATGATACTGCTCTGACATTTCCATTGAAAATTGTATGTTTAACTTCGGAGCAGACGAATGAAACTGTGTCACAAATACCTATACGACATTTTCATTAACTTAGAACCTGGGTTATTTTATATATTTCACCTCAGTGCCTACATTATAATATGCTGAAACAGGGAATTTAATTTGTTGTAACTGGAATAAAGCCTAAACAAGATTAGCGTTAATTTAAGCGTCCTACACAAATACTTTGATCTCGTTAACAATGTCGCGTTAACTCGGTCCGGTTTATTAAACGAGTTACAATGGGACCCTGAAGTCGGGTGCTGTTACATTATATATTTGGAATATTATATATTTAGAATATTATCATATTATTGCAAAGTATTACACAAAATCTGAGCTTAGAATGGAAAATGTCTATAAAGCAAAAGACAATAGGTCCGTAATACTTATTTAGGTGCAGGAAACGATGTCTTAAATGGATATAATGTATTATTTTTAAACGTTTTTAAAAAGACGGAGACTTTTAATGCAATTATATTGCCAATTTTGAAAAGATTTTGACGGTCTTCGTTTAGCATTTTTACACATCACTTTACATTTCGAAGACCGCAGGTTCGATTTCAATTTTAAACAATACAAATATTTGTCTTCATAAGTATGTCTGTTTGTATTGATCTAGGTGTTTTTAGATATACATGTATTTATAAAACAGTATTTCGGTAATATGTCTATTAGTTGTCTAGTACCCATAGTACAAATTCTGCTTAGTTTGGTACTAGATGACGTGGTCATTATTTTTACAATTTTTATGCATCACTCTACTCTTTTTTTGGTTCCATATTATTTTTGTGACGATGTATCCTTATAGAGTTTTATCATTTTTGTTTGCAAACCTGTTTTTTGATTACTATTTTGATCTATAAAACAATGTCAAAGTGCTATAGATGCCTTTACTGTTGGAGAATTATTTCTAACGCAGCGTATTCTTAATAATACGCTCAATAATATCTACCAGTAGATTTATTCAATTGTACAGATGAAACGATTCACAGTATGGCAACGGAGTTAATCTATGATGTTAATAAATTAATATAAAATTTATTACGCTAGCGATCCGACCCGGCTTCGCACGAGCAAACAGAATTTTCGAAAATCAACACACATCAATACATGTAATAAAATTGTACCTGGTCGCTGTCTGTACATGGAAGATATATAAGAAAAACTATTATAGAGGGGCTTTGTGAACGCAATAGAACCCAAAACAATTGATTTTAGAATTTTGTCTGTTTTTCTGTATGTTTGTGCACGCTAATCTCAGAAATGGCTTAACCAATTTGAACACGGTTTTTACTAATGAATTGCGATTTGCTCCACTTAACGTTTAGTGTTTGTTTCATTTCAATCAGTTCATAAATAAAAAAGTTATATCAATCTATAGAAACACATAAAATGCTACGAGTATAAAGTAATCGATAAAGTGAATTGGTTTTGTGGGGTCTGCTATTACTGCTACTGGCAGTGACATGGAAAGTGAAATTAATTGTAAAAATATTAATTTAAAAAAAATGTCAGAATATATCATAAATTCTGATTAGGATATTATAACTTTATTCAGTTGAAGGGATTCCTGTAAGAACATCTTAATGAATTTTCTCACTAAGAATCCTTAGTAGTATTGCTAATATTGTAAATGTTAAAGAGAGTTTTTTACCTCCAGGTTCCTTAACCTGATCCATTAATTTTACACTAGGAAACACTATACTGAATTAATTTTAGTAATATAGTAAATAATTTCTAAAGTTGGTTCAGTATAGTGTTTCCTTTATCCACGATGATATCTTGGGGATGAAAAGGATGGAAATGTTAACCATATGGGATAACGAATCAGATTCGTTATCGATGCGGGATCATGAGGTACGTCATTCATATGGGATGACATATTTTAATCAATAGTAATGAGATTTTATATCATGTCAACATCATCATATCAGTCTTTAACTGTCCACTGCTGAACATAAGCCTCCCCCTTAGAGTGTTTTGCCAGTAGTTGCCACGCTTGGCAGACGGATTGGCAACTGCACTAAGGCTTTAGAGGTGTTTAAGAAGGACGCTGCTATTCATTCTTCGATCTCCCTTAGTCGTTTCTTACGACTACAGACGGGAGAAAAAGGGTTAGCCAATTCTATGCCGGGACCACACGGTGAAATTTTATATGCGTATAGAATTTTTATATATATATTTTTTTTTAACCCGGAAAATAATCATATTCCGGTACGCAAATAAATTTATGGCCATGTCTAGTAAGGATATTAAATTATTTTGGGACAACTAGTAATTCTAGCAGGTTATGAAGGTGGATGAAATTAATAAGGGTTTGTAATTACAAGGGTTATGAGGAAAAGTGGAGAACATTAATTTAATTGGTTTTTAATTAGTATTTTTTATAAACTAATATTATAAAGAGGAAATATTTGATCCTTTTGTTAGTTTTGCTAGTATACATTTAAAAAGTAAAAAAAATAAAATTTTGTTTACCTATAGAAATCTGATTCAAAGCGGTACTATTTTTTTATTAAAAAAAATTGTATGTAGCTGGAACGGGCTGTTAGTAATAGATACAGATAAAAAAAATATTTCAACAATTTTTTTAAAAAAATTTTTCACCTAGACGAAAAGCTAGCCATTATCAGTGAGTAAGTATCAGTTACTAATAATGGGTTGTATTTTTTTTTAAATAAGAAAGAGTTGTTTGTGTCATATATTTTGATTCTTTTCAAATATTTTCGTTCTTACTTACATTTGTTACGTCTTGTCACGTATTATGCCATCATGATTGAAGGTACAATAAGGTAATTAAACAGCGAAATTAATTAGTCTGGATCTATTTTAATGTAATAATTGGTAATTTAGTCGAGTAGGTTCGACTAGTTTCGGGACCATTCGGGACCATATTTTGATTCTGGTTACGAGTATAATTTAAATTTTCAATTGACTTCGAAAAAAAGGAGGTTTTCAATTTGTTTGTATTTTTTTTTAATATTTGTTATCTCATAACTAGATCAGTTACAAACCACTTTGATATTTTTTATCTGTAAGGATATACTTACAGATTATATACCATAGAAATATTATCAAAATCGATCCGCAGTTGCTTCAAATTGAAATAACTGGTTTTTTCACAATTTAATTTGGCGTTTTTTGTGGAAAACAATTTTTAATTAAGTATAAAATAAAAATAAACTTATGTTTAAAAATAAACTGCGTAAAAAGGCACCGAGCATTATATAATCTTGAAATATCTCCTTTGTTTAAATAAATTGTAATAAGATAGTGTAGTTTGCAAGTTAATACACGGCTATCAAATAAGAACATAACCAGCTACGCTTGCTTGCTTCCTTAATATTTCATTCTAGCATGCAAAATAACTTCAATATTATGGAATTTAATAATAACGTAATTATTATTCAGTTAATCGCGTCGGAGTGCCTCGATTCCATTACAAATACCAACTAGAGAATACAACAAAACGGGTATTTACCAAACGGCTGGGGAATTTAATAGTGTTTTATGTTATTACTCGAATCTTCAACAAATGGGGGTAATGTTTTTATTGCCCCCATTTGTTGAGTTTTGTATGTACATATATATATATATATATATATATATATATATATATATATATATATATATATATATATATATATATATATATTATATCACAGATTAAAGCTTGGGGCATTTCAAAAAGGTATACCGCCATTGTTGTATATAAAAAATATTTATTTATCAGCATGAAAATGCTGTTCTTTTTTGTCACAAATAGTAGGTGTATTATTAAATAAAAAAAAGTGTCCTAAAGAGCCACTATGTAACAAACAAACATACTTTCACGTTTACTATATAACTAGCTTTTACCCTCGATAGTCAATATATAAGACATCAATATAATCTAATCATTGGGCTATATTTTTTTTTTGATGGGTGAAAATGGTATTAATTAACCATGATAGTTTCCAGAGGGAACTGCGAGGAGGTCAACCTGGTTGGGTATATTGCTAGCAATGGGATTCTCAGTCTCCATTACTAACAATCCCTTTCCCCCCATTGGGCTATATTGATAAAGTGGAATAAATAGTGACTTATTTCTTATTCCTTACAAAATAAAATAGTACATGTACACCAAATTGTATATCGATTGGTTAAACTATTAAGGCGGAAAAGATGTAAGAAATAAACAGACAAACAAACTCACTAATATTATAAGTAAAAATATACAAGAGATTCTTGACGAAAAGTCTATTAAGTCACTCGATGGATTTTTTTAGAAAAAAATTCCATTTCCTCGTTCATTTGATAAAAGCATATTTTTTCAGTATTCCAATATTAAAATTCCTATTCTAGAACAGAATAGAAAATATCGCAGCGTAATATTTACAGAGGAACTTATTTAATAAATATTTATAGCTCTTTAGTTAGATTTTGATGTACTTTAATTGGAAGACTTCGTAGTAACAGTTGGACGACTGTTTACTGAATTTATACATAAAGCTCAAGGCTCCAGGGCCAACTGAAATGTTAATATTCAAACAAATCAATGTTAAAATAGAAAATTAATGAAATAAACAGATGTTCTTGAAGTTATAAATTGTATCCAAGTATTTCGTAAGATCTATTAATTGTATATACATTTGTATGGATTACCAGAGGGGGACTTTGTACACAAGTCGTTTGCTTGGGCACCTCTGTCCCATTCGTGTTTCTACCGTGAAAAACCAGTTGCGTTTGCGTGGCTGTGTTTCGGTTTGAAGGGTGGGATATGGCAGTGAATTTACAAGGTACAGAAGAATAACACCTGAGTCCTCAGGAATGTCAAAGCATGAGGGGTATCATGGGCGAAACAGTGTTGATACTACTGACTGTTATGTCCATGGTACTGCTCATGTTTATAAGTGACGGTTACCACATTCCATCAGGTGGGCCTTCGGCTTGTTAGGTATTTAAGATTGCAATTATCGAGGGAAAAAGGATTATTGGTAATGAGGACTAGCAGTATATATATATATATATATATATATATATATATATATATATATATATATATATATATATATATATATATATATATATGCGTGTGTGTGTGTGTGTGATTTTATACTTATATAATCTTAAAATTATCATATTCAACACAATGTAATATTGTTATGGAATAAATTGAATTGATGAAGTATATTGTCGTGTGGTCCCTGCGTAGAATGGGCCTCCTCTTCTTTTCTCGTGGATGTCTTAAAGGCGATTAAAGGAACTAAATGGTTGAGGGATGGGCAGCTGCATCTCCCTTAAAACATCACTAAAAGTCTAACTGCGGTTACCAACCCGCCTGTTAAGCTTGGCAACTACTGGCAAAGTCCCCTAATGGGGGAGACTTATATGGTGCAGCACTTTTTACGTGATGTCGGAACAAACAAACAGACAAAAGGTCTAAAAATTATTATTTTAGTTCTTATTAAACTAAATACATATAGTTTTTTAAATATCTTCCATATACCAACATCATTCAGTTATAGTTTTATTATATTAGAAGTAAGATGAGATATCTAATAAGTGCATTTTACTCTTGAAAAAAAAAGATACTGATTTCAATAGTCATGAACTCACTAAAGAAATTAACGACCTTATGTTTCATAGACACATTAATTTGAAAATATTTGATTTTAGAATGCAGAATTGTATGTACAAATAAATTTTGCATCGTGACAAGTTGCTTTGTGTTTCATAAAGAAAAATTATTAAGTTGTCGTTGATAATTTAGATTTTGAATGCAATAAATGCATTTGAAACATTTTGAAGCAAATTATTAAGTAGGTGCAAAGTTTTTAGTAGTAAATTTATAAATGTAATTATGTCAAAGTGAATGCTGTGAATACCTATAATAGGCATGTGCATTAATATTGTATTATATTTAGTGTTTGTTATACCTATATGTTATAATGCAATATGCTGTTGGTGTTCCTTAAATAAATAAATGCAACTGCCATTAGCAGAACATTTTTTAAATAATCAATTTTGATTGATTGACATGTTTTGTTGCGAACACTCTTAATACGAAAAAAAAAACATTTTTGTCAATTGTTAAAAGAATTGACAAAATCAAATTAAAATTGGAGACGTAACTATTCAGAACTGGCAACATAATCGTCGTAATATAGCCACAAAAAAAGTATTAGTAGAAGCCGTTTAAAAAGAGAAACGAATAGCTTGATATTACAACAGAGAATTTGTGTGAGTAAATCACCGCGTAGCAACGACACAGCTCGAAGTTAACCCAAAACTTTCTCTTTGATATAAAACGGTACTAGATTTTAGGAATCCCCGAAGAATTTCGTCGGTGGAACCGAACGAATGCCCCCCGAAAGGTTGCGCAAAGATCTCGCCCCAGATAAATGGAACTTATGGCAAAACCTTGGGAAGATATTTACATTTTAACAGTTACGATCTTTTGGGACGCGGCATGTTATGGAGCCATATTTTGGAGGTAGCAATAAAGTCGGACTGACCTCAGAGTTTACTGTACTTGTTTCCTGTATTGGGATATTATATTGAATGTAATAAAAGGGAGTACGCAAATGGATAAAAAATGTTATTAGGATATTGATTCCCGTAGGTAATGTCATCAATGGAGGAAATAAAAAAATGATGTCCCGATGTGATCGGCTTTAACGATTATATGTGGTTTATCTGCGAAAGGTAGATAATGCCATCTTTTATTAAACACTGGCTTTAACCTGCAAATTCGTTCGCGTGACCGGGATAAAAAGTAATTTATATCCTTATTTTTTTTATGCGACTTGGAATGGCAAATAAGCTAACGGTCCACCTGATGGAAAGTGGTAACCGTCGCCAATAGACATGAGCAGTACCATGGACATAACAGAGTATACTGTTTCGCTCATGATACTCCTCATGCGTTACCATTTCTGAAAACTCAGGTGTTAATCCTCTGTACCCACTTCTGTACTGTTCTGTACACACAAATTCACTGCGATATCCCACCTTTCAAACCGAAACGTAGGCATGCAAACATAATGCTTCACAGTAGAAACACGACTGGGACAGCCGTGTCCACGCAAACCACTTTTGTACTAAGTCTCCCTTTGTTTGGTTTTCCATCCTTTACAATACGTGTATACCAAATTTTATGTTGATTGGTTAAGCTGTTAAGGCGCTATGGATAACAAATAAACAAACTTACTTTTAAATTTATAATATTTGTAAAAATTTATACTAAACGCAACAATTTTAAACATAAGGCTGTTCACTCACACCATGACATTTTTCTTACATTTAGTACTTGGACGAACGATAAAATAAAAAAAAAATTATCGTAACTTCTAAAAGATAGGTTCAATTCGAATAATTTAAAAGGATTTCACATTATATACATATACAATCTACCTTATATTTTGATGTGAGAATACCCGGATTAACGTATGTGTATTTTAGTTGAGAAGTTTGAGGATCCCGGTTAGTCTAGAAACAAGTCTAGCGTGACCAAGGGGCGGTCTATTTTATGCCGGGATTTTAGATTATATAGATAGAGAATCGAGCCTCAAACCCGAGCCAACTTTTTGTCAAAATTGTCAAAATAATTGACTCGTATTTTTATCAGTGTTTTATATACTTACGCATGAAATGTAATTTGACGTATTGTTTAATAAATACAATAAGTGTTTACAAATGAAAAAGATGCATAAATTATAAGACAAAATAAATATAGAAGTTATAAAAGAATCATAATTATTTAATATGCAAAATTGTATGAAAAAGTTCACTCGTTTTACCTAAGCATTTGTATAAAGACACTATCTATATAATGTAAGGCCAGGAAATATTTTTTTTTATATTTATTATCTTGGATATATAAAAGTAAACATTTGCCAATAGCTCTTAAGATGCAGGATTGCTATGAAATAATTTTTGCTTATACCTTTTGTTCATTGAAACTTGCTCCTCTTGCAACGTGAAGAGAGAACAAAATAGATGCCGCTTTGTAAAACACGGTGACTTTTATCGTGATAAAATTAATATTACATTTTCAATCTCACTATTTTTACTTTAAAAGGATTAATATGCACAGCGACGATTCATAGATTCGTTTTATACATTCCATTTAAAATATTTGAATTTAGAAAGCGGAATCGTGTAGCGAATTTAGAAGTGTGGAAACAACAAGCGGGGTACTGTTCTAAAAAAAATCAACTTTAATCGGCTTTATTTGGTTTTGTAATCTTTATTGATGGACATGAATTGCATTTATTGAGCCACTTGTTTAAAAAGGATTTTTATCTATTTAAATTTGTATTGTAGAATAATGGAAACTATCAAGTCGAAATCAATAGTGGATATTTGTCATTCTTTTATGATAAAACTGAACAGATTTGAGTGTAATTTGACGTAGATTATCTACGATGATATGGCATGTTCCCTCAAAATCCGAAGATTTAAAAATGTGTGAGTAACAATGTTAACAAGGTTAACATTTTTACTCACACATTGGACGAAAGAATATAATACTTTAAAACTATGGGCTCTCTTGTATTTAGTACTACTCTGTTTCATATTATTTGTTTCACTAAAATGTAATACAACATATGGAAGAGGGCACTAACTCCTGAAACACAGGTTTTTCATACCTACTTCGGGAGTTAGGGATTGCACAACTTTTTATAGTGGAAGAATTGCGTTGCGAGGCTTGGAACTTTTTTACATTTTATGTTTTTCATGAGATTGTAATTTATTCTATCGAGTCGACCTTTACGCGGTCCCCTGGGAACTATCGTAGTGAATTTTTTTATACAACTTAGAATGGCAAACAAGCTGACGGCGCACCTGATGGAAAGTGGTAACCGTCGCCTATAGACATGAGCAGTACCATGGACATAACAGAGTATACTGTTTCGCCCATGATACCTCCCATACGTTGCTATTCCTGAGGACTCAGGTATTTATCCTTTGTACCCTGTAAATTCACGCCATATCCCATCCTTCAAACCGAAACACAGCCATGCAAACACAACTGTCTCATAGTAGAAACACGAATGGGACAGAGTTACCCAAGCAATCAACTTTTGTACAAAGTCTCCCTCTCGTGAATTCGTCACGATGACCTAAATTATCTATAATTACTGACTTATTACATATTCGCCGGTGTATACCGATATAAGTAAGTAAATAGACGCAGGTAGGATTACTATTTTAAATATATTATCAAAAAATATGGGTCCCTTAACCCTTTCAGAACTGAATTATTTTTTTTCATCCGATGGATTTGGTAAATTCCATGTGTCTTAAGTATAATAAGGAGCGTATAAAAAAAATAAATAAAAAAAAAATTGCTTTACATTTTTCGAGGAAATCTAGTTTTTCTTAATGTGCACAAATGTGGACTCCCGTCCTACATAGTAATAAGAATAAGGTATGCGAAGTTGTTCTGAAATGAAATAATATTAATTTTAAAACATTTTTATTACAAAATTATAAATGAATTAACGTAGTTAAATTTTTTCTATGAGATAAAATAAATATTTATTAGTTTTTTGGCATAATCAGTCATTGGTACAAATACAAAAACACAGTAAGAACAATAATTAGGAAAAAAAAAACTTTATCTTTGTGGTGGGTTTTATAGGAGAAATCTAGGTGTGGCAGGGATAACGAAAAGGATTTGAGGACTCACCGTCTTGTCGTGGGCTATCATATGATGTCCTGTGCAGGCGCCTTGATTCCTTCCGTCACTTTGTCACCAATGTACACACACTAAAATATTGTCTATAACACAGCACTTCAAAATTATGTAAGCGGCAACGCTTTAAATGTTACAGTTTGCAGCACAACAATTTTATTAATATTTTCTTAAACACGTAATTACTCGTTGATTGCGGAGGTCACATTGACGGTTAGGATTGAAGACAGCTCTGAAGTTTCTTATAATCTTCCAGCGTCCTCATTGGTTGTTATAACTCGGAGGTAAAGACGATGACGGTGATTGGAGAGGATAGGATCAAGGGAAATGAATTTAGCACTAGGTATCGATTATTATTATTGAACTAGCATATATAATGAGAATAAATTTATAATTGTTACGAAAAATATATAAAATTAAAGAAACGCGCGAACATGCACCCAGCCTTGAGAATACGTAGTATTTTCAACCTAGTAATATATTAAATAAGAATTTGAGAAGATTTAATTAAATTATTGAGATGGTAAAGAGCAAAGTTTTATTACGGGACGTTTGTATATGCCACTACATGTTTTTACTAACGCGACGCGTACCCTACCGTCTGTCCCGGGATAAGTTTCCATAATTATGCCCATAGGCCAACGCAATGGAGGTACATCGTCTTGATGTACTAACACAACCGTGCCGGGTTTTATATTTTCAGTATTAGCAAGCCACTTCTGTCGTACCTGTAAAGTATTAAGATACTCCAAACGCCACCTTTTCCAATAACTGCTAACTATATTATCAAGTAGCTGCTTACGTTGTCTAAGACTTCGAATGTCCTCGGATACGTTTTCAATGGGTAAGTGCAAAAGGGGGGAGGCCATAATGAAATGCGCAGGAGTTAGCGGTTCAGGATACGGTTCCTCCGTTAGTACGCAGAGAGGTCTTGAATTTAAAATTGTCTCTATTTGTGTTAAAACAGTTAACATTTCCTCGTACGTGAGTAATTGAGAACCGATTGTACGGAATAAATGGGTTTTTATACTTCGAATATTTGATTCCAAAGCCCCCCCGAAGAGAGGGGCGCGGGGCGGGATCATATGCCATTCAATACGGTTATTAAGCATAAGATCATGGAGTTGAGCTTTTGCACCAACGAAATTTGTTCCATTATCAGAATAAAGACATGAGACCGGTCCACGCCGTGATATAAAGCGTTTAAAGGCAGAAATGAATATATCAGATGAAAGGTCTGTGGCTAACTCGATATGCACGGCTTTTGTTACAAGGCAAATAAATAGGCAAATGTAAGCCTTTTGTGACTTTTGACCACGGTGTCTGCGTAACGTTATTTTTATAGGTCCAGCGTAATCCACGCCGGTGTGCACAAAGGCTTTCGTTTCACGCACGCGGTACGGAGGCAAGTCCGCCATTTTTGGCGCCTTGCTTGATGGAGAAGCTTTAAAACACTTGTTACAGGAGTGGACTCTTTGTTTAATTACACTTCTGGCTGATATAATCCAATATTTTTGTCGTAGTAATGAAGTCAATAATGAAGCACCAGTATGACAGTACATACGGTGATAATTGTCTATAAGCAGGTGAGTAATATGATCATGTTTAGGCAGTAATGCGGGATGCTGAGCTTCGAAAGGTAAGTTACTATTAGATAATCTTCCTCCTACTCTAATAACTCCACTTTCATCGATAAAGGGGTCAAGTTTACGAAATTGTGATGAAGGTAAGTTATTTTTATGTATATCTTGAAAAAGCGATTGAAAATATAATTGTTGAACTCCGCGAATAAGATGCATTTCTGCGACGTTTAAATGTGAAGACATGATGCGAGTACTACACGGTATTAATTTTGTAAATTTAAGTATATATGAAATAATGCGTAATATTTTATTCCAGGAGGAGAACTTCAGCGCAAGCTGGTGTAATATAGAGGCGGGGGCGGAGGTAGTACAGGTAAGGGTATTACTTTTTATTTCAGGTAACTGCTCACAATTCACTGGTTTAAATGGAGATATTGGCCATTCGGCCAGAGGGCGCTGTAACCAGACGGGACCGTGCCACCATAAAGGATGCGATATCAACTGGTCAGGTAATAAACCTCTAGACAGACAGTCACTAGGATTATCTGTCGTGTTTACGTAATAAAAATGCGAAGAGGCAAGATTTTCTTGACACTTTGCTACGCGGTTACTTACAAAAACGTTCCACCTATGTGGTGAAGAATGGATCCATGAAAGGGCGATTTGTGAATCGGAAAATGCAAAGATTTTATTAATATTAATGCGGGAATTATACGTGTCTAAGACCAGCTTTACAAGTTTTGACATTAAAACAGCAGCACATAATTCCAGTCTAGCAAGAGTTACCGTTTTTGTAGGTGCGACTTTAGATTTTGCACATACTAAAGCGACATGCACTTTACCTATCGGATCCGTGACGTGTAGGTACACTACGCATCCATACGCCTTCATGCTGGCATCGGAAAATGCAACTATGTTGGTAGTACAACCAACTTCCACATTAACGTGTCTAGGTATCTTCAACGAAGAGAGATGTTTTAATTGTTGTATAAAATTATGAAAATTTGTTTGTATATCCATTGGTGGAGCATCATCCCAACCAATGTGTTGGATCCACAATTCTTGTATTAAAAGTTTAGCAAAAAGAATTACTGGTGCAGCGAATCCTAAAACATCCCATAGACGGGCAATAGCCGAGAGGATAGTACGTTTAGTACATTTCTCGTCTATAGAGCATGTTGAAAAAGTAAACACATCCTCAGAGGGAAGCCATTTCAATCCGAGTATTTTTATACTATCATTATTCGAAAAATTAATAGCGGTTCGGTTAGATTCAGGAACAGCAGATAAAAGATCCACAGAGTTACTCGCCCATTTAGTCAAATGAAAGCCGCCCTCCTTAAATAATGCAATGAGTTCGCGTGACAAAACCACTCCTTCCTTAAATGTCGAGACGGAGGTAGCCAAATCGTCCATATACAGTTCATTAGTCGCTACATCAGCTGCACGCGGGTACCCGGTCCTCTCATCTTCTGCCAACTGCCTAACAGTACGCATGGCTAGGTATGGACTGCATCGCAGCCCGAACGCGACACGATTAAACTGAAACTCACGAATAGGCTCTGTAGAATTAAAACGGTACAATATCTTTTGATATTTTCTATGTTCCTTACGAACTTCGATTCTTAGATACATTTGTTTTATGTCGGCGGTTAGTGCAATAGGAAATAAGCGAAAGTTCAATAAAAGAATTAATATATCGGCTTGTAAGTTGGGTCCCGTATGTAATATATCATTTAGAGATATGTCATTATGACACTTGGCGCTTGCGTCAAGGACTATGCGTAATTTTGTCGTCTCTTTATCATTCCTAATGACGGGGTGATGAGGTATGTAATACCCTTTACCATATTCGTTACTAGTGGGCAGAACTTCCGATAGGTAATCGTTGATAAGATATTCTTGTATGATCTCATTGTAACTAGCATGAAGAACAGGATCTTTCAATTTACGTTCTAAAGAGAGTAAGCGACGAGTAGCTACAGAACGGGAATCACCCAATATGGAGGGATCCTTAGAAAATGGCAGTGAGGTACAATATTTACCCGTAGAATCACGTGAAATTGTGTCACAGTATATTTGCTCGCATTCAGTCTCCTCCGGACTCATAAACCTTTTTGAAGGAACTTCTTCCAGTTCCCAAAATTTACATAATGTTTTATCTAAATTATCATTTTGTGTTTCCTGTTCCGAACATATGAGAAATGTTGAAGAGGCGGGTGCCGTATCGGAGTCAGCGGTTGAGGCGACTTCCCCTATAAGAATATATCCGAATACGGTTTCAATAGCGGCCGGTGCGGGAGGTGCAATAATTTTACCACCTAATAATAAATATGGGAACAATTGAGCCCCAAGTACGAGTTCAATCTGTCCAGGCGTATGCCATAGTGGATCAGCAAGCGGTATATTTAATAAACTACTAATAATCGTTGCATCGATCATGACGGAAGGCATATTCTCCGTTATGACGTCGACGACAAGCGCATCAATAGTGTAATTATACAAGTTATTTTTAGAAGAAACACACAGCGGAACCCAACCGCGAACGGTCTGCGATGCGGATCCTATACCTTTAATAGATGTATGTACATTAAGTGGAATTGGTTTTAAATTAAGGCGTTTACAACAAGCGGTTGTCACGATATGGTTTTGTGACGCGTTATCAATAAGACATCTAACATTTAACTTCTGTTTACAATCATTTAAAACGTTTATCTGTGCCGTGCTAAGCAATATTGTATTGTTGTTATTAATAACATGCGCGCGGGCACACAATGAAACTTGGTTATTAACGCACGGAGTCAGCTGAGTCGGCGGCGGGAGCTGCGCGATTGGCGGGGTTACCGCTAGCGGCGGGTGCGCGGGGCAATTACACAAAGTATGAGCGGGAACCTCAGCTGTGCTAACCGACGGCGCTGCAAGTAATGCGTGCGAGCAGGACGGCGGCGTAAAGGGTTGTTTTCGATTATTTAATTTATTGCTCAGACTAGTTTTATGTAATAGTGTATGATGTTGTTTGTTACACATTTTACAGTAATGCGAAGAATTACAACGCGACACAGTATGTGACATACTCAAACAATTTATACATGCACGTTTGTTTTTGATAAACTCAAAACGTTGTTCGACCGGAAGCGATTTGAAGGTTGTACATTGGTATAATTGCAAATGATCACCATTGTTGCACATTGAACAAGATTCGATATTATCACGTGATAGCAAAGTTTTAGAGTAGTGGACTGTATTGTTATGACGCGGGCTGGCTACGGTAGGTATAACCGTAGGGCGGTTACTAGTACGATCTAATATCTTTACTTGACCTTTAATAAATTCGACAAATTCCGAATAAAAAGGGATTTCCTTATCTCTAATTGCCATTTCAAATGCCTGTGCGGTTACTGAGTCTATTTTTCGTAAAGCAATAGTTAATAGCATGAAATCTTTAAGATCGGTAATTTTTAGCTGTTCTAAGGCCGACACCGCGGCGCTAAACGATTCAATAAACGTGTCAAGCGAAGCAGCATTATTAATAGCAGGTTTTATATTCATTAAAATAGACATGTAATGAGATCCTAATGCTCGTTTGTCTTGGTACTTATTAACTAAACTTTGCCAAATACTAGCGTAGTTCTCTCCGGCTGGTACAATACCGGCCGTCAGTTTTAAAGCAGGACCTGACAATTTACCCAACAGATAATGTAATTTCTGTGAATCAGATAGACCTTCATTATCATGTACATTAATCTTGAAACACTCGTAGAAGCTTGGCCAAAGCTCAACCTGGCTATTAAACGATTTAAGCTCAATAGGGGGAGGGGTATCCCTGACCTTCCCTCCTGGACCTTCATCCGAGAGCCCTGCGACTGCGATTGCATCAATTGAGAACGAACTCTTTGAATTCGCGTATAAATATCTTCAAATGCGGTAAGTTGAGAATAATTAGGTACATACGTAGGATCCTCATCAATTTTATATTGATTTATCGTATCTATATTAGCAATAAATTCATCACGAATCACAGACAATGTTTCTGTGTCCGCCATGAACGCCTCCGTAGAACGAAGCTCAGGACTAGAAACGTTTACCTTTTTTGCCGAATCATGCAGTCTATTTATACGTTGGAAAATACAATTAATTTTAGCGTTTAATATAGAAATTTTTGCATTCATTTTTAGAGATGACAATTAGCGTTAGATATAAAATTTGATGAATATTTGATTTGATATTTGATGAATTAAACGAAATAAAAAATGAACTACCGACAAATGAAATAAAAAAGTATGTGGGTACACAGATGCGGCTTACCAGTACTCGAAAATAAAATCGACAGGTATGTAGCGGTATTAAAGAAATATTGCGATTGGTATGTAGGCATATAAAGAACAATGCGGTTTTAGCGATGAATGTGACTAATTATATTTACGCGGTTTATATTGATATAGAAAAGGTAGATATATATATATATATATATATATATATATATATATATATATATATATATATATATATATATATATATATTTTTTTATATATATGTAAAGCGGTTAATTATTACTGCGGTATTGAATATAAACTAGGATATGTATTTTAGCGGTTGTGAATTAGAAAATAATAGAAATAATAACACGTTGTGCTGGTGGGCGGATGCGATTAATTATTAAGAGGGTACAAAATGGCGGATGCCGTGTAATATTAAGATGATGAAATGCTAGTTCAAGCTAGTTTTTTTTTTTTTTTTTTTTTTTTTTTTTAATTCCGGTTCGATAGGTACCATCAAATGGTGGGTTTTATAGGAGAAATCTAGGTGTGGCAGGGATAACGAAAAGGATTTGAGGACTCACCGTCTTGTCGTGGGCTATCATATGATGTCCTGTGCAGGCGCCTTGATTCCTTCCGTCACTTTGTCACCAATGTACACACACTAAAATATTGTCTATAACACAGCACTTCAAAATTATGTAAGCGGCAACGCTTTAAATGTTACAGTTTGCAGCACAACAATTTTATTAATATTTTCTTAAACACGTAATTACTCGTTGATTGCGGAGGTCACATTGACGGTTAGGATTGAAGACAGCTCTGAAGTTTCTTATAATCTTCCAGCGTCCTCATTGGTTGTTATAACTCGGAGGTAAAGACGATGACGGTGATTGGAGAGGATAGGATCAAGGGAAATGAATTTAGCACTAGGTATCGATTATTATTATTGAACTAGCATATATAATGAGAATAAATTTATAATTGTTACGAAAAATATATAAAATTAAAGAAACGCGCGAACACTTTGTGTGAAATATCAAGAAGCAATTCTTGTCTTTGGTTAGGTATAAATGAACTTTGCATTTTACACGGAATTTTCCCTTGCATCTCACCATTTTACACCTAGTCCCAGTTCCATCGTCATGTGTAGGGAAATGCCCAACACCGTCACGAGTTATTTCAGCTGCAGGGCGAATCTCTCCTGGCCTTCTTGGTATAATTTGCATCCTTGAGCTACTATTGCTACTTGCTTGACCTCTTTTGGTGGTAGAACATTTATCTTGTAGCACCAAACTGTCAGCCAAGCGATGACGAAAGTAAAATAAGTCCTTGCTTTTTAGGTGTGCCGTTATAAGTCGTAATCTATTTAGTATTCTCGATATGCCTGAAGAACTTCCACATCCGATGCATAAAATATCATACGTAGAGTCAATTTTTTTGATTCTATAAATATTCTGTAATAGCTCATAAGTTGATCTAATAGATTAACGCCACCCATTGCATGATTATAGCGCTTTAGACCTCAGGTCGCGCAACCTCAATATATCGCTTCTTTTTTTTACACCATCTCTTTACTAAGTCCTTGTTACCTATACCAACAAAATTGGAAGCCAAATGGGTAATCTTATTGTCCAACCACTTTACAGCAGTTACATCTCCGTCTCTGCTATATACTTCTTGAAAAAAACCCCTAGGCTTCTTATTTGTTACCTTGTCACTTAAAAACGGTGATTTAACAAATCTGTTAACACGAGCTGTGCATGCGGCCATAATACCTTTTTGTTTTAGGATTTGTAGTAAATGGTATGATGAAAAATAATTGTCAAAGTAAAGCAGGGACGCCGTCATACAATTCGCTAGGTCCTTCATTGTCATCTAATGCAGGTGGAAAAAACTCCCTTCAGTTTTAGTGAATAACATCTGCGCTAATTCTAGCATTAGCTGCTAGATTCAATTTGCTGGACGAATTGAATCTCCATAATAATTATCTTCGTCATCAGATGATAATAATAAGTCAGAAAGATCTCCTTCATCTAATGCTTGTAACGCCTCCAATGAGGACATATTGGTGTTTTTGCATCTGAAAATATAAGTAAACAATATCATAATTAATTTTATATATTTATCTTAGAAACATGATTAGAAAAACGTTAAAAATATAAACAAACATATTTTCTTAAAAAACCGTGAACAATGAGAAAAACTCAGTTAAATCCTAATGGGAACAATTGAGCACAAATATAAAAATCGAGATTACCAATATAAGGTAATAAAAAAATACACAAATATTACGTTACACATGACCCCAATGATATTAGATATCCGTTTATATTTTTTCCAGATGATTTCATGCACTAATTTAATTTTTTTTAAATAAAATATAAAGCTTACTTGTACAGTTCAAATCACGCACGGACACTAGTCGCAACTTGTCGAAAAACGCTAGAATATGCTAAGAAATGGCGTAAGTAGTATTAAATTGAGTAGTTTATTAGTGAACAAATGAATACAACCCCTTTTCAATCGGAAAGCTTGAGAGTTTAATATTTATTTTTTAAATTATATTTTATGTCTACAATTGTGCACGCCAGTTCTGAAAGGGTTAAAGAGTATAGTATGGTGTTATAAAACGAGTATCCGGGATTTTCATAAAAACTAATAGGTTGGTGAGAGCGTCCCTTTTAATCTTATTGGTGGCATCCTAGTCCTTGTTCTTAGTCGTAAGTCCTAGTCACATAGTCATAGAATAATTACTGGAGACAATAACTGATAAACAGGTAAAGTACATAGATAGGACATATTGACTCGACGACCATACATGGTCATTGTACGACATATGGAAGAAAGTAACTCTTTCTATGATCCAGTACTATTTAGTAGTTTGTATTTACATTACTTGCATAATTCTACTTCCATTAAAAAAAAAAGGCCAAAGAAAAGAAATATGTTTACAGAATTGGGCTGTACATACAGTATTGACTATTAAAAAATACTACAATTAAGTTTACTTAAATAAAAAAAAAAAAATTACTAATCTTCTATTTATTTTCTTTAGTAAGTACAAAGGAGAAAAACGTTTTTCTCTGAAAATGTTAAAAAAAGCGCTACCAAATTAAGTTAACTCGACTTTTGTTGTTATACATTCTATTAACCCGGTCTTAAAACAAACTTAAAACACTCAGTCGCCGCCATAATTCATATTGTTTTCGAGTTGACAGGCCAACTTTGTATTTAATCGGTAAAATATGTAAATTTAATGAAGGAAATTAATTTTCATCACTAGAATAACAGCATTTAATAGCCCAGCTTCAAACGTTCATGCCGTCTTTTAAGATATTAATTTCGTCAACCATCGTTACTAAGTTTATGGGCCTTTCAATATATTACTTAATTAATTTGGTTAGGCACCTAATATAAGTGTCGTAACAGCAAATTTTAAAGGCTGTTCGTGAGATGTATTCTTACGTTCTGTACGCACTCAGCACCAAGTCTTTAGTTAATTTTAGTTAATTACGTGCGAGATTAATTTTTCAATATCAAGATTAATATAATTAAAATATCATCAATAGTATATTTTAAAGGGTTTTTAGAATAAACTTTTTAATAATTTAAATATATGTGCGTTGTATGTGTACTAAATCTAATTCTATTTATATACAATATTAATTTAAAATATTAAGATATTATATTTTTTAATTTTTTTTATACAACTTAGAATGGCAAACAAGCTGACGGCCCACCTGATGGAAAGTGGTAACAGTAAAGTAAATTATTATTAATTGTAATTTTAAAGGGAGTTTGTAATGAGTTAATGAATGATGTAAGTATTTGTATGTACAATGTATACCTATTTCGTATTAAAAATTAATTTTAGTTAATATGAATTTAAAAATATTAAGAAGCTCAGGGTATGTGTCGTTTTTTAGGAAAAACCTCAGCAGGGAGCTTATTCCACAGTCTGAGTGTTCGCGGCAGAAAACAGAAACCACAATGTACATGAACATTTAGGTTCTAGCGTGAGAGGATGATTTCATTGTTGATGGCAAGCAATGTCATTACAAAAAGTGGTAAATGTGGACAATATTTCGAACAATTCCTCAAAGTACAGTCCATTATGTAAGTGCTAAAATACATAAAAAGAGGCATTCTCATGCGAGTTTGGGATCATCAATAATTCTCATAGCCGGTTTTAAGTAAATAAATAACATAAGATACTCGTATGTAAATAAAAATATAACAATAGAGCGTGATAAAATTCATGGAATCAATACGGGAGCAAATGTTTTTGATTGTAAAACAAAAGACAATTTAAGATTGCGTTGCACAAAAAACATACACGGAAACAAAATACGGAATTGTCCCTGCGACGATGCATTTAAATATGTTCAGTAAAATATACTGCTTTCACCACGCTAGTAAATTATCCTAATGTAGATGTTGTTTGGTACATCATTTAGAAGTTATAATAGCTGTACACAGCATAAAACCAACAGTAGTACAATGGAACACACCGAACATTTGTAAAACAGTCCGCACAGAATTTTGCAATTACTGTTTAAATAATGACTAGCAGTAATGTTGTTCGCAGTGTTAGTAATACCATTATATTATGCCAAACACCATTACCTAGTTTCCTCATGCCGTATCATTTTATATTCATACGTATATAACGATAAACGCCTTTATTTATGATGATATAGAATCGTTTATGGCATGAATACTGAAGAGGAAGTCATGGTGACGCGATTCTCCACAGACGCTACACTTTAAGCAACTTTGCTTTGGAGATGTTTTTTTTATACTAGTGTTAATGGTGTTAACAAGAATGTGGCCTGTATGCCTATGGATTTCAGAAATATCACGAGATTTGTGTGGGAAATCTATACGAACTTGCAGAAAGTTAATAGGTGCAGATGGTTCAGGACCGTTCTTTATGGTAGTCTATGGGGGAGGCTTATGTTCAGTACTGGACGGATAATGGCTAAGATGATGATGATGAATCTGAAAGGAACATTATTTTAGTTTTACTGATGAGCTATGATTTATTTTAATAAGAGGTGAAACCGACCGTCGGGTTTTATTTCGAGCATTCCTTGTCTTGGTTTTGTTGTATTTAATTTTATTCTTTCAGTTGCCCCTTCTACGACATCTTGGGAATGAAAAGGAGCTAAAGGGAGATATGATAATTGTATTTTTACTCCGTAGCCGAGTAAAAATATATTAATCAGAAAGAAGGATCTAAAGCGAAAGTTTCGCCATAAAAATGAAAAAAGATGTGATTTTCATCTTTCCATATACTTTGAGTATATGGAAAGATGAAAAGATGGCGAATCAAATATACGATACGAATATAAGAATATGGGGGTCGGAGAAGTTTTAGACTAACCTACAGTTTATTTTGATACTGATCAGATAGAATGTGTGCTACCCGAGGAAAGAGTTAAGTCATGCATGAGACGAGTTGTGGATGAAGCAATAAAAGGAAATATGTATAAGTAGAAGCCTTTGGTACTAAAAAACAGTACGTCTCTCTACTACCTTCCCCTAATCTACCCCTTAAATAACCTAGTTTAATATTAATAAATAATAAGTAGACAATTTGAATATATTTACAGCTAAGCTAGAATAGTATAATATATTGTTCAAATATAACTGCTAATAACATGCAAGATTCCTATGCGCTTTAGAGATATGCAATACAGCTTAGAACTTAGCAATCCACTCAGATTTTAATGGTGGGTCGTTTATAGAACGTATTTATCGGATACGTGTGAATTCCATTGAGATGTGCCACGAATAGCTTTAATGTCATCTATACTGAACTTTATGTTAGCTCTAGATAGCATTTGCAGGTGAGAACCTAAATGTTTATCTGTATATGACGCTATTTTATAAATGTTCTAAATTAAACTTAATGACAAATAAGCTGACTGACCGGTAAATGATGATTATCTCCTATAAGCATAAATAGAACTACGAATATGTGATAATTTTATTTATGCAACTTCTCTTTCTCTCTCTCTTCGTCCACTTCATTACTAAAGGTCGTTTCCACGAAAGGTGTCTGTTGCGTCTATTATGATGTTATTCCATTTTGCACGGTTTTCAGCTTCTCGCAAGACAGCTGCAATTGACAGTCCCATAACGGCGGTTACTTGGTCCGACCATCGACTAGGCGATCGTCCGCGAAATCTTTTTCCCTCTATCTTGCCTACAACTATTAGTTTGTCCAAATTGTCGGACTGTCGTCGAGCAATATGACCGAAGTATCCAAGAATCCTGCGATAGCAGACTGTCGAGATCTTTTATGCGGAGTTGCGTCAGGATATATATGATATGCAACTTAGAATGGCAAATAACTAACGATCCACCTAATGGAATTTGATAATTGTCTCCTAGTGACATAAACAGTACCATAGACATATCAGAATTTACTGTATAGCCCATAATGCCCTTCATGCATTGCCATTTCTGAGGACTAAGGACTAAGCAACATATATATATATATATATATATATATATATATATATATATATATATATATATTGGGTTGACATCAGGCAGGTGGCCGGTCGTAAAACTAAAAACCCAAATCTTTTTGTAATATGGATAAAATCATATTACGCCGACCCCATATGATTGGGATAAGGGTAGGAAGATGATGAAGATGATGATATATATATATATATATATATATATATATATATATATATATATATATATATATTATATGTATTCCATGCTGTGTGGTCCCAGCATGGAATGGGCCACCCCTTACTTTCTCGTGGATGTCGTAAGAAGCGACTAAGGGGATTTAATAGTCAAGTTATGGGCGGCAGCGGGTCTTTTAAAATATCACCAAATGTTAATTGTTGTCAAACCACCTGTCAAGCGTGGTAACTACTGACAAACCCCCTTTATGGAAGAGGCCTATGTTCAACAGTTGATAGTTAACGGTTTATATCATCAATGTCCATGATAACTAGAGACTTTAAACAAACTTTCTCTTTGGTAAGAATTCAGAAATTTTGAAAAATACATAAATGCTAATTGTATACTAGTAAATCGGAAAATAAGTGAATCTACATTATACCATAAACAATACGAGTACCTGTCCATTCCATAGCGTAATTAGAAATGCACTCAGAAATACTCAGAATAGATTGACAAATCAATATACAATTTCGAGTCCCTATGGATGGTAATGCGGATAAAGTGCTATAAATATTTTTTTTTCAGAGAAAAAAAGAAAAAATATATATTTTATTGACGCTGGTTTTATATCTGAAGCTCTGACATAAAACTCAAATACTTATTCATGTATAAAGATTCCTAGAATCGACTATTTTTGCTATAGTTCAGTTATAAATCGTTATATCTAGTTAACAATTCAAACGTTCCACGTAGTTGTTTTAAACTCCGTCGTTATTGTCTAGCTAACGGCTTTTCAATACTAGACCGAATCGCCGAGACCTGACGGTGTTTCAAGGATTTCAATATTGTATTGTAATTATTTATGTAGTTCCGAACTTAATACAATATATAATGATACGGTATGACTTACGATAAAAACATTTGTATTTCCGCGCTGCATTTCTTTTTATAACACAGGGGCAAACAAGCATGCGGCTCACTTGATTGCAAGTGACTACCGTTGCCCATGATCACCCACAACACCAAAGGCCTTTAAAAGGAATATGCTCTTTTCTTCAAGGTTATGATGTCGTATCGGTTCGGAAATACTGTTGCTGGAAGTTGATTCCAAAGAGTAGTTGTACGTGGAAGAAAGTGCCTTGAAAAACGGTTGGGATTAAATTTTATTATGTGGCGGGTTGTATAGTGGTGAAAATCAGCAGCAAGTATCAATCCGATCCAGTCAATTCCTCAGATGTTTTATAGTTTTTAAAAGAAAATAACATAGTTTACCTAAATGATTGTGTTAATTCCTGTTTCATATAAATCATGTCTCACGATATTACCTTATCCTCTATTCGCGTATGGGGTCAGCTAAGTTGTTGCACGTTGATCCATTGGGATATTTTGTGCTTTCCCTTGCCTTATATCATCATTTCATAGATCCTATGTGTTACCTTTACAATATCCTGCGGTTTAAGGTATCTATAGTCCCCTGGCTCTGGATAAGCTGTTCCCAGGAGACATATGTATGGCGTTCCATGGATGACCACATCAGGTGTTCCATGTATTCCGATTCCTCGCTGTACCATCTGTATAGTTTGAGGATAGACCCATCATGTATATTATATGCCTTACGGGCATATGTTCAGTTAAGGCATCCTTTATGAGTCTTGCCTGTTGTTTGTTTCACGGTGGTTATTATTCAACGATTTTAATATTTTGTATGTATGTCCATACACCGAATACCTACTCTAAAAAAGAATGTAAACGTTTACATACATTTATTTCTTTATTTTAGAATTAAATAAAGATAAACTAAACTGTAGGGTGAATTTGAAATAAACAAAATCCTTTTAAGGGAGTGTTCTACCGAAACATGGGTCGGAAAACAACAAAATGTTTTGAGCTTCCCAAAAAGAGTTCCCTTCCTTTTTGGGAGGCTCAAAACATTCGAATTCGAAACTTTCTTGGGTACCGTACCCAAATCATCGACAGCGAATGGATTTATGTTTTTTTTATTAATTCTAAATAATAATAATAATTACGTTAATTATTTTTTGTGTATTTCGGAATTCGGAATGCTCATGACTAAAGATTACGGGTCGTCTCAAATCTATTTAACGTAAATGTATTTTAATCAAGCTTTCTCGACTAAATTACACTTAAGTTAATCCATTTATTATTACATTAAGGTATCTTGGAATGGTAATTCAACTGACGGCTTTCTAGATGAAATTTGGCAATTGTTGCTTATAGACAAGAACAGTAGGCATAGATCTAACATAATAAATATATAGGCCCAATGTATTCCTCATGCGTGTCATTCCTTAGAACGAAAGTATTATAGCTCCGTACCTTGTAATTTCATTTCCATATATAGGAATATGAGTGGGTCTGAATACTCAAGCAAACATCTTTTATATAAAGTCTCTCTCTGGTGATTATTTCTTTTCTTACAATAGATTTGTTTAAATTCGTTGCGCGAAATTTTGTGCGAACTGTAAACACTAGGCTCCAAGTTGCGATCTAATAATTTGCCTAAAGAAGCCTCGTTTAGAGGTGAAACACGTGACGCAAACCATGCGTGAATGAAATAGCAGTCGGAGATTGATGGCTAATTTGAATGGTTGTGGAACTTCTGGTAGTAATAGTGGTGATCAACCTTCGAGTGTTAGCAGTCACACACATACTAATGGTAGCGGAATTAAACAAAATAGTTCTAATTAAAAAACCAATGATAAGGATTTCCGCAAGATAACACCTAGTTCAGTATCATTATTGTTTTTTTATTGTAGGTAGTATAATCTGGATTTATTTTAAAGCATATTATTTTGCCAATTGGTCCCGGCATAGAATATGCCACCTCCTTTCTTTCTCATGAATATTTAAGAGGCGACTAAAAGAGGACGAAGGATGGGCAACAGTTTCCCTTTAAAGACATCTCCAAAGCCTAATTGCGGTTGCTAATCTACCTGCCAAGCATGGCAACTATTGGCCAAGGGGGAGGCCATATGCAGCAGTGGACAATTAAAAGCTGAAATGTTAATGATGATATCCTTTTAAATATGATACATTTTTAAAACAAATTATTTCAATAAAATTTAGCCAGATGTTTTATTGAGAAAATCGTTAATGAACAAAATGATTAACACATAAATTCTCAACAAGAATAAACGGAAATCAAAATGGAATTAATAAAGGAAAGTACAGGATTTCCCAGATCGTTGCGTAGGAAATGAGTACTCAACTGCGGAGATTGGAATAATTCCACCAATACTATTTATACGTCAGAAATTGTAACATATTGTCGGTAATAATTTAAAAATCTGTTTTACTTTTTTTACATACATATATACACATACATAATATACATATTCCTTATGGCTGTGTCCCATTGGGGTAAGCAGAAACAGTGGAATGTCAAAACATCGATTCAAACATACCTCTTTCGCTACCTCATTCATTAAATCTATTCATGCACTCTCACGAGTTGCGAGTACTTTTAATTTGGCCCTACTTTAGCATGTCTACTTGATCAAGATACGGTCGTCTAAGGCAGCCCACACTGACATCTCCACAATTTTTTTATACTATTTGGAATATTAAAGAAACTGACAGAGTATTTAATGGTAAAATGGTGGTAAAATGGTGGTAAAATGGGTGGTACGAGTAAGTATAATATGAAACAAGGATATATAGTAAGTGGGCCAGGTCGCTGAGTGATCTAAAGTATCATCATCATCATAATGCCAGCCGTTAACTGTCCACTGCTGATGAGCTTTCCCCATAAGGAGAGTTTGGCCAGTAGTTGCCACGTTAGGCAGCGGCTTGGCAATCCTTTTTCCTTCAAACCGTTGTAGTGTGACAAGTGAGGTGAAAGCGAAAATATGTTATAACAAATTATGAGACAAAGAGGCGATGATTTTTTTTATGCAACTTAGAATAGCAAACAAGCTGACGGCCCACCTCATGGAAAGTGGTAACTGTCGCCTATAGACGTAAGCAGTACAATGGACATAACAAAGTATATCCCCCAAGCGTTGCCATTCCTGAGGACTCAGGTGTTATTCCTCTGTACCCTGTAAATTCACACCATATCCCATCCTTCAAACCGAAACACAGCCATGCAAACACAACTGCTTCACGGTTGAAACACGAATGGGACAGAGGTACCCAAGCAAACGACTTTTGTACAAAGTCTCCCTGTGGTAAATAATTCACATTTAACACAACGTCATTCCGGAATTATCATTCTCTAATGTCACATCAACGAGAAATGAAGAGAATATGTATAAGGAAAAAAAAAACTGATAAAACGCCCCCTTGTAACCACACCGAATACGCGGGTGCTTATACTGATTCTTCAATCCGTATTATCTTTTTGGCAGATGAGTCTTTTGTGTTAACAAAAATAACATGATTGCGGTATTCCATCATTGTTCGTTCTTGTTTGACACGCTGTAGGGTTGTCACGAAAGGTCAATTATATTGATAATTATTTTCTTTGTAGTCCTTAAAAAAAATTATGTAGATTGTAAATGTGTAGTTAGTTATAAGAATTCAGTTGAGTTTTTAGATATTTTAGAAAAGTTAATCTCTTAAATTATATAGTTGAAGATTGATCACATTAATCTTTCTACTTTTTAAAGTTAGTAATAAAGTTATGTATTATTTTGCTTACATTTTAAAAATAACTTATAAGTAATTAACTTTTTTTATGATTAGAAGACCTAAGACTGACACAAGAAGATATCTGAGTGGCTGGGTATAACGATTGGCCAGGATAAAAAGTAACCTGTGTCCTTCTTCGATCTAATTACTACGTATACACTAAATGTCATAACAATTAGTTGATTCGTTAAAATGCCAAGAGTTAACAAATAAACCCACTCACTTTCAGATTTATAATCCTACTGGAGATTAGATGCTTCATATTTTATTATAGAGTAGAATAAAAATAATCTTTATTCAAATACACTTGTTTACAACCTTTTTTAAATCGTCAATTTTTTATGATTGTACTGCTGGGTTCGGGACTTTGTTATTGGTTAAGAACCCTTAAGAAACTCAAATACTCTTTTTAAATTATTATGTAAAGATAATTTTACATTTACATGGATACTGTGACTATAATTAGCATTAATTTCTTATTTATATGTATTATTAAAAGGAAAATAAACAAGCAAATATAAGCAAACGAGTCCCTGCTAGGAGCGATTCACGAGTATGACGGATTATTGCGCTCAATCATAATTTAAGGAACTCAACGACCCATCCCATCACGCTGTCATCAGTCAGGTCAAGGTGAGCATGATTAGCTTCAAGTTACTTGAATACATCATGAGTACAAATTACGTTAATACATTACCTATGTGTTATCAAAGAGGGAGACTTTGTACAAAAGGCGATTGCTTGGGTACCTCTGTCCCATTCGTGTTTCAACCGTGAAGCAGTTGTGTTTGCATAGCTGTGTTTCGGTATGAAGGGTAGGATATGGCGTGAATTTACTGGGTACAGAGGAATAACACCTGAGTTCTCAGGAATGGTAACGCATGGGGGGTATCATGGGCGAAACAGTATACTCTGTTATGTCCATGGTTCTGCTCATGTTTATAGGCGACAGTTACCATTTTCCATCAGGTGGGCCATCAGCATGTTTGCCATTCTAAGTTGTATAAAAAAATACCCATACATTACAAGAATTGAATTAATATTATAATTCAATATAATTACAGATTAAATTCATTTCACAAATTACAATACTCATAAAACTAATACATTTCACAAAATCACAAAAAAAAAATTAACAATCAGTCCCATTCATGATCCGTACCCGACCCAAAGGTCACCATGACACTTGCGGCATTTCCGCGTTGGATTGCCAAAGATATCCTTATATAATTTCTACAATAATGTCTGTAAATAAATAATCACAATGTCATTTTTTAAACATATTACTAATTGGTAAAACAATCATAGTATAACGTTAGATATTTTTTTAATTATCTAATAATAATAAGAATGTGACTTTCATATATCTCAAGATGTTCTATTAACTACAAGAGAAGAATATGAAGTGGCAACCCTATTTTCCCCTAATTCAGAGGTGAACAACACATCTCGCGTTACGTCCTCAATTTTACGAATATTGTTTCTTTCGTACAAAAAGAAAAAGACAAAGGGCGAAATGATTGCACAATGTATTTGTCATAATACATTTTGGCGTCTCTTTTCATGGGTACGTTCGTGTTATATCGATAACTAGTGTTTACCCGCGACTTTATCCGCATGACTGGGAAATAAAATATTAATAGACTGGGGTAATAAGTAGCATATGTCTGTCTCCATTATGTATTATATGTGTACGTCTTTCATGATGGTCTGTTTAGCAATTAACGCGCTAAGGGTAACAAATAAATAAATTCATTTTATATATATACACATACATATACCAAATACATACATACAATATATATACACATACATATATCAAATTTGATTGAAATCCGTTTAGTAGTTATTGTATGAAACAATAACAAACATCAATCATCAAACATCTTCACAAATTTTAGCATTTATATAAATAAAATTAGTAAAGTAAAAAAAAAATTAGTAAGGATTTGCGACTTTTTTCTACAATATTACCAAAGTAGTTCATTTATTTTTACATTTATTATATAAGTAGGAAGGTATCATATGTATTTATAGTGTATATATTTATGTAATATTTTATTATATATTTTAATATTTTATTTAACTGTGTATTATAATATTATTTAGCTGTATATTTGTTTGTGTATTAATAATTGTAGTACTTCAGCTGCCCGTTAACGAAATGCTTTCTTACTGTACTGGGTTGACTGGAAGAGATCTCTGCAAGTGATAAGTCCACCCTTGCTAACAACATTTATAAATACATTATTTTAAATGTAACTTACAAGTGCAATAAAGAATATATATATCAGTGATGATTTTTTATTATTAATAAATATTTTATAGGTTTACTTCTATTTCAAATTACTAGAGGGAGACTTTGTACAGAAGTCGTTTGTTTTAGTGTTTCTACCGTGAAGCAGTTGTGTTTACGTGGCTGTGCTTCAGTTTGAAGGGTGGGATATGGTAGTGAATTTACAGGCTACAGAGGCGTAACACCTTAGTTCTCAGGAATAGCAATGCATTGGTGTATCATGGAGAAAACAGTACACTTTATTATGTCCATAATACTGTTCATGTCTATAGGTGACGATCACTACCTTTCATCAGATGGGCCATCAGATTTCTTGTTATTCTAAGTTGCATCAAAAAATTATAAATTGTCTACTGTTTTTATAATACGTTCATATTTTTTTTTATACAACTTAGAATGTCAAACAAGCTGACGGCCCACCTGATGGAAAGTGGTAACCGTCGCCTATAGGCATGAGCAGTACCATGGACATAACAGAGTATGCTGTTTCGCCCATGATACCCTCCATGCGTTGCCATTCTTAAATACTCAGGTGTTATTCCTCTGTACCCAGTAAATATACGACATATCCCACCCTTCAAACCGAAACACAGCCATGCAAACACAACTGCTTCACGGTTGAAACACGAATGGGACAGAGGTACCCAAGCAATCGACTTTTGTACAAAGTGTCCCTCTAGTAGATGATATTACTATAATATATTCATAAATTAAAATAATGTTGTACCTAGGCTCACGTAGTATTTTGGAATCACATCATAATGGATATTGTTTGTAACAATATCGTTGTAGGTTATGATGAAATAAATATATAAATATTTAATAAGGAAACGAGTTTTAAGGTCGTAGCTAAATAATTAAAATGAAAGTTATGTAATCATATCTGTTTGTCTGTCAGTTTGTAATAGGAATATAATAACTAACATAGTTTGTCCTATAATTTCAGGAAGATTAGGAGAGCAATTTTATAGTATGTAGCAATCATCAAGGTAAAATAAAAATTACTAGAACCTTATTTAAAGAGTCTTCTATTAGTGAAAATGACTATATTTCCCAAAAAGAAACATGCTTTCAAAATTGGTTATGAATGTAGAATCTCTCATGTTGACACGGCGAATCGATCAGCTAATTTAGTATGGGAGACATAGATGTAGCTCAAGTATATCAATGCCTGCATACTAAGTTGACTGACTCATCATTGTAGACTCTAGAGTCTCTAATAAAAGAATATACAGGGCTCTCTCTAGAGAGAGAGCCCTATATATTATATATATTACATAAGGGTCCTGGTGACTTGTAGTACAGGTTTAATACCTAGTACAGGCACCAGCTCCCACAAATAATATTGTTAAAATGTTTTGCAAGTTATAGATATAATAAGTCCTTAATTATTTGTGGTGAGAAATAATAATAAATAAATAAATAATAAATAAATTATTTTACTTCTCAAAAGAATTTAATGAAAGTTTAGAATAAACATATGAATAATTGATTCGATTATTAAAACTGTCTGCTGATTTTTAATAGTATTCTATTGTATCAGCCTTTAACTGTCCATTGCTGAACAAAACTTTCACTATAAAGGTTTTGCTGGTAGTTGCCACACTTGATAAGCGGATTGGCAACTGCAGTGGGATTTAGGTGAAGTTTTAAGAGGGACGCTGCTGCTCATCTCAAATCATTAACTTCCCTTACTCGCCTCTGACGATACCTACGGGAAAGGAAGTCGTGACCCATTCTATGCTGGGACCACACGGCAATACACTTATTATAACGGTAGCTATTCAATACTAGTATAGTATAGTATACAAATAAAAAATAATTGATTGAATGTATTAATTCGTTACTAATTTCATTAGGAGATCGTTTCTGTGATGTTTCAAGAAAACTTGGTTAATTTTTCATTAAAGTTCCATTGAAATGAACTATACAATGTTCTTTATATTATTATTATACTGTACGTCTTTACGCTGCCTCCTCATTACTTTGTAGGAAATTAGTATTTCGTTACTTGACAATTTGGAACATTTAAAAGTTAATAAGATTTTGGCTTCTGAAAACGACAAGCGGATATTAATCAACATATTTGCCAATCTTTATAGTTGTGAGGACCGTAATTGATAATAATATACTACACGTGTAGAGTGGCGCCCTCTGATGTCAATACATTGTATTGGTTAATAAAGGAACGGTTGGTATTTAATTGGAATGAATACAAACTGCCTAAGAAATTACAACTATTGTTTAATATTTAGTTACCCAAGCATGTAGATTTGTTTTTTATACAACTTAGAATGGCAAACGAGCTGACGGCCCACCTGATGGAAAGTGGTAACCGTCGCATATAGACATGAGCAGTACTATGAAAATAACAGAGTATATTGTTTCGCCCATGATACCCCCCATGCGTTGCCATTCCTGAGGACTCAGATGTTATTCCTCTGTACCCTGTAAATTTCTTCCACAAAAAATGAATACTGTCTTTAATCACGATAACAACTACTGAATCGATTTTGATGAAATTTCTTTGAGATCAATACTACAAAATACAATAGAACCTCTTCCTTTTTTAAAAGCTTATTAAAATAGTGACTTCAATAACGTTGAAATAAATATAGGATTAACATGAGAGCAAGCTCTATTGATTGTAGAAAAAATCAATATCAGTTAGAGATTTACGACGATATCGTGTAATATATAAACAAACAAAAATGGATTGAGAACCCCCTCGTTTTCGGAGATGATTCATAAACAATAAGTGATGAATAAGAATAACGATCACATTACATTTTATTTCATCACCGGCTGATAAAACTGTTAGAGATTGTACGTTGTTCATTTAAAAGAGTAGTGCCGCGTTCGTATTTATATATTATCATTAAAAGCTTCAACTCCCTCCAATGTCTTAAGGTCTATTCTTCTTTACCCATCTGCGATAGATTGTATTACTTCTTTTTCGTACTTATTTACAATGTTAATTTTAATTTTACAGGTTTTTCTCTAAAAAAAAAATTAAAAGTTATAATTAAGCAAACACCCAAAGTAAGTTGACTCGAAGTGAGTTTTTTTTTTGGTCTGGGACAGTTTATGATCTTTTTGACCCCAAGTTCCCGTTATCGCAACAAAACAGAACTATGGTTGGTTTGCGTCGTAAAAAACTCATGAAATGTTACTACGATAAGCTCTAATCTTAATTAACGTGCCGGGGAAAAGGAATATTGTTCACAATGCACAAAGGTCGACTCTGTCGCTTTTCGCCTTTAATCTGCCTTGCAGTTTGAAACTAACAATTTCCATGAGAGAATTGTATAAGATCGCATTTTGAACTTGATCAATAATCATCTAGATAGACTCTCTAGAAATAGCGCGACGTAAATATCCCGACTTTCATTTAAAGGAGTACAATTAGGAAGGTCTACTATCGTAATAATTAATTTGTATTTTTTTGTGTACTTGCCAAGCGTGGCAACTAGTGGTATAATCAACTAGTGGCAAATAATAAGGAATGGCCTATATCCAGCAGTGGATGGTTAATGACTGATATGATGATGATGATTTAATGTGTAATATTAAAAAAAATATGTCATAAGAGACAATACATAGTTGCATTTATAAAATGTGTGGAATTAAGAACTATGTAAATATGTTTTTGCAAAATAATTTGATTGATTAATTTTGTAACTGATAACTTTTAATATGTGAGCCGTCATTTTAACTTATAATAAATAACCAGGAACCCGCTTGAGCTTCGCGCGTTTGCAATTATGTACTTGTACAAAAGTTTAATTGGTGTACCGATTCTTATACATACATATAAAAATATCTATATGACAGTGAAATCCGTATCCAAATATCGTTATATGGTTTGGAAGTGGAGAAACAGACAGACGCTGAGAGCGACTTTGTAAGTATTTAATTTAGAAATACTCGATTCTTATGTTCATTACAATGGCATTGATCGATACTTCTACCTACGCCATTAAGTATTATAGTCGTGTGTATATTTAATATTTATTTAGAATTTTGTATTTGTATGAAAAAATAAGTCATCAGTCAATAGTTGATTGTTTTTTTTATATATTTATTCTTTATTGACAACATTTACAAAAATATATACAAAATTGAACTTAATGTTATATCATTATTATTTCAAGATACAGTGATTATTTTTGTAACTAAGACTTATTATATTGTGTTAGTAAAGCACCAACTTAAAAATACCTTTATATTTTATTAGAATAGAAGAATAGAATAGAAACATTTATTGCCAGTAAACTTACAATATAAAATATAAATGACATATACAAAAAGTGTCCCACACCCGGCAAAAGGAACCGGCTCAGCGGATGCTGTGAGTGTCCCAGCGCAATGTGAACAGCTACACAGCGCTGGTTTTCAGCCAGTCCCTCTCTTATAAAACAACCAAAGTGCAGGGTACCACTGTACATTACTTTTTACAAGAATTATTTCTTGATACTAGTTAAAAAAAAATACTAATATATATATACACACACATACATACACACACACATATACATATACATACATACATACACATATACATACATACATACACATATACATACACACACACACATACATACACACATACATACACATATACATACACACATAAGTAAAATATCATATTGAGGATCAGATACTACCGATAGTTATGTTCTCCTTTATTTTGTTTCTCCAATAGTACTCGTTTTAGTCTATATTTGAAACAGAGCTGGGACATTTCCTCGTGGAGAGGCGGAGGCAGATCGTTCCAAATTTTAGCCGCGGAGAACTTAAAACTTCCTCTGTTTGCCGACTTCCTATGTATAGGTAATGATAACCCGCTGCCACTCTTGCTACGTGTATTAAGAGGATGTAAATCTCTCATCCAGGTGAGTTTGTTATATAGATACTCTGGTTTCTTTTTTTGTATCACTTTATACACCAGGCATGCAAGATGTAGATGTCTCCTTAGGTCTATTATTCCTTTTTTATTTAAAATAGGAGTTATTCGTGTTCGCCTCGGAATATTGTAGCAGAAACGTGCGCATGCGTTTTGAACCCGTTGCACGGAGTGAGCGGTTCGCGCTAGAAGTCTAGGCCCATACACTGTGTCACAGTAGTTGAAATGTGACAAAACCAGTGTTTCTACAAGTGTCACCCTTACTTTTTCTGACAGGCAGTCCCTCAACCCATAAAGCACTTTCAGTTTATAAAAAGCATTTTTTATTTTCATGTTTACATGTTCCTCGTACCGCAAAGCGCTATCCATCATGAGCCCAAGATTCCTCACAATACTCACTCTTTCCACTGGTTGGCTATCTATCACAATATTAGGATTGTGTTTTATCACCAAGTCACACTGGTGTCGGGGACCCAACACTATATATTGCGATTTCTTAGGATTCAAAATCAGATTGTTACACGCCGCCCACTTAAATAATTTATCAAGGTCCTTGTTAATTAGTTCGATGGCCTTGTCAGTGTCATTTGCAAAAAATGAGAAGTACAACTGTGTGTCATCAGCATATAAATGTACCTTACAGCTTTCCACTTGTTTGTGCAAATCTGCAGTGTACAATATGAACAATAACGGACTGATGATAGAGCCTTGAGGCGTCCCTCTGTCGATTTGTTTCATTTTTGACTGTAAATCTTCCCCATGCGCTCCCTCTATTATTACATATTGTTTACGATTTTTCAGATACGACTCAAACCACTCCAAAGCACCTGTGGAAATACCGTAGTAAGACATTTTTAACAGTAACAGCTCTGTATTTAAACAGTCAAATGCCCTGGTGAAGTCCAATAATACTAAAACAGTACACAAGCCCGCGTCAGCTGCTGTAATTATGTCATCAGTGACATGCGCTAATGCTGTGTCTGTTCCGCACCCATTTCGAAAACCCGATTGTATAATTGGCAGTATTTTTTCATTTTCTAAATAATTGGTCAGTTGCGTACGCACTACACTTTCAATAATCTTTGACATGACCGGGAGAATACTAATAGAGCGTAAATCTTTGTAATCCTCTATTGTTTTGCCTTTCGGTAACGGTCTAATCTTTGCTAATTTCCATTGATCAGGAAAAATTTTAGTTTTTATTGAAGTGTTTATGATAGTAGTTATTACCGGAAGGGTATTTGGTAAAGTCATACGTAGCATTCCCGCCGTGATGTTATCGAAACCCGCTGCTTGTGTCTCAATGCCATTCAATATTTTTAAAACCTCACTTTCGCTAATTTCTTTCAGATTAAATACAGCGTCACTATTCTTATTATTACTGAAATATTGGTACGTATTAACATCAAGCACTGAGCTTCCTGGCGTATTCAAAAAATAGTCATTAATATCATCCGGGTTTCTCAGGTTTATAGGTAAGTCAGGCACACTTGTATTTCCTAGAGATGAGTTGCGTTTTAAGTAGGTCCACATTTTTTTTGGATTTTTTACATTTTTATTTATATAATAATTGAAAAAAGCTTTTTTTTCTCTTTTAATGAACTATTTACAAGATTTCGCATTTCTTTGTAATAGTTATAGTGGGATTCTAATTTAGTAGATCGAGCTCTTTTTAATGCAGCATCACGCAAAGACATCATTAACCTAATGTTGTCAGTCAGCCATGGGGTAGATTTATCCTTAATATATATACGACGAAGTGGCGCGTGTTTGTCAAATAGTTCAGTAATTAATTTATTAAAACGCTCCACTATTTCACCTACATCAGTACCTTCAATAACATTGTGCCACTGCATAGACCTGAGATCCCGCAGGAACTCATCTTCATTAATTTTATGTAGTGACCTTGTAGTGATGGTTTTTTTCCTTTTAATCATTACTTTAAAGTTAAAACTTGATATTACCATCGCATGGTCACTTAACTCAGGGTTATGGTGAACATTAATCGCTTTACAAAGCATGGGAGAGTCTGTTATTATCAGATCCAACAGTGTTGCAGTTCGATCTGTTATTGTTGGCTCCCTAACAAGTTGCTCAAGATTGTGTTGAGACAGTACCGTCAGGAGTGTTTGCGCTGAATTGCTGCTGGTGGTCATCATATCGATGTTAAAGTCACTTAGAATTACAAGATGGTACAATATGAAAATGTGCTTACCGAGTCGCTCAGTGCATCCACCGCCTAGGTCGCCTCAGTTCTGTATATAGTTCCTATGGCGATTCGTATCCCACCGGGTAAAGAGACCTCCAGCCACATCTGTTCCAATTTCGACAGTGGATGCGGACGCACACGCACACGAAGGTCCCGTCGTATATAAAAGCCCACTCCTCCTCCTCTCTTGCCATTTGGCCGAGGTGTATGTTTAAATATGTATCCCGATATAACCGGCGCTCCAGATTTCTCTCTATTTGTTATCCAAGTTTCATTTAATGCTAATATATCCGGACTATACCTCTCCACAGAATATATCAGTTCATCCTTACCGGTATTAAGTGACCTTACATTCAGGTGTCCCAGTATTAAACGGTTACATTTTCGTTTATCCATCTCCATTAATAAGTGTATAAATTCTATTTATAACTTCAGTATAATTAGGTATGTGATCCTCAACGTTAAATTTAACAGTAAACAAATTATGTGAAAAATATATACAATATCTCGTCAAAAATATAATAGATATAAAAAAGAATTGACAATATATTAGATATAAAAAACAATTTCCACACATATCATAATAATAAATAATAACTAATTTTAGGGACATCCTTCTAAAAAAATGTTTGGTATATCATTAATCCGACGAATGCTGTGAATTTGTTTTCCTTCCCTTTCACGCGCCATTATTTTTCCGTTTTTAGTCCATACATACTTCCAACCATGTTTCCTAGCCTCTTCTTTTACCTTAATAAATAAATGTCTATTTTCTTTTGTTAATCTATCATTAATATAAACCGGTTTTGCGAGAGACATGTCAGCTGTGGTGATTGAGCGTCGCGTACGTGCTGCCTGTATTAGACGGTTCTTGATAGTTTGACGAGCAACCCGCACCACAATGGGACGGGAGCGCCCATTTTCTCCACCATCAGAAACTATCCGCCGCTGGCCGGTACGATATACTTCTACCACCTCGGTTTCATCCAGCTGCGTTCCCAGTTTCGCCGCAATTAAGCTTATCATATGTTGGAGGTTTTCGCCGTTTTTCTCTGGTATGCCTATAATTTCCATGTCTAATAACATACTATGTTGCTCCTTATCATTCAAATCTTGTTTCAAATTTTCAATTGTCGTTTGTAGTTCTGCAATTTGATCACTGTCTTTTCTCCCAAGTGATTGGAATTGTTCCTCCATCCTATCCATACGTTTAGACATTACCGTAACATCATTTTTATATGATATTATATCTTCTCTTATCAAATTCATCTCCTTCCAAAATTTTGACATTTCCTCCTTAATCGAGTGCAAGTCATTTCGAAACGAACGTATTTCGGATAGAATCTCAGCAATGGGATTTTTTTCTCCTGTTTGAGTAATTATATCAACCGTTGTATCCAGATGTTCCGAATCTGTCCCTGATGTAGCAGGTGATGCGTTGTCCATTATCTTGACGGGTGTATTTGTGTTGTCTTGTCGAGGTTGTTTAACTATACAACACGGACAAATCCATCCCTTAGGAGTAGTGACCTTCGTATCCATAGCAATACACGGTTTGTGATATATTGCTTTACACTTAGTACATGTAGCAACTCCTGTTGTTACCGCTAGGAATTTACCACACGCTCCGCATTTACTCATTTTTATAACGAAACTAACCACTAGATGGCGATATGTATTATACTATTAATATCCACTATAAACGATGTTCTCTTCCAATCCAGATAGCTAATGTGTTTTATATTGGAAAGTTGATACCTTACAGCCCACAGGTCACTAGCACTATCTACAGGCACTATTTACACTTTTACTATTCGGTTAGTGAAGAACACACTCGTATATGTAACATTCACAGTAACAAAAACTGATTATATTTACACAAATTAATAGGTATTAATGGCGGAAAACTCTTTAAAAAATAGAATATATCCCCTATTACTTGATTTTTTCAGAGAATATATATTCTAATGAATTTAATTGAGCACAGCAACGCAGTCAATGTTTACAAGCACAGGGTCACAGTTTATTTACAGTTTATTTACTAGTCAACCTTAAATTGTTTTTTTTTTGCGGCGTTTTTTGACACTCATCATTCCATCTAAATGTGTGTAATCTAAGATTTTGAAATATTCCACTATCTAAAGATTTAGCGTTAATTCTTTATTGATAATCCAACATGTCAATTTGTAAGATCTCGGCTGAATTATGTGTGCCAGGGGACTGAAAAGCGGCGATAAAAGGAGGACAACATCGTTCAGTAGGAAGCTCAATTTGTCGTATTAGAGCTAAATCTCATTTTGATAAGGCGATGCATTAATTACACGGCATTATTAGATTATTTTGCACAAAATGTTTTTAAATATTTTAATTTTATTAATTTATTACCCTTTAACTGTACACTGTTGGACAAAGACCTCCTCCAAGATGGAGTGTTGCTAAATGTTGCCACGTTTAGCAGGTGGGTTCGCAAACACAGGCTTTGGTGATGTTTTAAGAGGAACGTTGCTGCTCAACCCTCGATCATCAAACTCCCTTAATTACCTCTTACGACACCCACGGGATAGGAAATATACTAATCATTAATGCATTATTTATTGATAAACAATCCTTACTAATATTATAAATCTGTAAGTTTGTTTGTTATCTCTTAGCATTTTAACGACTTAACTAATGAATATAAAATTTGGTATTATTTTGTTTGGATCAGTAAACATAACGAATCATTATTATCATCATATTAGCCTTTAACTGTCCACTGCTGAACTCAATCTCGCCCTTGGGAGTTTTACCAGTAGATGCCATACTTGGCAGGTGCATTGGCAACCGCAATCGGGCTTTAGAGATGTTTGAAGAGGGACGCTGCAGCCTATCTGTCGCCCTCTCTCAGTCGGCTCTTATAATACCCACGGAAAAAAAAGGAGTGGCCTATTCTATGCTGGAATCACACAGCATATTAGCATAACGAAGTCGCGGGTAAAAGCTAGTGTAATACAATTATGACGTAATAATTCATGAGTGCGTCGCTCCGCAGTGGTGTACTACCTCGATTCATAAATCGCAGGGCATTAGTTAGACTCTACAGACACCTAAATTAAATTAAATCGAACGACGGTAGCAAGCTCGTCCCTTGCCACAGTAGATTCAAATATGTTCGGCGAAAAATGAGCGAGTCGATTAGTGAGTAAGATAAGTCTACAGTGATAACAGTTATCCTCTGGTCATCCTCTGACCGGTTTTGATTATTAGTCGTGAGTATTTTTTTTATTAATGTAACTAGCTCCGTAGGAGCAATTTAGAAACTTTACTATTGTACAAGTCTGAATAGCTTTCTAAACTTCACGTAATATGTATATATATATTTTTTTAATATTAAAATACTTATAGAAAACTATCTGCATAATATAGAATATTAAGGCTATTTTGTAATTTTAATAAAGAGAAACAATTTCGTTATATATTATTTTGTTAAATTTCAGCATTTTTGATTAATGCTTTCAGTCGACTTGATTTCTTCTGACATCTTGAACAATTACCGTCATATTTCAACAGATTAATACAAAATAATATTAAACTATAAGTAGAGCAAGCTTTACTTCTTGAATCACTGTATCAATTGATGAAAACTGCATTAAAATCTGCATCGTAGTTTAAAAGATATAAGAGTATATACGGCGGGAAGGGACTTTGTTTTATACTAAGTAGAGATACGGAATCAGCGGTAGTTTAGCCACCTCTGAATTTAAATACGTCTTAATAAGAGAATAAATAGTATTATGGACTGGGTGTTTCGGGTCAGCTAATATGCAAGTAATGTCTATTATTTCATGTTCGAAGACTCCAACTATCGAATTCGATTAGTGTAACGGTTGTTACAATTAATATGCTTCGCTGGAACCCAATTAATGCGAACGGACATTCGTGATTGATGCTTGACTTGAAGCAGCTTTGGGTGCATTGATGTAGGGCTCATCGAGCGGCTTGTGGTTTCTCTCCACGTGCCTTCATAATTAAGCGACTCCAAAATGTATTTGTTTCCTGGGGATTTTGATTATGGATAAATAAATACAAGAATATATTTTGCTTAATTCTGCTACAATTAATATGCGTGTAACTGCCAATACTCGAAGATTGACTACTGTTAATATTACTAGAAGTTCTATAACATTCCATATTAGTTATCAATCTCCGACCGCTATTCAGTCCACGCACGTTTTATTATCTTTAGGAAATTAATAGATCACTGCTCAGGGCCCAGTGTTAGCTATTCGGCATCCAAACTGCGATACTAGTTAAAGGTTACAAAAAACGTGTTCCCCATGATACTCTTCATACGTTGTTTTTCCTGAAGGTGTTATGCTTTTGTATCCTGTAATTTTAATCCCATATGTCACCATTTAAACCATGATATAGCTATAAAAACACGTTCTGCTTCACGGTAGAAATACGAATGGGACAGAGGTACCTAAGTAGTTGACTTTTGTACAAAGTCTTTCTTTGATAAAGAAGAAACATGGGTAGAAATAAGACAAAAAATATTGTGCATCCCATACTAACATATTTTTTCTCTTTTGAATTTTTTTGTAACTTGGGTAGATTCTTAATTCTTCATATTTAGATTATTTTATGCTGTATATACGCAATAAAACTGTAACTATACAATACAATACAAATGTCTGTATATAAATAGAACTTGATTCCAATTATAGTCACAGTATGCAAATATAAAATTATTGTACTATTATATATATAACTTAATAATTTGAAAAGAGTAACTGTTGAGTTTCATGCGGATTCTTCTCAGCAGATAACTCGCCCCGAATTCGTCAGTGCAGTTATAAAAATTGACAATTTAAAAGAGTCTGTAAATAAGTCTTTACAACTTAGAATGGCAAACAAGCTGACGGCCCACCTGATGGAAAGTGGTAACTGTCGCCTATAGATAAGAGCAGTACCATGGATATAACAGTATATATATATATACGCCCATGATTCAACTATTGAGGATGAGATGCCATCCTCAATAGTTGACTATGGATGTTATATACATTTTATACTATATATATATATATATATATATATATATATATATATATATATATATATATATATATATATATATATATATATATATATATATATATATATATATATATATATATATCTGAAACAATATACTTGCAAATTGGTTAACTAGATTTCTTTTTTCAAAATAGGTTCAGTAATTTAGTTTTGAAGTTAAAATGACTTTGCCACAACTGAAGTGAATCGTGTTGTTGGTTTGTTTATTTCAACAAGTGAGTTTTCAAATGAGTAAAAAATTTTCCAAATCCGACTGATGTTTTCAGAAATAAGTTATTCGCTTTGTTTGTTGTATATAGTTGTAAGTTATAATATACAAATTATTATGTAATAAAAATATTAATGATACAAACATATAAAAATTTCCAACAATCTTGATAACACACAAGGTTTCCAGATGGTAGACTTGTCAAAGAGCAGGAAGTTAACATCATTACGTCGAAGAACAACTAGGCGACAAGTTGCAAAGTTTCCTGGCTGCAAAAGTTGTGAAGTCAGGATAGCTCGCGTAAAGAAAGCTGTTTTCTTTTCAAGAAAGAGCATTGCATGTGACTTTTATTTTTGTGAGATTGAGAAATTTTGCTTGAACTTAAATTGTATGTTATTAGAAAAATCCGCTATTTATAACCCACTTTGAAAATTGAGGATAGTCTCAATACGACTGTATTTTTATTTTGTGTATCTTTCATGTTATATTTTTGTTAATTATGTGCCATTCTCGATTATTCTTTATGTAATTTATAAATTTATATTTACAGTTCATAACTAAGGCATTTACCAACGTACCAAAATAAATTAACAGTTATGGTTATTTGATTAGAATTATTTTGTTTAATTCCGCTACCAATAGTATGTGTGTGACTGCCAACACTCGAAGACATTATTATTAACCTAGTGACATTTACTGCTATAAGTTCCACAAACTTTCATATTAACCATCAATCTCCGTCTAGCATATATTTCACGTACGTTTTGCGACAAGTGTTTCATATCTAAAGAAGGCATCTCCAGTCAAATTACTAGATTGCTACTCGGAGCCTAGCGTTAACGGTTTGGCACCTAAATTGCGAATATAATATAATAGATACTGAACGGTGTAATATTCATCTAATAATTTGACTGAAAATGCCTCGTGCGTGAAATATATGGCAGTTGCAGATTGATGACTGATATGGAAGGTCGTAGAATTTTTGGTAATAATAGTGGTGTTCAATCTTCTAGTGTTGGCAGTCACACACATACTAACTGTAGCGGAAATAAACAAAATAATTCTAATCAAATAACTAGTGATATGGAGTTCCGCAAGATATCACCTAATTCAATAAATAAATTTATAGTTTTTAGGATTTAATTTTTATAGTATTAAATAAACAGTAGTAATAGCAAATGTTGTTAACTCTTCATAAAAATGGTACTAAATTAATTAAATAATTATTTAAAAAATATTAGATATGTTTAATGAAAATGGTACTTATTATAGACATTTGAGATATATATGAAAATATATGTCTATCTAAAATTTCAATGTAGGATAATAAATTTTATATTATGTCCATTCTTGTTTGGTAATATACTCAAACTCCACAACAAAATATGTATAATAAATAGTCTACAAGTTGGTATGTTGGCATGATACGTAAACTATGCTAATCAGATAGGCGGGTCTGATTGCTGGAACTGACAACTTCACTCGTCCGACCTTTGGGGTTGATTGTTTATATTTACTAGAATTTAAATTTGTGTTACGAAGTATGAAATTTGCACGCATCTACCTGTATTGTACTGTAGATTTTGATAGTTTAGGACTTTTTTTTTAAATGAAAATATAATAAATTAGTATTTTTTCAATCAATTTTATCCATTACATAATTATTTAAAAAATATTGTGTGGTATAGATATATAGAAAATATATGTATCCAATGTAGGATAATAATTTTATAAGTCTTGTTTGGTAATCCTCCACAACTGGTATAATACCTATCTGGTAACAATACCTTATAAATCTTCAAATTTATTCAGTCATTTAGAAGTCATGATGAAATAAAGATTTTTTTTTATACAACTTAAAATGGCAAACAAGCTGACGGCCCACTTGATGGAAAGTGGTAACCGTCGCTTATAGACATGAGCAGTACCATGGACATAACAGAGTATACTGTTTCGCCCACGATACCCCCCATGCGTTGCCATTTTTGAGGACTCAGATGTTATTCCTCTGTACCCAGTAAATTTACGCCATATCTCACCCTTCAAACCGAAACACAGCCATGCAAACATAACTGCTTCACGGTTGAAACACGAATGGAACAGAGGTACCCAAGCAATCGACTTTTGTACTAAGTCTCCCTCTGGTATATATATCTCACATATATAAACCCCGAATATATTACATTAGTTTTTTAGACAATCTTGTAAAAACAGTAAACTTCAATATTCATGTTGAATTAAATAATAAAAGAAAAAAATAGAATCGAATCGAAAATCTACTTTTTTTAAGTCGGTTGAGAATCAATAAAATTGTAAAAAACTCTAATAGATTTTCTTTTTACTTGTACTGTGTTAAACAAGACGTTTTCAAAGCAATTCAACTTGTAATTACAGATTTTTGTTATTTTTACCGCTTTTGCTTTTACAAGAAAATTCCTTGTTTTTTACGGAATTAAAAAAAAAAAGGAGAAGGTTTTCAATTCTCTGAGATTTTTTTTGTTTGGTACCTCGTATCTCTGTCAATTATAAACCGATTTGTATTTTTTTTATCCGAAACGACATTCTTTTAGATTGGTTCCATGGAAATTTCATCAAAATCTGTTCAGTAGTTTAATTTTTAAATCAAAATCTTGCAATAATTAAAGTGGATTTTTTTTTAATTTAATCATAAATTATGTTGATTTATTTGATTCTTAGTTGGTAAAATTATTATAGTAGGTAATGTTATGAATATTACAAAGGAAATAGCATAATGCAGTTAAAATTTGACTCTTACAAGTAATTGTTATAAAATGACAGAATACAATGTACTTAAATAATGTTAGTACGGTTTATTTAAAATAATTGTTAATATACTTTTAATAATTATTTGTAATGAGTAATGACTACGTTGTTCAGTTCTCAGAAGATAAGATACAATGGACATTATTCTAAACTGAATATATATTTATTGACTAGTTGTATCCCGCGGCTACGCCCGCATAAAATAGTACATAAAGTATCGTATGTGCTAAGTTTCTTTTAATGGGTGATAATGGAAGGTCCGTCCGCGCTATCGGTATACGCTGACGGGGCACCAGTAAGGAATAATAGGTGACGATGAAAGCAGATTAGTTAGCGTATCGTGATGAATTCCACTAGAATTAATCACGATGATTTCCAGGGGGAATCGCGTGGAGGTCGACCAGATAGGGTGTATTGCTAGCAATGGGTCAGTTAGAACCCATTACTAACAATTCCTCCTCTCCTACCCCTATGTGCTAAGTTAGGATATAGCTTACCCGTGTTGCAAACTTCATTTAAATCCGCTTAATAGTTACAGAGTGAAAAACTTTCGTATTTATTAAGATATAAGATAAATCAGAATGTTCTTTTTGTAATGATTTTTAATTAGATTCTTTTATTAAGATAAGGTTTCTACATGTTATTGAAAAATACTAATTCAATATAGAGGCTTTTTCCCAAATTCACTTTTCTGTCTTCTTTGATAATTACATAAAAAATAGTATAAATGTCGGTTGTGCAAGTTAATGATTACTTCTCTTAAAATTTATATCATCAGTTAATTGCATATTTTTTATAAATGATTTATTATTTTATTATAAACAACTAACAATATTAAACAACTGTTAGCAGTAACATATTCCATTTACACTTACATATAAATTACTAACGAACGAGGAAGTCCTAAAAAGAGTAAACGAGAAGAGAACATTGATTGAAATAATAAAGAATAGAAGAGGCAAAATGCTGGGCCACCTTATACGACATGACGATTTTTTTAAGAGCATAATAGAAGGAAAGATAGAGGGCAAAAGAGGAAGAGGAAGACCGAGGATTAACTACATGGGACAGATAAAGAAACACTAGGCGTCATGTCGTATAGGGAAGTAAAACCTGGGATAGAGCTGGCTGGAGGAAGATGCATGAATGGGTTGCACCGACAAGAGGAAACTCTTAAATGAAAAGAAGATAAATTAGTGATTTTTTTATATATTAAATTTGATCGCGTTCGACTACCTGATCTCATCTGTTGATAAGTGATGATAAGTTCTATGGTATTACACGCAAATAATTCCTATTCACTCTAGCTTCGTGTAGAAATGATCTAGAAACATTTTGATTCTAAAACGTAATGAAAAATAATCTTGAGATTTCTTCATAGCTATAATTTTACCTACTGCTTACAGTTTCCTAACTATACGTTAGGGTAAGTTTACTATTACCCCCTTTATAAAACATGGGAAATCCACGGGGTATCGGTAAATTGCCCTAACCATAGTGATTTAGGTGCCTACCTTAACGAGCCACACGTTTCTTGCTTCATTAAACTGTACTCAGTGTATTAAATTTATAGTATAGTCTATGTCTACATATAAATCTATGATTTATAATAATAGTCACAGTTAGATAAATATATTCCATAAAAGAATATTTGAAATTGTTTTCTAGAAAAATAAAATCGACATCCAATTGTGGCAAAACAAGTTATATAAAATTAAAAATTAAACTACATAACTGATTTTGATAAAATTTGTATGGGCTCAATCTGTAAGTATATCCTTCCAGATAAAAAAAAAATATCAAATCAGTTTATAACTGAAGGAATTATGAGGCAAAAAAATAAAAAAATAAAATACGACCGAATGCAGAACCCCCTTCCTTTTGAAGTGGGTTGAAAAATATTAATTTCTTATCGCCCATTTTCTCGGAAATTTAAAACAAAACAAGGATCGAACCAAATATAATGGATTTTTCCAATCCATCGATCTTTTTGATAAAAATAATATGTTTTTCCATTAGTTGTTTCTCTCGGTTCATCATAAGGGGCTCGTTATCTTCTGTCTTGGCCGCCTTGTTGCACTCATATTGTCAAATAAGTACAATAGGATTATTTTTATTTATACGTATATTTCCTGAAAATATATATCTTTTTCTCTTTTTCGATTCTGTGAGGATTTCCCAATATTATTTATTACTTTGAATGCTCACGTCGTGCTTTATACGTTTACCGACTTATCACAAAAAAAGTTGTGATGAACAATTGTTAAATACATGTTTAAATGTTTTTCTACTAAAGCATATCTAACACCTATAGATGTCCAAACAAAAGAATTTATGTTTTATTAAAAATGAAAAGGTGTAACAATAAATGTTGTAATAATAGATTTAAAGATTTCGGCACAAAATTACAAATAAACTATTATTGCAGCGACTAAACAATATGACTGACAGTGTTTTGTTAAACTTTGTTTTGATTATTTTTGCAGTTCTATCAAAATTTCAAATTTGAACTCGGCAGGTAAGCTTGTTCATATACTCATATAGCATAATCAGTGACAATAGTTCTACTAAGTATTCAATAATGGGTCAGTAATTAGAGCATAACTTATTTAAAAGCAATTATTTCAACAATATCAAAATATTTCCAAAAAATGGCTTGCAGTTTTTAAACAATTTTTTTTTTAACGTCACGTTATAGCATTTTTCTATTAAGAGATGACTGTGTCAGTTCGGGACAAGGACATAATAGCAGAAAGGATTAAAAGGTCTCTGCTTTAAAATGCTTACTCTGCATTTTGGATTCATAAATATTAAATTAATAAATTTCACCTTCGCTCAGAATTTGAACTATACTTATTTTTCGGCTATTATTGAAAATAATTTACTACTATACTATAGAATCATAGGCCGGTAGTTATGTTAATGATTTAAGGAAAAAATATTGAAAATTTTCCGAATTGTTTCAGCTGAAATTATTTCCTATTGGTCTCTAAATTTTTATTCATCATTTAATATTAAGAATTCATTTAATTCACTACATAGTGCTAACTACTTTCTGGTTAATAATTCTACTAATTATTTAAACTAGTCATTTCCCGTAACTTTATCCGCGTGAATCGGTACATCTAAAGTACCCATGTGTTAATTTAGGATATAACCTATCCATGTACCAAATTTCATTCGAATCTGTTCAGTAGTTTTTGTGTGAAAGAGTAACAAACATTCATCCATCCATCGTTACATACTTTCGGTTTTATAATTATTAATAAGATGTTAAACGGATGTGAATATGTGAAAAAATTATGTTACTTAGACATACATAAATCTCTGAATGGATGAATGAGTTTGAGGTACTGGTTTCTTTATATCCTTATTTAAAATATTAGACACTTTACATACTCATTAACGTGGGAAAACCTGCCGGTAATATTTAGTTAATAATAAATTACTAAGTGAAACATCACCAAAGCCTAACGGTGGTTGCAAATCCGCCCGCCAAGCATGGCAACTACTAGCAAAACCGACTCTTTTGGCGGCTTATATTCAACAGTGATGATGATGAAATTATCAAGTGAAAATCAATTCAAAATTGGCGACATAGTTAACTAACATATTAAACACACATTGAAAAATATTACGAGTATAAACATATTACAAATATACTTTTGAAAGTTGCCTAAAAATAAACACGAAATTCGTCACAGTATCATAATATTAATAAAAAAGTGATATAACATATTCGATCACGAATACAATTTTGTATTCTCTTCTTAGTGTTACGTACGTAGGTACATATGTTTAGCGACCCTCGCGTGAACAATTTATGATACTCCGATAGATTGTAGGGGATGAATTCTAATGTATCGCAGTGACAACACGTTACCCGGCGTACAGTCACGCCGTTTTGCGTCGGCGAAAATGTATTGTACAATTTATTTAAAGGTGAAAATTTATTTTGGAAACTAAATAAAAATACCAAGGCACTCCGTCGATTTGTTCCGTTTAATAACGACCGTAGAATCTTACGGGTCGTGCTTTAGTGACGAGAAATGTTGTAATTTCTCTATATTGCAAAAAAAAGTATTCTGATTCGTATATTTTTTTTGTGGCTACCTTAACCGATTATGCTGCCAGTTTTGAACATTATTTAATTTATTATTTTTTTTTTATAATTTTTGCTATCGTTCGAAGATGCCTTTCTTTCTTTGTGGACGACTGTATGTAGTAAAGCAAAATATATTAGCAGATACACGATTCAGTGTATTAAATTTTAATTTTATAGAAGTTTTGTCCGTCTGTCTATATTTTTTTTAATGGATAAAGATGGAAAGGCAACCCAACCAGAGTTATCGGTAGACATTGGCGAGGCACCAGTGAGAGGTAATAAGTGAAGATGAATACAGGTCAGTTAGCCCATTGTGATGAATTTAACAATATTTAACTACAATAGTTACCAAGCGAATCCACGTGGATTTCGACCTGATAGGGTAAATTGCTAGTGTTGGGAATGTTAGACTCCCTCAGTATCATTTCTAATGGCGGCAATCGGTCGTCCCTCGAATTGGGGACCGGTAGACAGCAGAGGTTGCCAGTTCGGAGGCAGACTACATACTCATTTGTTGCAGTATCCGCCCGTTCATTTACCTTCTTCATGCTCTTCAAATATTGCGCCTAAATTACTAGTGAATACACCATGTACCATTTTCTATAGGCATTCTGTCACCCGTATTCAATAGCGAGGACAGGATGCCTTAAATACTGTGCCGCAAACCATAAAAAGACCCCCTCAGTAACAATTCCTTTCCCTCCCCTGTCTGTATGTTTTTTTGGGTATCATGCAAAAACTATTGTATCAAATTAGATGCGGTATTTACACTTGTGTTAACATTTAATTCATTGGCTTCCCTACTTTTGAAGTTCACGTATACGAAGTAATCGACAAAAAGCTAGTTAGCTTATAAAAATAATTAGCGCTTGATTTAAATAAAATCTCTGTATTTTATATAATAATTTATAGGGATAATAAGCAGTTAAGCTTACAACTATGGAGTCCTATTAGCGCGTAACCAATACACTTTAGCTGGTTTTATGTAATATTAACAAGCTTGTGTTGTAATATTCGAAATAAGGGTAGTTTTATCGCCAATTAATTTTATTAATATTGGTGATTATTAAAATTTATCGTTGAATCTACCACTAGGTAATCTAGGTATCTCGTATAAGGATGATGCCATCTGGCGTTAAGAGTTTCTAAGCTCTTACAACAAAACCTTTAACGTAGATTACTAAATGATGGCGTTACATACTTTAGAATATTTGTTTTAAATTTTCTATTTGTACCACGACTGAGACTTTGAGGTAGTCTAAGGACCACTTTAATTACATTTAAATCTATATATTTAATTTAATGTATCGAAAATTAAATCGTTGAGAATAGATAGCAACGAAAAAAGAGGGTTTACCATGACAGGTTATTTATAAGTTTAGAGCCCAAATTTTGATTCTGCAATGAGCTACTTGGTTATTTCGTACCAAAATCGATCCGTATAACTACAGAGTTTGAGATAGAGAAAGAGAAAGAGACAATTTGTTCATCATAAACCCTAAAATAATATATTATTGTTGTTGTACATTTAATTAATTTAGTGATTATATTATTAGTAAGTTTCGGGTCTAAATTTCATTCGTGCAGTGGAATAAGTTCAATTTAAAATCTAATCTGTTACCTAGGAGACTAAAGATTTATTCAGAAATGATAAATAGTGAACAATAAATTTAAAAATGATAAATGTGACTTTAGGATAAGGTTTATGACAAACATTTTAAATTATAACTTTGTATCCTGCTCAGGACCGTTCCTTATGACAGTCTATGGGGAAGGCCTATGTTCAGTAGTGGTCGGCAAATGGCTGAAATGATGATGATGATTTTATTTAAAATAAAATGATCCCTTTGAAATTTTAATATTAAACATAACGTTTCCTCGGTTCTGAGATTTCAGATTTTCCTAGTAGGTAGTAATTTGATGACGAATCTACTGATTTAAGTAAATTTTGAAAATTTTTGGTGCCAAAAATATACATTTTGAAATTACATAAAAGTATATACTTTCATACAAAAGACGCTGTGTTTTAATACAACAAAGCCGCTACCTTACCAAGAGGGTTATAAATTGAGGGTTCGAAAGAACGTTTTAAACAGAAAAAGGGGTTTAAAAATGAAACGGGGTCTCTTTAGGAATTCCTAATAGCCCGGTAAGTGTTAGATGCTTGTTAAATGGGTCTGTCACTTGTTAACATTAAATATTTATCCACCTGCTTGATATTGCTGTTAAGAATTACCCGAACTCATCTAAGCAGCTTTTATCTTAAAGTGCTTAGTTAATTCTTATTTGGGAAATGTTTATTTATTAAGCGACTTCTTGTATTTTCTTTGTCTTTAATAAAGTTTAGAATATTTTTATTTATTCAATTGAAAGGAACATTATTTTATTTGGTAGACATTCACTCATTCACTGAGAATAGTTTAATATTAATAATAACGGAGCTTATGGTGGAGGGATAAGCAGTAGTGTCCTTCTTTAAACATCAGTAAAAACCAAACTGCGGTTGCCAACTTTCCTGTTAAGCGTGACAATTACTGACTTATAGGAGAGGCTAAGTTCAGTAGAGGATAGCTAATGATTGATACGACAAATGAGACAAATTAATAATAAATATAGATTAAAATTAGACACTAAGATCGTCTCATAATTCGTATACTATTAAATTGTACTATTTTATACACTGTAACGTACTTTCGATATTATAGTATTTGACCAGAGAAGACTTTGTACAAAAGTCTTTTGCGTGGGAACCTCTGCCCTATTCGTGTTTCTACCGTGAAGCAGTTGTGTTTATATGGCTATGTTTCGGTTTGAATGGTAGGATATGACAGTGAATTTATAGGGTACAGAGGAATAACATTTGAGAGGAATGGCAACGCATGGGGGTGTCATGGGTGAAACAGTATATTCTGTTATGTCCATGGTACTGCTCATGTCTATAGGCGACGGTTACCACTTTTCATTAGGTGGGCCGTTAGTTTGTTTGTCATTCTAAGTTACATAAAGAAAGATATTTTCGATATTATGTTATTTGATTCAAGATCTATATTTATAGTACAGTTTTGTCCCAACAAGAGAATATTAGTGTAGACAACCTCAATGGTAAAAATATAAATCATTTTTTAGTTTTGACATTCTATTGTAGCACGCTTGTCTACTAATAAAATTTGAAGACATATGTCTTCTACCTGCTATACATTATTTTACTAAGCTATCTCCATTAGAGGAATCTTTTAAATTGTAAAAATCTTTAACCTATATTCTCTTCATTGCTCGCAATATATATTCTCAAATTGACCTCCACGTGGTCTTCTCTGGAAACCGTAATTCATCACGATGAGCCAACTGATCTGATTTCATCCTCATCTGTCATCCCTCACAGGTACTTTGCCATAGAAAACTAATGGTATATCCGATGATACCATTCTATTATCATTTTTACAAGTAAATTCAAATTCAAATTATCTTTATTCAAATAAACTTTTTTACGAGCACTTTTAAATCGTCATTTTTTAAATATACTGCAGGGTTCGGAAAGTTGTTATCTGTTGAGAAGACCCGCATAAGAAACTCACAGTTACTCTTTTAAATCTCTGTTAACATAATGTATATTTATGTAAATGTACTATGTCTTAAATTACATGGTCATTAAAATAATTAATACTAAATTAATACTAAATAAATTAATAAAATAGTAGGTAGAAAGATAGATATACTTTATTGTTCCCTCCAAAAGATTACAACAGTAAACTTATTATAAATATAAAAAATTACAAGAAATAATCACAATGAGAAAACAATGGGCAACCTTGTCGCTAAAAGCGATCTCTTCCAATACTATTATTACGCGTAAAAATAGAAATTCTTGGCGTAAAAAAAAAAAAATTATCACGCTTTATCTGAGTACAGATCTTTATCAAATATTTAATTATATTTAACTATTTTCATTACATCCATATCACAATGGGGCGAAGTCACTTTATATTTATTTTTAGCATTCATTATAAAAATAATAAGGTTGTTTGAAAAATTAAATAGGTATGTAAATAATCCAGTCTAAGGAAAACCCGTGGGACGGACTCGGAGCTACGTATACTTGTATGAAATAATACAGATAACATAATGAGACTCCAGAAATCCCAGTGCGACGCGAGGATAAATAATTGCATCGCAAATTAATACGTTGTCAAATAAAATATTTATATTACGGTTTTGACATTGACTTTACGTTCGTACGTATTGTATGGTAGATACAAATTTACATTTACCCTTGACGTTACATGTATATATTGTTCTATATATGAACAATTATCTTGTTTTTATATATAAAATGTATTAAAAAACTGGCTAATAGCATGTTAAAGATGTATATTAGGGTTTGTTTGTTAATATTGCTTACAAGATTTAAATTTAGATTAAATACCTCTAAAATATATAACTAAATATTATAGTTTATTAAAATACACTAATCTATAAGAAACAGTTACCACTTTCTTACAAGTACAACTTTCTTTCAGCTTATTTGCCATTGTAATTTGCATAAAAATGTTATTATGATCAGAGTTATAGATAATCCGTATGGCGATGGTAATATCCCCACTCCTGTCACAAAAATATACCATTGTAAGTAAAATTTGAAATAAAACTGAATGTGGTAAGATACTACAAAAATAATTTTAAACACTGTCTATGTAAACAGTGTTTAACAAAACTCTAAGTGATTAACATTCTTGTTTCAGTTTGTGAAATGTTGTTTATTTTAAATTTTGTGTACCAAAGTTTATGAACTATTGCAATACAAAACATTATTTTTAAAGACTTTCTTTTATTTATACGTAAACTGACGTTAGACACGCTTTTACAGAAAGGCGTTTAAACATGTACTGAACACCTGTTTACCGCAATTTTAACTTTTTTTTGTGAGAAGACGGTATATCTTTTTACTGATTCATCAGTCTGATAATAATAGGCTAATATAATTTTCTTTTTTGGAGAGATCCATCACCAGTAATGGCATCATGTTCCCAGAATGAAACTTGATGTGTTATTAGAGTAAATCATTATCATTACAATAATATATATGGATGGACTGTGTGAAATATAATATGGCCAGAATGCAAGTGAATGCGGAAATGACTGTAAATAGAGAAGAATGGCAGAGAAAAACATATTACGCCAACCCCAAATAAATAATTGGACTAAGGTTAAAAAGGTAATGATGATCATTATCATCATCATTACAATAATAATAATCTATTGTTTTCTATTGAATTCATATTTTTTAATTCAATTCTGCAACTTTTTCAAATCATCACTCCATTTCTATCTCTTTATTAGACTCTGGATTAATTTGTCTTTAAAATAATGATCTCGTGGCGTTATATTTCAATTAGGAAATTTTAAAATCGCTAGTTCCAGAATTAATTACTGCCAATTAATTTTCACTCTACATGAAAGTACCATTTCGTAATCACATCCACACGAAACGTAATCAAATAAAAAAAGAGAATACAATGAAAACAAGCAATTACGTTCATATCTTAGTGCAGTAGACATACGGTGCAGATTAGCAAAGTTAAAACTTTAACATCAACAATACAATATCTAGGAGAGAGATAACTAGGGAACGGAAACTATGGAGGCATTAATCAACCTGGCTTGAGGACACAGGATTATATTTCTAGAGCAGCCAATTGTTAAAAAATAAATTATCATTGATTTATGTATACTTTTGCAATATTTTGTATCAATTATGTTGGCAATATTGTACTGAACTAGATATTATCTTACAGAAGTGTACACTAGTTATTTGATTAGAATTATTTTGTTTAATTTTGCAACATTCAAAGACTTATCACCACCTTTACTACCAGAAGTTCCACAATCTTCCATATTAGTAATCAATTTCCGATTACCATTCAGTTCACGCACGTCTTGTGACACACGTTTCGCTTCTAAACGAGGCATCTTCAAGCTAATTATTATATCGCTGCTCGGAACCTAGATACGGTTAACACTAGGTATTTTGAGTCCATAAATATTTGAGCCAAATTTTGCTAGATTAATATTTTTATTATGCTTACGGCTAGCTTGATGTTAAGTGACAAATGCATCTTAGGATGTATGCTTGTTTGTAAACTAGTATCTTTATAGCACCTAGTATTACTCGTGCATTGTTGATTCTTATGACAATTTTTTTTACAACACGGGGTAAACGAGCATGCGGCTCACCTGATGGTAAGTGACTACCGCCGCCCATGATCACCCACAACACCAGCGGCATTGCAGGTGTACTGCCGGCCTTTTAAAAAGGAATATACTCTTGATAATTTTCTTTACACACATACGTAAATCTATATTATTGTAACAACAGATACTAACGTCGTATCTACGAACGTCGTATCTATGAAACGTATTTCCAATACGTTTCATTCCGTAGAGAGAACATTCATATATCATTAGATACCACGTTGGCCAGGCTCTTTAAAATACGTCTTTATCTCAAATTTTCCCTCTCCTGCATCGTTATACTATATTTTTTTTATGTGCCTCTTAAAACAATGTGCCTCTTAAGTTAATAAAAGAGATTTTTAATATTATATTTCTACTTCGATGCCACATGGACATTCTGTAGTAACAAATTAAACAATTAAAAATGCATAAGAACGTCCGCTCTATAAATTTACCTCAACAGCGGAGGTAGTCTCGGCCAATAAGGTTGTATATAACTCAGCGAATCTAATTTGGCTCGCCCGACCCCCGCCAGTGTGGAAGGGTTAAATGTATTATACTAGGTGTCAACATTGCAGGTAGTCTACCTCATTGTTAGTAGGGTCGATATTGGTAATTTTATTACTTATCTGTAACGATGTGGATTGTATCGTGAATTATAAGTTATTGGGAAAAAAAAATTAAAAGGTTTGAACAGTTTTTACGCCAGTGTTGAAGGATTAAATGTATTGTATTATAATGGTATAATCATTTAACTGCAAAACAGCAGTTTCAATGCCACAACAAAATTAATATGATATCAACACGCCATATGGCATTAAGCTCGCCACTTGTACAAAGTTTTATTGTGCAATAAAGAATAAATAAATAAAAAAAAAACACGGTAACAAGCCCATCGATTTTAAAATTAATTATTGAAATATTATAATTTATATATACTAATATTATAAATAGGAAAGATTTGATTGTTTGTTTGTTTATAATAAATGAAATATGATTAATAGAAATATAAGTTTAAAATAGAAAGCTTCGTTATCAGCGACTAATATATATTATTTTCGAAAATTCTATCTACCCGTGCGAAGTCGGGTCAAATCACTAGTTATTAATATTGTAAATTCATATTACTAAATGATATTAAGAATTGTAGATGTATATTTTAAAATTGATACAGATTGAAAGTCTTGGGATTTCATGATTCCAATGTGAGTCTAATAATATAATCAATATTTATTTTTTATTTACTTAATTCTTTACTGTACATACTAATAATACATAAGAATATGACAGAAGAAATTAAATGTACAAAGACCAGCATAACTGTAAAAAAGTTCTCTTATAACAAACCCAAAGTTGAAAGGAACATCAATGTCAGCGGAGAGAGCGATGTACAATATTGTGAGAATTTTGTGAAAATTTATTTATTTTTTATATTCCTTTTATGTAATGTAGTTGCTTAATTATTGTTTGCTCGCATAAAAGTAGAATTAGGACTAATCTTCGTGTAACATGTTAGGTACGTAACGAGGAGCATCGTCGAAACGTTTAATGATCTAATTCCCTTGTTTATTTGAACGGTCAGGCGCGGCCAAGGAAAATTCGCGCTCTGCTACCGTACTACGAGGGACGCACAAAAACGGACTCCTACAACTAATTAACTGGCATCAAAAGCCTCCCTTTGTATGCCCATAACGTGGCGCCCACTGTGCTACGACGCAACGAATGAGACACTCGTGTCGATTATCTTCTATTTTAATCTTTACGGTAAAGGTTTAAAGTAGAAAATTGCTCGATAAAGGTTCACGTGCCGAAAATTTTCTTTTCCTTCCCAGTTAGGTAGACACTTGACTGTATTGTATTGTAAGCGCTTTTGACCAAGAATTAGAAAGTTCAAATTTGACACCATTGTTCTCTATAGAGACCGGTGCCTTTGAAGTGTACCTATTTTTGATCCTTTCTTATGTTTTTTTACTTCTTCACATAGTTTTAAACAGAATAAGCCCTTTGGCTCACTTATTAAGACGAGGTATTATTTAATTAGTGTAGGTCCCGGCATAGAACGGACCACTCCTTATCTTTCCATGGGTGTCGTAAGAGGTGATTAAGGGAGCTTATGATAGAGTGATGGGCAGCAGCGTCCCTCTTAAAACATCTGTATATGGCGTATATTGGCGTGAATTTACTTGGTACGGAGGAATAACACCTGAGTCCTCAGGAATGGTGACGCATGAGGGGTATCATGGGCGAAACAGTATACTCTGTTACGTCTATAGTACTACTCATGTCTATAGGCGACGGCTGCCACTTTCCATCGGGTGGGCCGTCAGCTTGTTTGCCATTCTAAGTTGTATAAAAAAAATCAGTAAGTGCAGTTGCCAACTTGCCTGCTAAGCGTGGCATCTACTGACAAAACTCCCCCTATAGGGAAGGCTTATGTTCAGCAGTGGACAGTTAATGGCTGAAATAATAATTAATTAATTAATTAGGCTGGCAATAATAATAAAATTACAACGGTTTACTAGGCAATTAAAAGACAAAGATACAGAAGTTCAGGAAGTATGTTAGTTGTAAGTATTTTGGACTTTTAAATTAGAAGGGAACTGCATTAAGTTATTTATTTATTTATTTCGAATTAGGCACACCTATACATATACATACACAGTATACATATTATACATAAATTAAACATTTTTTGTGTAGTATGCTGATATGCATAGCAGGCGTACACAACATTGACTACAGATTACATGCATATAAATGACATAATATAATTAATATAATAAATTAAATTTATGATAAATTAAATTAAGTTACATACAGTTAGAACATTAGTAATGGTTGTTTTAAAAATTTATGCATCGTCATGATTTTTTAACATGATAGTAAGACATCTGCTATTATATACAGACCTTATATTATCTTGAATTTTCTGTAACGATATCGTAAATGTGTACACAGTAAATTCGATGTTCATGATTTTCATATGATTTCAAAAAAGAAGGAAATTTCAATTCGGTTATTTTTTATGTTACCATATAATTTCGTTAGTTATAAATAGATTTGTAAAATTATTTTTTATTTGAAAGGATATACTTACAGATTAGTCCAAAATAAATAAACAAATAGTACAATTACTGAATGAATGGGTTCTATATAGATTCTTTTTAATAATGTATATATATAAACCATGTGGTCCCAGCATAGAATAGGCCACTCCTTCCTTTCCCGTGAGTGTCGTTAGAGGCGGCTTATGGAGGGAATCTCTCTTAAAACATCTCTAAAAGCTAACTGCGGTTGCTAACCCGCCTGCCAAACGTGGCAACTAGTGGCAAAACCCAATAAAGGAGAATTTTACGTTCAACAGCGGACAGTTAAAAGCTGATATGTTGTTGATGATAACAAGGTATATATAAATGACTATACGAACATCTATCTGTATAGACAAACATATAAACAATTCCATAATATTAGTTTGAGTATACGTGGTTAGATAACAGATAACAAAGCAAGCTTGACTAAGCAATAACCCAACCAAGCGACAGATGTCACACCGTTAATCCTATAAGATCACAAATATAAAAAAAGTGGACGAGACACGGTCACTCCGTGACGGATTGTTAACTTTTGTTTAAGATTTTTTTTTATACGACTTAGAATGGCAAACAAGCTGACGGCCCAACTGATGGAAAGTGGTAATCGTCGCCTATAGACATGAGCATTACCATGGACATAACAGAGTTTATTGTTTCGCCCATGATACCCCTATGCGTTGCCATTCCTAAGGACTCAGGTGTTATTTCTCTGTACCCTGTAAATTCACGCCATATCCCACCCTTCAAACCGAAACACAGCCATGCAAATAACTGCTTCACGGTTGAAACACGAATGGGACAGAGGTACCCAAGCAAACGACTTTTGTACAAAGTCTCCTCTCTGGTGAAGATTTCGTTTTCCATACACATATCTGGTTTAAAGCGAAGAAGAAGTCAATCTAGCAACAAAATAATATCCTGCTCATCATCATCATCATCATATCAGCCTTTGTCCACTGCTGAACATAAACCTTTTTTGGAAGGTTTGTCAGTAATTGCCATCTTTAGCAACCACTGTTAGGCTTTGGAGATGTTTCAAGAGGGACGCTGCTGCCCATACCTCGCCCTCCCTTAGTTGCTTCTTATGACACTCACGGCAAAGGAAGTGGTTTTTTTTTTGATGAGTGAAAATGGTATGGTAAACCCGCTTGCGCTAACGGGATACGCTGGCGGAGCACCAGTGAAGGGTGATAGATGAGAATGAAAACAAGCCAGTTAGCCTAACATGATGAATTCATCAGGAGTTAACCATGATAGTTTCCAGGGAGAACCGCGAGGAGGTCGACCTGGTTGGGTATATTGCTAGCAATAGGATTCTCAGTCTCCATTACTAACAATCCCTTTGCCCCCAAAGGAAGTAGTGGTCTATTCTATGCCGGGATCACACGCAATATATACTTATAATTAGTTAATATTAATTTATAACATGACAGGATATGTGGTTGGTAACTCTCTATATACATCATCCCTATCAATTAAATGTGCGCATTTTACAAAATTTATAAATTATTGCCTGTGTTTATTCAGCAGTCAAGACAATTTTTTTTTATTATTCTCTGTCCCATTCGTGTTTCAACCCTGAAGCAGCTGTCTTTGCATGGCTGTGTTTCGGTTTGAAGGGTGGGATATGGCGTGAATTTACTGGGTACAGAGGATTAACACCTGAGTCCTCAGGAATGGCAACGCATGGGGTATCATGAGCGAAACAGTATACTCTGTTATGTCCATGGTACTGCTCATGTCTATAGGCGACAGTTACCACTTTCCGTCAGGTGGGCCGTCAGCTTGTTTGCCATTCTAAGTTGTATAAAAAAAAAACTTAAACACCTAATTTCATAATGGCTAGTTAAGCTGTTAAGGCGTTATAAGGTAACAAACAAAATCACTTTCTTATTTATAATGTCAGTAAGTATTGTTAATAGAAGCAAGAGCACGAAGGGAAAATTAAAAGAAAATATATCATACCATTCCAACTTGAGCTATTTCCATGTACAAGTTAATATGAACACGAGTATCGCTTTATTAGATTGTAATATTGCATGAGTTACGAAAAGTTTTCCTTGGTAACTCTTAGTAATAAAGAGTGTACGCTGTTATTGTATAAAATATCGAGGAAATAAATATTTAATAGTAAAATTCTGTCATCGTCATCATATCAGACGTTAACTGTCTCTACTGGCCTTCTATTTTTTTTTTTTTTGATGGGTGAAAATGGTATGGTAACCCCGCCTGCGCTAACGGGATATACTGGCAGAGCACCAGTGAAGGGTGATAGATGAGAATGAAAACAGGCCAGTTAGCCTATCATGATGAATTTATCAGGAATTAATCATGATAGTTACCAGGGAGAATCGCGAGGAGGTCGGCCTGGTTAACAATCCCTTTCCCCACAGCCTTCTCCTATTGGGTTTGCTAGTAGCTGCCACGCTTGTATACTTTGACCATTAAGTTCTCTTAGTCTGGCTTCTTACGCACCTACGGGAAAGGAAATGTTGGCCTATTCTATGTCGGGACCACATGGAAGTATATACATATTCATTAAATATATTTATTAGATTTTAATACGCTTAGATAGTGCAAATGGCGGACTTAATATCATATAGCATTATCTACCAGTATCGACAGTAGACAGGAATAACAGAAAATATAATTAACGCTAAAACGTGAAAAGCAATAAGTGATAAATGATATATATATATATATATCAGATGAAAAACTACTCAGATGCAAGGGAGTTATCGGCATCAGACAAAGCAAAACATTTAGAACGATTATTGTATACAAATATATACTCGTATTATAGTAGATGATATAAAATATAATCTAACTCTCTTTTAATCAACCTATCTATATTGTTAATTTCCTAATTAAATCATGTATTATTATATTATAACTGTGACTATGCTATAGTTAGAAACAGCTAATGCTACAAATTTAGGGTTGCCATCTACTCAGATGTTCTTTGTTTTGAGAGAGTGCAAGAAGCGTCAATATGCCGTGATCAAAGTACGAATTTTTAAATTTCGAAACCTGTTCCATCTTATTTAATTAATTTTGATTAGTTTTAATTTAAAATCAAAATGCTAGTCTTCTAAAATTAAAATTTTATGTGAGTCGAGTGCTGATTTGTTTACTTTATAGATGGCAACCCTATACAAACTCTACCCCCTTTATACCTTTATTAAGCCGTGTAACAAGTCGATGCAATATACACAATGCCTTTGAACTAAAACTGATTTGTATTCAATTTGCTCCTGTACATTGGATAAGGTATTCTTAATTAGATGAAGATCTTTCGAGAATGCGAATGTCAATTGTTTAGTTAATATTGGGCTCACTAATGAAATAATCAAATTCTTTAAACAAGAAAGATGCTTTGTAGTTTCCACGATTGATACGGACAAAAATAAAATTTATAAGGTTAATATAAAAAATGAATAATAAATAAACGAATAAATTAGCTTTTTAGAGTACATTACTCTTAATTTCGTAATCTTTGGCATATTTTAGTTGGTACATTTAATGAACAATGTACCTAATATTTTATTTTATTCAAAATGGATATCATTAAAACGATAGCGATTCTTGATTAGATTATTTTTGTAATCGATACTTACAAGTACATCACATATTATATTTTTTTTTAATGAGTGATTATGATATGGTAACCCCGTCTGCGCTATCGGTATACACTGGCGGGGCACCAGTGATAGATGACTGATGAGGATGAAAGTAGGTCAGTTAGACCATCCTGACGAATTAAACTAGAATTAGTCACGATGGTTTCCAGGGGGTACCACGTGGAGGTCGACCTGACAAGGTATATTGCTAGTAATAGGGCTATTTGACCCCATTACTAACAATCCCTTTCCCTCCCTCCTGTATTATATTAGTATTGTAATTATTTATGTCGGCTTTACTTTCTTTTTAAATTCGGGTATGTCCGACAAGTTTTGCATTTAATAGTAGCCCTTATTCATAAGCGCGGTACACGGCTGTGTTACGAAAAGCACTACGCTGCTAGCGCGCCAATAAATAAATGTTTTTGTTTAGTTTGAACGTGTTTAGAGCATATTGCATGATTTTTCGTAATTTATGTGCGGAAAATAAATAAATAAAAGATTCGCCACATTCATTTATTTTGTAACAGCGGTACTAATAATTTTTTACGTTCTTCTTGCTTTATAATTTTGGTCTAAACCTGTTTGGTTTTAGCTTTAGAACTTGTTTGGTACATTCCATACTATCATTCGATATTACCTTCATCATTATTTCTCATTAAATTCAAGCCTTCGAAGCTCTGTACACGTATAGGTATATACTTTTAGAGCATTTAATGTAGTAGGTGTCTAGTCGAAGTAGACTATTTTGCGTTATACATCCAAACTAAAATGAGCTTGCTTCTAATATACTCTTTTTTTTGCAACTTGATATAGCAAGCAAGTCTAGTGTACTTTGTACACGATGTATTTACTGGGAGACAATCCGAGACTTTAATATGTTTTAACATTACGCACAGGTTAATTTATATTCAGAATTCTAATTAAACAGTTTTAGAAAAAAAAAAGAAATAATACTGTGTCTAAATATAATTTAAATATATTTGTAAGATTTTGATTTAAATATTTTGAATCAAAGTGTCATCTTTATGGCAGTAAAATATGGGATGCAGAGTTGCTTAGAGTTGGTTTCTGAGGAGCGGAAATGTATAAGAAATAGCATGAGTTAGATAGTATGAATAGTACAAAAAAAAATATTCGCTTGTATTTTCTTTTTGTATCTTATTATATGATATTAAGTCAAATTTATAAAGACATTCATGATTCTTTTTACAATTATTAATTTATAAAGGTTTACTCAGATATGTGTTCATCTTTTTGTGCAGCAAAATGTTCTTATATGTTACATGGTGTTTTCTTTTAAGTGACATAGAAAATGCGAAAGAATTTAGAGCCTCCAATCCTTATTATTATTTTTTTTACTTTATGTGACTAGTGATATTTAATAACAACCGCCGAAATATTACAAATATATAAGATATATAATATAAAATATTCGTGCACGAGCACAGCGCTCCGCTGCGGTTAACCAACCGCGCCCCTTGTTGCTTTACCTCAATTACAGAAAACCCTTTTGGTCTAGTAACATCCATATTATATCCACTATGGTTTTTATAGGACAATGATAACATTAATTTAAGACGCCTAATAGACTAATTATAATAACAAATCTTACAATAATAATGGTTGTGAATGTTGAAATAGGTATGTACCTATTTCAATGTATCTAATTCGTATTTGGTGCGATAAGAATGGACAAGGTTAAGATAATATTAGAGAATGTCTGAAATTATAAGTAATAGATAATTTGAAAAGTGATCATTTGTCTTGGTATAAACATGTGGTACGCAGAAAAGGAGAGAATATGGTCAGATAAGTAATAAGTCAATGTAAATGGTCGTAAGTATAAAGAAAGATGAAAGGATGGATGAACCGTTTGAAAGATAACACAGAAATAAATAGAGAAAAATGGAAGGAAATGTGTTTTATATTACGTAGATTCTAAATAGATATAAGAAAAGGACAATTATAAGTAACATTTTTCATCACTCTCATATGATCCCGGCATAGAATGGGCCACCTCTTTCTTTCCTGTGGGTGTCTTAAGGGCGACTTAGGGAATTTAATGGTTAAAATATGGGCATCAGCGTCCCTTTTAAAATAACACCAAAGCCTAACTGCGGTTACCAATCCGCCTGCCAAGCATGGAAACTACTGGCGAAGCCCTCCTCCCTACCCGGAGGCCTATGTTCAGCAGTGGACAGTTCACGGCTGATATGATGATGATGATGTTACCTAACATCTGGGGCTTATTACAAACGTTTTAAACTTGACAAATTTACGTCACTATGACTACAAACAACTTGCCTTGCGTCAGTAATTAATAGATTCCAATTTTGCATGCAATGTTACCAACTTACTTCGTTGTACTAACTCTTAATTAGTTGTTTCGTCTTAATTTGTATTTCATACGATTCGCACTTGGAACACCAGAGCCTTCATTCATTTCGTATTCAGATGGCTTAATTGCAACTCTGACTTGCGTTTGGGATGCAAACAGCGTCTTGCTTCTGCAAAATGTAACCGCGCCTCTGATTTAGAGGTACAATATTACCCCAAATTGGTATCCAGTTATTTTATACAAAGGTAATATCCTGCAATTAATTTTAAATCTATTATTAGAGAATTGGATCATTGAATGGATAAACATAACAAGATTTTATATGTTAAACAGTATGTCGATTAACGTAACATGTTTCTAAAAAAATAGTGTTAGTATTCAATAACAGCGTTGGTTTTTATTCCTAGAAACATTTTATATAACCAAAAAAAAAAACTAAAAATTGTCGACAAAAAAAGGAACACCTGTATCTGTAGCAACGGCACTAAATAATAATAAGTATGTAGATTACCTTGTGCATTTTTTTTTACTGGATGATAACGGAATAGCAACCACGTCCGCACAAACGGTGTATACTGGCGGGGCACCAATGAGGGATGATAGGTGAGAATGAAGAGATAGGTCAGTTAGCCCATCGTGATGAATACACTTGGGATTCAGTACGATCTTTTCTAAGAGGAACCACGTGGAGGTTGACCTGACAAGGTATTTTGCTAGCAATGGGACTGGTACTCTGCATTACTAGCAATCTCTCCCCCACCCTAGATACCTTGTTTTATGTTGTGCCGTTAGTACAGATACAGGTTGTTCATTTTTTTGGGAATTTTAATTTATTTTTTAATTTTTAGTAATATAAAATACTTTTCTACGATTTAGAGATTTAGAGAATGGGTTACGATAATTAACGTATTGTATTAATAATGTTTCGATTAATAGTAGGTATGTATTACAGTATAACAGTCTCAGCTCTACCTTGTAATTAGCAAGGTGTTGTTTAAGTTAGTTTGAATCTTACCGTTTAACATTACACACGGTATTGTACTAAAGATCCTTTGTTACAAATTGCTAATTAATATTTAAACACTTACTCCCGTTATGCAATGAAATTAATAGTTATATTAATAGTAATAGAAGCTGTATTCACATGGCTGTGAAATTACAAGACACGAAGGTATATATATATATATATATATATATATATATATATATATATATATATATATATATATATATATATATATATATAAAGAATGGGTGTATATCCGTGGATGTCGTAAGACACGACTAAGTAACTTAATGATCGAGATATGCCAGCAGCGTTCATTTTTAAAAGTCCTCAAAGCCTAACTGCGATTGTTAATCTGCCAGCCAAGGACAAAACCCTCCCTTATATGAGAGGCCTATATTCAGCAGTGGTTAATAAACGATATCTGCCGCTGAGCAAAGGTCTCTCGAAGACTTTCTGTACTGTGCCACTTCAAACTAGTCCTTTTTAAATACATTTAGATCATCACGACACTGCCTTTGGGTCTCGGCGACGCTGTCAGTCATCAGTAGGCATCCTATGGGTGGAGATCTTTGTCCATCTCTCGAAACGCATACAGCTAAATATTTACTTTTTAGTATTAAAAGTATTGTCTTAACTTTATTATTATTATCCAAATGTGTGATGCGAATAAAGTGTATTATCTCTGTCTATTTTTTTATTTTATATAGTTTCGTGCCGTGTGGTCCCGGCATAGAATGGACCATCTTTTCCTTTCCCGTGGGTATCGTAAGAGGCGACTAAGGGAACTTACTTAGGGCTGCAACATTCCTCTAAAAATATCACAAAAAGACTAACTGCGATTGCCAATCCTCCTGCCATGCATGACAACTAGTGGCAACACCTTCCTCACTTGTGGGGGATGCCATGTTCAATAGTGGACATATATAAATATTACTAATGTAATAAAGTTGTGACTTGACAATGTTTGTGCATGGGAAATATTAAGATAAGAAAAAAATATATGCATGCTTCTAATAAGAGTAATAAAGTCAAAATAATATTTTTTAGAATTTATATTAATTTGTTTCTCTGTATGTTTGTTATTGTATCTCACAAAAACTACTGCACCAAATAGAATAAGATTTTTACAGTTGTATTTCTGAAGCTTTATCTTAAGAATTGGTGTACGTTTTATCTTAAATGTAGAAGTTGTTATCTAAAATCCATGCATACGAAGTTGTGCGCAAATGTTAGAATAATACAAAATACAAACGGTCAAATAAGTGACGTAAAAAGGGAGTTAAATTAAAAGTACCAACCTATTCGTATCCGGACGGGTGTGAATAAATTTATCAATGTGGAGAAAGCGAAAAAGGTTCGTTTGAATCAAAGCATTTGGCGTTCTATGTTTTTGCCCAACTCAAAGGGGGCGCTCTCCCAATCTTTTACATCTCTAAGTTATATAGGTGTGTTTACATGTACTTACACACTACTTATGTTTATGTAATATAATTTTATAGTTATAGATATAAACATGTTAATACAAGTTTTCGGATCTATCACATCTTATAATCTGTTTTGAAATGATTCAAGTCTTAAATTATTTTTACTTATTTGAGTAATCTTGTAATCTCTCTCAAAATGTTCAAAATTTTAATTAAACTTATTATAACTTATTATATTATTGTAGATCTCATAAGCAAAATGATAAAAGTCATAAATTATGTTTATAGTTGTTACAAATGAATTATTTAAAATAATTTAATGTCATAAGTATAGGTTTAATTTACGTGTAAATTACATAGTTGTGTTGGTAAGCCGTCATTTACATACAGTGCTCACACTGTCGCGTTCAACATGATATTTTCAGCATTGATCGTGAATGAAACGGGGAGAAGCGACATCCAGGCGCTCGGAAATATCCATCCCTGGTCTCTATTAAAATTTGGACGTGGACCAATACAATTGGTCGTAATAACGCAGCAGACGAGGAGCAAGACTACGGAGACCAGCCGATCAAACCCGAAGAGTTCCGAACGCCGTCTTTCTTACATATCTGTAGCGATGCCGTAAGCGCTTATAGGGCCGAGTCACGCGGTTAGGCTCGTGCTCGCGTCACAGTCACTTACGACTAAGGATCACGAATTGATATTGAAACTAGTCGAGTTTTTTTTTTGTCTAATTACAGGAAAATTATAAACGTAGTTATTATATTACAATATAATGTGTGCTTACGAGATTTTTAACATTTAAAATACGATACGGTAAATAAATTATAATGATCCCGTAAACTGTGACTCCAAATGACTCAAGTCTTAAATTAAAAATCAAAGGTTTGACTGGTCCCTAACTTCGAAATGATTCGAGTCTGTTTTAGGACTGGAACAATTCCATAACCTGTCTCTGATGACACAAGTCATAAATTATGCTAATAGTGACCACAAATGAATCCTTTAAAACAAGTGCGTCAAACAACTCATTACGCTGTTGATTAAACACCACTGAACGTCCGACCCTTGTTTATTTTTCTGTACGCGACATTGCTCCAGTAAAATTAAATATAATTAAATAATACAAGACCAAATTAATTAGCCACGGTTTACGTCGTGCCGTGAAAATACAAAGCGGCCTGTCTCTATTAAGTATGTATGTTTACAAACTTCCTTCTGTCCTAATTACTCAAGACATTCTTATGTTGTGTTATTTAAACAATTTTCAATAATTACGCTACTTCCATCACGTGGATATCGATTGTCAACAATTAGTCCTTAGCGGTTGTATGTATTTAATTTTTTTGTTCCTCTCAAGCAGTTTTTCAACCGATATCAAAGAGAATGAGTGTTTTTGATTTATTTGTGTTTAATAATAATAATAAATAATTTTTATTTAAGTAAATTTTATAATAAACATTTCTGAATAGTCATTTTTTTATGAAACTACGCCCAGTTTGGAATGCAATTTCAATTGAGAAGAACAAACCAGGAACACAGTTATTGTTTTTTTTTTATCAAATAAATGTTTAGTTCGTGTGTATAATATATTAAAAGATATACTTGCATAATTTTTGTTTATTTCTGTATTTGTCATATTTCTAATGATCGATATATTTCTTTGTGAATATTTTTTTTAATCTATCTCTACTTGAGAAAGCGTCGTTCTTTATGCTCTATACTTATTATAAAAATAAAACAGGAAAAAGACTCAGATAAACCATTCCTACTGATGTTGATGACGATAGTGATGCTTTACAAAACAATAATAATGTTGCCTGGTTTAGTTTCTGACATTAACCGTTCTGACATTTACCACAAAAATGTTAAACTTTATCACAAGTTTAATATTTTTGTGGTAAGGCGGTGTTAAATACACATTTAGGTTTTACTATAAAAACGTGCCTGACATCTGTTCATGTTTAAACAAAAAATGTCTATGTTATTAAAAATGAAAGATGTTTAAAATAATAAGTTTATTTACAATAATAAACAAATTTGGCACATAAAATTACAAATAAACAATGTTACATTGATTAAACAATATTTAATCACTGAGACAGAGTTTTATTAAACAGTGTTTAGATAAATAGAATTTTAAATATTTTTTGTAGTAAGGTCATAAAAGTTTCGATCAAATAGTACATATGAAAATAAAGGCGTCGATTTTATTTTTGGACAATTTAATCAAGGCTTAAAGGACTCGAGATTGCACTGATAAGGAAACACATTGCAGGATATAGGCCATTCCGCAGCCTTACACCAAAGTTCAGGTAGGAGTTGGAAACTAAAATAGATAAGTTCGAAAACTTATCTGTTTTAGTCGATTGGTTTAGTTAGTTAGTAAGGATCAGTTTATACAAACGGGAAGTCCGCTGTGTGCGGACGTAACCGCTGGTTAGATCTTCATGGCGCGGAAGGAGAAATAACTTGTGAATAATAGACGAACTAAATAACATTATATTTTCAAATTTTAGCTTAATATATACATATAAAGTTGTTTGTTCTAAATTACTATCAACTGACAGATAAAATTAAGGTCTAGTAAGCTTAATTCTGGAACTTAGTTCATTTTATAAACACTCGCCAAGATAAGATTTTTGAAAATTTCTACTTATTTCTACTACTTACTTTTACTTATAAGGGAAAACGCAATACCACGCATGCAAAGCTGCAGGCAACAGCTAGTAAATTATACTATTAAAATGATAAAATATTTTTGGAACATTTATTTATCATCAGTATATATTAATATTCTATTTAATCTTTTATTACAAAAAAATAATTAAATATTTAGCCCCACAAAAAGAATATATTTCAATTCTGAAAAAAAAATCAGTTATTTCGATCTAAAAACTAAAATCCTGACCGATTTCCCGATACAATTTCTTGATAACATTTCTATGGTACCCATATGTAAGTATATTTCTCCTTTCAGATAAAAAAATGAATTTTCCAAATCGGTATAGAATTGATGGTATTATGAGGTAACAAACATAATAGCACTGAATTTAGAACCTCCTTCTTTTTGAAGTCGATTGAATTTTCAACTTCAAAATTTGTATTTATAAACATTTCTATGGACTAAAGGGACTAAATGATCGAGAGATGGGTATAGCGTTCCTCTTAAAACACATCACCAAGATCCAACTGTGGTTGCCATTCCGCCTGCCAAGCATGGAAACTACTGCTAAAACTATCTCTTATCTCTCTTCAGTCGTACACTCTTGGCAGAGTGGTCGTGGTTTTCACAATGACGGTGGATCGTCGCTGAGGCTCTCCTTCGCGATTGAGGTCCTCGCAATATGTCTCCATCTACTTCTGTTCGCCGCCGAGCGAGAGCATTCCACATCTCTTATAGGGGAGGTCATATATATATATATATATATATATATATATATATATATATATATATATATGTATGTATATATATGTATATAGGTAACTGCTAAATCTATATCTATATATATATAACGGATGGTATGGTGCTGATGGTTATCATCATAGTACCATACTATGTTGATGATGATTATATCGTGACGATAAAATCATGCTACGAGTATATACCACGTTATCGTGAAGCGTCTACTAGACATAAATAAATTATTTAATTATTAATTGCTATGCTCCGGCATAGAATAGGCCACCCTTTCCTTTCCCATGGGTGTCGTAAGAGGCGACTAAGGGAAGGCGAGGGATGGGTAGCAGCGTACCTTTTAAAACATGTCTAAAAGCCTAACTGCAGTTCCCAACCCGCCTGCCAAGCGTATATATATATATATATTATAGGTCCAGTAGCGGACAGTTAATGGCTGAAATAATAATAATAAAAAAAATGTAATAATTAATGTATTACAATTGTCAAGAAACATCTTCTACAATATATATTTCATAAAGTATATGTCTAATATACTTAATAAATAATTGATAAAGCATAGAAGTCATATTTGTGTGTAAACATGTATTAACTTCAACTCGATACTGTTTGTATAGTAATATCAAGTTGAAGGTTCTGATAATAACGTTTATATAGAAATGTCATGGCTAAAGCACTTATTAGACGACGGATATGATCAGCCATGTTGTGAGATAGGAACAAAGTGTTCAGATTTGATTTCAAAAATGACTCGAGAGAATATGTATGTTGAAATATATGTAGATTGTAAGAGAAAAGCACCATGAGTTGAGTGAACGTATGGCCAATTCTTTCACCGTGTATAAAACCTATAATCTTACTTATATTATAAATGTAAAAGTGAGTTTGTTTGTTACTTTATAACACCTTAATAGTGTACAGATAAGGATAAAAGTTACTTTTTATCAGTAAACATCAGTATTCCGGTCATGCGAATGAAATCTTGGGTAATAGTATTAACATATTAATGAATTTTACAGCTATTAGCTGACCAAAAGAATATTGTGAAAGGAGTTTTTTTATTTATTAAGATTTATTAATATATATTTCAATTAAATAAACACATTAAAATTTGACTACTTGACGAATGTGTAAACGAAATATAAATATATACATACATATATACATATATATATACATACATATATATATATACATATATATATATATATATATATATACATACATATATATATATATATATATATATATATATATATATATATATATATATATATATATATATATATATATATATATATATATATATATGTATATATATATATAGGTAACTGCTAAATCTATAGGTAGCCGCTTCAATCATAGCAAAATAAATTATTTTGATTTATAAACTACTGAACAGATTTTGAAATATTTTTTTTTTATTTCTAAAGACCAATTTATAAATTATTTTAAACGATAGAGTTCTGAGGTAACAAACATAAAAAAATACAACGGAATGGAGAACTATTTTTTTAAAAAATGGTTTTCAATTAATATACTCACACCCATATTGTAGGGACAACTTCTGATTATCAGATTAGACTAGTGACATTGTCCAGAACTGACGGAAATTAATGATCGACTAATGGGCGACTTATGAATTGAAAATATGGTCGGAAACATATTATTATTACTCGTGTATTTTATAACTTGTATCTGCGCGCGACTTCGCATGCATGGATTTTGGAACACTGTTTTGGCGCGTAAAGAAACATCTATGTAATAGAACACTTCTAAATAACGTATTAATATAAAACATACACCAATATTTAACTAAGACTACTTGGAATACAGAGCGCCTAACATGAAATATTTCCCGAAATTGCGTGGCCGAACAGAACACAAATTTGATGTTAAATTTACACAATACGTATCGTTAAAGAATATTAAAATATTGTTCGTTTAAACTTTTATGGTAGGATTTATGACGAACGAAATGATAAGCTCCATTTACTGAGTCGATTTCGGTATGACTAAAATACGAAAGTGAGTCTGAAAATTTGAAATTTCGTTTCATAGTAGATCCCCTAGTTCTTGAAACTGCATTCAATTACAATACACAATTTTGGAAAAACAAACACAACTGCTTCACGGTAGAAACACGAATGGGACAGAGGTACCCAAACAATCGACTTTTGTACAAAGTCTCCCTCTGTGTATAGATTCTGATTTGGTGTTACCTAAAAAGTATTCCTTCCTATTTTTAACATTTCGATACAGTAGACGATTTATAAAAACCTATCCCAGAGGCGATGAAACTGTCAATATGCTGATTGCTTTGCCCGACCTACCCTACGCCCGTGCAGCGAAATTCGTAATGATACTCGACTAGCGAATTTCAAGGAACGATTTTAAAAACACAATAAATCTAACGGTTTATTGTATCACGCTGGGGAGGTGGGGGCAAAGTGTGTTATCAGCGGAGACCTGTTTTGCGGTAAGTTACGACCACCCTGTATCTGTTGCCTAGTTACAGTGAAAACGTGTTGGAATTACCGCTTCGTACATTTAGGTGGTGAAACTGTCAGGTACATTTTATACCAAAGAATTAACTTTAGTGCTATAAATGGTATAGTTTATGTTTGTATTTTTATTCAATGGATGGTAATTATTATTATTATTTATTTATGTTTAACTGTAAGAAGTGTGATAATTCCAATTTTATAAATTGAAGTCATCAGTATTGGTATATAGTTACCATTATATTGACATGTATTAACTAATTTATAATGTTAACTGTAATTAATTTGTAATGTTATTTTTATTTTATAATTTAAATGTTATTATTATTCTTATTATTTATTTTATTAATTTCAATATTATAATGCAAATATTGACTTGCTATTGTGTGATGAAAACTGTTACATTGGTTAATAAAGAAATATGAATATGAATATAAAATAATGGAATGGTAACACCGCCTACGCTAACGGTAAATGCTGGCGGGGCACCAGTGAGGGGTGATAGGTACAAATGAAAAGGCCGTAATGGATACACCTGGAATTCAGCACGATGGTTTCCACGGCTATCACATGGAGGTCGACTTGACAGGGTATATTGCTAGCAATGGGACTGGTAGTCTGCATTACTAACAATCATATTATGAGACATTTTTATAACCTTTACATCATTCACTATTGAATAAAGGTATCTGTGATATTTCACCACATAGTACAATTTCACACTACCAGCTTCAATTGCTTCGCCGCAATACTTTTAAAGTCATCTACTCAATTAGGACAGCAGTCGCCCTATACTATGCTTGGTTCTACGAGGTCGTAATTTTTTTTATTATAGCACGTCACGTAATCACCGTATCCTGAGCAAACACAGTCAGATCGACATAGTCTATGAATACGGTCAACCGAAAAGATAATGTTTTACTCTCAACTGTCTTTTTCTTTAATGGATGATAATGAAGTAGGCCAACTGACCTGCTTCCATCGTGACGAATTCAATAATAAATCAGTCAGGATGGTTTCCAGGGGAACCGCGTGGAGGTCGGCCTGATAGGGTATATTGCTAGAAATGTTAGCTTCTTCTCCAAATCTCAACCGTTGGCCACACTACGCCGGCTCATTTCCTTTCTATTTACCTCCAACCTTTCTATTATTAGTCGTTTATTGGTTATTTTTAGATGTGAAATGAGTAAATTGTTTGTCTAAGTACTTTAATAAAACGTGTCCTTAAGTATATTTGTTAATTAATATATATTTGTCTTGACATTTCCTCTCAGATGGAATTCTAACAGTTTGTAATGAGTGTTGTTTATTTATATTGTTTATATGTATGAAAATAATTAGGTAATTAAATATAATTAAACATCAAAAAGCACAAAAGCATGTAAAATATTATAGGTATGCTTGTTTTCATATAAAATATAATAATATTAGTAAATTTTTTTCAGTTTGACTTACTTCCCCATCTTACTCCGTATTCATACATTTTCGGAGCGGTATCAGGTTCTTATTTTACTACTTTTTTTTTAAAGTTTATTACTAATTTCATAGTATGGTTTACTTTTTAAATGTATAAAACAATACAACAAAAATACATTTTAGCGTATTTATACATTGTATTTGGTTTAAAAGAAAAGGTACCTTAAAGGAAACATTTTAAATTTTTAACTACTGTTCATTATTTTAACAACATTTTAACAATGGTTAGCTGGGTATGGGCTTCTTTCTACAAGAAGAGTATATTAATATACTATTACTACGCTGGCCGAATGGTTTGGTATACAGTTGTATAGTATAGTTAATATAGTGTAATTTGAATTAGTGTAATTTCATGTACTTGCATTGTCACAAAGTTGTACGTACAAAGTTGCGGGTAAGAGATAGTCTTAATGTAAAAAAATCTTGTACCACGATGTCCTTACACGCTAATCTCCAAAATTGCATTTACTCCAAGTTGAGAGATAGGATAGTTTTCTTACAAGAAATGACCCATTGGAAACTAAACAACGTTTGATGAGACAACTAGTATATTATTATTATTACAAACCATTAAATATTTTAAGGGAACGGAGCACCACAAAAATTCTGAGTTGACAGCGAGGCAAGGGAAACACTGTCGCGGCTCGTCCACTGGTAAGTGTAACTATTATTTATTTTTTTACTTAATGGACACAGGTGTGGTCTCATTTCAGCACTTAGTGTAATTATGATGTTACTTTAATATTTTATGGTGTAATGCTTAGGAAGTTTATAACTTAAAATTATTTATAAGAAATCAGAATATAAGAGTTTATATGTTTGATTAGGTGAATATAATTTTTCAAAAAGGAAAATTCCTCATCTCGTCTCTTTTTACAAGTTTTTACTTGCAATGTATATGAATTAAGTATGGTAGTTAGTTTGTATACGTAAAATTTTGCAAGAATTAGAACTACTCCACATTCGACTGAAATGAAATTTTACATATATCTTTAGTTCTGTTGACAATACAATATGCAATACTCAATATTGTAATATTTTCAAAATGGCTGATGCTACAAAATGGCTGCCACCTTAAAATGGCGTACAATGTACATTTTATCAACCCTGTTATTTCCATATGGAAATCAAATTAAAGAGTTTAAAGGTAACGATAAAATAAATGACACATATGGCCGCACCCAAAAGATAGCGGATTACACTTTAAATAATAATTTTTTAAATTTTTTTAGCAGACTTGTATATGTGTATGTTACGCGATATCATTGCCAATTTTTAATCTGATTATGATATTGTTTCTTTAATGTTAATACGTGACGTGTCGTTACTATATTAATTTTGTAACACATGAAATCGATGTTTGTCTTAGTAAAGTAAAATTCAAATTATTACGAACGAAAGTCAATTTAAACATGCCCTGCGTTATAATTTTAAAACTTTTAAATGTATTTTTGCAATAAGAACTGAAATTACTAATAAATATTAATTTGGCACTATTGGCCACGCTGTTTATTTTATCTACATACATACAAAGAAATAAATAAATCTAATTCCAGTAAGAGAAGACTGAAGTTTCTAGTGGGAGTTTCGAGAAGTTTTGACAATGATTATTTCCCGAAATATCGGATAATATGTATGTATTTTGAACTCTAAATATAGATATACTTACTTCGTTTTTTGCCGTTCTCGCTAAACCATTATCATTCGTTCCTGTGAGAATTTGCATGAGCAATAAGCTATCAATATTTCTCATAGACAGAGTAACTTTCTGTTACTGAAAGAATTTGAGGAATCGTTTCCGTAATTCCAGATACTACAGATTATGCATAAGAAAATTTTATCTCCTTATAATATATATAGATATAATATTTTATTTATCTATAGATGTGATATATCATCATTTATAGATTGTGGTGTTCGACTATTAGTAAGTACTTCCCTCGACTGTTTCCACATACCATATTTTGAGGAATTTATCGTTAGTTCATCGTATTCATCGTATATGAGGTCTATCCTTATATTTTATTACTAATTCCGGCTATGCACGGAAATTTTTGGAAATACATAAAATACAGTCCATGTTATTCGTCGATAATGTAGATTTTTATAGGTTAAAGAATTTTATCTTAAACCAACCATCTTAACAGTTCTAAACCAGTTCCATGTAATTATATTTTAAGGTTTCTATTTTTTTTTTGTTTTTTCAATAAAATATATTACTTTTATACTGGCTTATTACATTAAAAAGCTACATAACTTTTAATAGCTAATACCAAACCAAACTAATAAAATTTTTTTGAATTATACTGCGATCATTTGTCATATTTCTATTTTTTTTCTATACCATATACAAAAAATATAAAAGGTTTTTATGTGTATCGGTGACTTTTTTTTGACTTTTTTTTTGATACGGTTGACACTCCAAGTTCACAGCGCCCTCACTACCGCACATTTCACTAGTACTCGTATGTGGAGAACCTTTGGGAGAATTACATACTAGTGTAGTGTATAACAAATATCTAATAAATATGTATTAGATATTTGTTATACACTAAATATATCACACTGATCAATTTATGCCACGGGAAAATAAAGTTTTTATTACATAATTAATAACCATTTAAAATAAAATAACGTGAGCAGCACTTTCTTAAGTATCAATAATTATTCATTAATATCGGATAGCTAATATTTTTTAATGAATGCGTGTAATCAAAAACGTGACTTACCTCAATAAAAATAAACTTACATTTAGAGTAACTGGGCGTTCAGCAGTCCAGAGTAAGTAATTAGGTAAATTAAAAGCGATTTTAAGTAGGATTATGGATTAATGGGCAGACGGGCTGAATACCAGTATTGTAATTGGGGGTCTAATTAATTAATGTGAAGGTACACAAAAACGCTCAAAGAATTTTGAAGAAAGCGAGACCCTCAATACTTATTTACTTGCTGATTTTTTCTTTTAAAATTTTAAAGACCATTTAATTATTTAGTTCAATATTGCACCTATGTTATGTACCAGGTAATTGAAATTTAACAAGAGGTACAAGAAATTTCATGAATTATCTAGGAAAACCACGAAATTACGAAATAATAAGGACACATTCCAATCAATTAAGAGACAATTCAATTGCTGCTCGGAGCCTAGTGTTAACTGTTCGGCACACAAACTAATATAATATCTAATAATTTGCCTGAAGATGCCTCGTTTAGAGGTGAAATACGTGTCGCAAAACGTGCGTGAGCGAAATGGTAGTAGGAGATTGATGGTCACCCTTTTCTTTCCCGTGGGTGTCGTAAAAGGCGATGGATCGAAGGATAACTAGCAGTGTCCCCCTTAAAACATCCTAACCTAAAAAACCCTAACTGCGGTAGCCAATCTATCTGCCAAGCGTGGCAGTTACTGATGAAATTTATGGCAGAGGTTTATGTTCAACAGTGAATAGTTAACGTCTAATGTGATGACTGTTCTATACTTTATCTATGAATTACAGAATTTGTAAACACCAGAGTATACTGTACCCATTTTCTTTATTAAATAAACAGCCACTTATTTGCATCTAGAGTGGGTGAGCACAGATCGTAATCGACACCTTTCAGTCAGGGGATGTTTGAATACAAGATCCAATTTATATTCCATTCGTCGACTGACAAAATGACGTCATCTCATCTTTTATAACATGTTTGTATCGTGAATTGCACTGGATATATGTATTTTAAGTGGCTTGTAAATGATCATTGATCTATAAAAAAAACTCTAGATACACAGTCAGATATTAAAAATTATCTAACACTGTGCTTTGAACATCGAAAAGAAAGAAGGAAATAAAAGCGGCACTGAATATGAGAGCCCATTTAATAATTATTTTTTTTATTTTTCTAATGTTTCTACAAACACAAATTTTGACGATATGACCCTTAAGTTTCTTATATGAAAAATATTCAAGTTTTTATTGATGAAAATTTTATTTTTATATCAAGTATATCCACTCAATTCTATATATATATATATATATATATATATATATATATATATATATATATATATATATATATATATATATATATATATATATATATTATATATATATATATATATATACATATATATATATATATAAACTCAATTCTATGCGATTATTAACGTTTTTTTATTCAATAAATGCTGCTTTTTTATATGTTTATTAATGATGACAGTAGACTCACCCACAGATACTTTGAATTCTAATACATTGAGGGAAATGTCAGAAAGTCGAGTGTTACGTTCACTACAATGGCAAAGTGGACAAATGCCTCTGAATACCCTATTAGGGACTTCGTAAGCATCTTTATGTATTTTTTATCAATGCTTGTAATACGCATTGTTGAAGAATTTACGATTTTGCACGGAAATATTAGAAGTCAAGAGATCGGATCAAAATACACACGTAAAAATTTTTTTATTCTCTGTTTTCTTTATTAGAAGTTTGATTAATTTTTTTCCCTGGACGAATTCTTTTTGTTGTTAGCATGTAATCCTTAAGCGATAACGTGCAAACACTTTATTTAAAATAGGTATTTGATTTTAAAATTGGTAAATCTAATTTTGTGAACTGTGAAGTTTACACACTGTTGAATTTTAATATACTCCCAATAATAAAGGAGTCGGTAACGGGCGACTTTATAACGAGTAATCTAGTCTTCTTTAGAGCAGCTAATTATTATACCTAGACAAAAAAAGGTCGAGGGTTAAAGCCTTCATGTCTGTATGTCTATCTATCTATCTATCCTGTTTAAGATGAAAACTCTTGTCATGGATATTAGCCACTCACTACGATTTTCATAATGTCTCTTCACCTCTTGATACGATAAACACACTGACTCCTTAATGAATCCTTGATCTGCCTGATGTAACTATATCTCGGTCTCCCTTTTCCCCTCCTTTCCTTCTATCTTACCTTCTATTATAATGTTCATAAGTTCGTCGTCTCGTATTAAGTGTCCCAACATTTTTCCTCTTCTGTCCTCAATAGTATTAATTAATTAGTATGTCTATCATATCTTACAAATTAACTATTTGATGAAAACTATTATCATGGATATTAACAAGTGCGTTGCTATTTCTCAGGAGTAATGTATTATACCTTGTAATTTCATTGTCATACCCGATCCCTCAAATACATAGCCAACACAACTGCTTCAAAAACACGAATCGAACAAAAATATTGTACGGATATATATATATATATATATATATATATATATATATATATATATATATATATATATATATATATATATATATATATACGATTTAGTTGTACACTCACAAGGTAGTTGGGTATTCCAAACTAATTTCAATATCAATCCAACTCGAAACTCATGTCATTCACAACCTGACCAGTCTATAGCGCCTCACAATTACAATAATGAAGGAAGTGTTTGCATCTAATAACGGGCATTATGCCCGCCAAACTAATCAAGACGCGTAAATTGAATTTAATATTGCAGACCTCGGTCCACCGAGAGTCGATGTTGGGACGCGCCACCTAGATTATGATTTATGGCTGAGCGAATATGTCCGTGTACCTAATTTAGCTCTGTCTGAATAACATTTCATTATGTACAATCTAGTTTATGCATTTGTGACGTTTTTATCCGGGGATTGAATGCGGAATAGATTACCATGGATACGTATTTCGGCGTAGACCTTATGCACTAAGTATCTAATGTAATGTATTTATTTATAATTTATTTACATATTTTCTATTAAATAATTAACTATATTCTAATACTAGTTTTTACACGCAACTTCGTCCGCGTGATGTGAATAAAAAGTAGCCTATGTCCTTCTAGGTAAATTAAGGTTAAACTGTTGTAAAGCGCTAGGTGGTAATAAATTGTAAGATTCAAATTTTTTTATCAATTTTTTTGGAAAAATCATTTTCACTGATAAAACCTCACTTATGTGTATATTATTATTATGTATATTAATTTTGATTTCGTCATATATTATTAGTATAATTTAATATTAGTATATTATAATTGTGAAATTGAGTTTGTTTGCTACCTCTTAAATTATGGCGTAATAAATCATTAAGAAATTTGATATAAACGTACAATGTGGGGCGGACAAGGACATACGTTGCTATTATCCCGAGCGGTAAACATGTCCCAGTCATGCGGATAAAGTCGCGTGTAAAAGTGTTTATTGTTGGTATACTTGTCATTGTTAATAATAGTGCATGTCGTGTTCGCATGTAAAACATTAAGCAAAGTTATTTTTGTGTTATTGATTAAGTAGCGTGTAAAATGTAAAATAGTTGTAGGTGAACCTTTTAAAAAAATAAATAAAAACTGGTATGTACATATTTTTCATCTGTAATAACGTATTCACCGGAGGGAGACTTTGTACAAAAGTCGATTGTTTGGCTACCTCTGTCCCATTCGTGTTTCAATCGTGAAGCAGTTGTGTTTACATGGCTGTGTTTCGGTTTGAAGGGTGGGATATGGCGTGAATTTACTGGGTACGGAGGAATAACACCTGAGTCCTCAAGAATGGCAACGCATTGGGGGTATTATGGGCGAAACAGTATACTCTGTTATGTCCATGGTACTGCTTATGTCTATAGGCGACGGTTACCACTTTCCATCAGGTGGGCCGTCAGCTTGTTTGCCATTCTAAGTTGTATAAAAAAGAAAATCTTATTCTTTATATTGGTCGTGTGGTCCCGGCATAGAATAAGCTAATCCTTTCTTTCCCGTGAATGTCTTAAGAAGCAGCTAAGACAGGACGAGAGATGAGCAGCAGCGTCCCTCTTAAAACATCTCTAAAGCCTAACTGCAGTTGCCAGCCCGCCTGCCAAGTGTGGCACTACTGGCAAACCCCCCGAAGGGGGAGGCTTATGTTCAGCAGTGAACAGTTAAAGGCTTATATGATGATGATTTTTAATATTAAAATAAATATGGTTATTACACGTTTATAACATAAAGTAAGAGTCTCCAAAATGTACGTACATCGTAATATAGAGCTTAATATTAATTTAAACAATTTCCGCCTAATGAAATATAGCAACAGTGGCTTATTTCAGGTATTCCACATAATTGAAGTTTATGCAGCGCGGAGTGCTGCGGACCACGGCAGCGTAATTTAAATTTCATTATAACGTCTTACCTAACATATCTCCGTCGAGCCAGTTTGACCGAAACGGCGCAGTATCCTACTTCATAATACCGAGCCTTTTATTTAACTTCTGTATTTATTTTAATAAATTTAGAATAAATGTTCTTATTCGTATTTGTGATATAATTAAAATTATTCCATTATATTTATTTTAATTCCCATTTCTATATTTGAAACTAAATTTAAAATAAAAAAAATAACTGTTTAAACGTATAGGATCGAAGTTTTATTTCTTATAAAGACTTTGCTTCAGAAGTTTTTCCTCAGAAGAAAAAAAAAACAAAATACATAAAATATAAATGAAACTATCAAACTAAAATGGGCTGTTCACAAATATGGGGGTAAAGCTTATTGATTGTAAAAAGAATTGTCAAAATCGATTTAAAATTGTCGAAGATATATAATATACTCTTTATTGAACATATAGTAATAACAACAAATTGGTAACAAAGTTGGCAAAAGCAAACTTATGTCTATAATGAGATTTCTTCCAGTCAACCTAACACAGTTGCATAAGATGTAGTGAGTAGGCAGTAATAGTGCTAAACAGAAAACTAAACAACAAAAACAATAAAGATAATATATTAAATAAATGGTGGACTATAAAAAACGACTTAAATTGTGGCAGTACCAGTTATTTAAATTTTAAGATTATCCTTTATTGATTTGATTTAATGTAATTTTTTTCTATTTTAATGAAGTTTCTATGGGAATAATCTGTAAGTACATCCTTTCGGATAAAAAAAACTTTCTAAAGTGGTTTACAACAGATGGAGTTATGAGGTAACAAATATTAAAAAAAATATACAACCGAATTGAGAGCCACATTCTTTTTGAAGTCGATTAAAAATGCAGCAGAATTGTAAATCCTCTCAAAGTAATGTAGTGATTACTTGCTTTGTGAAAGTAACATGAAAGGAAAATCGAATATAAGTTTGACAAAATATACATATGTATATACATATATACTTGTAGAATATGTAATATTAAAATATACAGGACTGTCATTTTAAGATAAACAAAATTATCGTGTGGTCTCGGCCTAGAATGGACCACCCTTTCCTGTTCCGTGGGTGTATGTAAAGGACGACTGAGGGAACTTAATGATCGAGGGATGGACAGCAGCGTCTTTCCTAAAACATCACCAAAGCCTAACTGCGTTTGCCAACCGCAGTTAGAATTTGGTAAGCGTGGCAACTAGTGGTAAAACTCTCCTTATAAAAAAGGCCTATGTTCAGCAGTGGACAGTTAACGGCTGACCTAATAGTACATACATATCTGTCACGCCTATCTCCCATTAGGGTAGGCAGAAACAATGAAACGCCAAATGCTTCGATACAAACAAACCTCTTTCGCTTCTTCCACATTCATCAATCTTTTCGTACACGCTCTGCGGTTACGGGTACTTTTAATTTAATCTTTCTTCAGCACGTCGCCTCTTTGGTCGACATAATAGTAATAACAATAAACTATGTCATAATAAGACTGAATAGGAACTGGTTCATATGCATGAGACTGCGTTGCTACGCAGTCTCATAGACTTAAAAACCCTGCGTGAAGATTTAGATGGATCGTTAATAACTTTCAACATCTAACGTGGTATAAATTTCTGTCCATTGTTCGCTTAAATAATTTACTTCTGTTCCCAGCGCTGTAAGTCAGTTTCTTCTGAAAGTAAGAACTAAGCTGAGTGGAGGACGGCAATCAAGCCGTTTACTCGCTGATTAGCATAGTTTCCAAAAAGTTTCAAACTTCAACTTATTTCTATCGGAACTCATTGCGACTGCATTCTCTGTGCGCTAATCCTAGGAATTCGACGGTCGAGTTTCTCAGAAAATCTTCTTGAATTAAGCTCGAAAATAGAATTTACCTTGCTAAAATTAAATTTTCTCTCTTTTTTATATAACATTTATTACATTTATGTATATATATACAGTAAGGTTATTTTGCAAAAAATATTTTAGAAAAAATAATTAATTCTTAATAATAATCCTGCCTGTTTTTACAGTGAACTGGAAATAAGCAACGCGTGTATTTTTGTGTTTGTAATGCAATATAATAATAAAGTTCATATGATATTTCTTTATCTTTTATTTTATTATTATTCTTTATAGCATTGTTGTATCGAACATTAAAGTAACTTACCTGCACTCATCTCATTTCGTCTGGAAACAGGATGTACGAGCTTAAACTAACACTTTATCTTAGCTTGCATGTAATTTAAAATCATATTATCTTTCAATTCTATCAAGTGACAGTAGTAGCTTGTTTAAGATTGTTATCATTGTGTTCTCAATTATTTAATATATATTAATTATATACAAAATTTTATATACATTATATACAAATATGTAAAAAAATTTGTCTATCTATTATATACACACCTAACATCTACGTGCTATAAATATTATTTAATATATATTTATTTATTTATATAGGTAGATATATGTATATTACATACATGTATTAGTCCTTTATATTAGATATATAGATATGATGATGACATATATAGATTAATGTACATTTTGTAGATACTATTGTTGTTTAAATTTAGTTTTACACTACTGTTGCCCAATCAATACTTCTTAAAATACTGTCATCATCTTCCTACCCTTATCTCAATTATCAATCGGGGTCGGTGTAATGTTTTTATCCATATTACAAAAAGATTTGGCTTTTAGTTTTACGACCGATATTACATTGTATTAGGTTAAATTGAAAATATCTTCTTTAATATTAGTTTACCTTTGCATACATTATTTATAATTGTTAATATTACTGTATGTTTCAGTAAAATTAATAAAGAATATTAATAATTTTAGTAGCAATAAATTAGCGTACGAGCTACAATAAACTTAAGTGGGTTTATTTACTAATTCCTCTATTAGCATAATCAATCACTTAAAAATTATTATTAGTCACAGTCTTTATATTGATATTCGTTCAAGCTTATCTTTAATTTTTCCTTTACATTTTGGCTTTATACGGAGTTGGTTGTAGACTTCGTCTATTTGTAGACCACTCAGTATTTACACGTTTCTCATGGTTACAGAACACTGTCCGAAACCTCAAACAAATACACTGTACAGCATTATCGCAGTACATTCCTCGGATCTTGTATTCAGTGCTTAGTGAATGCCTAAACTAGACGCCAAAAACAATGTTTGCTTAACGGCAATTCTATAGCTGCATTTGGCAGAATATTGTGTGGAAGTCTTTAGATATATTCCCAATATATTTTTATGGGTATTTTATTTTTATATTATTACTTTTTATTTGATTCAAAAATCTAAAACCTTAAATTATAAGTATTTTTCTCTGTATGCAATTATACAATATATGAATAAATGAAAACTTTTTACCGTTCTTTTCAAAAGACGATACAGATTATAAAGATTAAAAATGATTATACAAAAAAAAAAAAACGCTATAGTTTAATTTTATAAATGCAAGACAAAGACGCAACAATGGCGGTCTTAATGTTAATAGCTATCTCTTTCAAACAACCTTAAGATGGAGAAGAATAATTAAAATTGTGTCTGGTCAAGGCGTAATATGTAGAAAATTAATAAAACTAAAAAAGGGAGAAAAAAAGAGGTTAAAGAAAATTTAAACGTATAAATGATATAAATAATAATATATTAACATATAATAATAATCTCTCATATTAACACTGCTCGTCTAATTTTCGAATTAGTAAATGTACAAAATTATTTCTTGTTTTTTGATTTACGTTTCTTTGCGAAAAAGTTCCATTCCATTGGTAAAATTCTCTCGTAAAAGGATGCTAATAGTGTCAATTTTGTATAATAGTAGGTACAAAGTAGTATTCTCTACGTCGAGTCCTCCAGTCTTGACAAATACAACGTTGGCAAAATGTCGTGTAATCCTCCTTTATTTGTTAGCTCACTGTCGAGCGCCGTAATCTTTCTGTTTTTAAGTTTTGCACAATTCCTCTAAATTTTTTTGTGATCTTTGGCATAATGTAAGGTGTCTTTGCTTTTCACAATTATAACAAATGATAGTAAAATAGTATTACGTACTTGAAATTTAAATATTTTATTCCACAAAAAATGGCTTAGGACCTTATTAAATTTGGATGGGTCCAATACGGAAGTAAATCCTATCGATTGCAAAAAAGGATTATCACAAGTAGATTTCGCTACCCAAAAATAACGGCTACGTCAGTTCAGTCTGGCCTAAATTTAGATGGGATGATTACCAAATTATTTACTATTTGCCACCTACTATTGGTACCATAAAAATAAACATATATATATATATATATATATATATATATATATATATATATATATATATATATATATATATATATATATATACATCTATCATCTTGCTTTATTTTAAATGCTATTTCACTGTTCGCTGTACGTCTTACGTCATGCTTAATTGTACGTAAAATAACATAATATGTTCGAAACTGTACATTACAATTTGAAAAATGATAACAGTTAGTAGTTAGGATTTTTATTTTTCTTACAAGGTAGCAGCAGAATGTCAGTGTTGTGGGTACTCCGCAGCATTTTCATCATTGCAACATATAATGTCATCTACGTATCTAGGTTTTGTTTATTAGTTCAAACATCGTTTTTATAATTGTGAATAAACAATTTATTTATAAATCTATCTAGTAAATATAAAAAGAACAGACTTAATACTCACCTGGTCACATCAAGTTGCAAAGTTGAGCCGCTCAGTCGTTACTACTCTACGTACTTTCTACTATTTTAAGAACTTTTTTCCTACTGCTACAAAATTAATCTTGTTCACGCTTAAATAACAAATTTTTCCTGTTATTGATGATGCTAATATGTATTATCCAGATCTCAATGAGGGTCTTCTCGATAAACTGGACCATCTAGTCAACTAAGCTATACGCTTTATCTTCAATCTTCTTAAGTTTTATCACATAACTGTTTACCGGTCTCAGCTCAAATGGCTTCATATTCATTAACACAGAAACCTTAGAATTCTCTGTTCCCTCTTTCAGCAGTCTCAAAATTACTTTAGCAACAAATTCCAGTAGCTTTTTCAAACTCACCACTGAGCTTATACCAAGAAGTAACAGACGATTACAAACTCATTTTCACATTTATAAAATTAATAAGATTGCCTAATATTTGAAAATAAATTAAACACACATTGAGAGCACAGCTAAAAGTTAATTCTTACTAATATATATCTGTAAACATTAACCAGCGATAGATTTGGCACTGAATAAAAGATCACTTTCTAAGCTACTCTCTTGCATATTCCGTGGGATTTTCTTCAGCTACAGATGTGAATAATTCTAATGCATGAATCAAATATTCTGGCTGAGCGAAGGATAAGTAGTGTGTTCTAGAGATCTTACTACCTTTCTATATGGACGGGGAGCAACTTAAATCTCTTTCAAGTATAGATTTGGTTGTAGAACAGATAATAAATAATGCTATTTTTATCGCCAATAAAATTGCGTGAAGGTGAATTACGAAAGTTTCAAACCAACGGAGAACCGAAAACCAAAAACCGAAGGTAACAAGTACATTTTCTCTATAAAAAAATAGTGATTTCAATCGTGATAAAATACAACGGTAAACGGCGAGAAATTTCTTAGATACATTAGATTGAAAATATTTGAAATTAGAACGTGGAATCATGTACTCGTATTTTGGAAGCGGTAATTTTAATCGTCACAAAATTAATATGAGAGCAAACCTATAGTAACAAATAGGGAGTAAACCGGTTTTAAAAAAATAACCATTATAATTGATGATTTAGATAATTGCATAACATAATTATAAAAACTAGATACGAATGAAGAACAACCTTATTTTCTCAATACAGTAAAGCTGTTGTGCTATTTTGCGGAAGTCCATATCACTGATTAGTTGATTAGAATTATTTTGTGTAATTCCGTTAATATTAGCATGCGTGCGACTGCCAACATTTGAAGATTGACTATTATAATTGTTACCAGAAGTTCTAAAACCTTCCATATTAGCCATCCATCTTCGATTGCCATTCCGTCCACGCACGTCTTGTGACACGTTTCACCTAATATTTTCAATAATAACAAAATAATTCTAATCAACTAATCTTCGTCATTTTGCAATCTGCTTAGAAATATAATAGTTGTTAATGCACATTTTGCTTTTACTTTAATCATGTAAGGTATTTAGCTAAAAAGCATTGTACTCGCGAGAATGCTTTTGTATACAACAAGGGTAACATCAGAATGTTTTTAATGGATGAAAATGGAGTGGTAACTACCTAAGCTACTGTTCTCTCAGTCACTTCTTACAATAACCTGGTGATGAAAAGGTCTATTTTAAAGGTCTATTTAGCACATGTTGAGTTTGAGTTATTTGCTTTTACAAATATTATAGTTACATTTCCTCCTGTTATTGTTCAGTTACATACTGCTTATGGTGTTTCGTTTCTATTCGCGGGATATAATGTACCTGTATCAAATATTTCAGACCCAACTGCTGTCTTACGTTAATTAATCGTGAAGTTATTATAGCCTAAATTAATATTATTGTTTGCAGTCGAGTACGGTACACGTAACTAACAATTGATTTATAAGGTAGCTTTCTAATACAAGATGTAGAAGATAGTGGATGAATTTGTTACCATTTAAAGTATAATCACAGAGCAAGTAATCACAACATTAGAATTATAATAGTTTAGTTAAGCACATATTTATCAGCATGTTATAAACATAATTCTTCGGAAATTGATGATTCCATCATAGTAGTCAAAAGAAATTAACTACTATGATGGAAATCGTCTGATTACCATCATTGCAGTATAAAAGTATTGGTAGATGGGCTACATGAATTGCAAGACTGTCCGGTGATAGATATGTAAGAGTATAAAGTAGAGATTGATGTTCTATGGGATAAAGTTGGAAGAAAACTCATGCAGTAAGTTGAGGACATTACTAACACAGGACCAACCTGAATACTCATAGTAAAGGATGAAATCTATTCGATGATACAGGCGGAAGAATAAATATCCATCGTTATCAAAATATTTAGTAATATTTGGTAGTATTTGGTAATGGGTACGAATAGCCCATACTCGTGATCTAGGATAAAGTCATATCGAACACTGAATGAAGTCAGTTTTAAAATAAATAAGACGAGGAATTAAGACAGCATTTCTAATTCCATTAGAACCAGGTACCGTGAGTCCGAAATCTGCTACCGATGGTATCGAATAAAACAATCACTTCAGTAGGAACGATAGGGAACTTTAATGAATAGTCTCAGAGCATCAAATATAAAAAAAAAACATAATAGTGACATGTACATTTACATAATTAACAACACCATTTAGTATCTAACTACAACACAAACATTTCTATATAAAACACATTTCTTAAACAATTAGTATTCGAAGTTTCTATTTGAAGTTATTATGTTATATAAAGATAAAAGCAACATTCTCGAATACGTAATTTGAGTAGTTTACTCATGTTGCAAGAGAAGCATCTGCACGACAACCGCTGTTTTTTTTTTAACTTTTCACGCCTCTGTGATTTCAATCCCATTCCGAACATAACAACACTACAATAATCTAAAATAACTCTTACACTATTTATCACAGAGATCAGTATCCTGCTTCCCATATTCTTTTATGATACGACACCTTTGTGAATTTGAGAACAAGTTGTCCCGAAGTTAAAAGTTACGAAGTTTATTTGACTTAGAAATTATCTATATATTATGTATCTGAAAGGCAAACTTTAACTTATTTTGTATCGTATCAAAGCATAACAGGGTAAACTTGTAAATATGATAAATTATTAATTTTACTCGACGGTGGAAAATTTATGTAGGTACCTATAACATTAATGTGTGGATTCCCAAGAGTGCAAACAAAATGAAACACTATAATAACCGTTTTATAAATACTATGATTTATATGTAATATAAAGTGTTTTTCTTAAACGAAATTAAATAATTTATTTGAAGAATACAATATTAAAAAAGGATTCAATAATATAGTATTCGTTCAGTGTATTCAACCCAATTAAAATTTATACATTTTAATTGTCAAATAAAATAAAGTTATTAATAAATTCAAATAAAGAAAACACACAAAATAACATTTTTTTTTAATTATATTCATAATTAAAATGAAAAATAAATGTCATATAACTAAACTACAGTATATGTTTAGACTACTTTTTAAACTTTATTATTTTCTACTAAGAGGAGATATTTTTGAGAGGCAAAGAATGTTTCACGTGTGTATAAATATATATGAATGTTTGTCTGAATATTTGAAGCAAGGAGTATATTGCTGATGTTATTTTTATGAGCAAAATGCATGGGAATTTTATAAATTGCGAAATAACATGATGTGATACAGCCATGTCAGCTGCCCAGAAATTCAGAAGTTTTCTGACATCTTCTCAGACTTCTCAGTTTGTTCGTGGGTTTTTAAGAATAAAAAGATATTAAAATTGACTAGAAATAACTGTTTATATTTATATAATATTTTTTAAAAAATACCACATAAGTACACTTTTCAATCAGTGCACGTATCTACTTTCTAGAAATTCTATTTGGTAACTAAAACAAGTTTTGCATGAAGTTGAAGAAAATTATGATGCCATGTCGATATGCTATATTGTAATTTTATAGAAAAAAAAAATGTTTACATTAAAAAGTTCTTTTACTTAGTGGTGAAACTTCGAAATTTGTACGCTCGAAAATTGGTATTTTCGACGACGACAGTTTTCAGTGTAGAAATTGAATTTTTAAATTAGTTCAAAAGGAAAATGCTAGTATGTAGTATCGACGCGCTCCAACTTTTTCGTTGTAGATTTTATAACGTTTTGTTTCACTACTCTGTTTTATATTTACTTATATAAATTATGTTTATGACTCTATGTTTATTTTATTCTAAATATTGTTTATATCTTTAACATAGTGACAAGTTATTAAAAAAGTCTATTAAAAAAAAATGGAAAGATTTTAAAAGAAAATTATTTTTGTATAAATAGACCTAAAACATTTATTTAAAATTTTTGATTTTATTATTATCTGGTACATGTTTATAATTACTTATTTTGCTTTTATAAATTGCAAAATGAGTAAACAAAATAATACGTCATCTGCAGCAATTTTACATTGATGTACAAATATGCAATATTACTGCACTTGCGGTTTGCTTTCATTGATCGCCTTTAAAATTTAAAACAAGCATTGCTTTGCATCGTATCGTGTCTACTTTAAAAGTTACTGTATTACTTAAACTTTTAATAAAGCCGCTAAAGGAATTTTAATCGTCGCACTTTAATTAAGCCACGACGTCGTTGGGCGGACGTCGGCTTAATCTTTTTTTTTTATCCTGCCTTTATTTATTAATTAAAGCAGCCTCGAGACGGAACAAAGAATTAATGGATGAGGTGTGACTCGCGATTTTGACTGACCGATTTCGCTTTAAGAAATCTGATTAATGGCATTAAGAGCAGAGCGATAATACTAACAATGTACTCGTAGTTGAATAATCAGCTATATTTTAATAAAAATATATTTTTTCTCCTTGTGGAAGATATTAAAGGCTTTATAGAGAATATTGCAATGTTGAGATTATTACTACCTTGTCTTCAATATATTTTTATTATTTTAAAATTTATTTAGCCGGAATTATTTGCAAAGTATTCTATTATTGACATCATATTATTAATTTTAAAGCTTAATTATACAAGGTAAAATCGAATGCATTAGCATTTTTTTTAAGAAGTGATTGAAACCGAACGTTTTTTCCCAAAACAAATCACAACTCAATACGTCTTGTTCGTGTAAAGTTTCAAATTCTTCAAATGTTTCTTTTGGAAAACTGCGTCCTTAAAAATATGCTAGATTTTGTTTTCTATGCGTCTTTGTATATATTATACAATTGTAATGTTATGAGATACCGAATATGCAAGGCTTTTTTTATATCGGCTAATAAAATTAATATGGAATATAAAAATACGATTTTCCTATTAAATCTATAGGTACATTTTATACCAAACAACCTTTTTATAATTTGTAATATTAAAAACTCTTGGTACAGTTCTATTCAAAATTTTTTATTAAGAAATGTTGAGAGGCAATAAAGTGCGATTGCAATAAAGTAATGCTAAAATTAGACTTTTACGTAATCATAAAAAAATATTCCCAAAAAATGCTTAACTAAACATATTATATTATGGTAGTTTTTTTTTGTATTAATTAAAATCAATTGAAAATACAACATCATTACAGTAATCCATATTTCCATATTTGCACTGGTATATTATTCTTTGTTCTCAGTGGCTCTTAAGATTATTTGGAGATAAAAAAGACCTTGCGACATAATTTATATTCCTTAGTTTCATGATGATTACATATAAGTTGTGAATGCGATACTTTGTCATACGGCTTGACATCGATGTGGCAAAAGTATTTCCGTAAAATTTTTAAATATGGAACATTAATAAAAATAACATTATTTATTTATTTATTTATTTATTTTTTGGAAAACGTACAGCTGAATTACAGTCAATACATAATCAAATTTATATCTATGTTAAGCCATGAATCGTTTTCACATTTGCGTCGTTTTCATATTTTGCATTATATTATGTTTACAAGAATTCTATTATGAGGTTTTACTATAAGATTCAGACCTGTCTTCCTAAGAAGAGAATATTAGTTTACTATTACCTGAACAAGTGGCTTGTCTTGTTGGTGGTGCAGTGGTGTACAAATAGCTTTCTTTTAGTTTCTTCTCGTAGTCGACATCTGGGAATAGAAATGAGTATTAAGAAAAACGTATTGTCATTCAGTCAACATCATAGTAATATCGTATTCCATAAACGTCTATCTATTGGACACAAGTTTACTCGTAAGAGAGGGAGTCTACTAACAAGTCAAGGAGTCAAAAAGGGAAGCCGTATACATATTATAAGACACGTCTGTCAGTCGCGACTGATGAATGTGATTGAAGAGTGCTCAACTCTCTTTCTTATTAGTCAATGAGCATGTGTGTATGCAAAACATTCTAATCATCAATTGTCTCTTTCATAGATGGTCCAAAGTCATATCTGTGGCTAATGACCGCTAATTAGTAGTTTAATATAAATATACTGTCCAGATTGCACTCATTAGCCGCAGTTGAAGAACGCGTCCGATAGTATGCATGCACCTTTAGTCTACTGTTGCAAGCGGATTAAGTATTTTTTTTATTCCCTTCGTTGCTTTCTACAATATCTTGGGAATAAATGGAACATGTACTATGATTTTTCATGTACACACTACATGGCGCATATAAGCTAAACCGCATCTACAATTTCATAGATCTATGTACTTCTTACTTTATTGCATATAAGCCAACCCGTCGCAGATGTCTTTCGCTCTGTAATTGCCACTGTTCCTGTCCTCACTTTTAGATGTGGCAGATGTTTACAAGTACACAGTCTTGTAAGACTTACACTGGTTTAGTGCTGGATTTTTCTTGCAAAGTTTCAGTTTCATGTTTGATTTATGAACACATTATTTATTTATTTAAAATGTTATTTGTTTAGAATGTAGTGATTTAGACTACAAAATGCACCATTGGTGTCTTTTAACTTACATATTATGAAAATGAAATTTTATGTCAGTATCCTTCAAAGCACAGAAGCCTTGGTATAGAACGGCCTACATCTTCTTTTTACGTAGGTGTCTTAAGAGTACTACTAAAGGAACTTAATGGTCAAAGGATGGGCAGAAGTATCACTCATAAAACACCATCAAAGCAGCGGCCCTGCGATTGCTAAACCGCTTGCTAAGCGTGGTAACTACTGGCGAAACCACCTTTATAGGGGATCTACATTAAGTGATATACAATTAACGGCTGATATAAAAATAAATAAAATCCTAAAAGCGAATGTTCTATCAATAAAACTGAAAACTGTTACCAAAAAAACATTGACATAAAAACGATATAAGTATCAAGTATTCCTATAATTTTTTCTGAAAAAATGTTTTATTAACTTCTGAGCATTATTATTGACAATGTTGCTGTAGTTTTCAATAGTATTTGTTTGTTTAATTTTGTTTATATTTATTTAATTTTGCTTAATTTAGTATTGTTTAATTTTGTGTTTCGTTTACTTGTATTTTATTTTGTGCAAATTCTAGTGGCTATCAAATTACTATTTAAGTATATAATTATGTATTATTTTAGCTGTTTGTTTGCCTTATATAAATAAATAAATACTCGTAGTAATATCCAGCAATAGTATTCTCAAACAGATACGACATTGAAATCTTTAAGAAAAGGGTAGATTCCTACTTAAAGGGCTGTGAACACACCTGCAATTTTTTTGATATAGGTGACCTATGGCGACGGTAATTACTTGCCATCGTATGAGCCTCATGTTCGTTTGCCTCCTGTGTCAAAAAAATATAATTCTATAGCTTAGTTGGATTTTTAATTTTAGTAAGCATCTTCACTTGTATATTTCTCATACTGAAAACTATCAATAAAGCAGGCTGGCTGACAATCGAATAGAATTGAATCATATAAACATGAAATGTCAATTTGATGTCTATTCGATATGATTTCGATTTGATTCCAATTCGATTGCTTCAAAAATCAGCTTGCAGGTTGAGTTGAATTCGATGGTTTAGAAGTTACAAGGGTAGCATATAAAATGTATATCTAATATATAAAATTCTCGTGTCGCGGTGTTTGTTACCAAACTCCTCCGAAACAGCTTTACCGATTTCTATAAAATTTTGTATGCATATTGGGTAGGTCTGAGAATCGGCCAACATCTATTTTTCATACCCCTCAATGATAAGGGTGATCCACCACTAAATATTTTTTTAAAATTTTTCGACAAATTTTTTATTTTTATTTTATTATAATTTAGCATTGAAAAATACATATAACTTCAAATTTTCATGCTTTTACAATCAACTCCTGTTTTTTAATCGCGATTTTTATATTCCGTAATAGGGTAGCAAGATAGCAAGCGAATATAATAATTGTAGTACGATAAATTTTCATGTATAGTTCTTCAAATAATGTATATGGTAAAACAATGTTTACCGAGTCAGCTAGTATATATATATATATATATATATATATATATATATATATATATATATATATATATATATATATATTTCATTCCCCATGGGTGTCATAAGGGGCGACTGAGGGATCTTAACGATCGAGGGATGAGCAGCAGCGTCCTTCTTAAAATATCACCAGAAGCCTAACTGTGGTTGCTAACCTGTCTGCTAAGCATGGCAACTACAAGCAAACCCCTCTTATTGGGTAGACCTATGAACAGCAGTGGACAGCTAACGGTTGACATGATGATAATGATACGTATCAAAATATTCACAACTAAAATAAAAATTATAAAAAGGAAATAATAGATTTCTTAATGGATAAACTTAAAAAACACTAAACCGATTTTAAAAATTCTTTCACCAACGTTATCAGCGTGGAATATGAGCCGTGCTTAATTTATTTACATAAAATAGTGTAAGGCCAAGCCATTATGTTAAATAATAATATAAGAAAGAAAGCTAATGTTTTTTGTGTGTATGATATATACGATATATACTATATATCCAAAATCATAAAATAAAAAAAAAATATTTGTACTTCAATAGATTTTATATTGCTATGATAGAAATATGAACTATCTTTTACCAGACTTCGACCATGTAACAGGTGTATATTCACTGAGACCTAAAAAGAAGCTCATTTCCTTCACCGTCCCATAATACGTATATACCAAAATTTATAGTAATTGGTTAAGCCATTTCTATTGATTTGTTTTAATTATGTACTATGTATATTTTAAATTTTATGATCTGATACTAGAAGGAAAAATAGAGGGCAAAAGAGGAAGGAAAAGATCGAGGAATGACTAATAACTACATGGGACAGATAAGAAAACACTAGATGTCATATCGTATAGGGAGGTGAAAGATTTTTATAATTTATCGGATTTTTATACAAAGTTAGTTACTCGTACATTACAGGATTTGGTATATCCTGTTAAAGATATGGCCTGGGATAGAGCTGACTGGAAGAAAATGAATTACTTGTACCGGCAAGAGGAAACTCTTAAATGACAAGAGAGAGATTTGATACTGCTTAGTAATTTGCATTCGCACACATTTATTAATTAAACAATTAAACTTTTTAAAGAAAGCAAGAGCTGAGTTTCTTAGCCGTTTTTCTTGGCTGAAATTACGTTACGAATGGACGGTAATGAAAAAAAAAGACTAAAAAGACTATGCAAAAATTTTTAAATATAAGTTTACTTGAATAAAAATATTTCTTTCTTTCTTCTTTTTTTCATGTGACAAAAACAAACTTAGTTTTACATTTATAATATTAATTAGAATTTATAATTTCTTATAGTTTCAATCTCACGAGTTATTGCAATAAAAATATAAACAAAAACTTAACTTCCACAATACAAATTAATATTAACAATGTTAACCGATAATTTAATATTTTATAGGTACCACAGTAACAATTTGGTTCCAACAAACCGTATTCAACGAGTTGGAAAATTCAGGACGAAGTTAAATGTATTTTAAATGAAAATGAAATGAGTGTATAACAGGACTTTTCAAAGTAGTGCCAGAGTAGTTTGTAAAGTAACCATTTGTCTTATGGTGAAAATTTACATAGCAAAATTAATGTCATGTTCTAATTATACTTCTGTCTTATTATGGTTGCTATGTTTTTTTAATGGCTGACAATGAAATGATAACTCTGTCCGCGCTAATGGTATATGCTGACGGGCCATCAGTGAGGGATGATAGGTAAGATGAAAAGGTAAGTCAGTTAGACCATCATGATGAATCAACCAATAATTCAGAATGAGGGTTTCAAGTGGGGACCATGAGGAAGTTGACCTGATAGGGTATCTTGCTAGTAATGGGATTGGTACACAGCATTACTTACAATCTCACGAAAATTGGTTAGTTGACCACTAAGATGTAAATGTAAATAGAAAAAAGATAGGAAATATTTTCTCTAGCATTCTACTGAATGCTACATAGTGCTAATGCATAAACAAACTTTTACATGTATAACAACATCTATATTTTACAATAAGTAAATGTTACTACTAGAAACAACAGTTATAAAATATATATTCACTTATAATTAGGTACTACAACATATTTTTTATACTATGCCGTGTGGTCCCTGCATATAATGAACCATTCCTTCTTTTTCCGTAGGCATCGTAAGAGGCGACTAAAGGAAAAAAATGGATAAGGGATGGGTAGCAACATCCTTCTTAAAATATCACCAAAACCGAACTACAGTTGCCAACCTGTCAAGTATGAAGACTACCGGCAAAATACCCCAACAGAAGCTCAGCAGTGAACAGTTACCGGCTGATATAATAATGATGATTATATATTTTTTTTATATACAAAAAAAGAGCAGGCAAATTGAAATCGCCTTTTTTAAAGTAATTTAAAATGTATAAGTCATTTGTATAATAAGCTTAAAAATAACCTATTAAATTGGAGACATAATATTCAATATAAGCTCAAATCAAATTTATTAATTTTCAACATTTTTTATTCAAGACACCCCGGAATTGGTATGTCAGTATGTTTTTATTAAATTCTATAATAACAACAGTTATATTACGAGAATGCAAGGCTCTAATTTATGCATATTTTGACTAAAATAAATTCATAAAAATTTTAATGTTGATCTAAAAAAAGAAAAACAAGGAAAAATGTATGTTCGTTATAAAATTCTCCGGCAGAAATTTTGAGGGTTTCAATTTACAATGTAGGTGGAAAATGTTAATTTGAATAAGTATATTAAAAAATATATTAAATTCTTAAAAAGCGCCAGTATGTTATTAAATTTTATTTTATATTATACATTCTGTATATAGTAAACATGAGTTTTATGGGTATGCACTTAAAATTATTTCATTTATAGTTTATAAATGAAATTTATCTATCACTTTATGAGTAATGATTTGTACTAAAATATATATTCAAAGATCTAAACACTAATCGAGCCTAAACGTCAGGTCATTCCCCACAAATACACCGTTCAGTCTGAGGCAAACAATCATTAATTAGGTGGCGTTCTATCCGTAAAACCTACCTGTGGGGCGTGGCAGGCATTAATCACTCGATAGTGGGTAAACTCTTTGCGATCGTAATACTGTAAGAGGCTGTTTGATTGATGAATAGAGGAAGTAAATATTTTGTTAGCGGCGAAGCTTGCGGCTTCGTGCATACTGACTATGGGATTTTTGTCTACGACTCGGAAACAAGTAGTCAAATTATGATAATGTATTTTTTTAAGGCTGGCGGTATAGTTGGGTATTTTTTAATTTGATTTTATTATTATTTTTTTAAAGTGATAGTTACCATTTTATATCCGGTAAGAATTCAAATAGTGCATACACACAGATTTATTCAAAAGTTTCTATCCAATCGAGCGAGCATCTTTTTCTATTTGTAAAGGTTTTTGAAAAAGATTAATAATATTAAACTAGAATCTAGATAGATCTTTCTATATTTTTTTTATAACTCAGGGGGCAAATGAGTATACGGCACAATTCATGGTAAATGACTAATGCCGCCCACGAGCATCCGAAACACTAGTGGCATTGCGGAAGGTATGCTGCCGGCTTTTTTAAAAAAGAAATTGCTCATTTTTCGTAGGTTACGATGTCGCATCAGTTCGAAAATACTGCTGATGGAAGTTGATTCCAAGGCGTGGTTGTGCGGGTTGTGCGTGGGAGAAAGTACCTTGCCTTATGGTATTATTATCAGAAATTAGATAATGGTAATTTCATTTTTATGTAGATATACCATTCTAGTTTTCAACCATAGAATCATTAAGTTAGTCTGATAATAAATTGGAAAAATTAGTTGTAATAAAAAAATGTAACTACATCTAATTTTGGCTACTCCAATTATATCATTTTTTTTAATTTCCAACAAGAAAAAAATAGAGATTCGATACATCACAGTGGGGTTACTAGTTCTAGTTCAGTATCACAAACATTTGTATATTCTAATATTTTATTTCCTCTACCTTGTAGTATTTGTTTTTTAAAGAAAAATTTTAAAAACATACTATCCCTTTGTCATTCTCTTCAAAGCGAAAAATCCTTCACAAACAAACTTAGTTGCGGAGTTCGGTTCTTAATCATAGTTGTTGTTCAAACTAAAAGGAAATTCAATCACAATACGTCAATAGAAAATAAAACCCTTCAACTTACACTTGGCAAGTTTTTTTTTAAATTATTTCTCAAATATAAACGCAAGGTTACGAGTATCTTCTACAATTTATTTACTAATATTTTAGACCACATATTAAGATAACATCTTATTGGTAAAACTATTTTTTTTATATACAAATATGTTTATAATAAACATATTTGTATTTGTTCCGAAATAAACTTGTAATGATTAGACAGATCATGTTTTATTTGAGTAAGAATTTAAAAGGCTTCAGAAATGGAGCATCTATGTAACAACGAATTATGTAAGTAGATGAAACAAGAGATATGTATATGAAAATGCAAGGACAGAGACCTTTAGCACTAGATTTTCTCTATCTAATCCACAAGGGACTAAATCATTTTATTAATATAATAAAAGCGAAAATTTGTAACGATAGACGGATAGATGGATGTTTGTCACTGTAAGTGTTTCTAGCTGTATTTTAACATATTGATAGTTAGAAAAAGAATATTGATATTATTTTCAATCATTACCTATCCACTGCTGAACATAAGCCTTCCCCATAAGGGGAGTTTTGTTAGTAGTTGCCACGGTTGGCAGGCGGGTTGGCAACCGCAGTTAGGTTTTTACAGATATTTTAAGAGGATCGTTGCTGCCCATTCCTCCATCATAAGTTCCTTTAGTCACCTCTTACGACACCCACGGGACAGGAAGGGGTGGCCCAACCTATAGCGGGACTTACACGGCGAGAATAGAAAAAGAATAGAATGTTTGTTATATTTTTTATTAAATTCAAATTATTATAAGTACCAAAAAGAGATTTTATGTGTTAACAGTTACTCTTTCAAGTAAAAACAATTTAGAGGAAAATTGCACGAATAGTTAAAGAGTAATAGTTTTTACTGTATTGAAGAATATTTAAAATGTAAATCATAATTTTGTATAATGATTTCTTATTAAGAATCATGTAATTGGAAAACGTTGTACTTTATAATTGCAATATAGTAATTTAATGTAATATTGACACAAAATACAATTTAATATTTGCATACTCTTATGAGGAGATGCATATATACTTACTTGTATATGTAATATCTTATTTTACCGTGTAGCAAATAAATAAATATGATATAATTTGAAACTACTTAACGGGTTTGAATGAAATTTAGTACACGGGTAAGTTACATCCTAACTTCCTAAATTAGCACATAGGATACTTTATTCATCTAGGCGGAGACATGGGATACAGCTAGTGAATTATATATTGCTAAGTAAAACTTTATTTTTATAAGTTTATTTTGAATGACAATTTATTGTTCAAAATTATAGTGTAAATTTTATCGAAGGAAAGAATATTAGAGAATATTTCTATATTCTTCGAAATATTATTTCAAATTTATATTTCTAGGAAAGACAATTGTCTTTTCTCTTAAAAATTATATTCAAAATGAAGTATTTTGTATTATCCACAGTAATGTATTCATTCTTAAAGTACTAGAAAATATTCCTTTGCCAAAACGTGGGTTGAAGCTTTCTACTTTATTATTTAGTACTCACTGGGCTAGAAAATTATCAAAACAACTTTAGTGTTATGGAAAAAACATAATGCTTGAAATATTCGAGACTTAAACTTTAAATATTTTGTTTAATTTGTACATTAACTTATTACTTTATTGAATCGCTGACTTTTACACTGACCTCTATATGCAATTTCCCTTTAAAAAAAAAACAATAGGCTCTAAAATGGGTTAATAAAATATTGTTTTAAGAATCTGACAAAAGAAAACAAACATCATATAGTTTATATAGATAAATTTCTATACGTGACTTCATGATCAATGAGGTAATCATTTAAATGACGTTATAAAAAAACCATAAAACATTAAGTTCCAAAATGCCTTTTTACTAAATTTAAACGTATTCTTCATGCGAACAAAATTGTCTGTATTGATTTGTTATTATAATAGTGATGTTAAATAATACGAGGAAAATCAAAAACAAGGAAAATCTCGATAATAAAAGTCTACGAAAAGCAAGTGTTGCAAAATCCCTTGTATAACAAGAAAAAGACACATAACACGTCTAAAAAAGGATCCCAATAAACCTTAGTACACACTCGCGTTCGATGGATTACAGAACCGATAAAAATTGAAAGCTTGTTCACATGATATTTTTCTTTACACCCAATAATCCGTTGAATGGGCCGTGACGTCATCGGCGCGCCTTCTCCTACATAATATTATCACAGAGGTACCCCGATCGATCTGTCACCGCGGGGCTTTGTGCGCCCCAAAAGAGACTGTAAATAATGACAATGGATTACACTGTTTTCCCTTTTTATTAGCAGGGAGCAGATTAGGGAAGCAAAAACGCTATCCTGTTGTTTTTGCGCAAACACAATGGTCGGATTTCCATTAACATTTTCTGTTGAGTGAATCGGGATCCGTTTGGCCCCGCGGCGGACCTTTTTGTCGTGACGTCCCCATTTTCAATATTGCTACCCCTTAATTTTTTTAAACGGGCATCCATCGATGACTTGGCAGAACGTATGGAGGCGTTTAGATTTTTAGTTTCTCGGCTTTTGTGGGCCGACCGGGACTGACTTTTAAGGGTCGCGTTCTGGAGATCATCAATTCGGCATTCCGCAGTCAACTAACTTATATTTTAGTATGAACACATCTATTCTTATTTCAAAATTTTAATTTGAACTCAACTTTTTGTTTGTAATATTGATTAATTTTTTTTTTTCGCTTTTTTGTTATCTGCCTGCAAAAGAACGGAGTGTTCAAATCTTTGTAAGTATAAAGTGCTTAATTATTTTAATATAATAAACAATTTTTGTATAAGTACAAAAATACATTATGTATTATTTTTCCAATTCTACATTTTTCAAATTTGATAATTATATTCATAATCGAGAGTTTATTTTCGTGTTCGTTCCTTTTCAATTTTGTTGTGATTACAATCACTACATTATTTGTATGAATCAAACTGTACACGTACTTAATAATTGGAATCACAGAACAGCTGTGACTAACAAAGCTATCAACAGACTTTAAATTTTCCCATAAAATGGAAGCAAATTTTGAAACAGAGAACAAAATTTTGTCCATTTTCAAAATGCGTACATAATAAAAGTTTTTGTACGTTAATTTTAAACGAAAAAGTAGCCTAAACCCCTTCATTAAAATAATTCATTTCATTAGGCCTGCTGGACACGCAAGATTGTTTTTAAAAATTTAATTACTTCACGAACTCACTTTATTGTGGGGCCCAAAGTAAATACAGCTAGCAATAGGATTATATGAATTTATTTTAAATTGCATTTATTTTAAACATATATGCGTTTACTTTATCACAACAAAATTTTGCGTTATGGTTTAGGCACAGTCTAAAAACTTTTTGTAACATCTTTAAATATAAAAAATATATATGTATTATATAAAAATATAAATATATTATTATGATATATCTGTATCCAGTTATGTTTTCATATTTATAACGGTATGATCATATACTATGACATGGTTTAAAAGTAGATTTACGCTCTTGTTCATAAAAACGAAAACCTTCTACAAACCTATTTTAACTATTACACTGTTTTGTTACTTTCTTCCAATTTGGGAATTCAGTGTAAAAGAACGAGACAAAACATTTCAATATCTAAAATAAATTTATAAATTTTTGACGTTTTATTAATAAAGTAATGGCTTATGTATAAAACTCTCTTCCAGCTGACTTTAGAAAAACAGAAATTTTTGTTCGCGGTATTGAGTTTATTTGAATTGAAATTGAGCAGAAAAAGAACCCCATTCTTTTAAAAATACAATGGGATTTGTTAAAAAGAGGAAGTTTTCCCCATACGTATTTTTTTGCGTTACACCACATATATCTTCATCTACTTTAAACTCATCTAATTCTCTCCATCCAAAGGTTGCCTGGAAAAGATCGCTTTTAGCGATAAGGTCGCCCATTGTTTTCTCATTGTGATTATTTCTTGTAATTGTTTATATTTATAATAAGTTTACTGTTGTAATCTTTTAGAGGAAACAATAAAGAGTATCTATCTATCGATCTAATTCTTTTTTTTAAATAAAAACAGTAAAAAATTAAGTTGATCCCATATTAATTTTGTTACAATTAAAGTATTTTCTTTATATTTATTCTTAATTAAATTATGAAAAATAAGTCGATTTATTCAAAATAAATTCAGTATCGAAATAGCGTTTTGTAAAAGTTTTCGTTGTAAACAAATTACCTTTAAAGGTCACAGTTTTAATACTCTCACATAGCTTTAATAGGAAAGTACTCAGGCTGAACGCGGTCTGTCGGCTAATGTAGACAGATATTTATAGGGAGATTATGAAAAGTGTTCTTTTTATTAAAATCTCATAGCTTCGAATTGAATATTGAACTAGGTCACTTTGACAGAACGAGGTAATGTTGAGAAATTGATTTATGAAAATTAGCTCGTTTATGAATTTAAGATGTAGGTAATTTTTATTTAACGTTTTCACTTATTGCTATTTTAATGTATTCAAATAAGTTTTATTTTAATACTAATTTTTATTTGCGACTTTGTGTACGTAATCAGGATGTTGACTGATCGGAATAAAAATAGACTCTGTCTTTCTCTAAAATCTTTATTGTTCCCTTCAAAGAATGATAAAGATTATAAAGATTAAGAATAACACAAACATAATGTCTTAATATGCTGAATACTGTATGTAACATATAGAATTTTATAGTGTATCTAAGTATTAAATTTTACTCAATTTCATTCAATGGTTTAAGCGTATTTTTTTTTATACAACTGAAAATGGCAAACAAGCTGACGGCCCACCTCATGGAAAGTGGTAACCATCGCCTATAGACATGAGCAGTACCATGGACATAACAGAGTATACTGTTTCGCCCATGATACCCCCCATGCGTTGCCATTCCTGAGGACTCAGGTGTTATTCTTCTGTACTCCACCTACCCTTCAAACTGAAACACAGCCATGCAAACACAACTGCTTTACGGTTGAAACACGAATGGGGCAGAGGTACCCAAGCAATCGACTTTTGTACAAAGTCTCCCTCTGGCAGGCTTGGCAGGCGGGTTGGATACCGCAGTGAGGCTTTAGAGATCTTTTAAGAGAGATCTTTTCGTTGCTGTGCATCCCTCGCCGCCTTTAGTCGTCTTTTACGATACCCATGAGAAAGGAAGGGGTGGCCTTTTTTTTGCCGTGACCACAAGGTCAATTAATCTTATTAACCTATAACTATACATTGCATAAAAAAATGTCACACTTAAATCTCTGAATGTATTTGAATGTTTTTTTGGGACACGGGTACTGGTTTCTTTATATCCTTATTTATCACATATGATACTTCATTTATTATACATATATACATATAGAACACTTCCCAAAAACATTACTTTCCTTAATTTGGCTGTTGAATATTTTTTTTTCTTATAACATAATACAGTGCTAAGTGTAGGTTACACGTGTCATTCCAATAGAGATTCAGAAACCAACCAAATGTTCAATTAGTACTTACTAATTATAACCATGACTACACGAATTTAATGTGCCAAATTTTATATGTACATACAATAGTAATTTACATTTAATATTGGCCTGTAAATTTTCTGTAACTCTGTTCAATTTGTGAAATAACACACTCAGATATATGAAAGGAAATATTTTGACAATATAATACCGAAGGGTGGTTCAGTAATTTTCCGCGAGATCCTAAGAAAATATTTGGTACTAAGTCACACTGGGTAATATAATAGTCAAGTAATATACATGTATTTCTTTATGTAGGTTCCATGTTTTTATAATCCTCACTGAGTTTTATGCAGGGTTGAACTCGACAACACTAGCATTATTCTATGGGAGTATTCTACCACAGAAATTAATTTTTTTTAGGATTTCGTAACAAATAATTACAAAGGAATTCTTATAGTTTATAAAGTAGTTAAATATGGTAGATGATACAATATATATTAGAAATAAAAATTACAAATATGAAAGAGGTATTAATTCAGCTAACAAATTTAATTTTATATAATTAGTCTAACTTAAACACCGGTCTAGATTTTTATTGTTAAATGTTTCGTAAGTACACATTATATTTAAGGATCCTGGATGGTCGAATTTGCTTAACTAAAATACACATAAGTTACGGCTCAGACAGTCAGTTTGACTGTTTGAGCCGTAACTTGGTTGCGATTCCGTATTGCGGTAGGTGTCGCTACATGCTCACTCGAATTTCGCGCGGAATGTCTACGCGGCTTTTCTGCGCATGCCCGACGATGGCGAGGCGACAGCCAATAGGAACGCTCCGTTTTGTCGCCGCCGTTCTGTGAGACTGATGAGCGCGAGAGTCTCCGTTCGCAGTTTCTCTCATTGCCTTGTTTTAATTAAAAATTATAAAAACCAAAAGGGGTCGGTACCTACATTCAAGTTGCATCCTGAACGTTTTTGTTTTGTGTTGTGACGAAAACTGTATGGATACTTGAACTATTCACTACTGAAGTGTGTGGATTCTTGTGTCTTGAGGGGCGAGACAGTTCACGTTGCTACGCATTCTCCATATTGGAACTGTTCCTGTTCAGCCGGCCGGCCTACGTGAAGGCATATCGGTACATAAGGTGAGTGAGCCAGTTTATTCGATACTGCTGTAGTAAAGGAAGTAGCAACCAAGTTCTGGAGTGTATTTAGGGTTCCACGCGTCTGACCCGGTAGATTTCTCGTATACCCAATTGTGGGTATTGACTCGCAATAGAACACTAAACACAATAGAAAGAAAACCGCAAATAAATAAATATGGTACTGTTCCTGTCTATAGGCGACGATTACCACTTTCCATAGGTGGGCCGTCAGCTTGTTTGTTATTCTAAGTTGCATAAAAGAAAGAAAATTCAGTATTCAATTTTAATTTTATAAAATTCACTGGTAAATAAATCTAAGCATTTTTCTTAATCAATTACTTTATGTAGGGCAATTCCATTCTTGGTTTCAGGGAAGTATTGAGTAGAAAAAGATTAGCTGGTTTAGTTCGTACTGTTCTGTGATTAATCTGAATCCGATATAGATACGTACTGTTTGATTTTCATTGGAGACGGGCCGGATAATCGGCATAATACCGTGGAAGCCACTAAGCCGGTTAGATATACGTTTTCTATGACTTCCATGAACAATGCAATGGTATAAAATATTATGATTTTGTGTCTTTCTAATATTACTAAATCGAAATCTATATTATTAAAAAAAAATTCTAAATATTATTTAAAATGTTTTTCAATAATTCTTTTAATATCAGCATATATAATATATTTAGTAATTAATTTTTCTATCAAAGGTTCTGAAGGAAATCATTTAGCAATAAGGCAATTTGTTTCACTCTATGCTGTTTCAATATCCATAAAATTACTTCTATATTATTAGTGCAATATAGTATTAAATAAATATTTTATTTTAGTTGTTAAAAACTACTGGATATGATAAAGTAACGATAATATATTCAGTAATTAATTTTTCTATCAAAAGTTGTCTGAAGGAAATTACTCAGCAATAAGACTACCTCTTCCACTCTATGCCTTTTCAATATTCATAAATTTACTTCTATATTGTTAGTGCAATAAAGTATTAAATAAATAGGTAATTTATTTTAGTTGTTGGAAACTACTAGATAAGATAAACTAATGATAATGTATAAAATAAAAAAAAATTACAGGTTATGTTCGCTCATTATTTTGTTACTTATTGATGCTGTAGTAACTCAAGCAGTCATAAAAGACAACAATCTACGACACTTCTTTTGGTATATTCTACTTCCCGGAAAATTAATATGTCCCATTCACACAATGCGCCCCAGCACAGAATGGCCCACCTCTTCCTTTCCCATGGGTGTCGTAAGATGCGACTAAGGGAGGGCGAGGGATGGGCAGCAGTGACGCTCTTAAAACATCTCTAAAAGCCTAACTGCACAAACAACAAAAAACTGTAACAAAATAACTTATTCCAGTAATTGCTTCCGTTGTTTACGGTTGCCAACCCACTTGCCAAGCGTGGCGACTACTGGCAAAATTCCCCTTATGAGGAAGTAGTAGTTCAGCAGTAGTAGTTAACAGCTGTAATAATAATAAAATTCACACAGACGAAACTGCGGTCATAGCCAGTTACAATTATCTATAATTACTTTTCCCCTAGAACATTTAACAATGCGTTTCTGTACTACTTCAAGATTCATCTGAGTATATAGTTAGCTAGTTGAGTAAATAGATCTCTCTTGGGACGAATTGGCCATTATATCTACTTTTCTCTCGTTAATATATTGTGTTATTTTTCTGTACAATAAAAATTATAAAAATAAAATAGCAAACTTTATTTGGGTTTTCAATTATCGGTCTTGTGTATAGTACACTGTTACTCTAGTAACTGGTGGTGCTGCTGTACAAAACAGTGCTCTTTTTTCAATTCGGTTCAGATGTTGTTTTTAAAGCGTATTATGAAATGAAGTAAAGTATGATAAATTTACAAAAATGTGACGGTAATATTTTTTCAGATTTTTTTACGGTTAAAATCAATTTAGTAGTTAATACTTATTAAAATCAATCAAACCATGTCAATATCTATTAATAATAAAGTAATCAATTCAATACACAAAAATATTTTTTTTACCTGTAGGTAATATCGGGATATTTCTATCTTTAAATCAAAAACACAAAGTCTATCGAGCTTAAGAAAATTTATGAATACAAAATTTTATGGAGATGAATCATATATAACGTATTGTCTGTCTTTTAAAAAGTACCTGCTAAATTTCTTGCTGATTATGAAACTTTTAATTGGTCCTCAACTACTTACTATGCTGAATATATTAGTTAAGGTAGCTGTAAGTTGTCCTCTTATTGTAAAATAAATAAATAAAGAACCGAAATAGCAAAATGACGTGGAAAAAAATTAAAATATTACATAATAGACGTGAAAGGAAGCGATTACCAACCAAAACATCGACTTAAGTGAATTATCCGAAATATTTATAGGAGCACGGGGATGTCATAGGCAGTAACATAACTCGATTGAGTTTCACACAGGGAACACAAAATTGAATTTCCCCTATCGCACCTTCATGCGACGGCGCCGAAGTATCTGAAATAACATATCGTGTTGCTATTTCTGAAATATCTCTTTACCGCGGACATTGTAAAGCCGGGTGAAGTATAAAGAGTTAATTTTAAAAATGTGCCTTTAATAAAAGTAATAAAAAGAAAGCAGTTTCAAGAGCAATGATGAGAAAAAATGCAATGACAATGATAAGCTAATTTAAAGTTACCACATAACATTAAAGAAAATTAAATTACTTACAGTTTAGATAATTAATAAATATGAAAATTAATGAATAATTTGCGATAGCTTTTCTTATATAATTGCTGCTACTATTAAATATATCTATTTCTTTATCTTTAATACATACATCATTGAAATTAGTGGAAGCTCGTATTATGAAGTAATTGCTTCTGTACTGGGTGCGAGTCAGTGGAATATTAAAAAGTCTAAAGTGACGCGAGTCAGTATTAGGATGTTTTAGGGAAATTTTGCTTAACAAGGATGGGCAATCGATCATACCCCTGGCTAAACTATAATTATAACTGCAATAAGGTTTTTTAGGTGAAAAATCCATAAATTCGTGACACTTTTACCCTAACCGACATCTATGTATATATGTGTCTACATATATTGTGTATGTACGTACACAGATACACATATATGTTAGCATTTTTTGAGATAGGAAAAAGCATTGAACTCGCGACACTGTTACCGTCACTGACACCTCTGACGATTCAAAAAATACACACGTACTTGTTCAAGTTTTCACTTCTGTCCGCACTCCCGGAGTGCTACTGCCATTTTTTTAAGAAATAATTAAAAAAAAAATATTGTCCATGTCTGTTAGATAAATATATATAAGCAGTGTTTAGTTGGCTGAGTGGGTTTAAATGAAATTTGATACAGAGTTAAGTTTCAGTAATTTAATTAAGTAATTTATTTTGTAAAATCAAAACTATAGTTTAAATGAGTTATATCACAGCTAAACATGTAGGTAGATAGGTAGTTTATGTATTTAGGTACGAGCAAAGACGCGCATAACAGCTAGTTTAGTTTAGACAATAAGATTTGGGTAAATGGCGAGCTTAATGCTGTTATGGTATTACGTATTCTCCACCAACTAAACTTTAGGTAAAAACAGCATTGAAGGGCAGTGGTTACGAATATACATTACACAAAAAGTGGATCTTTTAATATAAATTAACATAATAATAAATATCGTACCCAATAATATTATAAATATATGCAATAATATAATCCTACAACCTCTCCATCTAGTAATATTCTTTTACATAACTTCTCATTAATATTTACTGTATTTATTATTTTTTTACTTGGTGCAATAAAGTGTAAAATAAATAAAAAATATATAATATTATGCATATAAACCTTGTCATAAATCTAAATCATAATGAAGTTTGAAGCAATTCTACCAAATACCTATTGATGAGAGTCTATACAACTGACATATTGCCACAGAAGGTTAATTTCCGGATTGTATCAACTAGATAGACACATATGCAAATGTTTATAACAAAATTTGAAATGTTTCTATTTGTGAGACAGCACCAAAATTTAGTAGTTATCTTGGTTATGGATAATATTTATATCTAGTTATTTATAAATTATTTAAAATGGCGAGATAAAGTAAGCTGATAGTTTTATAGTTGTTTTATTCTCAATATATCCTTATATTATGAATGTGAAAGTGAGTTTGTTTGTTTATTACTAATTGGCAGTCAACAAATTAACCAATAGTTTTGAAATTTAGTTTATATTTGGTCAACGCATCTCCATAGTCATTCAACGTGGAAATGCAGCAAGTCTTTTAGGTACCCTACTAGTTAGTAGTGACCTCAAAAATTTTTTTTATCTTTAAGTATTTTTTAAGGTTTTGTTATTAATATTTATAGTATATAAGTACTAAGTAAGGTGTATATACAAATGAATAGAATATTACAATTGTAGCGTTTATAATAAATTACTAAGTACTACATAAAATGGAGAATAACATAGGCTAATTTTTATCGCGATCAATGAACACACCCGGATAAAATAGCGGATATAAGCCAGTTTTGAATATTTCACAAAACTTTATATATATAAAATTTAAATTTACTAGAATTAAAGGAAAACTGAGGGAACTATAGAATATTATGTTTAAAACTTGTGTTAATATTTATAAACGATATCTATATAAAGTTTTAAGGGATAATTAATAGTTTCAATTTCATTCAGAAGTTTTCAAAAGGAAAGTCGAAGCAATTGTCGGAAACGACAAACATGGTAATTCATAAAATTCCAATTATACATATATATATTTAGAACTAATGAAAAACAAATGAAAAGAGAAATATATGTACTTCTGAAGAATACTATGTAATAATATCGAAATATAGATGCATATTTTAAAAAGTATGACTTTATCATACGAGAACTTATGTATTTAAAAAATAACATACGACGCAGGGGGCAAACGAGTATGCGGCTCATCTGATGGTAAGTGACTACTGCCGCCTATATACTCAAAGAAATCAAGTACTTTGTTTTAAAATAGAAAAAAGAAACTGTCCATTCTTTAAAATTCAATCGATACTATTTGTTCATTTCTAACCTGTCAACTTAAGAAAAGTGGTCTTTTTACGAACGTTTCGGGTGAAATAAGTGAAGCTGTAAATAGTTTAGAACAACGAATGGTTTTAAAGTGAGCTGTGTAAGCTTAGGTCGACCGGCGAGTACCGGGCTTAACTCGAAGACAAATGACCGAAAAAAGGCCATTCGAACGGGACACAACGTTCTAACTGTGCGGTTTTGAAGAATAAATTCATTCGCTGTGTGTTTTCCGTGTTGTAACTTTTTTTTATAATAATTTCGAACCGTTAAAAGTCATAATAATAGTATTTATTTTCCTTTTTTAACATATTAGGTAATCTTTTTTACGAGTGGATTTCAGGTATTTTAGTGAATGAGGTATCACTGAATATAATGTCAGAACATAACTATTATGATGCATGTAAATTGTCAAGTTTCGAAATTATTTACAGTTTATGACTGAAATTGAAAATCGAAATTATTTTTGGAAATTCCAGTAATCATATCAGTCCTTAATTGTCTAATGTTAAATAGAAGCATAGATAATATAATAATAGACATACAGAGGTTACCATAAAGATCAGAACCAAGAACAATTTCTAGTCACCTGTCTTCGCTGATACCCTGCAATAAATTTGAGGTCATTGCTCTGTCTAGTAGGTTTCTGTTGTACTCTGTATTTACCCGTACAAGGTCCGCGACATGTAAACTTTTCCTCTGCGTCAGTAAGAGTTGACATTTAATGAACAATCGAGTTTTTATGAAATTATCACTTTTACATATTATTGTTGATACAATTTGCGTTAAACGTAAATCCGAAAATGTCTATCCATGTATCTGTGTCTGTGTGAATTCGATTTAACATAAATTTGTTAATGGTTAGATGATAAGAATTATTTTGTTTAATTCCGCTACTATTAGTATGTGTGCGATTGCCAACACTCGAAGATTGACTAGTATTATTATGAGTAGAAGATTTACAACATTCTATAACGGTCGGAAATAGAGGACTTATATGAAAGGTCGTAAAACTTCTATTGGGAATTACAGTAGTCAATTTTCAAATGTTGGCAGTAGCAAACATACTAATGGCAGCGGAATTAAACAAAGTAATTCTAATCCAATGATATAGTTTTCCCCAAAACAGCACCTAATTCAGTAAAAAATTTGTATTGTATAGAAAATGGTAGCTATTATTAAATTAAGTGATAGTATAATGACATGTTTCATTGAGGTAGTCCGATTATAGAGGTAGAAGGAAGCTGTAGGTACTTTGTAATAAAGGAATATAATATTCGTCCATCGAATTTGGATGCGTTTAGTTTTTTTTTTTTTATTGAGAAATGAGGTGAATGTTAGATTTTAGATGAAGCTGGAAAGTTATTACCAAATCTACTTATTAAATGTTTTTGATCAATAAGCTTATTAAAGAGAAAGATCATAGGGTTACTACTAGTGATTGTCAGTATCCCATACCAAATGTATATGAATATCGGAAACAAACACAAAATCGTCATTTTTCTATCCTTACTCCAATTATTATTTTTTAACATTTTTTTTTCTTAAATTCTTCACTATTCGCAGTCTTTTTTATGCTACTTAGAATGGCAAACAAGCTGACGGCCCACTTGATGGAAGAGTGGTAACCGTCGTCTATAGACATGAGCAGTACCATGGACGTAACAGAGTATACTGTTTCGCCCCTGATACCCCATGTGTTGCCATTCCTGAGGACTCAGGTGTTATTCCTCTGTACCCTGTAAATTCAGTGCCATATCCCACCCTTCAAACCAAAACACAGCCATCCAAACACAAATGCTTTACGGTAGAAACACGAATGGGACAAAAGTGCCCAAGCAAGTAACTTTAGTACAAAGTTTCCCTCTGGTATATCATTTTCCCAATCACTCCTAATCTGACCATATATTCTTTCGCATAGTCCATGAATGTTCTTTTCGGTCTTCTTTCGCCCTTATAGCTATTCACATTCATACTTAACATTTTTTTTTTAATTAAACACAAGTACATTTTGCAAAAAAAAAAAACAGCTATTTCAATTGTGACTATATATTACAAATAGCACTTACACCTGCGGTTCTATTATGATTAAATAAAATACACATATGTATGATGAGATGTTTCGTAGACATATTAGATTGAAATTATTCGTATTTCGAACGCGAAATCGTGTGCTTGTATGTTATTTTTATATTACAACAAATACATATATTGTACTAGATCTTATCCGCGACTTTATTAGTGTGACCAGGATATGTTTACTGACCGGTATAAAAAGTAGTTTATATCCTTTCCCATTCTATAGAGTACATGTATATTAAATTTCATATTGATTGTTTAAGTCGCTATAAAGTAATAAATAAACAAACAAACTGACTCTCACATCTATAATATTAGTAAGGATATAGTTATATAATAACTAAAATTGTTTAAAGATTTGTTTTGTTATAAGCCCATAATAATTTTAAAAGTGACACAGAAAAACTTCCTTTATATGTACTTGTAATATGGCTGAAAAACCTATAATTTTGTGGCGAGCTACATAAACCATTATTAAAATGAGAAATTTAAGTACTGAATAATTTTCACTCGGCTCGTCGTGCCTGAAATAAAGGTATGGAAAATGTTACAAAAATTACGAAATATTATCACTTATAAAAAGATATCAATATATAATAACAAGTATAAAAATTCTTATTTATATTATACAAAAGATATCAATATATAATGGAAAGCAACCGTCGCCTATAGATATGAGCAAAAACATAACAGTTTATTTATATTATTACACAGCGTTGTCATTCCTGAGGATTCAGGTGTTATTCCTCTGTACCCTGTAAATTCATTGCCATATCCCACCCTTCAAACCGAAACACAGCCATGCAAATATGACTGCTTCACGGTTGAAACACATGCGTATCTACAGATTGAAATAATAAATCGTTGGCAGTATAAAAACTAAAAATTTACCAATGATATGCCTAGAATGTGTAAGGAAAGATATTTTATGGTTTAGTTGATTAGAATTATTTTGTTTAATTCCGCTACCATTAGTATGCGTGCGACTGCCAACACTCGAAAATTGACTACTATGATTATTAGCAAAAGTTCTATAACCTTCAATATTAGCCATCAATCTCCGACCACCATTATGTCCACGCACAAAAAAATGTTAAAAAAAATTGTAAAGTAAAAATTTTCTTAGTGATACTGGCAAAATATAGATACAAGTTTTATTTTAAGAGTTTAGTTTGTCTAGTTAGGAGTGACATAGGTCATTTACTCGGGTAGACGACCTATGTCACTTCCCTACACGGCGGTAAATCCTAGGCCGACCAAGGATTTACAGCTGTTTCAATGTGGTATGTTTCTAAGTACTTCCTAGACCTAAACATTGAGTAATACTTACATAGTGGCAGGTTATTAAATAATGGCAGGACGAATAAAACCATAAACCAGGTATTAAAAAATTTGTCATTATAAATATATAAAGTGAATATGTTTGTTTGTTACCTGTTAGTGCCTTAATAGTTTAAAAATCAATATGATGTTTCGTATACACGTAGCTAGTAAAAGCCAGTAAGTTCATGTTCAGACTCTACTTTTTATAATTTTTTTACTGTTTTAACTGTTACTCTGATTGTAAGAGCTATCTTGATATTTTTTTTTTATCAATGATCAACTGTAAAAATTTCGAATTATTGACGCGGCATATAGTTTAATGGCATGGCAGACTTTAATAAATAAAAATAGGATATATATTACATTCATTTTCATTTTGAAAAATAAATATTTATTTCACACTACATGTGAAAAATACAATGTAAAATTATTTGTATTGTATTATTGTATACTTTATTATAATATAAAACCGAAAATATATATAAAATCAAATAATTTAAAAATGGAACATACAAATGAAATGTAGGTTGCTTTTCATACCAACTGGCGACTCTTTCATACGAATAGCACTATATATATATACATATTAGCCATAATTAAAAAAAAAATGATCATAGATTAAAAAATCAGTCCTTTTTTATTGACATTTTTTTAATCACAGCATTGTAATTATAATCCCATTATCATCTACATGCCTATTAGATCCTATTACTAATAATTCTCTTTCCCTTATTTTCATGTCAGATATTGATACTTATTATTCAACTTATCAATCTTGTAAAAAAGTGACATACAGTCAAATTACTGTGTATTAAAACAAAAAAAAAAGGTTTTATAATAAAAATTCAGGAAGGAAAACAATATTATGTAGCGATGCTTCCCTAATCAATCAATCGTTTTTGTTTGTGGAGTGCCTAAAGTAATATTGTTCTACCATAATACAAACTTATATGAATAATAACGTTTGCTCGTGTGATGAAAACACCTGTCCACGAATAACTATTATTTCATACTTAATATTTTAATAGCATTGACTTCATAAATGTGATATAAAGACGTCATCGGACGTTGGTATTAATTGAAGTAGTGGTCGAAACAAGTTCAAAACTACTTGATAGTAGCTAAAGGAAAGTTGAGACATTACTTTTTATTTTATTTTTTAACTTTCTAATGTAATAAGTTTGTAACTTAATTATGTAGGGGGGGAGGGGATTATTAGTTGTATCGAGGTTAGTCCCTTTTGCTATCAATATACCTTATCAGATCTTCATGCGGGTGCTTCTGGAAACCATCTTGACTTATTTATCGTTGTATTCGTCACGATGGGCTAACTGATCTGCCTCTTCATCTTCACCAATCATCCCTTACTTATTTGATGTATACTTGATTTTTATAGTCTACCTAGAAATCATCTATTTCGTTGATTTTCCAACCTCTGAAATTCACGTGTTTAAAATAGCAGGCAAAAACTAGTGGCAAATAGATTTATTCCGTATAGAACCAGTGACTTGATAGAGACAAATATTTGAATTTAGAATTCGGGTCATGTGTCTATAAGAAACAGATTTTGTTTCGCAACGAACATTTTTTTTTGCTTAGCAAAGGAAAACGGCAGTTTCAACCGTCACAAAATGGGACCAATAAGGGAATAAAATTTCCCATTCTCATAGGTATGTTAAAGGTCTTTTTTTTTGTAGTCCTGGTTAGATGAGAGATATTTGTTCGTAGATGGTGTTTCGTTGTGTTTGACGAAGTCTTCTTCAGATACGTTATTATAAAATTGTATGTATTCTCTTTCCATTTTACCTTACATATTATAGAAGCAGAGTAGGCACGCATTAGTGTAAAAGGAATCGAAAAATAACAAGCGAGAAAGCCTAGGTTGATGAACAAAGCGAAAAATATAAAATGCTTACATAAGTATTGTGCGTGTAATGAGAGTGGGTCTTGTCTTTAGAGAGTATGTATGTAATTTAAAAATTATTGACGATGTGTTAGGTAATTATAAATTTACTTGACTTACACTTAACTCTTCAGAATTACCTTTATATTAATATTATCTTAAAATATGCAGCATCATTGCTACACAGGGTTAGGACAAGCACCAACAGCATTTTGAAAGTATTGGCAACTGTAGTTAGGATTTGGAGATGTTTTAAGAGGGACGCTGCTGCCCATCCCTCACCCTCCCTTAGTCGCCTTTTACGACACTCACGGGAAAGGAAGCGGTGGCTTATACCATAATGGGACTACACAGTTGTGCTGGGTCGTATATTATAGATAAATAAGACCGCCTTTTGTACTTTTATATATATTTCAATCTGTATTTATGTTACTGTATTTGATTCAGATGAATTATTCAATTGTCATTATATATTTTAATGTTTCTGGTCAGCAAAGAGATAAATAAATAAATAATCATAAATCATTAATAAACAAACAATCAAACTTATCTCTCTGTCTCCGTAGTTGCGATATCAACAAGCTTTATTTATTAGGCTCATCCCTTTTTAGACCGCGGATCTCCCGATCACTGGTAATGGTTCATTACATTTCCTTTTATCTTTTCTCTTACAAACAACTAGATTGTACCGAAAGGTTTTTCAATAAAACATTCAGTTGAACAATTCTAAAAGAAAAGAAGAAAATTTTCATTGTACCGTTCATATAAATAGCTTAGATCAAATATATATATATATAGCATCGAGAGGCAAAAAGCGACTTTAAAAATAATTTGACGCGTTCCTTTTCATAATGTATGAAAGTTTCAAATTTAGTACTGATAGTATCATAAACATAAATATTATCTAGATCTTATTGCCTTCTACCATTAAGTGAGATAAAATTGAAGCATTAATCCATCTTAAATTAGGATTATTCTCCATAAAAAAATTACCTCAATTGTAGCAAAACCAAGCATTTTGATTCAATGCAAGGCTAAGCTAAGCTAATAAACTGATTTCAATAAAATTTCTGTTAAATTCTGAGACCAATCTATATATACGTATAGATAAAAAAAGAATTTACCAAATCAGTTTACAACTCATGGAGTTATGGGGTTACAAATATAAAAAAAATATCCGATTTGAAACCTCCTTGTTTATTTATTTATTTACACTTTATTGCACCATTTATAAAATAGTAAATACATTTAACTGTAATAAGAAATGATACAAAAAGCGGCCTTATCACTCGCTAAGCAATCTCTTCCAGACAAACTTCTCCTCTAAAATCCTTTTATTTTAAGTCGATTGAAGAAGTAAATCAATGAAGCTTTGTTTTGTCATTTTCAAGATTAATGTTATTTTGAAGGCACATTTTCTATATAACTTGCTAATAGAATGGCAAACAAAGTGAATTAAAAAGCAGTAATTGCTTATACATGTCAACAGAACCATGAATATTACACTATATGCTGTGTTTCCATGACATTCCTCATTTGTTGCGTCCTGCATTGTCATTAAAAAAACTCAGGGCATTAAGGCATTATAACTCTATGTCTATATAAATGTATTATAGGTATAGAGTTACTTAGTTGCTTGTACTGAAAATCGCGTTCTTAAAAAAGAAAGTTTGGCTTGATTTTTTTGCAGTTTTTTAGAGAGATGCTACTTGTAGACTCTTACAAGCTTCTATTTAGTATGCAATGTACCTATTTTAGTTTGTTTACGTTCAATATTGCAAGCTGAATTACTAGTTCGTACTAAACGATTTCGTTGTAATTTTGCAGATATTGCAAGTTCCATTGATAATAGAATATGCAATATTCAATATTGTAATAGAAGAATAATTATTTCAATTTAACTTTGTATATATAAATAAATAAAATACTCTTGGATTTATTACTTTTAAATTTATATGTTTATTTTTACCCATATCTGTATTTTGTTTATGCAACTTAGAATGGCAAACAAGTTGACGACCCACCTGATGGAAATCGTCCTCTATAGACATGAACAGTACCATGGACATAACAGAGTATACTGTTTCGCCCATGATACCCCTCATGCGTTGCCATTCCTGAGGACTTAGGTGTTATTTCTCTGTACCCTCTAAATTCACGCCATATCCCACCCTTCAAACTGAAACACAGCTATTCAAAAACAACTGCTTTACGGTAGAAACAGGAATGGAACAGAAGTGCTCAAGCAACGACTTTTATACAAAGTCTTCCTCTGGTGATATACATGTGTAACGGGAAATTTAATGAACTCACTGTGTTTTTGTCGTTTCCGACAATTGTTTTGGTATAGAATGGGTCAGCCGTTGCTATCCCGTGGGTGTTAAGAGGCGACTGAGAGAACTTAATGATCGACGCATGGGCAACAGCGTCCCTCTTAAAACATCACTAAAGACTCTTGTTGCTAACCAGCCTGCCAGGCGTGGCAGTAACTGGTATAACACCTCTTATGGTGAAGGTCTATATTCAGCAGTGAAGAGTTAACGGCTGATATGATGATGATAAAATATAAAAAGAAACCGAATTGACAACTTTCTTCTTTTTGTAGCTGGTTTAAAATTATGAAAAACTAATTATGTCTCAGATGTTGTTGTAGACGACTGTAAAGCCACAGGCAGTCAAAACCGCTCAGGATTTGCTGGAAGTGAACTCTTACAGAGTAATGTTCGCCTGTTGTATATCTTTATTAAAAATAAATAGCAATGTAATTTTTGTGTACAGTAAAGTAAAAAATACATAAATAAATAAGACAAAATGTACAGGAGTTATTCTGGTTGGGATTAGATCTATAGGATCCACAACAATTCCACTTAATCAACACAAACAAGGTTTAAGTTGGCAACGCATTATCGCGACGCCAATAATGTTTTTGTTGTGAACACAACATTCTCCAAAATCCTACTCCTTGTTATTTTCACGGCAGAGTAACCGGATTCCATTAATGTGTACTAACGACCGGACGCACTTCGGATTGGGCTTTAAAAGGGTTGAGTGGTTTTGTACAATCGTTCTGATAAAAGGGATGGATGTTAAAGCTTTTAGCGATTTAAAGATGTCCCAATGAAGGATTAATTTTTCCGTCATCGATCTAATAAGATTCTTTGGTAATGTTACGTACCGCTTTGACATGATGTTACTCGCTTATCTACCAACCTATAGTGCAAAATACCTACATCGAAATTAAGAAATAAATTTATTCATCTTCGTTGAACAATAAAATACGATACGAAAGTAGGCTTAATATTAATGGTATATCGGACAAACTTTGGAGAGTGCGAAGGTGCTTGTATATATAAAAAAAACATATTACATTCTTATTAATATTATAAATGTGAAAGTGTGTTTGCTTGTTTGTTAACTTATAGCGCCTCAACGGCTTAACCAATCACTATGAAACTTCGGATACACGTACTATATGGGACGGAGAAATATATAGACTACTTTTCAGTAGCTCGTAAAAATTTGTTGTTATTATATCAGCTATTAACTGTCCACTGCTGAACATAACCTCTCCCATAAGGCGGGATTTTATCAGTAGTTGCCATGCTTAACAGGCGAGATGGCAACTGCAGTTTTGATTTTTGGTGATGTTTTAAGAAGGACGCTGCTGCCCATCTTTCTACTATAATCTCCCTAAATCGCTTCTAACGACACCAACGGAAAATGAAGGCGTAGCCTATTCTATGTCGGGACTTATACGGCTAAAAGCTAGTACATCAATAAAAGTAATTCATAGATTCATATTCTAGAGATACTATAAACATACTATATGTATATTATTATGATTATAATGTGATAACTTAAAAGATACACAGATGGAAAGGAAGGAGGGTACACTAAGTACACAGATGTTATAACTTTATATGATATGAAATTATATATATATATATATATATATATATATATATATATATATATATATATATATATATATATATATATATATATATATATATCCTAATTAAATAAATTAAATTTTTATCACACTGATAGACAGATAAAATGATGTACAAGTGTTATTGATGATGAAATTCGTTCAAGGCATTTGTGATGAGAGATCATAACTTGAGCTAGGTCAATATAAGTAAAAATAACATGAAATCTATACGCGTGACGGGGTTCTCTCTATACCTTCTTTCAACGGAATGCGAGTGACAAATGTTCCCAAGTCCAAAGTTAGAATAACCCAGCGACACGGAATTAACCCCTGTCCTTGACTCAACACCCAATGTCATTTTCCACTGAGTTATTGCTTCTTTAAAATAAAGTGAAATGAAAGTTGATTAAGACTTATGCTTTATTTTCGTCTTTTTTTTTAATTATTACGGCATTTTTGTTTTTAAAACTTATGTTCATTTTTTAATAAGTACAATGTCTATATAATGGGAACCATATATACATATATAATGGGAAATTAATGAACTCGCATTGTTTGCTGTTTCCGATAATAGTTTCAACTTAATTCGGAAGTCTTTGTTGTGAAGATAAAACATAAAGTAACTTGTAGTATTCTGACGGAAAAAAAAAAATTGGTAATTTTATAGCGATTACTTGAGCTATTAAGGCACTAAAAAGTAAAAAAAAAAAACTCAAATACATTTATAATATTAATAAATAATAACAATTATTGGATAAATGTTTAGGAATATTTATTTATTTTATTTATTAAAACTTTATGATCATCAACATCACCTCAGTCATTAGCTGTCCACTGCTGGACATAGGCCTCTCCCATAGAGTGCCATAAAGAACAGTCCTGAACCACCTGTATCCACTGACTCCCTGCAATGCATTTGAGGTCGTCACTCCAAATAGCGGGGGGTCGTCCTACACTGCGATTACCCGTCCAAGGTCGCCAATACAATTTATAGAAGATCATCCTAAAGACTGTCGCGGAGGAAGAGATGCACGATGGAGAAGATACGCAATGATTAAGATGATATAGATGTATTTTGTCTCCCTAATAGTGTTGATGATGGGGCTTTTATTGGATAAACTCCATCAGTGAGAAGTTTTAGAAGTATTACATTCATATATAAGTTAGATACGGTATGTATAATATAGATATAACTTATTTTATAGAAAAATTGTTAGCGTGAAATATATAAAATTGACAGTAATTTTAGATATTACACACCTCGTGCAAGTTTGGATATATTTGTTTAAAAGTTGTACAACAGTGCGAGAATACGGGAAAATTTGTATTCATGTATTGAAGAGTCGTTCTTGACACTTTTTGAAACAATAATGTTTCCATCTTCTTATCCAAAACAAAAGCACCCCGAAGTTTAACAGGAAAATAATACATTCCCTAATGCTTTTCGACTGGCGGTGTCTTTGCGTACGCATTTATTCCCGTACTCGACGATTCCCTCGAGTGGCATCCATCAAAACAAAACTAAAAACTAACTTATGAATATTCTGTAGTGCAGTGCTAGTACATAAGCTAGGCACCGTCAATCGCATCTGAGCATGCGCAGTGTCACTTTTAACGCGGGCTTGCGTGCGGACTTCAGTAATTGGCCACACGCCGTCCGGCCCGAACCGGCTGCAACCGGATTTTTCTGGGTTTTCCCGCTCGGTAAGAATCGTGCGCGCGTGTCACCTGTCATCCGATTACGTTAATGGTGAAGATTAATACACCCTGTATATAAATTATGACTCAAATCTAATAGAATACTCTTAATGGAACTTTAATCAAAGTGAGTGTAAGTACTGTTTAATATACTTGGCTAGAAGTTGTTCTAATGTACATAATAATTGTGTGTAACTTAAAAATTCACAAACAATTAATGAATGTATAGTTTCAACTTTTGAATAGCTACTCACATGTGTGTTTTAGTGTATATGATGATGTGTGGATTGTTTAATATCGGTAAGTAGTTTAAATAAAATATTTATTTATTTAAGCCGGATATTTTAAAATTATACGCACTAATGTAAATCTGGTACTTATTAATAATCAATATGATTGAAGTTAACAAACCTCATCATAACATCAACTGATTAGGATTTTGACAAGTTTTTCTTCATTTATCTTTTATTAAACTTATTTCTATTTGAGGTGGATAAAATAAAATAGATAACTACTTATAAGATTTTATATCTATATTATCATCTTATATTTTTTTCTTATTGTTTTTATTTTTATTCACGCGTGATTCTCAGTATAAACACAATAATTGCACATTTACGATGGTAATAATTTTATAGAAATTCACGCCTTCTTTTTAGTTCAACATTTTTTTGAGGTATAGGCAATAAAATGTTACATAATTTTTTATGAATCTATAACGTAATACTAATTAGTTTTCTAGTTGGTACATAATGAAAATAATATTAAGGAGCAATTACCTAAATGCAGTAACATTTCACATGTGATTGAACAATTTTCTTGAGGGTCAGAATACGAAAGTAACTTATATGAAACTTTCATCAAACCGGTTATAATAATTAAAATGATTTGTTTCAATTGAAATTTTTTAAGCATATTTTCACACTAGTTCTACACGTGACTTTTCTCAGGTTTCTAAACGAACATATCACTGGACTGAATGAAAAGTCCTTCTCTAAGTGAAATCCAATTTATTTATTTAATGACAATTTATTTAATGACAAGTTGGACTAAATAATACTTTTTGAATTTGTAATAACATTTCCTTGGCCTTCGTGTGAGGTAGAAATAATAATATAATTTTTTTTTAATGACAATTAATCAAGTGGTTAAGATGTTAAGGCTCAAATAAACGGATAAGGTCTTCCAAATATATAAGGATGATATTAAAATATATTGATATATTTTTTATAATCTATACAGTTTTTATTTTCTGGTAATTGTAAACTATTAATAGTATTTATTATAAGGCAAAATTTACATATAGACGCATGATTTTGCGTTCAAATTTGGCGTTATAAATACAGATATTTTTAATTTTATGCTTATTATATATATATTATATCAGTCGTTAATTGTCCACTACTGATCATAGGTCTTCCTTGTTAAAAGAGGTTTGCTAGCAGGCGGATTTAATTTTAATAAGTTTAAGTTTAATAAAAATAAGAATATTTATTAAAAGTATCACAATAAGATTAAGTTTAATAATAATAATTCATTAACAATATTTATTGAAAGTATCACAATATTTGATTAGGGCTTTTATCATTATGAGTTTATGAGTTGGGCAAGTATTTATAGTGTATCTTACGAGTTGCAAAAGGTCCGTAATAAAATGTTTTGTGAATAATGCCAGCAACTTGGCTAAATTCCGAGGAATTTGGAATAACCCGAGGGTTATTTAGCGGGTCTTGATAAAAATGGTGGAGCGTGGACTCGTTATATTAAAGTTTAGGAATTTAGTACACTGAATATTTTGAGTTATTAATAAATGCTTTGATGTAAATGAAATAATAATCATCGCAGATTAATTGTTTAAAGAAGTTGAAGTAAATTATATTTAGGTATATAATAGAATAGAATAGAATAGAATAGAAATCATTTATTCAAATAAACTTACATTGAAGCACTTTTGAAAAGTCATTACATTTTTTTTAATTTACCGCTCGTTGAGCTGTCTCATCACAAGAAGAACGAGCAAGAAAGTGATGCTCTTTTAAATAATTTTATTATTATTTTACATTTTTAAGTTTAATTGTGTGAATACAAACCACCAATTAGCACTAATTCAATTAAATACTCCAAAAGAAAAAAAAAATTGAATACATAACCAACTGGTTAAACAATTAATAAGAGGAAATCAGTCATAGTGATTAGAGCAGACCAGTCCCTACAAGCAGCACCCGTTCACGAGTATGACGGATGAGCCAGCCATCACTGCGCTCGACCATATTTTAGGGAGCCCAATGACCCGGCCCACCACGCCGCCACAAGTCTGGACATTTTAGTGAGCATGACTACTCAAAACACTGACCATAAAAATCACAATTGCCATCTGATAGTTATAGTATTCACATTTTACATAAGAATGCATGCGGACTACGCTTTCATATAAAATTAATCAATTAAATCAAGAAAGCAATGAGAAAATAAAATTATAACGTTGTATGCTAATAAACTAATTATTTTTGATATGTTGTCATTAATAAATGCTATTGTAATGCTTTCTTACATAAAAATGTTTAATATAATTTAATTGCCTCTCTGTCAGATTTAATGCAGATTCCGGTTTATTATAAAATCTTATGCAATTTAGAATGAATTACTGATTTTGTGCAGACGGCATTTAGGTAAAATAAATTTATATTTAAGTTTCTACTTGTATATAATAGTTCTTTGTATACATAATATTTTCATAAATGTATTGTGAAGTAACTGTGAGGATATTTGAGTCTTTAAAGCACTGACGTAATGACTCTCTTGAACCCATACCATAAATAGAACGTATGGCTCTCTTTTGTAAAACAAATATAGTATTTATATCGGCTGTTTTACCCCACAGCAGTATGCCATAAGACATTATGCTATGGAAATAACTAAAATATTTTTCGCCACGTCTGTTAATTGCCTAATTCTTCTAATTGCATATGCAGCAGAACTGAGTCTACAATATGGGGCCCCCATTGTAATTTCGAGTCCACTGTTATACCTAAAAAAACTGTATAATTAACAAAATTTACTATTTAGTCATTAAGCAATAACTGTGTATTTATTAGTCTAACATTAGGAAGTGTAAATTTTATACACTTTGTTTTGCTGGAATTTAATAATAGGTTATTACTGTCAATTTAATATTGCAGACATATTTAGCAAAAAATACCTTTTTAGTTTGTTATAACGTTTTTATTAATGAACATATACATAACAATATGAAACTGCTTAAGACACAATATCGCGTATTCTAAATTTAAATATTTATAACGAATGAAGATGCAGTTATTTTTTGAAACGAATTTGCTGTCACTTTAATGTTATTAAAAAAATATCTATAGTTTATTAATGGAATTCAGAAATAAGACCACGAGAAATAAAGCAATAAAAAAGTTTATATATACTCTGCACTCAGAATTGACATACAGTTATTAGAATCTTCAAATTATCTTCCGCTGAACATTAGTATGATTTACCAGTGGTTGTAAGGCTATTTTTCGTTTCAAATTAAATGACGCTCACATTACATGGCATGGAGGTATAACACGGCCTTTGGCCCTGAGGACGAGGATTATAATGTGGGCAAAGATGGGCTGCCAGTTTGATAGTCATTTCAAGATTTGTAAAAAATATGCTAATCTTGAAAAATATCTTTAGATAAATAAATTGTATATAGGTAGATAGCAACACTATATATAACGATTCTAAGTAGATATCTTTAACATAAATTACTGTTTATATACGAGGCAAGATGGCCCACAGCAATTCCTGTAAATCTTTCCTTGGGGCTTAGTTTATTTCACCTCTTACGAAAAACGTTGGGTGGAGTACGGAAAAACCAGTAGATGCCGACAACAACAAACGGTTGTTTTTACTCCTTTAAGCCTTTGACTGACCTGTGCCTTGAGCGTTTTGGATTCCAAGATATCTGGCCGCCCAGCACTATATAATGTAAGAATATTTTTTTAATAAAAATTAAAAGAAGGTTTTGATTCGTAAAAAACTTATAAAAAAAATTGAAATAATTTAAAAATAAGTTGCAAGATAAATGTTTTATTAAATATTTGAATTTAGAACATATAATTGTGTGCTTTCTAATAGACAGATTTTGTTCCGTTACAAGCAGTATTTTGCTACATAAATTTAAACAATATTTCAAGACAAAATAATACGTGTTAGGAAAGCCCATGGATTGCAAATATAATTACATAAAATCTGTTCAGAAGATATCGTATATTACAATTACACAGAGACAATAAGTACAGATGAGTTAAGAAACTCTTCCTTTTGGAAATGGGTTAAAATAAATGTAGTTAGGTTCCTAAAATATTATAGCTAACCTTGTTAACAGAACTCTACAAGTTATTTTTCTGTATTCACAGCATGTTTACATTATATTAGCATTATAGTTACAAATTTTAACAATAATCCGTGAAAGACAAAGATTCGTTTTAGTGGCTATTATTTTTAGGGTTCTATTGAAGAAAAAGCAAATAGAACTGACGTTGGTGAAGTAAATAGATTGTTTTATCAGTATTATTTTCTATGAAATTTTAATATTTTAAATTAAAATATATATACATAGTTAGAGGTTCTTGTTGTTAAAATTGTAACATATATTTATTCCGTCTCTGTTTGTTATTTTAATGTATTTTTTAAAGGATTACTTAACTTTTTTAATAAATAATATAATATTTACGCAGGCGAGGTACCAGTGAGAGATAGATGAAAATGAAAAGGCAGGTTAGTTAGCCCATCGTGATGAATGAACCCGGAATTCAGCACGATAGTTTCCAGGGGGACCCACTTGAAGGTCGACCTGCCAGGATATATTGCTAGCAATAGGACTGGTAGTCTGCATTACTAACAATCCCTTAATCACCTTATCTTAGTCTTCAAGAATGGCATCATGAGTATACTCTGTTATGTTCACGGTACTGGTGCAGTCTATAGGTGACGGTTACCCCATTCCATCAGGTGGGCCGTCAGCTCGTTTGCTATTCTAAGTTGCATAAAAAAAACATACTGTAGGTAATAATATCTACTGGTTTAGAATTTCAAGTTATATAAAACTCTTTTTATCCCTTGTTTCACTGATGAAACTTTACGTTTACTGTTGGCAAATACTCTAGAAATGTAAATATCATCCAAGTATTTTTCTCGAAAATTAAACACTATTAAAAAACTATTTAGAATTTCTGCTACGCAATCTAACTTTGTCTTTGTTATAATGAAACGGTTTTTAAAATATTCTCGCTCGAATGATTCCATCTCAAGTTTCTTGTACATTTCGTTTCATTGTGGATTGTCCGATATTATACTCTTGGTCGATTACTGGTGAATTTATCTTAAAGAAAGTCTTTAGGAAAGTGTGGGTGTTTTACGTAAAATTTGAAATGTCTTAATTATATAATCTTTCTTTATTAATAATTTATTTATTGAAACTTCAATGCACAGTTATATAATATAAATAAGTATACATATAACGGAATTAACACATAAAGTGGCGGTCCTCCACCGTGCGTTTTTCAAAGCACTTTCTCCCACGCACAACCACTCTTTGGAATCAACTTCCACCAGCAGTATTTCCGAACCGATATGACAACATAACCTTCAAGAAAAGAGCATATTCCTTTTTAAAAGGCCGGCAGCACACCTGCAATGCCGTAGGTGTTGTGGGTGACCATGGGCGGCGGTAGTCACTTACCATCAGGTGAGCCGCATGCTCGTCTGCCCCCTGTGTTGTAAAAAAATAATAATAATGGCATTCTCTACCAGTCAACCATAAGGCAAGCAGAAAATTAATTACGCGGTGCATTTACTACTAAAATATGTATAAATACTGTTAATATATTTTAAATACATACATATACTACTATTACTACGATGCTATACGAGTTTACTGTCACACTACATTATATTGGGAGAGTAAAAGCTTCTATGGACACGCGTTTAATTTTTCACAAATATACCGTAGACGGTGTTCAAAAATTTTGAAATTTCCTAATAAAATCGTTTTGTCATTTTGCTTTATTATTATCGTAACGATAAAATTGTATGATATCTAGAATTATTAAAGCGACCATAGTGTTTACGATATCGTTCTCGTGAAATTATCTGCGACGTTGCCCACTTTACGACGACCACTTTGATGTTTCTAAATTGATTCTAAGTTTTGCTGTAAACCCAAATTTAATTTATTGGCTACTAACAACTTATGAATTGGGCAATAACTTGGACTTAGGTCATCAATACAATTACATCTATTACATAGATAATATTCAGTTATACTAATTGCTGTATGGTTTTTACCTTTGAACATTCTATAATTTTCTTTCTGTGTCTCAAAGGTTGATTATAAGCGATCCCTCTATGGGATATGTCTGCCAATATATATTTAAAACTGTTATTAAATTTTTAACATGTCCGATGAAAACTATATACAATAAAGATTTTACAATACTATACAATACTTTTTATCTGTGACTTCTCTGCGTAATTGGAATATGTTGACTGATCGAGAAAAAACTATATGTCTTGACTCATCCCATATACCTGTACTTGTACCTGTATACCTAATTTTATAGAGATTGGTTTAGTCGTTAAAGCGCTAAGAGGTAATAAATAGACAAACTCACTTTCACATTTGTAATATTAGTAAGTATTTGTTCTGTTTATTATACTACTATAAAAAATATATTATAGCTAGGTTATGTTTATTGAATTTTCATTTTTAATGATTTTATATTGTGTTCTCTTATATATATATTCCTATGTGTGTGTGTATATATATGTATATATATAATTATTTATAATTTATATAAATATTTATACAATCTATATTTGACTGCGTTAGGTTGACTGGAAGAAATCTCTTTTAGAGATAAGTTCGCCTTTGCTAATATTGTTATTAACTTATTGTTGTTACTGTATGTTTTAGTGCAATAAAGAATATATATATAAATATATTTTTTACTATCGAGAGAGAACAAAAGACTTGGAAGGTCAAATCGCGTGTTGACCAACACGCATATGCTACAAAATAAGGGTGGGGTTTTCAAGGGCGGTGGAAATAATAACTCGGTGTCGTGACCGTGTGATCGGAAGCTAAGCATCCGATTGGGTATTTAATTTTATATTTAATCCTTTTAAGTTCCGTTAAAGACTGATGTCGTGTAGTCCCGGGATAGAACGGACTTCTCCTTCTTATCCAGTGGATGTTGTAAGAGGCGACTCTGGGCAGTAGCGTCCTTCTTAAAACATCATCAAAGCCTGTCAAACGTGGCGATTACTGGCAAAACCCCGTTTTATGGGGCCTGTGTTCAGTACTGGACATTTAAGGGCTCATATGATGATGATGAAAGGCTTTGGTACATACATCTAGTAGATTGATATTTTTTTATGAAAATTATTTTGTTTATTTTTCATATGTTTTTACATACTTGTTATATGAATTTATTACGTGTGCATTTTTTGATAAATAAATATTTTTTTTAAAGAATTTTGTTGTCAACTGACAATTTAACTGTCAAAAGTTACATAATTTTCTTTCTTCGTGTGTGTTCAATTTCCTTTCGTATTCAAACTTCTATTTCCTTTATTCACGTATGTTTCCAGCTAAATTTTGGAATTTAATTTAAGCAAATTAAAAAGTATAAAAGTTCTCAATTCGCCTATTCTTTGTATTAGTATATTAATAGTAATGACTTACTATGTTAGTTCCTTATCGATTGAATCACAGCTGAAACAGTAAAATCTTTCACGTTGTAGAACAAAATCTACTTGTAGATACTCAATTGTGTGTTGTAAAATTGTTTTAAATTTATTTCATACTAGCTTTTACCCGTTATTTCAATCGCGTGACCGGAATATGTTTACTGACCAGAATAAAAAGTAGTTTATATTCTTTCCCATTCCATAAACTACTTGTACACTAAATTTCATAGTGATTGGGTAAGGCCGTTTAAGATTTTAAGAGGTAACGGACAAACATGAAAACAAACTCACTTTTAATTTATAATATTAGGAATTATGTAATATTTCGTGTGTTTAATTCGTTTTACATTAAAATTATCAACATTACTACTTAATATTATACAAAATTATATCATAATTTAAGTATTTTATTTGTGTAGTAAAATTTACTTGTAAATTTTTGTCCTTTATTTAGTTTGTTTTTGGTTTAGTTTTTCAGGTATATTTTTTAAACATTTATTTTAAATCACTGTTCACATATGTGTGGTTTTTATAAAGCCTCAATTTTTCTATTCGTTAAAGTCGAATATAAAATACCATTTCCTCGTGTGAAGATTCTTTACATGTTTACTTTCATACATTTTATTCCGCGTACAGACACTTATGTAAAAGTATCTACTTTGTCACTGAAATAATTATTTATTTATATAAATTAAGAAATGTCTCGCTACTCATTTTTAATTTATTATTTAATTTTATATGTGAGTTATTAATTATAATTGTCATTTTAGTTTATATATAAGCGATGACTGTGTAATTTCGGCATAGACCAACCTTTCCTTTTCCGTGGGTGTTGAAAGAGACAATCAAGGTAGGGCGAGGGAAGGGCAGCAGCGTCCCTCTTAAAACATCTCTAAAGCCTAACTGCGGTTGGCAATCCGCCTGCTAAATGTGGCAACTATTCACAAAACTCCCCAAGGGCTTATGTTCAGCAGTAGACAGTTAAAGATTGATATGATGATAGGCGAAAGTTACGGCTTATCATCAGGGGGGCTATCAGATTCTCTGACATGCTAAATTATGTAAAAAAATATATTAAAATTAAATTTTTTAGTACAATGTGGAAGCATATTAATAGTCCTATTGATGGTAAGCAATAATTATCATCAAGCAATCTATGGATAAGGATTGGTTTTCATTTTGGTTGGTGGTGGATCTCAGTACTTAGGATTTAAATAGTGGATCATGTAAATAGTAAATACATATACAATGATACGCATGTTATACCTCTATATATTGTTTTTTGCTTCATATTTAGTTTTTCTTTGTTACAATAGGTATACCATAATCTGTATATAATATATATTTGTATCCCTAATAACGGCACACAAGCTGATGGCCTATTTGATGGGAAGCGGTAACCGTTGTATAGAGATAAAAACAGGACATTACTTCTGAAGGGACTTACATTATATAAAAAGCAGCCACGAGTTACAGACATGAAAGAAGATATAAAAAGGTTTTCTCACGTGTAATTTCTTATATAATTATTATATAAATATATTCTTTTCATAAAACTTTACATACTTATAGTTTGTTTAAATATAACTTTATCAAAAAGAACCAGTATATCTCTAGAATTTAATAAGTGGTCCTTCGAGCCGTGATGATCTCGTAAGATCAGGTTTAATAAAAACTATTAGAAGTACATTTTTAAGACCTATCAATAAGCTTATTTAGTTGACATCACAGGCTGATTAATTTTATGCAAATATTATTGTTTGTCGTGTGGTTCTGGCATAGAATAGGCCATCTCTTCCTTTCGCGTGGGTGTCGTAAAAGGTGACTAAGGGAAGGCGAGGGATGGGCAGCAGCGTCCTCTTTAAAATATTTCCAAAGCTTAACTGCGGTTGCTATTCCACTTGCCAAGCATGGCTACTACTGGCAAAACTCACCAAGGGGTCTTATGTATAGCAATGGAAGGTTAAAGGCTGATATGGTGATGATAATGATGAAATACTATTATTACTTTTATTTTTTATAAAAGTCTAATAATTTAAGAATTTTTTATTTGTTAAATTTTCTTACATCTGTCTTCTAGGTGGAATATGTCTAAAAAGAACCAGCATATTTATAAACAGAACTTAATGAAAAAGTTATGAAGCACTATTAAATTTATTACAGAAATATTCTTACCCGCAACTTGTAAAAAAATGTAAAAAGTAGCCTATCATCTTTTCCATTCTATATATTACATTATCATCATCATATCAGCTTTTAACTGTACAATACTGAACATAAGCCTTCTCCTTAGGAGGTTTTACTAGTAGTTGCCATGTTTTGCAGACGGACTGGCAAGCATAGTTAGGCTTAGAAGATGTTTTAAGAGGGTCGCTGCTGCCCATCTCTCGCCCTCCATTAGTTGCGTCTTATGAGATCCACGTGAAAGGAAGAGGTAGCTTATTCTATTCTGAAACCACACGACGTATTCCATAAGCTACGTGTATAACAAATTCCATAGTGACTGGTTAAGTCGTTACGGCGTTTTTTTATTCCTATTTAAGAGCTGAATTCTTGTGGGTGGAGCTTTTGCTACACATAGGTAACTATCTACCTAATGTAACTATATTTGTCTCCCCTTCCCTCTTTTTCTTCTATCTTCTATTATGATGTTCATAAGTCCATCCTATCATATCAAGAATGTACAGCGTTACAATGGCGTAAAAAAGCACAAAAACTTACTTTTACATTTATATAGTAAGGATTTATGCAGACAAAGCCGCTGTATATATTATATATAATATTTAATATATTCATGAAAATATTAAATCAAGTTGTCTAAATAAGGATACAATATACAATCTCAAATGAAGGTAGCGAAGGCGTCCTTACACGAGATAACAAAAACAACAACCCTGCGTAAACGTGCGAGGACGCTACTTGCGGGGGGTCGGCTTAACTCGCGCGGGCGAAATTTACAAGGTGTAATCCTAGCTTTAAACTAACTTATGTACCCAAACATTGTGCTTTCCAAAAGTACTATAATTATGTACTTACGTTAAAAAAGGTACCACGTTATTACGCTCTGAATATTTTATTCAAATAGCCTGTCGAACACGATAATTATGTTTGATATTGAATGTACAATTATATTTATTCTACGGTAGTATCAATTGGATTCACAGGCCGATCATATTTATTTATCTTCATGTCAAATTTCTTGTAGGGTAGTTAGGCAGAACTAAGATCTTCCAAACATACATCTCTTGCTACTCGCGCTTTCATAATTCGTCTCATGTACACACTAGTGCTGGAGACTCTTGACTTCTCTCTTAGAGTGAACACGGTCTATGTAGACTAATCAAGGTCCCTTCTACTTACATACTATACATGTACCTCATTACGGTAACATTACTGCTATTTGTGTATGAGGTGAAATTTAAACCATAGCATATTTTAAGATAGTGTTTTGCAAGTGAGCCTGAAAAATTTTCTCAAAGAATCACAAGTTAAAACAAAAATAAACACAAAAATTTACTTTATGCTAAATACTCAGATTATATAGACAGAGTATTGAGCTCCAAAAATGGGTAAATTTTTTGTCAGGTAATTGACAAATAAGTTGACTCTTTTTTTTATCGATATTCTATATATTTACGCATAAAATAAATCATGATGTATAATTTAATAAATAAATTTTGTATTTATGCATTAAAAAGATGTAGAATTTATAAGATAAAATAAATATAGAAGTTACAAAGGAGTCACTCATAACTTTTTATCACGCAACATTGTATGAAAAAGTTGACCCATTTTTCTTGAATCATTTCTATGGAGACACTCTATCCATATCATCTAAGGCTAAATAGTATGCAATACTGAAAATTAATCTGTAAATTTCAATGTATCTTTATGAAAAAAATGTCTAGTATCGTACGGTAAATCAATCCCTTAAAAGGTTGGTAATAATATTAGATACAATCTACAGTTTGTGTCGGAACAGATATATCGTGATCGGTAACTAGTAATATAACTTAGTAAGTATGTACGTACCTACATTATGTTCTATTTACTGGTATAAATATTTGAATACGGTCAGTGACCGACTCGTAAACTTTGTTAACCAACTAAAAAAATAAATGTAAGTGAACTATGCTCTTTAAAAAAGTAATGATAGAACAAAACCAATTCTGATTTAGAATCAACTATTTAACCTTGTATGTAATGATATTTTAATAACACTGGATACTAAGGTATAATAATTTAGTGTTCAAGAATAGTAATTACAAGGATACCATATTAATATCACAGTTTATTTATTTTATTCAAGCACATGATATCGTTATTGTTTATAGGCGACAATAACTACTTTCCATTACATGGTCAAGGTAGGAATAGTTCATCACAAATTATGATATTAAGTCAAAAGTGATATGAAATATATATTGAGTAAGAGATATATATATTCTCCTGTTTCTATACGAATTTATAAATATTGTTCTTTTGTTTTATACAACTGTTCTTAAAGAATGAAGTCATATTAATGAATGGATTCTAGGTAGAAAATATCAAGTTATTAGATCTAGTAGTTTTATTTTTTCAGTATTTCATATATATATTACTAGTTTTCTTCCGTGACTTTGTCTGCGTAACTGTGATGATTTATTGACCGAGACAAAAAGTAGCCACATAGGCTACTTTCCATACCTTTTACATTCCATATATTGTACCATTCCACTGAGGTACCTGTACACTAAACTTCATAACGATTTGTTAGACCTTTAGAGTAAGCTAACAAACATATAAACTCACTTTCACATAATATTAGTAGGAAAATAAGTATAATAAAGTATTTTTCTGGTTATTTGATTAGAATTATTTTGTTTAATATGTATATTCCGTTCGGCACCCAAATTGCAAAATTATTCGTATTTTGAGATCCGAACGATTAACGATACAGTAGAGATCTATGAGCAGCGATCTAGTAATTTGCTCAAAGATCCTTCATTTATAGGTCAAAATATGTATCGCAAAACGTGCGTAAATAAAATGCAGTCGAAGATGCTGGTTAATGGAAGGTTGTGGAGTCGCGCGCATACTAATGGTAGCGGAATTAAACAAAATAATTCTAAACAAATAATAGTGATATGGAATTCCGTAAGTTAGTCAGTTCCGTCCACCTAGTTCAGTAAAATAGTTTTCGTTTGGTATTGTATATGTAGTCATTATGTTTTCATTATTTATACCAATATTATAAACATGAAATCAATTTAAAATTTTATACACGTATTATGCTGCTTTAACTTTTTTTGTCCTTACAAAGAAGTCATTATAAAGTATTATAGGCAAAGCAGCGAAGAAAAGTTAGTCGAAAATATCAGATTAAAACATTCTAATAATTCAAAGTTACCAGCTATATGAACAGCTACAATATTTCTTTTATATAACAGCATTTCGTTCCGTGTCAGAGCACGCAAACAAAATTGTCTGAAAACGGTAAATGGTTTTTCTTTTTCGTTGTTAAGGATCACTTAATTGACTCGCGAACAAATCACGTCGATTTTTCTAGTACTTTATTTTGCCGTAAGATATTTTTTTTTGTGTCCATATACGAGTACTTGATAAGAACAAAAGTAATTTGCGGTTGTAAATTTCTTGTGCTATCTTATTCACAAATAAGTCCATAATCATTTACTATTTTTTATTTATTCCCTTTTATTTTAAAGATCTTTATGATGTTTTTTTTGATGGGTGAAAATGGTATGGTAACTCCGCCTGCGCTAACGGGATACGCTGGCGAAGCACCAGTGAAGGGTGATAGATGAGAATGGAAACAGGTCACTTAGTCCATCGTGATGAATTCATCAGGAATTAACCATGATAGTTTCCAGAGGGAAGCGCGAGGACGTCGACCTGGTTGAGTATATTGCTAGCAATGGTATTCTCAGTCTCCATTACTAACAATCCTTTTCCCCCTATCGTTATAATTTTTTTATTGTTTTTTTTTTAATTCTCAAATTATTAATTATTATACTCATATGATATATTTCTAAATGGTCTTAATGGTCAAGGGATGGTTAGCAGAGTCCATCTTAAAATCACCTATTATCACCAAAGACTAATTGTGATTGCCAGTCCTCGAGATGTCAGATGATGATGATGATAAGATGTATATTGTAAGGATATTATTAGAATGTGTTTTAATTTTTGTTATTGTTTAAATGATTTGTTACTTAATTACATTAATATAATTAAGTTCAAATCCGCGTGCACTTTGACCCTAAATCTAAATAAGCAAACAAAAATATGCTTAAAACTAATCTGTAATGGGGTAAACAAAAACACAAGTTGATTACCATCATTTTGGTTAATGTAAAAATCTTGCATTACATGGAGTGTCACCATATAAATGATTCCAGAAAAGCCGGTCAACTTTTTCGTACAGTTTTGCGGGATAAATAGTTATGAGTGATTCCTTTATAACTTCTAAATTTATTTTGTTTTATAAATTTTGCACTCTTTTAATGCGCAAAATCTCATTTTGGTTATTAAATAATTAAATATAGATACATCAAGGTATATTGTGTGCGTAAGTATAGAACACTAATAAAAAAACGAGTCAGCTAATTAGCTGACAAAAAGTTGATCCGTTTTTCAGGTTCGATGCTCTATCTCTATTTAATCAAGGTAAAAATATACATTCTTATTTTTTATTTTTATTCTTAAAATATTTAAATAAATACATCAAGTGTGTCAAAGGCTTATTTGTGGCCAACAGGATAGAATAAGAGAGATTTTTTTAATGACAATGGAATCCTATCTGTGTTAGCGGGTTACCAATGAATGATGATAGATGACAATGAAATCAGGTCAGTTGGCTCATCGTGATTAATTCACCGGGAATTAACCACGATGGTTTCCAGGGTGACAGCGTGGAAAGACAATCTAATAGTATATATCGTCAACAACGGGGCCGTTAGTCCCCGTTACGGACAGTCCCTTTTCTCCAGTAAGAAAGAATTACAAGTTACCCGCATACAAGCACAGCACGGTTAACGTACGATTGTTGTTTAGTATATTATAATACTGTGTGCACATAATAATTTAGCGCTGGCAACTATATTATAAGTAATATAGAAAATATTGCGGTTTCGTGCCAAGCCGATGGCGGATATTCTAGCAAATAATAATAAACTGCCCAAAATATTCAAGAACAACATCACCCCACGCGGTCGTGCACACCGCGCCCTGGCTCATTTTTCATTTCTAAATTACATTTGTACACTCCACCGTGTAATGTACTGATGATGTGTTATTTATGTAGAGAGAAAACAGTATTTTGTTTTAATAAAGAGTTGAAGGAAGTTTACTTTGTTATATTTCCTCCTGGTAATCGCGGCGAACTTTGTGTTGCAAACGTGAAATTTATTATGGGAATAAATTGGGCAATTAATAATATAATTGTTGAATTGTTTACTTTTGGCTGCGTCATTAATGTAATTAACTAGTTGTAAACTGTGACTTTGACCGTGTGAATTAAGGTAAAAAGTATTTTATGTAATCTCTTTTGTTGTTGTTTGTGACCTGTGTAATTAGGTCTAGGGTTCGATGCTCGATCATGTCAATTTAAGAAATTAGCTCGGGTCTGGCTATTCTAGTTGCCTCCAGATGTTCATTGCCTGGTCTCTCACAACACAATGGTATCTAACGTGATTACCGCACATGACACTCCTAGTATTGCAGGCGTCCATAGGCTACAGTTACCGTTTACCATCAGATGGGCTGTACGCTTGTTTGCCACCTTTGTGGTTTAAAGAAAAAAAAGTCAGGTAATTGGTGTGATTGTATGACATTTATTATTATTATTTCATTATTTCTAATCTTTCATGAAGTTCACTTGAATTATTTTTTTTAACTTGTATGTAATAGTCCTATTAAAATTTATAGGAAACGAAAAATATAAAATGTAGGACAGGGCAATATCTGTTGGTTTATTTATTTCACAATATGATTACGATTTCTTAACGTTTAAATATATGGTAGATATTTTTTGGATATCACAGATGTTTCTTGGAAAATTTCTTATTTTTTATTAGGGCTTTGGCTTCAGAATATTTTGTATTGCGCTCATTTCGTTCTCTGTTCTTTGTAATATGAACAAACCTTAAATTCTACGTACGCAGAATGAACGTATTTCTCAAGAATATAACTTACATTTGATTTATTTAAATGCTGATATTACGTGTAGCATTTAAATTATATATACGGTTCGTTTATTTAATAATACTCAATTTTATAGATAAAGTGGAATAAGTAATTATAATTCGTGAATAATTAATTAAAAATCACAATTCAAAATGAAAGTGAAACATATTATATTGGGCCATTCTCGTCGTATCGTTACTAATTAATTTTATAAAATTAACCACCAATTTCATACTAAATGAATATTTGAATGTTTTTCTCAACATGTTTAATTACAAAGTTGATTTTAAGAACTTTTTCGTGGAATAAATTACGCGATGAATACAGTGATACGTACTAATTAAAGATTGGAATATATTTTTGAAACTCTCAATGTGATTATTAGAATGTAAGTAAAAGTGAAAGATTCAATATTATTATTACCCGTCATACTCGTGAACATGTGCTTTTGTAGACGTAGACATGCCTCTTCAAGTAACGTTAATTTTCTAAGCTAGATTGTGCATATTCTGAATATTATGTTAATAATATTTAAACGACTGTTTCTCTATTCAAATGAAAATACGATTTTATGATACGAAAAGAGACACAGTTGAATTTAATGCCCTTTTATCTCAATTATACCTACTTTCTAAATTGATAGTTTTGTTTAAAAAATTTACGTGTCATAAAAGTATGTGAAGTCCTTTTAGTTAAAAAAAAAAGCCGGTCAAGTGCGAGTCGGACTCGCACAATGAGGTTTCCCGTCCAAAATCACCAAGTTTAATTTTCTTTGTGTGAAATAACTACAAATATACGGTTTTTCCTTTACTTATGCTACATGATATTGCTTCTTGCTGAATTTCATGATTCTAGGTCAACAGGAAGTAACCTATAGGTTTTAATTCTATTTACAAATGTTAAAATTTGCAATATAAATGCAAGATAAACGATCACATGATTTGATTGCGTTGATGTAGAAGCTTAATTTTTCATTGCTTAATGAGATTGCAGACTTGAGTATATATTGATTTTAACTTGATACCTTCACGCGTTCCTAAGAAAAAACATCTGGACAGATGGACAGACGGACAAAGTAGTGATCCTATAAGGGTTCCATTTTTTCTTTGGAGGTATGGAACCCTAAAAATATATTTATATAAATCGTATCAGAGGCTATACTTAATTCTTACAAAATACTTTTTTAATACTGTTAATTTGTTTTGATAATTTTAATGACTGTGATAAATACATAGATTAAGGATGGTACCTGATAACGTTGTATGTCTATTATGGTTTAATTTATTACGTGTTTAGGTAACATGGAATAGGTTTAATATTTTTCAGTGCTTTGTTATAGGGTAAAAATATTTTATATTCAGACCTCGTACGTCATTAATCTAAATTCTATTTTTATAGTCCCCATTTTTTGGGTTCCATAATATATGGTTCATTTTATAATTATTCTATAAAACTATTCTATAAAATATAAAAATATCTATACTATTTTAATGGCTATGAACTATCAATGGAATTGATCGAATATTTACCAGAGGGAGGCTTTGTATAAAAGTCGTTTGCTTGAGTACCTCTGTCTCATTCGTGTGTCTACCATAAAGCAGTAGTGTTCGCATTGCTGTGATTCGGTTTTGAAGGGATAATGCAATGAATTTACAGGGTACAGAAATATAACACCTTAGTCCTGAGGAATGCAAGCATGGGGAGTATAATTGACGAAACAGTATACTCTGTTATGTCTATGATACTATTCATATCTATAGGCGATGGTTACTACTTTCAATTAGGCGGGCCATTTGCTTGTTTGTCATTCTAGTTGCATAAAAAATAAATATTTACTACAGTCTAACACTTTGTTCACTTAGATATATTCATTGAGCATGCTAAAAAGTAGTCTAAATTCTTCATCTTATATACTCCATATACGCTAAATTTCAAGATAATTGTTTGTGCTATTAAAGCAGTAAGACGTAAAAAACAATAAACACATTTAAAAAGTAGTCCCACTTAAAAGAGTTCAACATTTGAACTTAAAATGTGTAGAAGTACGCTTTAAATCGACATGAGGGAGAAATATTTATTCAAATTTCATAAAATGGTGTATATATTATCGTAACTATATTTTACCTATAAATAGATAGATATATACTCTTTATTGTTTTTTCCAAAAGGTTACAATAATAAACTTATTATAAATACAAATAATTAAAAGTAATGATCATAGTGTGAAAACAATGAGCGACCTTATCGTTAAAAGCGATCTCTTCCAGGCAACTTTTGGAGGAAGAGGAGTGTTTTTAAATAGTTTGATTGGAGGCATGATGAAAATTCTGTTTTTAAACGCATATGGAGATATATACCTATATACACTTTTTTCATCTAGAAAAGAGACTACAGCATGAGGTTTTTAAAAAATGGAGTAAAAGGGTTTCTTCAGGGCCAGCAACGTACGCGTAATGTCTCTGATATTGCAGGCGTTCATAGTCTACAGTAACTGTTTACCATCAGGTGGGCTGTATGCTTGTTTGCCACTCTAGTAGTGTAAAAGGCTCCTAATAAATGTAATCTTATATAACTATTTTTAAGATTTCTCATACCTGTAAAGCTATTCTCTGAAGTCAAACTTGAATTTCTTTTAGTGAATCCGTGAGAAATTTATATTTCGTACTCTGTAAACAAGTAAGATCGATGAGAGCATCATTTCGTTAAGATTGTAGAATACTAGACTGTAGTAAGTATACTATCATTCTTAGGAACTTTAATTTTCAAACATCATTTAACTTTTCATTAGTTTTCATTTACACAACTTACAGATATGGGAATTAGATGAAGTAAAAATTAGGTGAATTATAAAATAAATAAATAATCATCTTATTTGTCTCTTTAAAAACAAGAAAAGTAATTTTTATTATTACAAAAACAATTTCCTTTTTGTATAATAGTAACAGTGAGGTGAGTAATAGTGAGGGCGAAATGAAATGCATTTTTTTACAGAATAGGAGAGCTGTTAATTGTTTTTATCACTGCTAAGCAAGGAGTTATTAAATATCATTTTATAGTTATTATGGCCAGACAGTTTATTTCGAGTTTTTTTTGTTTCTTTTTTCTTCTTACAGATATCTAGAAGATACTTTTAAAGAATATAGTAGAAGTTATGGCCTGGAATAGAGCGGGTTGGAAGAAGACGCATGAATTAGTTGCACCGACAAGAGGAAACTCTTGAATAAAAAATAAAAAAAAAACCACTACTGCCAAATAGTGTGACATAGGTTTTTATTTGAAGTTTCTTTTCTTTGCCTCTGCTTATATCTCCCATAGATATTTAGAAGATACAATTACAAACTACATTCTTAGTACATAACCATTACGGATTTTTCCAAAGAATCTACGGAACCCGTTTAATAATTTCGCATTCGCTGCATTGTTCATCGGCTTTCGTGTGTTGTGCAAAACAAAAATCGGAGGAAATGTAGCCGAGAGCGGTCCTACACGATTGGGTACTTACTACGCTCGTCACGATTTGAAAAGGGTATTTTCTAACGCGGTGTTGTGTTTTCAAAGTGACAGATAAAGACTGCGAGGCTTCTTTAGGCTTTTTTTTCCTGTAAAAAGGAAACGATGAGTACGGCAGCGAAGCGGGCTCTTTTATAATGTATTTTTTAATGAATATGGTATTTCGAAAGACTTAAGTATTCCGATAAAGAAATAAGGGAAGGATCAAGGCAGTACATGGTATCTAACATCATCATAGTCTCTCTGCTTTGTAACTAATATATCTGTCATATATAATACATACTTTTTTTTTTCATTAAACCAACATTAAAGTAAGCATACTAAAAATCACGGAAGTTTGTCTGAGCGTCATACATTGTTTATTATTATTACTTCAGTCGTTATATAACGGGAGTTTTGCCAGTAGTCGCCATGCTTAGCAAGCGGGTTGGCATCCGCAGTTAGGTTTTTAGAGATGTTTTAAGAGGGACCCTGCTGCCCATCCTTCGCCGTCCCTAAGTCGATTCTAACGACACCCACGGCAAAGGAAGGGGTAGCCTGTTCGATGCTGGAACCACATAGCGAGTAATTTGTGCTTATTATAAAATATATAATACTAGCAAACCGATTTGGCTTTACACGGATAGATAGATAGAAAGATAAATTAATATATTATATTTAGCCTTAATAACTAGCAACTTGCCAACCTGCCTGCCAAGCATGCAACTGCTGGCAAATAGACATTTAACAGCTGATATGATGATGATGATGATTTAGCTTTGATAAGAAAATTTTTGATACTTTGGGTTATATTACCATAATATTTGGCGACCTCCTTTTTATAATAACATAACTAATGTTTTCGCCGTGTGGTCCTGTCATAGAATAGGCCACCCCTTCCTTTTTCGTGGATGTCATAACAGGCGACTAAGGAAACTTAATAATCGAAGAATGGTCAGCAGCGTCCCTTTTAAAATACCACCATTACATTACATTACGTTACATTAAAATATTAAGAGAGGTAGGTCACAGTGGGAATCTCGCTCATAAATGAAATCGCCCGCCTAGCGAAGGACCTCCACCTTGCAGAAGTTCGCAGCCAAATAACGCTGTTTTAATAGCGTTATGTTCCTTTGGGAAGTAAGGTTTCCAGTTCCATCTTGAGAAGGGGTTGTGCCGATATTAGAGAGACCAGCGTGGTTTTAATATTATCATGCAGGCGTTCATAGGCTACGGTAACCATTTATCATAAGATGAGCTGTATTCTTGTTTGCTATCTCAGTGGTATACAAAAAAAAAAAAACAAAAAAACACCAAAAGCCTAACTATGGCTGCCAACTCTCTTGTCAAGCTTAATAGCTACTGGCAAAATCCCCATAGAGGAAGGTCGTTCAGCAGTGGCTGTGTAAGAAGATAGTTAATGGTTGATTTGAAATATATGTATATACTATGAACAAATATTGGCATACAAAAGTGAATTATTACACAAGCAGTTTAAAATCTAAAACTAAATATGTTAGATTTAAAAGTACAATAATTTACAATGTAATAGATTATAATAAATTTATCAATGATCACAAACCTTTGAACACTCATAAAATTTTACGTTTAGAAATTTAAAATCGTATTATTTTACGTTTAGAAATTTTGTAGTCGGCTTCTCGTAAATTAGATCACAAACAGATCTGAAACGTCTTACGCAATTCATTTATTTTTCCCCGTGACGAATAGATTCATCCCCGAAGTACTTATCTCAAAAGTGTTTTGTTTCTTTTTGCGTTGGCATCAGACAACTCCCTAGCGGTGCCATTGTAGAAATAAGACCGCTTTAGGGATAATATTCTTAATAACTAAAATATACAATAGAGGTTAATGGATTATTGAAATGGGATAAGGAGAAGCAGAGGAAAGAGAGAGGTATATCTCTGTCTCGCAGTGCCTCGCCTTATTCTATTTGAAGATTACCTCGTCAATCTTCGCCAAATGTTGGTTTTCTTTGTCGTCGAAATGGCCTATTCGGCTTTCTTTAGATCAATGTTGAGGATGGTTATGCATGATTTATTAAAAACTAATGTTTTTAAATATGTTACTTAAAAAATAACTGAGAGATAATATTCCAATAATTAAATTTTTCACTTTCACATTTTTGTAAATGTTTAAGTGTGTTTGTTTGTTACCTTATAGCACCTTGAGGGAGACTTTGTACAAAAGTCGATTGCTTGGGTACCTCTGTCCCATTCGTGTTTCTACCGTGAAGCAGTTGTGTTTGCATGGCTGTGTTTCAGTTTGAAGGGTGGGATATGGCATGCATCTACAGGGTACAGAGGAATAACATCTGAGTCCTCAGGAATGGAAACGAATGGGGGATATCATGGGCGAAACAGTATACTCTGTTATGTCCATGGTACTGCTCATGTTTATAGTCGACAGTTACCACTTTTCATCAGGTGGGCCGTCAGCTTGTTTGCCATTCTAAGTTGTATAAAACAAAAAAAGAAAACCTTACAGCTTAGCATTGCAGGGAGTCAGTTAGGCTCAGGACCGTTCCTTATGGCAGTATATGGGAAAGGCCTATGTTCAGCAGTGGACAGATAATGGTTCAAATGACAATGATGGTTGAATTGGATGCAGTATATAGGATGGAAAAGGATGTAGGCTACTTTTCGTCACGGTCAGTAAACAAATCCCGGGCACGTGGACGAAGTCGTGGGTCTAAGCTAGTTTACAAATTTTCTAAGGCATTTAAAATTTTTTTTTGGGATACAATTATTCTTTCTTGTAATTGCTACTATTGGTTTTTACTTTTTGGGTTATTATACTGCACGTTACATATTATATAAATTTACTCACACAATGTTAATAAAGTGAAATAATTTCTCTTTACGGTATTGGCCTCGCAATATCCATTTTTACGTACCCGTGGGACTTTCGAAAAATCCTTTCGTAGTACGTATATCCCTTAGGGATCTAGGGAATTGTACCTACCTGCTTATCTTAAAAATAATCATCTGATCAATAACTTAACAATCTGTACGTTCTATGTGTATTTACATAACGAAAGAGTTAAGCTGTATCTCACGATTTGCTGGTCGGATTCTGATTAAGAAACTAACTAAATAAGTAAACATGTCCATTTTTTTAATTAAGCTGTAATCCATTTAGTAATAAAATTATAACTCTACATGTAATAAAGTGATAAACAAACATCTATTCAAACAAGTTTATTAATATACATAGTATGAAAATACCTCGTAAAATATTTGATTGAATAGTTTAAGTAACCGTCGAGTTTTCTGGTTTTTTTTTTTTCACCGACAGAAGTATTACAGGTTTATCAAAAAATTATAAACAAGTATTAATACTAATCTGGTCAAATGGTTTGGTAAAGCATTCTATTAAATCGAACTTTATATTGTAAATTTGTCATGTTTGTTTTTAATTTGAAAGATGTAAGTGTTCAGTTTCTTGCGGGTTCTTAGCAGAAAACAACATTCCGAACTTAGCAGTGGTAACATAAAAATATTGACGATTTAAAATAAATTGTAAATAAATCAACTTGAATGAAGATTATTTCTATTTATTCTATTTATATATTCTATTTTGTTAGTCTAGTTTTTTTTTACTTTTGTATAATACGTTACGATTCTTTAATCACCTCTTACAATAATTTATGCTAGAAAAAGCGCAGTAAGACATCGATATTCCAATAACCATATCAAAGTTGCATTAATAAATGACCAAAATTTGAATAATCAATACCACTTTAAATATCATCATCGTACTAGCTGTTATTTGTCCATTCTTGAACATAGGCCTCCCCCATAAACTGCCATAAGAAACGGCCCTGTTTCTTATGGCAGTTTATAATTAGAAGAGGGATTTGACAATAGTTGTCACGCTTGGCAGACGGGTGGGCAACTACAGTTTGGTTTTTCGTGACATTTTAAAAGGGACGTCGCTGGTTGGCTAGACCTAATGGTCAAGGGATGGCCAGCAGCGTCCCTTTCATTTAGCGCCCAGTTTACTTAGTCGTCTTACGACACCCACGGGAACGGAAGGGATGGTCCATTCTGTGCCATGTGGTCCCGGCACAGAGCCATAATAGTATTGCAGTTTAGAATTATATATATAAAATAACAAAGTCACAAAAATGTAAGTATTACACTTTCTCTTATAAATAAAAATAAGAATACCAACCGACATAGTCTCATGAAGTGCCATAATACCGTCGTCGTGTTACCGATCTGCGGCTTAATCCGAAGGTGTATCCACCCCTTTATTACACGCAGTGCGTACTTTTTTTGGCAATTTCCGCACTGTATTTTTCTTGTAACATAAAAAATGATAAATACGCATATAACTCTTCTTTATAAGTAATAAAATACTCTTTACTCGGGAAAGGGTACGTAGTGGAATTTTGGTTTCTTAACGTTGTTTGTATGTATCCGTCATGGTTATATTTAAATGTGGTAGCCGAGTACATTTATTGTTCTGTGGTGTGAGATTTACTTGGCGGAATAATATGTTATACGAAATTTGAAACGAATTCCTGAATGTTTTAAAATATTGCTACGCCGTAGCAACAGTTGTTTCACGTTGCTACGCCGTAGACATTTATAGCTACGGTGTAGCAGCAAACAAAGATTCTGTAATTGCACATCACGGCTTAATGTACTAGTAAATTACTTTAAAAAAATATTACTCGTCAAATGAAATTTACTCATATTTTCAAATTATTTTTCGCTCAATACAGTTCTTTTAAAACCGCTAAATTATCACTTGTTCGTACGTAATACTACATGACTGAAAATATAGCTAATAGATGTTTTAATAATTTACCACAGCACGGAATGGCATGTTTTATAAAATAAAATGTATGACAATTAATATAGATGCTTTATATTTATAATATAATACTTAATTTAAATTGTAATTAAACTAAAATTATTATCCGTCGACGAATAAACTAATATAAACTTTAAAATAACACGTACATAAAGTACAATATAATAAAAAAAGAACTAGTTGGAGTAGAGTTTAAAAAAATACTTCTTGAGGTTTCTATTAATTTAGATGTGCTTCAAAGAAACATGTGTTCCTTAAAACATTTTGCCAAAACAATACAGCTGTTCGATCAAATACTTAACTAATTAATATAAACAGAAAAAGAATAGAGTAATCGTGGAATATAGTACAGAAACTAGAAATATATATAAGAGAGGATAACTAATTTATATTAATTATTTTGAGTACATTTTCATCGTAATAATGTTATCGTAGTTTTTTTTTAAGAGAAATACAGTAAATAAATTGCACTATTTTTCTTTAGTAGCCTGTTGGAGGCCGAGCTCTGTACTTCCGGCTCATATTAAAACTGTTATCGTACAATCTTAACCGCCTTATACTCGAAACTACGGAGCCCGTTGAAAATGATATACACACTTTGGATCTACGCGTAAAAACCAACTTTAACGCAACGCGATAAGGTTTAATTTAAATTTGTTCCACTTCTACCAAGGTTCTATTATTCCTCATTATTAATTTGATAAGAAAAATGCTACTCGCGTTTATACGATTTTAGATTTTATAGCCAGCGTACTATGTTGTGTTTTTCCATGTAAACGTAGAAGCGTACTGTTTTAAATCGGTCACTTTATTCAGATAGGGTTTTAATAGGACCCTTTGTTAGTTCATGACAATGGAAAATGGTACTCTTGAATGTATTGTCGAATTATATTTATGATATAGGGATGTTGTTTAATATTTGCAAGTTAATGAGTTGATCTAGAATATTGTTGGGAGCCAGTGGAGATAATGAGTTCGGAACAATGAAATATGTGCCAATTAATTCACATCGTGCGTTCATATAACTATATCTCGATTTGATATCTTGTTTGTTTTTAATGAAGAATGGATATTATCCTACTATATTTACTAATGTTATAAATAAAATTAGTAATGTTATAATTACTATGATATAATTACAAAAAAATTACGTGAAAATTATTTTGTTAATTTATTAAGTTGTTATTATTGTGTGACGTCTTAATAACTCAATGAATTATAATGAAATTTGATGGAGAATGCTATATAGAATAGAATAGAATAGAATAGAAATCATTTATTCAAATAAACTTACATTGAAGCACTTTTGAAAAGAAAGCTGTCTCATCACAAGAAGAACGAGCAAGAAACTTGCGTGATGCTCTTTTAAATAATTTTATTATTATTTTACATTTTTAAGTTTAATTGTGTGAATACAAACCACCAATTAGCACTAATTCAATTAAATACTCAAAAAGAAAAAAAAAAATTGAATACATAACCAACTGGTTAAACAATTAATAAGAGGAAATCAGTCATAGTGATTAGAGCAGACCAGTCCCTACAAGCAGCACCCGTTCACGAGTATGACGGATGAGCCAGCCATCACTGCGCTCGACCATATTTTAGGGAGCCCAATGACCCGGCCCACCACGCCGCCACAAGTCTGGACATTTTAGTGAGCATGACTACTCAAAACACTAGACCACGTCAAAGCTACTCACAATTGCCATCTGATAGTTATAGTATTCACATTTTACATAAGAATGCATGCGGCAATTAATACAAAAAACCGCTATATATTTCTAAAATTAATCAATTAAATCAAGAAAGCAATGAGAAAATAAAATTATAACGTTGTATGCTAATAAACTAATTATTTACTTGATATGTTGTCATCTATGAATTCGTCTATCCTGTAATAGGACATAAAAATTGTTTAATATATTTGAATTGCCTCTCTGTCAGATTTAATGCAGATTCCGGCAGTTTATTATAAAATCTTATGCAATTACCATAGAATGAATTACTGATTTTGTGCAGACGGCATTTAGGTAAAATAAGCTTATTTATATTGCGTAAGTTTCTACTTGTACAGTCTTTGAGTTTTTTAAAACTCGCTAAGTTCTTCCGTGTATACATAATATTTTCATAAATGTATTGTGAAGTAACTGTGAGGATATTTGAGTCTTTAAAGCACTGACGTAATGACTCTCTTGAACCCATACCATAAATAGAACGTATGGCTCTCTTTTGTAAAACAAATATAGTATTTATATCGGCTGCTTTACCCCACAGCAGTATGCCATAAGACATTATGCTATGGAAATAACTAAAATATACAAGTTTAGCCGTCGCCACGTCTGTTAATTGCCTAATTCTTCTAATTGCATATGCAGCAGAACTGAGTCTACTGGCCAATTTTGAAATATGGGGCCCCCATTGTAATTTCGAGTCCACTGTTATACCTAAAAAAACTGTATCATTAACAAAATTTACTATTTCGTCATTAAGCAATAACTGTGTATTTATTAGTCTTACATTAGGAAGTGTAAATTTTATACACTTTGTTTTGCTGGAATTTAATAATAGGTTATTACATGTACACCAATTTAATATTGCAGACATAGCACAATATATATATACACAATATACACAATATATATATATAGGAAATGTATTTCAATATATAAATTTAGTTTTGAAATCAGATATTTAAATTTTCTTGTATTTGATGATCTACCCTATGAGATAATTTATTTAAGTTCTCTGATATTGAATGATCTGATGATAGTATCATTCCTAGTCGATGTTTTATTCGACTCGATCGGTAGCAAATTTTTCACTTGCGGCACTTATTTGTTCAATGGGCTATTATTTTTATATAATGAAATAAAGAGGGAGTTACGGCAAACGACTAGTGATATTATAAAATTAAAAAATGTTTAGAAGTTAGTCAATTACACTTAAAATATTGATGTTTCTTGAATGTAAATTAGTCAATATTTTATGTATATTGACACTGCTTGGTGTGAAAATAAAAAGAAAGATTCTCCATTGAATGCAAAAAAGGTCTTTAAGTAATTGATAATTAAATACATAATTGCTTGATATATTTATAAAAACCCATAGACATCGTGACCTTTGTTCTATTTAAATTCTTTTAAAAATACGAGTGCTTCTATTAAGTTTATAAATGGTAGCTTTCAAGTAGTTAATATTAATTTCAGTTCGCTTCTTCGCGTAAAACATTACCATTCGAGCACTACTAAAAATATGTGAGACAAGTATTTTGTTAATGTAAACCGGGTCTTATTATATAACAATTGTATGTGTACATATTTATGTGTAACCTTCAAATATGTCGGGGATACGTATCTAACTAGGCTCGTGTCATGGTATTAAGTTAATTAATTATTCGTGAAGTGATTACCATCCAAATATTATTATCTGACAAACACGGTGGTAGTATATAACTAATAATGGACATATTATAAGGATTATTATATATATACATTAGTTATATACTTTATACAAGTATAAACTATATAACTAATGAATAGTTTACACTAATTATTACTTAGTTTGTAAGGAAAATAAGAGAAGAAAATAAGAAATTCTTATTCTTAATATATACAATTTTTTTTTGTGTATATTTTATGAGATTATGTTGCTTCATGAGATTCATGAGCTTCATGAGTGACGACTTCGTATTGGCAAACACGGTATAGGATGACCCTCAATAGATGGAGTAATGATCTTAAATACATTGTAGGGGATCACTGCATGCAGAAAGCTCAGGACCATTCTTTATGGCAGTCTATGGGGGAAGCCTATGTTCAACAGTGGATGGATAAAGAATGACATAATATTAATAATGATGTAACTAGACCATATCTATTTCTAATGAGAAAATCGATTACGCCGCTTTGTTCTACTTGCGGAGTTGTAGAAGATGTTCACCATGTTCTGGCAGAATGTGTCCGGAGTGAACCTTTACACCAATCGCTGATGACTGATGGCAAATATAAGGATGTAGATATATAGATAGATGGAGTACAATTCTATATTATCGTTGCCGTTATCTATCTATCTAAGGCTAAAAATATTTATAAAATTGTTAAGTTTAAGATTAAGAAGAAAGATAATTGAAGTTAATATTTGTTCATAAGCATACATTACAATGCAATGATATCGTATTATGTATACCTATGGGGGTGACATATTCAAATAAGAATAAACTCCCTTAAATAAAGAAAAAAAAAACTAGACCATATCTGTACATGGGTCATATTAAAGAAAAAATTATATAAGAACAATAGAAGCCAATACAGTTATTTTCAGAATTTTTGTCTGTAAAAATATACTTACAGAATAGATATTTTATCAAAATTGGTTCAGTAGTTTTGTTTCTAGATGAAAGTAATCGGTTTTATTACAATTGAAGTTGTTTTTTTTTTGTGGGACGCAATATTGAATGGTTATTATTTCGTTTAATTCCGTTACCAACTGCCAACATCATCATCACTATTACTATAAGAACTTCCACAACCTTTCATTTTAGCTATCAATCGCCGTCTGTCATTTCGACACGTGTTTCACCTTTAAACGAAGCATCTTCAGGCAATTTATTAGATCGCTTCTTGGTGCCCATAATCAATACAATCTTTATAAAATATATATATTATATTTATATTACAAATAAAGTACATATAAAAGAAGCATATTCAGTAATATACATACATACATATCTGTCACGCCTGTCTCCTATTAGGGTAGGCAGAAACAATGGAATGCCATTTCACGTTCACTTTACACGTTCATACGTTCGTTGGTCGACATACTAGACGGACGTATGTCGACCATGAGTGACCTCTATCGATAATATAACTGTAATAAAATTGTACCTATATATAATCATTAACTAAATCCTTTGTATAAACAGATTACATTTTCAGATTATTCCCTTCCTACACACGTTTTCATTTTATGTCATCTCCCATTTTTTAGGCCTATAATCCTATGAGTTTCCCCGCAGTTGTCATAAAACATTCCATGAAGTGTTACCCCTGGTTTGCAGAGCGGGTAACTTGTGGTTACGACATAGTTTATGCCTTTGGTAATATATTGAATTGTTTTTTGGCTTACAAAAAGGGAAACCCACCGCACCGCCACGTTGGATTGTAAAGTACCCCACAAAATGTGAGCGAGCACGTCGAATGTTACATATACCACAATGGTAATTGTTACACTTATCTGTGACTACCCCATAAAGGATTAGAGTTGTAAACATATTCTTTTTTTTTTATTGAATAAAAAAATTACATTCTTTTGGAATTATGACTTTTTTCTAATCTCCTTATTCATAAAGATGTAAAATTTTTCATAAGCCTATTATATAGGTACTCATTGAACTGATTTGTCTTTCTTTTGTATTAAATTCCTAATTTGAGTGAAAGTGACAAAATAGCGTAATAGATAAAGTAGGTTTTTTTTATACCACTGAGGTGGCAAACAAGCATACGGCCCACCTGATGGTAAGTGGTTTGTAGGAAGTTTAAGTATATTATATACATATATATTGTATGACTTAATCATTGCTGTCAATATCTGAACTGTAGCAACATAGATTATAATTATTTAATATATTAATTATAACCTGCCTTTATGGACACTCGGTATTATACATGGTTTCTTTCATACATGCATTTATATTACTTGCATACACCCACTCTAACTTGCCTACCTTGTTTTGGAATTATAATTTTCGTTTGTATAAATAAAATCCGTTATCGGCTGTATTCATAAGAGACTTAGCATGTAAGTTGTGTTTTTAAGAACTGTGGATTTTTGTATTAAATAAATAAATTATATATTCTTTATTGCAGTTGAACAAAAGATACAGCGATTAGTTTAACAACTTGTTAGCAAAAATGGGCTTAGATCTAAAAGAGATCTCTTCCAGCCAACCCAATGCAGTGAAAGAGGAAATGATTATGAATATTATGAATAAAAGGGTTATTTTTTTTTTTAAATTGACCTCTTAACAAAATCAATGTGTAATTAAAAAATAATAAACAAAATTGATTCAAATTTAGCGGATATATTCGTTAGCATATTTAAAAGGATGTTGATTATTCAAATTTCAGTCATTTATTAATGCAACATTGATTTGGTTAATTACGTAGAAGCGAAAACAAATATAAATTAAATATATATAAATATATATATATATATATATATATATATATATATATTTGTTACTTAGGTATATAAGTACTAACACCAATACATTGATAGATCAAGTAAATTGATGTCAATTGCTTGATTCGAAACAAATAGGGTGACGTGACACTTACTTTAATCGAATGGTACGTACGTGTAAACAAAAGCAATTAAATAACTAATCGTTTCCATTAGCTGATGACAAGTACTATTAGAATCTTTGTTTTTATAAGGTCATACGTCTTTAAAAATATACACTTAAGTTATATTGTAAGAACACTTATGCTATTAAATAATTATAGGATACTAGCTTTTACCCGCGACTTTGCGTAACCGCAAGTAGTAGCCTATGTTCTTCTTTATTCCATATATTTCAATTTCAATTTAATGTATTCGTAGTAATATCACATCGTGTTGAATACTTTTATGTTATAACTTATAAAATGACATCGTAAAAGAATTTTGCAGAACACAGAAAATATATGAAGGTAAGAAATAATAAATAATAATTGCTTAAAAATTATAATACTAGCAAAAGTCATTATATGTTGTATAGTATGTTGTACCGAATTTTAAAGTGATTGGTTAAGGCATTAAAGCACTAAGAGGTAAGAAACAAAATTCATTTTTACATTTAATTTTAGTAAGGATTAGCTGCCCGGTAAAATTAAGCAATGGGATTGCTAATTTTCACTAGTAGCAATTCCTTCTTCCTCAAGTTATATGATGTTATACCACCGTATCCTGTAACTTTTACTTCTTCTTTGTATCCTAATAGCTAAGGATCGTGATTATGATGTTTAGTCTGTGCCACTATACCTTTCCAAGCCGTATGATTTTGTGCTTTGTAAATGGACTCTTGCAAGGTAGCTTCAGTTGCCTGCTAAATTATATCCATTCATCTTGTTGGTCGAGGACCAACAAGATAAATGGCTATAATTTAATATATGTATATATATGTATATGCTTCATAGTAAAAACACGAGTGGGACAAAAGTACCCAAGCAGATTATTTTCCTTCAGACTTTGTACACTCTATTAAATCTAACATCTAGATAATGAACATACTAATCGATAAATCATCATCATATCAGATATTTCACTGAACAGTTAGTTCATTGCTAAACATAGTTCCCATAAGGGGGTCTTGCCAGTAGTTGCCACGCTTAGCAGATGGGTTTGGCCACTACGGTTAGAATTTGTTGTGTTTGTTATAGCTTTTGTTGTTTTAAGAGGTTTTTATTGATAAATACATTATCTTTATTATAACATAAGTGTACACTAATAGAGGACTTTAATACATACAGAATTACATTTTGAACAATTAAAGTATTATACACTTGTTAATTTGTGACATTTAGTAAAACAGGCATACAAAAATATTTACAGTAGAACATGGAACCTTCACCTTTTATAAGTCGGTTAAAAAAGATTGCAGTATCTTTTCGATAACAGCAATCGACGGAACAATCCTGTGGTTATCCTTTTCCTTTACCTGAAATTGAATTTCGTATAATCACTGTATCGCAGATAAACATACTTGTCAATTATATATATTTACTAGTTTATTGTTTTTCTGTTAGAGAGTGTCATAGCTAGTTTATTTATTAGTATAAGCGGTAGTGTTATTATTTCTAAGTGTAGGTACTCCTTACATATTGTTTTTGTTGTAGGAACTAGTGCTTCATGCGCAGTTACTCGCTACTGATTTATTAAGAAGTGTCAAATTTAAAATATTTTGTATTTTATTTATTGGCTATTCCACTGGCCTTTACATAATTTCTAAGCTAATACATACAAGCTAATATATCTTTTCATTAATATAAATTTACAATTCCATCTCACATATATAACTCTATATATATATAATTATATTCTATTATGAAACTATGTAGGTCTACTTATAGCAAAGGTCTCCTCATCTTTCCTATAAAGAGTTCATATTCTACGTCATTTCGAATCAACCTTTTCAGGATTTCGTCGTATTACAAGAAAAAAAAAATCGTCGAATTTTGAATTTGATACAAATTTAAATTTTATACTTAACATAATTTTAAACTACGAGGTGGTAGGTTAAGGTTACAATGTGACCTCCTATATTCGTCGCGTTGGTTACAGTCAACCCGTGTCAAAATCAAAGGTCGTGTAAGTTACATACACGTGTCACTGCATATTTAATTCACCGCGGGCTGTCATTTAAAATGCTATGTAGCTTCTTATGTACCTTCGTATAAAAGGTAATTTCGAATTTGCGTGTTAACTCGTAAAACGAACGTTCTGTTTAGTTGATGAGGCCGGAGCAAAAAAATGAAACGGCCGCTTAACCGGATAATTTTGTTTTTAAAGCCTCTGTGTTTTTTTTAATCAACTTCATGTTGCGTATTTTAGATTTATAATTGTAATAGGCTAAACAATTCTTTTTTTAAATTATAAATAAAAAAATGAGTTTTTTAACTCTTGGTGCTTAACGGTTCAAATAATCGTCATGAAATTATTGGATACTAAGAAATAGTAATGCACGAGGTGTTACAGTATACGAGTATTTCGTGATATTAGAAATGTAATGAAATCGTTTTTTTTCATTTAGAACCTAATAACAATAAACTAAAATAATGCTTTGTATGCTTATCTTGTCTTCATCATTATTATCATTTCAGCCATTATCTGTCTTTTGTTGAACATGGTTTTTCGTTTTTCAGCCGGTTTGAAGGGTGGGATATTATCTGTAACACCTGAGTCCTCAGGAATGTTTGTTGAACATGGGTCTATAGGCGACGGTTACTACTTTCCATCAGGTGGGTCGTCAGCTTGTTTGCCATTCTGAGTTGTATAAAAAAAAAAAAAAAAAAAAAAATGTCCATGGTACTGCTCATGTCTATAGGCGACGGTTACCACTTTCCATCAGGTGGGCCGTCAGCTTGTTTGCCATTCTAAGTTGTATAAAAAATAAATAAATAAATAAATAAACATGGGTCTTCCCCATAGACAGGGGTAAGGAACGGTCCTGAGCCAATGACTCCCTGCAATGCAAAAAGTCGCCATTCCATCTAGTGGGAATAAAGAATAAATAATATATATAAAGAATAAATAAATAAATGCAATAGCAATAAACATTTACAAAGCATCAACCTTATTATTTCTTTTAGCAACGATATTAAAAATAAGATTTTTATTGTATGTAATTTAGAATGGTAAACAAGCTGACGACCACGGACATAAACAGTACCATGGACATAATAGAGTATACTCTTTCGCCCATGATACTCCCTATGCGTTGCTCTTCCTGACGACAAAGGTGATATTCCTCTGTATCGTGTAAATTCATTGCCATATCCCTTCAAACCAAAACACAACTGCTTCACGGTACAAACACGAATGGGACAGAAGTACCCAAGCAAACTCTCCCTCTGGTCTCTTTTATAGAATACCTTCAGTATTAAATCTTTTCATTTTGTAAACTAACAAGCTCTTAATTGTAGGATATCATTAATTGTACAATTGTTAGAACAGTGGCTTTAATTATAGCTCGGTGTAATTAAAGCAATTTTTTTAAAGAATTTACTTTATACATTTCCAGTGTTCGTTAATTAAAAGAATTGTGTAACAAGATGTAGGTAATTAATTGTATTCAGTATCACGTGTAACATCCTAGTAAACAGTAGTGTATCTTAACCGACTGCAGAATAAATGAAAAATATGTTTGTTTGGTGTATTTGTGGATTGAATGAAGTACGAGATTATCTTATGACCCAATCCAATAATGACGCACTTTAATAAGTAGGGCATCTTTAGAAAGTGATTAACTGTCCACTGCTGAATATAAGCCTTCCCTATAAGGGGAGTTTGGCCAGTAGTTGCCACGCTTGGTAGGCGAATTGGCAACGGCAGTTAGGCTTTTATAGATTTTTAAAGAGGGACGCTGCTGCCCATCCCTCCGCCATAAGTTCCTTTAGTCGCCTCTTACTATACCCACAGGAAAGGAAGGGGTGGTCCATTCCAATTGTAAATTTTTTCTAGTATCAACTCAGTGATTTTCGACGCAATCGTATTGAGATAAAGACGAAGTTGCATAAAAATACGTTATATTATCTTTCTCTCGTCCATTCGGTGTTATTTCGATTTCATCCCAATTCGATTAAGACAAAATTCATCCAGTTGGTTTATGTAAATTTCTCATGTCAATTGTACAAGACAATTTTACAAAATTTAGAATGTTAAATTACGCAAATTTTAAATTGATTAATTAATTAAAATTAATGTAATCTTATCAGCGTATTTACAGCTTTCGTGAGAATCGAAGAGGTATTATGAGAATAGAATTGACGGATTATTTTCAATATTAATAATCCAAACATATACACAAGTAATGAAATATAAACTTAATAAATCATTACTGGGAATTTAATACTCGCGATCTTAGTGGATACAAAGTTAATATACTATTATGTAATCTTAATATTACATTGTAATTTTGTGATCACTGTATTTGTCGTTATGTTGAACAAGAAAAAGCTGCTTGTTGCGGAGCAAAATTTACTTCTAGACACATTATTCTGTTTCAATTTAAGTATTTTTATTCAAATAATTATAAAAGTGATTTTCGCTAGCTGTTACCTATATTGCTCTCGCTACTATATATATATATATATATATATATATATATATATATATATATATATATATATATATATATATATATATATATATATATACATTTTATTCTATATTTGCTCGCTCTATACGAGCTCGGCTATCTGCAACGATTTCACTTTTCACAAGTAACTCTCAACGCAGCGACTAACGGTGATTTCACATAGTGTGATTTGTAAGTCTATATGAAGCGACATATGTGAAGTGACATATGATTTCGTGTAGCACATGATTATTCATTTGTTACTTGTTTAATATTCAATTCCTAGTATCTGGATTATCTTCCATCATAATAAGGCTTTGTCGTGTCGTTCCATAAAATTATATCATTTTTGTATTGCCGCTTTAATAACATAGGCAAACATTATTGTGATGAACATAAAATATAGGTTAAACTTGTTAAGTCAATATTTGTAATGTATCACTGTGTCAGAGTAATTAACTAAAAATAGGAATTGTTCGTAGAACAAGTTGAATATATAACCAATTATTGTTATTATTAATTTTTTTTCTTGTTGTTTTTAAGAGTCGCTCAATAAGTTATGCGAAGTGTTATGCTTGGAGTTTTTCTGTGGGATTTATTTTAATAATTATCTTCAGGAATAAAGTAATTTGTTAAAGCATTTGTGTTAGTTTGGGTATTTTCTGTGCATAATATGTATGTACATATTTATAAAAGAAATAGTATTAATTCGTATTAGTTTGGAACTAGATGGCACCGTGTAAAATGAACAGTGTTTTTTTAATTGGTAATTTGTTGTCTTGCTTAGATGGCTGGTATAGGCTTTGTACGAGTATAATTTTTCCATACGATTTTTTTCTTTAATAGGAAAGCCTATGTTCAGCAGCGGACTGTTGATGGCTGATATAATGATATAAATACATATACTAAGACTTTTTTTTATAAGTTATTCAGTCATACTTAACATTAGATTGTCAAGCTACTCTGTATTATGAGAAATCAGCCAATGAATAACTAGAGGCACAAAACATAACATCCAGACCCAAGCCAGTTTAAAGAAATTCGTTTCCTAAATTGTCCCGACCGGGAATCGAGTCCGGTGCTCCAACACGGAAAACAATGTGTCTACCACTGCGCTACGTAGATCGTTTAATTTTGTTTATTAAATATACCAAGTACGACAAACAGATTATAGAGGCTTGACTTAAGCTGCTTGATGGTCACCGAAACTCTCACGAATTAGAGATAAATTTAGAATGACATTTCGGAATTGACCTCAACGTGTCTCCAAGATAAATGAACAAGATTTGAACTTAGAAACATATAATATTAAGTATATGCAAAGGATATTTATTTATAGATATTAAAAGATACATATGAGATACTTAACGAAGTGTATTTTATACTTCAATAAGTTTCAATTCATATCAAAGATTGCGAATGAACATTTCATATGTTTATTGGAAACGCAGAGGTTAATTGTATTGATCAAAATAAATTAGAACATTAATAATTATAAAGAAAAAATATATAGATCAAACGTTTTGAACTAAATTTAAAAAGATTCGATTGAAATATAAAAAAATAGTATTGTTCGGTTAGATGTTATATTATTTATTTTAAAAATAATTGTAGGAATACTTAGTAAATAACAAAAATTAGATAATAATATGTATGTTAATTTTTATTATGTATTATAATTAAAAAAAAGTTCCAGAAAACAAACTGTTTTAACATAATTAGATTAACGACTTTCTCTATGGCACTGACATTTGAGTAATATTTCAGAGAGTAATCTTCAAGAAAGTAAATTCAAAAACCCAAAAAAGTAAACGAAATATTTACATTAAGAAAAAGCGAAACTATCATATAGCATACAAGCAAACAAACAACCACATATAAATACGCATACTTACACATATACCTATACATCCATACACAAATACACGCACACACACACACATATATATGTAAAGTATAACGTCGAATTGAACAATTTGCATTTTATAAGTTCTGTTTAAAATAAACTCATCGATGAAAAATTACTTTTCTAATTTCATATTTATCTAGGATCACTTTTATCAACGAACTTTTAAAATGGCAAGCAAAAAGTCCGTTTTATTAAATTGAAAAAAAAAATAACGGTGCCTGTAAATGACTGTAAAAACTGAGTTTCTTTCGCCTTGCCCAAAATTTAACAGAAACATAAATCAAAGGCAGATGCCATGGGCGTCAATATTTTATGAAGATAAGGCGTATGCCGAGCTCGTAAAGCATAGGTCGTAATTTATTTGAGGTAAACCTATTATTATATCTAACAGTTTATATCAGAAACGGGTAACATAATAATTATTTTTCAGGGGGAAAAATGGGAATGATGTATAATTATACGTCTGTGTGCTCATAATATGCATGTAAAGTTCTTAAAGTGGTTTAAAAATTATAAAAAATATATTGTATGTACTTTTCTTCTTTCATCATCATTAGTGAGTCGATTAAAAAAATAAATACCATTTTTTATAGGTATGCTCAGGTATGAGTCAGGTAAGGCGGGTATTATTAAATTACGAGATTCATGAGAATGTAATGAAAAGTTTTTTTTTTAATACATTTAGTATGTGATATTTTTAAATAATAATTAAAGTTTTTGCCCCACAAAAGAAAACAGATTTCAATTCAACAAAAATTAAAGCGCTGATCCGATTTTGATAACATTCCTATGAAACTAATCTGTAAGTGTATTCTTTCAGATAAAGAAGAATTTTCCAAATCGGTTCAGAACTGACAGAGTTATGTGGTAACAAACATAAAAAAATACAACTTTCTTTTTTAAATTGCTTAAAAATAAAATAATTTTACATATCCCAAAATGTAGAAAGTAATTTTTTTATTAAAAGTATATATAAAACGAATGAATAACTAATTATAGTTTGTAATAAAGCAATCAGACGCCTATAATACTGTATTTGGTAAAATTCAAAGTGGAATATTCAAGTATTTGCCAAATTTTTAATGAGAGACTTCGTACTTTGATGTCGCATTTAGTGAATTTAGCGGTTTTAGGTATAATTTCATTGTTCGCTTTTCTATTTAGATTGAGATTTATAACACAAAACTATTTTTAAGCGACTTCAAATACGAGAGAGAGATTTTGTATAAAAGTCGTTTGCTTGGGTACCTCTGTCCCAGTCGTGTTTCAACCGAGTAGCAGTTATGTTTGCATCGCTGTGATTCGGTTTGAAGGGTGTATAATACTGCTTATGTCTATAGGCGACGGTTATTACTTTCCACATGTGGACCTTCAGATTGTTTGCCATTCTAAGTTGCATATAAAATGTGGAAAATTAAACCGCCTGTAGGTATGTATTTCTTGTCTCAATATACTGTACTATATTATCTCCAATTTGAATTGATTTTGATAATTCATTTTGCAAATAAAATTAATTAAATATCCATGTAATCATGGATATTTAACGAGCAACGAGTGGTCCCTTCATTAATGGAGCGTAAACAGATCACTTCAGAAACATGGTACTTGTGGTTAGAGATTGCTTTTGTTTAGAGGTATCTTGGAGCTTGAGAGTTTTATAGTTAGTTCTTACCTTATTAACAGAAAGAGAGAGAAGAAGAAATATTACCAGAGAGAGCTTGTACAAAAGTCGACTTTTTGGGTACCTCTGTCCTATTTGTGATTTTGTCGCTAAGCAGCCGCGCTTGTATGGATTTGTTTCAGTTTGAAGGCTGGATATGCTAGCAAAATTATAGTATATGAAAATATAAGTAACATTTATGTCCTCTTAGCGTATTCTATGATCAAGTCATTCTAAATGAAAAAGGTTACTGCCGTAACAGACGTCTATAGGGTATGGTAAATCCGTTTTTCCATCAGACGCATCATATGCTTGTTTGCCACCATAGTAGTATAAAAAACACTATAGGCAATATGAAAAAAACATATAGGTGTTTAGAAATTGGTAAACTAACAAAAAGAACAAAACATTGGACTTTGTCGATTCCACTATACTTATTATAATATCATGTAATTACTTTGATACCCTTACATTTCCATCAATTTATCACTAAATTCATCTTTACGCTATTAATATTTTAACACATTAGTTTCGTGTATAATAAATTACATTTTGGTTTTATAATATTCATAATAAGTATGTTACTTTTAATGATAGACAATTCACTGGAAAAAGCATATCTTTAATAAATGTAAACTAGTAGTTACTAGTTTACATTTATTTAATACTGTTAATCATAGAAGAGGTATATCTAGTTCTACACATTCGTGCTATGTATAATCCAACTAGGGTTTATTTATTTATTTAAAGGAACATCAACATCATATTGCATTATAAAATATATAAAAAACATTAAATAGAATACAATATTAATGCACATGGTTTCTGGACTTGATGGATTTTAATCAAAAAATGATCTTTTATTTTCGAATATAGCAGTACAGTAGTGTACAATTAAAGGCTGAAATGATAATTATTATAAACTAATTTAAATAAATTAATTTTGTTATGAAACTTATAACAGCGAATAGACTGAGAATCGACCTGATGGAAAGTGGCAAAAGTCATCCATTTATATGGATAACACAATAAAAATTGTCATTTTAGTTCTCAGGATTATGATTATAGATTGTAACGCATAGTGTTGCCATTCCTGTAAACTATGTTGTTATTTCGTAATATAGTTGCCATACTCGTATCTCACATGCAAGAACAGTTGTTATCGGAAACACCAGTTGGAGCAAACTATTCACGCAAACGACCTTCATATAAAGTTTCTTCCCAATTTTCGATAGTTCATGTCGATTGTATAGAACTTGTAATTTTCTAGAGCTATTTGGGGCTGTACGGGGAAATTTAAATAAATACAAATTAAATTCTTAACCCAACGTGAAATATTTCAAACTATAACTAATGAACACTTAAAGTAAATTGTTCGAAACTGTAAACTTAAAAGGGCCTTAACTTATTAAAATTCACTTAGCGAGAATGATTGTTGACCACTGCCTAATTGCTAGCGGCAAGCGGTAACCAGACCAGCCTGTTAATATTTTTTGTTATATCTTACAATAATAATTACTGATAGGAACAAATACTGAATCTAATAAAATAACAATAGTGGTGGCTCAGAAAGTAATGTAGTATTTGGGCAATAGCAGTATAAAAGAGATTTTTACTATAGTATAGAAAAACATAAATACTTCGACCCTATTGCTCTGTGGTCAACAGAATTAAACTAGAATCGCCAAGATAATAGTGTTTCTATTGGCTCTTACGCTGCAACTTTTGAAACTCAGTATCCAGTTATAAGATCTCATCTCCTTCAACCAAATTTCGTCTATAATATTGTAGATATATAATGAAGTAGTAGTTAAATTTGCAAAATATAAAAAAAGAATTAAATAAATATCTAAGACTTTTTTGACGAATACATGACCTTCAATCTTCATCTATCAGATTAGCTTTAAACGTTTTTAGGCAATATAATATTTTATTTTTATCCAGTCTAGTCAGCTAGAGTTATTAAGAAATACTTTACATATAAAAATATTAATGTTTATTATGACCTCCGCTAGCAATGGGACAGCAGCTGCGGTAGGAAATTAGGGTGAACTAGTTTGTCGCGGACACGCGCTTGACTTCGTCACGTCATGCGTCACTTTGAAATTGGATGATACCGGATACCAACTTATGTTTAACAACCCAATTTGGTACCGCACAACTTGTTTTCGGTATGTGATTTGTCCTCTCCAACTTGAATATTACTTCCTTCATTGTTCTCGATGATTATTCTGTATTGTAATTTATAGTATTATATATGTTAATAATTTCTGTTTTTCATATAAATCAAATTAATGTTTTGTCTGTACTATAATTGGATGATATTAAAACTCAGTCAAATTGTTTATTATTTAACGATGTTTATCTGGCTCTCATTTTGTTTGTCTAACTTAATTTCAAGAAGCACTCGTCTTTTAATAAAATCAAGTTAATTTTTACATTATTAAAAAAAATAGATATTATCTACAAAACATATAAAATATATAATACACTTTAAATATTACTAATTTTGTCCTTTAATTATATTATGCTACATCGTTGAATAATAAAAAAAAAAAACATTTTTCGCCTGATAGGTTATAATGATGTTACACTTTTAGCCTTCAAAGTTTTATATTACGTATCAATTAAGAATATTAATTAATGGCTTATACTTTATTGGTGTAACGTATTATTCCAACAATTTTACGTAGGTATATATGTACTTGTATTAATGCAGTGTAGGACGACCTAGATGGAGTGACGACCTCAAATGTTAGTGGATGCAGGTGGCTCAGGACTGTTCCTTATGACAGTCTATGGGGGAAGATTATGTTCAACAGTGGACAGATAATGGTTAAGATCATGGTATCACCATATTCTTTAATCTTTTAAAACAATATAAAGTAATGCCTATTGTAGTATTGCAGTGTAAGACTGTGGTGCTGGTATGTGATATATAAAAAAGAATAATCCTTTTTAAAACGCCATCAGCAAACCTGCAATTTCTCTGGTGATGCTGATGCTTCTGGGTGGTAGTATTCACTTACCATCAGATGAGTCACGCTAGTTTTCGTATTCTCTCGGTGCTATAAAAATACTCAAGTAAAAAGTAATAAAATTTTTGCTCTCCTTTTTTATTGGTCAGGTAATGTTTTTACTCAAACTTTAAAACTATTTAATTAAAATAACTAGGTATAGTACATATTGAAGTCAAACGAAATCCCTAACAAACGCCTACAAAACGCTGTGAAATATTAATTTCGCTTTAAAGGCACTTTTGAAATATTTGATGTGATTAATTCATACTTACAGCTAGTAACGAAACAAATATTTTAGCAGTTTCAATTTCCTAACGCACACAGAAGCCGGCTATTTCAGAACGGCACCCTAATAACGTTGAGCGGTGGATTGGAGACTTTGAGAGCTCATTGTGGTGGATCAGATAGACGTCAGTACTCGGAAACGGATACCTAATGATAAAATATAGAGATAGGCACTGAAAAACAAAACCCTATCCATCAAGCAAAAATACCTTCACATAAAATACCTACATAAAATAGTTTCAAATTTGCCAAAGAGACATCTATTTTGTGTGACACATTGTTTTCCATTAGGGATGTAGTAGTGAGCGAAATAGAAAGGGTTTAAAATAAAATCAAAATGAAAGGCATTTATCTTTATTTTATTTTAGTTTATTTTCTATTTTGTAGACAGTGACTATATACATATATCAATATACGCGTAAATAAAATTGTAATTATTTATTTTTATTTTATTACAAAACCTTTTTTGGTTTTGTAATACCTGACCCTGGTCACATAGCTCGAAGAACTGACAACCGATGGAGGAGAAAGGTCCTTAAGTGGCGACTGCGTACGGGCAATCTCAGTGTAGGACGACCCTCTACTAGATGGAGTGACGACCTGAAATGCATTGCAGGGAGTCAGTGGATACAGGTGGCTCAGGACCGTTCTTTATGGCAGTCTGTGAAGAAGGCTTATGTCCAACAGTGAACGGATAATAGCTGAAATGATGATGATGACAAAACCCTTTCAGTTTAACAATAAATAAAAAAATATGACACTTATATAAAAAAAATATGACACTTATTGCTATTAAGAATGTTTATAAAAATAAAATTGGAATTTAGTATAGTTTCACTAATGTGTATAGTCACCGTGGTAATTTCTGAATAAGCATATTTTATTTTGTTCTGCATCATATAAACAAACTTATAGAAAAATTTAACTTAACAATTTTTCGCTATAAAATTGCAAAAAGGAAATTAATAAGAGTAATACAATAATTTTTTTTATATTTTATATGTTATACTAGCGAACCGCTTCAGCTTCGTACGGATAGATAGAACTTAATAATATATAGAAAATAATATATATAATGGGATATGGCGTGAATTTACTGGGTACAGAGGAATAACACCTGAATCCTCAAGAATGGCAACGCATGGGGGGTATCATGGGCGAAACGGTATACTCTGTTATGTCCATGGTACTGCTCATGTCTATAGGCGACGGTTACCACTTTCTATCAGGTGGGCCGTCAGCTTGTTTGCCATTCTAAGTTGTATAAAAAAAAATATATAGTCTACATTATTCACTGATAATTTAGCTTTCTATAGATATAAGTATTTTTAAAATCGGATAAGTACTTTTTGAGATTATCCGTTATAAATAAACAAACAATCTAATCTTTCTTTTTTATGTATATTATGTAGATAAAAATGTATAAAAAATATGTATATTTACGTCATGATAGGCACTGGCAATCTCGTGATAACACTCTTCTTGACTGCATTTTTTACTACATTTTAAGCCCTTCAAGATGAAACCACGTAACAAGGGGTTTGTTTAAATTTTTATTTTATGTTACCGATACTTTCATTTTATGATCGCCATATTATTTTTTTTACGTGATGTCTTATGACACTCGTGATAACACGAACAATGATAATATACGATACAATACCTCATTCATCAAAATGGGTCATGCAATTTTATCGTTATGGGAAGCTAAATAAATGCGGAAATAATTTTAGATTTCCTTCAGTAAAAATTTCAATTCTATATATGTAGATATACTCGTATACATCTCAAAATTAGTTTGAAATTTTCGGTATTTGTTAGAGTACGAGACTCTAACAGTTAAAAAGAATTTACAGGCGAATTGAGAAACTGCTCCTCCCTATATCCTAAAAGTTATTTATCTACCTTCCTTTATTTCAAGCAAGCACGGAGAAAATATTACAAAAAAAGAAAAAGTTTTTACAGGTATTAAAATAAAAATGTTTGTATAAAGTTATTGTAGAGAGATGAGACAAAATAAATAACTTGCTATTGTAATGCTCAATTTATTCTGATGATGTATTATTATACATATTGTAGTTCATTTCTCATCAAAAATATATAATATTCTTACTTCAACAGAGCATTTTTTGAGCTGTGTACAGGCTTTATTCGTGACAAAATCTAATCTAGAATAAGATGATAAGAGGAAAAAATATATATTTATTTATAAAATAAACAGTTTTGGCTTGACCAAATAATAACGTATGATTTTTATACCATTGAGGTGACACACAAGCATACGGCCCACCTGATGGTAATCGGTTATCGTAGTCTGTGAACGATATATATATATATATATATTTTATATAATTTGTCTATGGCAAATAAAATGCAATGACAGAATATTACACTTATTTATCGTTACGATATAATAGGTGAGAATACTATATATGCAATTATATGGAGATGCTTTTAAATTTTCATAAACATGTCATACACGTTCTTAATATCGTCGGGTAAAATTGAAAGTGTATCACAAACATTTTGCTCTCCTATTATATCGTGACGCTAAAATTGTACACTATCGTCCCATACTATGGTATAATATACTCGTAAATCGCCCATAATGTCTGCTTTTCTTACAGCAATGAACAGTATATCAGAAATATAGTCTTCTTAAGAAAAATATTATGTAGTAACATGTATTAGTTAAATAAATTGTTAGTATGATATTTTCAATTTATTATAGTATTTAAGTTGTATCATAGTATCTAAAACTAAAAGATTAAATATATTGCGATATATTCAATCTTTTAGTTTATAGTTATATATATATACAAAAGCTTGTCAGTAGACTATTGAATAAAGTTTCTATTCTATTCTATTAAAATATATATATGATATTTGTGATCCAATAAAAAATATATCAGAACAATACAATACATACGAGTACATAATAATATTTTTTAATGTAAAGATAATAGATTTCCATGTTTTTATTATAGCAAAACACGTTCGAAAATTACATCAATTTTATTGATATTAATAGCAAAACCACTTATGTTCAATTTTAAATTGCACCACGAAATGTGATGTAAGCGGAAAATCTCCCGACATGCAGAACGCGGGCTCACTCTGCAGGCGACATCGAGTGTAATAACACTTGAAGAACCCAACCTTCCGGAGTTCCCACTTTGTGTCTTTGTCCGATTGACATTGACTATCGTGAAGCGACAAGTTTATTGCACTTTAAGGTCTTTTAGGAAATTAGTTTATATAATTTTTAACGTATCTCAGTGCATAAATAACGTATATATATAAAATATTGACATTCTGGATGCTTCTGAAATTATTAATTGGTGTATATATATGCAGAGTATGTACTTACTCACTGCCAGCTCAATAACATTTGATGAACCCAACCTTCCGTTTCGGAGTTTTATTTTTGATCTTTTGATATTGGCTAGCGTGAAGCGTCAAGTCTATTTTACCCACAATAAGATCTTTCAAGTATGTAGTTTAAATTATTTTCATGTTATTTAAAGTATAGTAGTTATTTTAAGTATGACGATTTTTTTAAGTATGAAGACTGAGAAACATGTAAGCACACATGTGCTTACATGGTTCTCAGTCTTCATACTTAGTTACTTATACTTACATTTACGATACATACTTACTTTTTATGGACTGAGAAACATTTCTCAGTCCATAAAAGAATTTTCAGAATGAAATTACAAAGATGTATTCAGTTCTTAGTACCTGTAAAGTGAAGGTAGTATTGCGAAAGTTGATGCAAATTCATGTGCACGTTATAAATAGAAATACGCGAATAGGGCTGTTACCACGATGAATAATTATTTCACTGCAGTATAAAGCATAGGTTGAATTGATTGATCAGTATCGAGTACCAATCAATGTCGAAATACTGTATACGGTTTTAATTGGATATATATAAGTAATTTTATATATAAACACTAGTGGTATTTATGACATTGATTTGGCTTTTACTGTTACCATGTTTTAATTATTTCAATTACTATTAAGTAAATTATTTCCTTTTTTTATTTAGATTTCTATTATAATTTTATTATATACTGTCAACGCGTATATTGTTTTTGTTAATTTTACACTTTTAAGAGTTTTAACTGCAGAGTTCTTTAAAAATATTCCGTCAATAAGTTTTAGTGATATTTGTATGTGACACGTAGATTTTAATTAAATTTTTGACCTATGAGTTTGGGTAGTGGGCTTTCAATAATAAAATGTAATATTTGTAACAAATTCTAAAAAAATATGTTTTATTTGCATTATTTCTTATTTATATAGATTTATTAAACATGACACGTCACAGGACAGTCTTTTAACTAAAGTTTGTCGAGTGGTAACCCTACTCAGAGGTCACGTTATAGGGTCGCACTTACCACAGAACGGGGCCGCGGGTCGCTCATTGCATCTAAAGTCCGGCAAATATTAGAAATCGATGTCGATTTACAATCTAAGAAAATATTCCAATTCAATAAATCCACAAGTAGAGGAAATTACGAACGAAGAAATATTACAGGGTAATTTATGGGCTCGCTGATTTGTGAAAGTTATCGTCGTCGACTATTTCATATTGGACGTCCGTCCTTTGGATTTTATATGATATTTTTGTTCAATCTAGAAATAAATTATGTCTATTATATGTAATGGCTTCCGGGTTTTGACTTGGTATTAAATTATATATATATTACTAGCTGACTCGGTAAACGTTGTTTTACCGTAAACATTATTTCTAGAACTATACATGAAAATACATCGTACTTCAATTTTTATTTTCGATTGTCATCTTGCAACCCTATTTCGGAATATAAAAATTGCGATTAAACAACGGGTTGAACAGCGTGAAAATTTAAATCTGTATGTATTTTTCAATGCTAAATCATAATAAAATAAAAAAAAAATTGTCAAAAAAATAAAAAATAAAATTTTGGGGTGGGTCACCCTTATCATTGAGGGTTACGAAAAATAGATGTTGGCTGATGCTCAGACCTACCCCATATGCATACAAAATTTCATAAAAATCGGTAAAGCCGTTTTGGAGGAGTTTGATAACAAACACCGCGACACGAGAATTTTATATATTAGATTGTATATATTTGGGATTGATATTTTTCGTAAAAAAACTTTTTTAAAAAAGATGTTCTTTTATTTTTTGTTTTTACAAGTATCCGTCTTTATAGCTCGTTTTTCTAAATCGCAATATCATCCGCTATACAATGATACAGCAGAAAGGTAATACATACATCCCCCTCTCTCACACACTGCCCATTTCTTTCACTAAAGATTTTCAACGAAAATAATCCTACATATATATATATATATATATATATATATATATATATATATATATATATATATATATATATATATATATATATATCATCTTATGTACTCTTATCAATAAATTTTAAGATCGTCTACAATCATTGTAAATTTCGTAAAATAAACTAAGCATAAATAAGAAACAAAAGAATTAATTTAAATGACTCTATTTTTCATCATATTTTTCTTCGCAAAATATCTATCAACTACTTTAATCGCATTAAAACACACCAATTAATATTAATAACATTAAATTACAAATATTACAATTTTCCTTTATTATAAACAGTTCTTTTCTCCATAAAGAAAAATTATCTCTTTAATAAGAAAGTATTGCATTGCATCAAGGATACCCATTCATTAAAGTCAATGATTTATTATCGATTACATTTAATACCATAGAATACGAGAAACCATTACGCTCCTTATTTAGACAGTCGAGTAAAAACGGTCGAACCCAACTTCAACAACAGCCGCCAACCGAATGATTTAGCAGCACTCAACGAACATAGTGCTTTCGATCTAATAAAGTGTGATGTCACTCCAGTCGAGGTCAATATAGTGTGGGTGACACGAAGTAATATCATTCTAAGAAGTCCCACTCGCGAGGACCGATTCTAGTGCCACTCAAAAACCACTTGACTTTACACGTCGTTTTGACTCCCACCCGTGTCGCCGCCGAAGAATTTAATCTTATAGGGATAAAGGACAAGAAGTAATAGGAGACATAGGTTTTTGCGTCGTATTCGTATGTCGTACAGTTTTTTGTCGTAACGACCTACGTCGTAAACGCGCTTTCTGGTTATCTCACCGAAATAGGCTTTCACATAGTGTGAATGTTTTTCTCGTAATATTTTATTGTGCTTGGAAAAAGTGGGAACGTATGTCGCAGAAAACGCTTTGTCGACGATTATTGGTTCAGAGAGCAGAGCGTGGCTGGTAATAAAACGATTTGATTGATTTATAGTTTTATACGATTTCGATTCTTATCTCCGCAATGTATTATTGATTCTTTTAGTAAGATTCTAGCTTCCGTCATTCAATCAATTACAGATTCAATTACTCCGTCCGCCAATTTTAAATCCAAATGTAGATTGAACGTAAACGGGACGGGATGAGTATTGTCGAAATCGCAAAATAATTTATGAACTTCTGATGATATAATTATCTGATGACATATTTGTCATATTTTTTTTATTTTTGACACCTGATGAAAAGTGGTAACCGTCGTCTATAACCATGGACATAACGAAGTATACTGTGTCGCCCATAATAATCTTCATGCTTTTACACAAAAGATACTTTTTGAAGATATAAATAATCTACAAAAATGTAATGGACCTATTTTTGGCGAAATAAAATATTAATATACGGATAAACGAATAGCCGTGACTCCGTTTCGCATAAACAAAACAATCAGTTAATTATTTTCACAAGTACTTACTTGGTGAACGAGAAACGCGGGAAATATATTTCATTGTATAATTTCGTAAGTCGAAGTTGGAACAGTATACAATAGACATGGTTAATTAAATACATTATAATAACTAAGCCTAATTAATTGAAATCTATTTATAATTTTAATATTCAAAATCTTGTTTTTAGAATTAGCCATAACTACATACTACTACTGTAATATTGGAAGGTTTAGATTAGATTTCTTAAAAAGAAGTAGAAAAGATCATAAAAACACACAACAAAGATAACAAATAACACGATTTCATTTTAATCACGATCATGTTTTTGAAGTTATATAACTGAAAAGCGTATATATAGAAAATGAAAAAAAAAATTACTACCTTTCCAAAAAAAAAAACTCAGTACTTATCTAGTTATATGTAACACGCCAGTATTTAATACTTGTAATTGCCTTCATTTAGTAGAATACTTATGGAAGTACAAGTGTTTTCCTAATAATATCAACAAAAAATATCAGTACTCCATAATATGATGTGATTGACTCTTCCTTTCTCTTTTCAATAATTTCTTAAAGTTATATTTATTATATAAACAAAATCCTTTAAAATTTGCTATTTTTCTAAAAATAATTCAGTACTTATTTAACTATATAAGTATAAAACGGCAGTATTTTAATAATAGTAATTATCGACATTTAGTATAATAATTGTAGAAGCACAAGTGTATTTCTAATATGTCAGTACTCCATATACGAGTATTTATCGACATTTAGTATAATAATTGTAGAAGCACAAGTGTATTTCTAATATGTCAATACTCCATATACGAGTATTTATCGACATTTAGTATAATAATTGTGGAAGCACCAAGTGTATTTCTAATATGTCAGTACTCCATATACGAGTATTTATCGACATTTAGTATAATAATTGTAGAAGCACAAGTGTATTTCTAATATGTCAGTACTCCATATACGAGTATTTATCGACATTTAGTATAATAATTGTAGAAGCACAAGTGTATTTCTAATATGTCAGTACTCCATATACGAGTATTTATCGACATTTAATATAATAATTGTGGAAGCACCAAGTATATTTCTAATAATATCAATACGTCAGTACTCCATATCGTGACGTGATTGATTCTTCTTTTCACTTTTCAATAATTTCTCAAACTTATATTTATTGTATAAACAAGACTTTTAATATTTGCAAATGTCTACTAATAAATCATGAATCTGTATGAGACAAGTTATCAAAGTGGACAACTTTTATAACTGCCTTTGATGAGAAACAAGAAATGAATCAGTATAAGGATAGAGCTCTCTGCCACTTGTTTGTTCTGTCTTACACATTGTAAAAAACTAGGTATAAAAAGAGATAGATAGATCATTAATAAAAGTTAAACAAAACAAAAGGATACAATATATATTTTTTCACAGCTGGCTTATTAAACGGGGAGCTCCAAAAATTTCCAACGCCATTAGTACCTCTTAATATTATCATAAAATATGCCAAATCCATTTAAGCGCAGTTTTTCCTTCCACGTTACTGGCTTGGAAATATTGTTATGGTTCAACGTTGGCTGCTAGAATTTTAATAATGGGCGCGCACTTTTCTCGCGCATTGCTTCGTTTTATACCTAATAAAGTTTTGACGGATGCCCGAGTTTTAACTAAGGTTTTAATAGAAATGGTGTTAAATACTACGTAGCAGATGCGGTGCTTGGCTTGTAAGCAGCACCTTGATGGCAAATGTAAATACTTAAGGAAATTGTTCTTTAGAATCGTGAAGGTTTTAATGGGTTTCAGACATGAAAGGAATTAATAGGTTAAGTAGTTAAGTATAGCTCCGCAATTAAGTGTTAAGTTGTGCTACTTAGTTAGGTGTGGCATTATAGAAGGTTCAACAAGGATTAACGAGGATAGTTTGGTGTTTTTTTTTTGGAATAAGAAACGAGCAGATGGTTTGTCTAAAGAATAAATGCGTGGTAATCATTATTAGGTGAATGCATGTACAACATAATAATAACGAAATACACTGCTACTATACTACCTCAGTGTAACCCTTATAGATTACAATTTCTAAAGATTTAGGAATAAATATTATCTTATTTTAATATTTGTGTATATTTTATATCATAATTAAAGACTATGCTCACATTAGTTCATTGAGCAATATATCATCGAAGTATTCAAACAAAAGCTTTTAACAATCGCTGCACATAATAATATTCAGTAGTGTCCAATAAATAGCTTAATCAAGTATATTTTACATAAATATTCATACAGATAAACACTGGAATGTTTCGTAAATAACTTAAATCTAATATATTTATATTTTGAATGTTGAATGTTTGTATTTTGAAATGTTTTGTATCAAGCAGTTTTTTTATGTAGAAAAAGTTGTTTCAGTTATCACAAAATTAATACAGTGCCTAACATAGAAGTACATCCTATCGTTTGAAAACAAACACAAACGAATTAAGAACTCCTTCCCCTTCCTTTTGGAAGTCTAGTAACAGGCCTTTTATTTCATTAGTAAAAAGTAAACAACAAAATTAACATAAACGTATTCAATTTTAATATTCTCAACAACGTTTTCAAATAAACACAAACATGTACTGTACTGTTTTCGAGCACTTTGTCCATTTACTTATTTCAGCCTTTCAACATTCAGGTTGTTTTATTAAGTGTTTGTAGTAACGCGAGTGAGCGCATAAAATAAATGTTCTCGCATCTCATTTCGTTTCACCTTTCATTTGACTCGTAATTCTCGCCTATTTGGATTATTTCTTTTGGTGTTTCATTATATTATGCATGCAGTAGTTGCAAATAAACAATTTTTCTCCTCAAATTTACTCAAACCGGAACCTTCTGAGTTTGGTTTCGTTTAAAAACTAGATAAAAATATGATTACGAAGTTGGTGTTTTGTTTGCGCGTAGAAATCATATTACAGTAAAAGGTTTAAACATGCAATAGATATTATCCGTAAGTTATGGTATAAAAATTGTTGAATTTTTGTAAAAAACAATGTTTATTATTATAGTATTTTTTTAAGTAATTTAATAAATTGGTTGTGACTATAGGCACTCCGCAGAACTTTTTATATATATATTGATGATATGGGTGATGTACTTGTACCATAGTTAATTTCTTTAGAACTCCGCCGGGAGCATAGAGACCAAATATTTTTATATAATATCACGGATTCGCCGTACCTGTAGGGAAATATTTCGTTTAAGTGCTCCAGATTGAGTGCTTGCTACAAATTCGTTTTTTCAAACCCAATTTGTAAAACTTTATTCCTAAAATCGTTTCCTAGCCTTAGCCTGTAATACGCGTAACTGTAATATTTGTAACTTTTTTTATTATTTTAAATGCTTTTAATTTTTAAGGTATATCAACTATATTGTACCCTAAACTCATTTTTTCAAATAAAGTTTTATCTACTTTCCCTAGATTCGGAAAGAGGTGAATTTATGGCTATCAATAATTTACAGAGATGTTCAAAATTTTCTGATTTGGGTTTAGCTAATATCGATTGAATAAGACCAATATTTTACTTTATATTTACTTAGGTTCTTGGTACTTATATTTTATCTGTCAAAAAGGTTAATTAATTTCATTATGTTTGGTTTTTTCGAATTATGGTGTTGCTTCAATTTTCAATAATAGTATTCGTCTTCGAAATGTGAAGTTCGTTTGTGAAAACTTTATTGGCTGATGTATTATTTAATTGTGTAATTTTTATATGTCTTTTTTTTAAAGTGGTATTTTGTTTGCCTTAAAATAAATATAGATATTATTAGAAATTAAATTTCATTTGACAGTGCCATATCCCAATGATATGTTATGTCAACTTATAAATCGCAAATATCGTGAGTTCGATTACGGCTTACACCAACAATTTTGTGTTTATTACAATATACGAATGCATCTCTCGTGATGGAAAACATCGTTAACAAACTAAATTAAACTGAGTGACAGCGGTAAGCACGCTCCCTGCTCGTTGTAATCTAATATACTCGGCGAAACGTCGAGTGTTACACGATAGAGAAATGCCTCTGACTATCCTATTAAGGAATTATAATCAAGTGCGTATATAACTCACAACCTTAGTTAACTTACTAGTTCATCAGAGGAAAACTTTGTGCAAAAGTCGTTTTATTGGGTGTCTGTGTCCCATTTGTATTTCTGCAGTGAAGCAGTTATGTTTGTATGGTTGTGTTTCGATTTGAAGGGACAAGGGACATGACAATGAAATTACAGAGTACAGAGATGTTATACTTTAGTTCTTAGGAATGGCAATGCATGAAGGGTATCATAGACACAGTATTCTCTATTATGTCCATGGTACTGTTCATGTCTATTGCGACGATCACCACTTTCCATCAGGTGGGTAGTCAGCTTGTTTGGCTACGTTTCAAATTTTGTGTAATTTAAGACTGGTGTAGTGTAATATGTCTATTTATTTATTTATCATCCACTAAATTGTAAAGCAAATGTTATACACAGCAGCGGTTGCATGTTAATCAAACATCCCAAAATTTCATCTTAATATTATCTTAGATACCGGCTTTCATCAATTCACTTGTTATCAGTACGGACAATCGATTAATCTTTGACCTTCTTCCCAAGGAATATGCAGCTTAATCTAATTTTGTCGATACAAGACAAAATGAAGGGTAAATATATAACTACTAGTTCTTACCCACGACTTCGCGTGAACAAGATATTTTAGTTTCATCGTCATATTGTCAGCGGTGAACTGTTCATTGTTAAATATAGGTCATCCCTCTCCTATAGGAGAGGTTTTGCCAGTAGTTGTCACGTTTGGTAGGCGGGTTGGCAATTACAGTTAGGCTTTGGTTATGAAAATCTCATGGCGTGACAGAGTTACAAATATTTAATTATTAGACAGTCTTACGGAATCAGTTGGAGACTATAAACATAGTTATCATCGCAAAATGTTGTAGGTACTACGGTTACGTCATGAGGAAGTACAGAAGTATAAAATACTCCAATTAAATATCCAAGGCAAGATTGCTGGTTAAAGAAGGGCTAGGAGGAGGCGTCACTCGTGCCTAAAGAAGCTGTGGGAGTGGTTTGCTTGTAGCACTACCTCGCTCTTCAGTGCGGCAACTTCAAAAATTAGAATTGCCTTTATATTGTCTAAACTCTGATAGGAGTGGAAATCGTAACAGATGTTAAAAGAGCGACGCTGGCTGATGCCCATCCCTCGACCATTAAGTTCCTTTAGTCGCCTCTTACGACACCTACGGTAAAGAAAGGGGTCGCTCATTCTATGTCAGGACCACCCGGCCCGGTATATTATAAATAAAAAGATGTTACATGTGTATTATGTATTAATTTCAAATTAATATACTATATGTATATGATCACCACTTTAATTTACTAATTAAAGTAAATTAAAAAAATGTTCAAGCATACATAAATAAAAAAGTTAATCTGCTTTAGATAGAGCATTTGTATGGAGACACTATCTATGTAATCTAAGCCTACATCATAAACTAATCAAACTGATTGATCTAACATACTTTACGAACTGACATAAAAGTAATAAAGTAATAACATATATGATCACTAAGCTTTATCATTACTAATATTATAAATGTAAAAGTGAGTTTGTCCGTTACCCCATAACGTCTTTACCGCTATTGATGCTAACATGCTATTGATTTTTCTGTAATAAATAAAATAAAAAGTAAATCTAATGTCTCTAAATTTAGCTTATAATTGACATTTAAAATGGAAAAGGATATAACAATAGTTTGCATTACAATTCTGAATAAGATTTCACCTATCTTGTAAAAGAATACCTAGTAGGCTCCTTTTAGAAACAAAATTATTAATTGTTTTCGTATGTACGATATTCGTATCAAACGTAGGTGTGATGTAAATAGAGCATATTCTCTCTCATTTATACACTCTTTAACTACAGAATAAATATATTATATAAAAATATATTATATATTTATTTATTTATATTTAGACTTTAATGCACAGTAAAATTCTAGGTACCTACATTTGGCAGACTTAACACCGGACGGTGTTCTCTACCAGTCAACCATTGCACAAACCGAGAAATAAGTAGGCAGTACATTATTGAATAGAGGAAAAATAAAGCATATATATATATATCCTATTGATAATAAATAGTGAGAGAGAGAAGAAAGATTTCTATAAAGAAGACACAAATCATTTCAAATTGTTTTCTTTAATATTACACATATAAAATGTGGATACAAACAATGTGATTATAAACTTGACGTGAAGCATTTATTATGTGTTTCCTTATAAAGGTTTATGCCTTAATTCTCGGTTTTTCTCTTCATATTAGAGTCAGAAGCTTAACTTCTGGGCGCCACGCTGGCCCCATCAATTTCTCTTACTTTTTTATTATTCCCACGTTGTGTTTGAAGGAATTCCACAGTTACTTATACTTTTATTAATAAAAGTTTACGCAGTCTCAGCCAGTGCTCTGAATTCTCAGTCGAGTCACCATATTTTCTCATGATTTTTATTTGAAAATATGAATGTAATGAAACAATATGGCTACCGTTTCGTAAGTCAATCATTTAGCAAATGAAATTTTGTTGTTTAAACTTTTATTAATATTCGACAAATATTTTAGGGATTTTGTATTGATATTACCGTGTGGTCCCGGCATAAAATGGACCACCTTTTCCTTTTCATTGAGTGTCACAAGAGGCGACTAAGGGGATTTAGGTTAGGGGAAGAGCAATGTCTCTCTTAAAACATAAGCAAAGCTTAACTGCGGTTACCAACCCGCCTGCTAAGCGTGGTAACTAATAGCAAAATCCCCTAAGGGGGAGACTTATAATAGTCCACTGCCAAAAGTAGACAGTTAATAGCTGTTATGATGATATTGATAACTATTTATACTATTATCTATCCCAATAATGAAGTACCGCGTTCGTGATTTTCTGTTCATCCCAAAGATTGACTGGTAGAGAATGCTACTAGCATTAAGTCCACCTTTTGTACCATATTTTCTTTTGTTACTTAAATAAATAAATAAAAATTGTAACTATATTCTGACAAGTATCTCTATACTATGTTCAATTAAAATTTCAGAAGATAATAAATTTCAGTACATATATGTTATATGTTTTGTATGGATGCGTGGTAAATAAATAAATTAATAAAAATACGAGTAAAATTTGGTACACACACGGATCATATCTGAGTAACTTTTTTAAATTTACAAGAGTAAAACTGTAGGACAGAGCTAGTAACAAAGATATGCATTCTTCACAGTTTCTTTTATTTTAAGAATATATAAAACGAAGCTTCGAAAATGCAGAGTTGAAAGTATGATGAAAATGGAACAGAACGTGCCTTCTGTTGCTGGCATTAATTTTATTATGTCTACTTCCCCCTGCTTTCTCTTTAAGGTAGTACCTAAACAATTTTTGCACTCTCAGCAATATACGATTTTGTAGAGTTATGGTTTTAAAGTGACTGAAGTCACTTAGGGAGTTTAATTTGATTGTTTCTTCCTTTATATTTATTTTGCGGAATAGCTTCTCCTTCGCCAATTATAAATCGATTTTGATTTTTTAACAGAGTTTACGGAGGAAGCTATCAATTTAATTAAATAATTTATTTTAAAAATTCAAATAATAAACATGAAAGTTTTCTACCATTATTATTATATTTTTAAGGGACAAATGTATATGCTAATGATGGATTTATATATAACTGAAAAAACAAACTCATATTTACGTATATAATATGTTTAAGAAAATTAGCATCAATTAGAATATGTTGGATTAGAAACAATAATTAGAAAATGAAACATAACATTCGAACGCTATAAAAATATTTTTTAAAACATTAAATAATATCATTTATTCCATTTATTATAGGTATATGTATTTATAAGAAAATGTAATTTTTTTCTATATACTATATATTCACCGCTATGTACTAAGACCTTATACAATCATATCAATATGAAGGTACTTCTAAATAATTAAGTATTTGTCATGTAAATTTAACATTACACATCATCATGTCAATAATTTTTAAACTACATAAATACTATCGATGGACAAGACGAGAGTATAGTTAATAAACCAGTATCACTAGCAACACAATACATCACCAAAGTCTAACTGTGGTTGCCAACTTGCCTGCTAAGCGTGGCAACTATTGACAAAAACGCTCAAGTGGAAGGTCTATGTTTATCTGTGGACAGTTAATGGAGATGAAGATTATCATGATGGTTATTGAACTTAGAAAAGTAATTTAAAAAGTAAAACAATTTTCGTTACTAAGATCATATTTCGTAAAGTATCTAATATCTCATAATAATGTAATTATATTATTGACCTTAAAGTTATTTAATCGTTAATTAAGAACGTTAATTTCTTATTACCAATTTTTTTATATTATCTTTCTTTATTCAGACAGAGGATAACCTTGTCTAACATTAATTACTTACAAATTAAGATTAATTGGTGGCTTATAGAAACATTTTGAAGAAAATATTAATTAATAATCAACAGAGCCTAATTGCTTTGACATAGTTTGTATAGTAATTTAGTTATAGGAAAATTTATAAAAAATAGACATTTTTGCTCAGCAAAAAGAATTTAAACAAACGGATTGAGCCTTTCAATCGGAAGTCATTTAAAAATTATTAATCAAATGTTGATTAAATGTGAGAAGGTATATAACTAAATGTATGAGTGACTAATGAGGAGTCATAGTATATTCTGTGACGTCCATGTAGCAACGTGGACGATGACGATGGACAGCATTCCATGTTAATAGGCAGTTACTACTTACCACTACTAATGATAACTGTCAGCCTATTTAGCATTCCAAGTCAAATACTTTGAAATGGAGGAAATGGATCTCGTGGAATGGTCTCGAAACTAGTCGAGCTTTCTCAAACAAATTGTACCAGTAAGTCAAACCGGTAGTTATGATATTAAAAGATCAATAGGCGCCAAAACAATATGTTTCAGAAGTTTTGTCTGTTCGTGTATGTTTGTTATGGAATCACACAAAAACTATGGCACCAAATTGGATGTGATTTTCAAATTGTATTATTGAAGGCTTGACTTAAAACCTGGCGTATATTTTATCTAAATACGCCGTCTAGAATGGGTATATTTCATTAATTTTCCTACTTCTGAATTTACAATTCGGAACCTATTTAATCCTATATATGTACGAATCACTAATACTCATTTAACAACGCTTATGTAAACAATGGGTAAGTACTAACTACCGTTAAGCTTTCTATAGAGGTAGAAATGGGTGGTGTGACACGGCTTTTCAATGTTTTAGACATGCTGAGCTGTCAGTTGTGGTCGATATCCATAGACAACAGACAGTGAACCTGGACAGAGGCTTACAGTAGCTTGAATATTAACAAGGCGGTTTGTTATGGAATTGTGGTTACGAGACATACCACGCTCTTCAAACATATACTCACTCGCTAAGTAATAATATTTTTATTTAGAAATAAGTAATAAATTCTTTATCCTTTATCCTAGAAAGTCGTGTGGTCCCGGCATGGTGTGAGCCACCCCTTCTTTTCCCGTGATCCATGACTAAGGGAATTTAATAGTCGAAGGATGGGCAGTGGGTGTCCCTCCTAAAATATCAACAAAAGTCTATCACCGACCCGTCTGTCAATAATGGCAACTACTAGCGAAATCCAAGGGGGGTTTCGCTAGTGAATGATCTAGGTCTTTCTTCAGCAGTGGACAGTTAACTGTTTTATTTAAGAATGAGAGTTTTTTCACTTGTTTTAAGAGGGACGCTGCTGCCCATCCATCGCCCTCCCTTAGTCGATTTTTACGACACCCACGAGATAGGAAGGGGTGGCCTATTCTATGACCACACGACTATGTATATATATATATGTTTTGCTATATTACGGTATGTTATGGTATTGTGGTTACGAGACATACATACTATCTTTATTTAAACATAAGTAATACATTTTTTATCCTTTATATCAGTAAGCCGTGTGGTCCCGGCATAGAATATTAGGATGACACAATACGGTAAATAAAAGTATACGCCGCATTTTACCTATGTGAGTGGAGTATGCAAAATTCAAAGGAAAATATATTCCAGTTATATGACTTAAAGTCATACTAAGCAAAGATGCAGGTGACATGATAACTGTATCCTTTATAAAGTCGCTAAAAATGACATTTCCTCGACTTAGTTTTTATTATCTTTTGCAGTCTTGTTTTGATCTATTAAGAGTTTTACTGTGATTTGTAATACAAATGATGATGTTTGTAATACGTCAAAATATATTGCGTAGTAAGGCGTGAAGCAGAGGGATGTAAATAGCTACCTTATTTTATACTATTGAAAGATAATATAATTTGCATATAATAAGCAATGTGGTAGATTCAAACAATAATTATATTATTAGTAAACACACGTGATAACACAAATAGAAATATGAGATCTAAGCTGAGCCCGCGTTCTATAAACCCATCGAAGAAGCAAGTATGTCATAGAGAATGGACTTACCTTGACTGTAAACTTAGCGTAGATGGTGTACGCTCATGATGCACCAGGCTTCAGGAGGCCATACTACGTGAATGCCACAATGGTACTATATTCTACCCATATAAAACCACACCGTCATATTATTTTACGTATACTCGTATGGTGTCACTATATAAATCAGTCGTGATTCTTGGGAATATTCAGAGGTCTAGCAAATTTTCTACATAGAAGGCAAGTCTTTCACTAAGTAGGCACAAAATAGCAATTAGTTGGATAGCAGTTCGCGGCAGACATTAGTTTGAGCCAACTATTTTTCAACTAACTTCAAAAAAAAGGAGGTTCTCAAGATTCTCTTTTTATCTGAAATGATATATTTACAGATTGGTTCCATAGAAATTTTATCAAAATTGGTTTAGTGGTTTCGTTTTTAAAAGTAACAAATTTTGTCACAACTGAAGTTGTGTTTTTTTTTTGTTGAATACAATTTTATTCTATTTATCTTGGATTAGGAGACGCGATAGAACGCTATTGGAGGGTAGTACAATATTTATAGTGATGTGACTTCTTTAAACATCTTGCAGTAAATAAACTTTAAATTCCCAGCCAATTCGTATTTCATCAGTCTGAATAGTTTAATACATTGGTATATGTATAATTAATTTGTCAATAATCAATTAATGTGTATATAATTAATTCAATTACTGACGAAATTAATTTGTATGTCGAATTCTAGTAATTCAATGCACATTTGTTAATTGTTAAAACCGAGTCCCTACATATGTTGTTTACATTTAACTAGCTATAAGATTTCGTTCCTGTAAGTGATTAATTACATTATTACATTGTAATCCTTACTAATATTATAAATGAGAATGCGAGTGTGTTTGTTTGTTACCTTATATCGCCTTAACGACTTAACAAATCATTATGGAATTTGTATTCTTTATTTCACTTAAAAAAAAAAACGATACAGCGATTAGTTTAATAATTTGTTGGCAAGGGTGGGCTTATCTTTGAAAAAGATCTCTTTCAGCCAACCCAATGCAGTTAGAAAGAAAATAATTTAGCGGGTAATCTAACACAGGAAAGGTATAGGAAAAAAGGTATATAAGATAAATGGAATTCAAATAAAATAACCAATATATAATATGCGTGTATATATAATACAAATAATAATAAGTGCATATTATTATGTAATATTAGTTAAAAAGTGAGTTATTAACCTTTTCTTGAAGAAATTGTGAGATGACAGAATTCAATGATCACTAAAGTACCCGACGGACTATTTTTTTATATTAATAAATGCATAGCAATGTGCTCATTTTGCTATTTTTTGAGCAGTACAGTTACTAATAAAATAAGTAGGAAAGTTAGTTTGAATGTTTGTTTATTTGTATATCAGTGCTACAGTAATTTAACTAAGTGAAATGGAATTTGCCAAATATATATTAGCATAGAGAAGGATTTAGGCAAATTTTTACCTCATTTACATAAACGAAGTCGTAGGCACAGCTTGTATCTATTATAAAAACCAAACTGTTCTATTTAATATTCAAATAACCATTCATAAAAATAACGCAGTATAAAATCAATATGTTTTTAATATAAGGTAGAGCCCATCGCAGTAAAAAGAATAAAAATCCCGATATTAACTGAAATGAAAAGCTTATGTAAATATTCAAATAGCCGGTATCATAATTTGAATATCAAACAGAAATATTAATTACCTATACGAAAATTCAATTCCTTCCTCGATCCATCCAGTGGCCGTTTATTTTAACGGTTATAGCCCGGTTGATGTTGTGTGGATAATTTCGGACTGCGGTGGAAATCTGGCGTGCAGTTAAGAAAATAACCTCGCTGAATATTCAAGAGTCTAAATACAGGCTGTATCGCATGGCTTGTTTTCATTAGCATGATTGGACTGACCCCGTTATATGTACGTGCCTACATTAGTGGCAATACGTTTTGAATTGTTTTCTTCAAAGTTGCCGACTGTTTAGGGTGATGTCACACAACGACCGTCGTCTGTTTGTTTTTGATTACTGATTCATTCATTCATGTCATACTATGGTATGACTATATCAGCTGGTGACATGAATATGGTGACCATAAAACTTATATAGTAGTTATCTTCTACAAAAACTTCTATCTTTATTTATGGTTATAATTTAAAGATACAATAATTTTATCGTAATGCATTATGAATAATAGGTGAGGATGAAAACAGGTCAGTTTTATCGTGATTAATTTATCAAAATGGCGATGATTTCTACAGGGACTGCCGGAGGTCGGCAGGGGAATACTACTAGCAACAGGGATTAAATTACTATTTTATTAATAGGTAGTTTAATCCTTTCTTTCTCAACTTAAAGTTATCTTACGCTTTCAATTTTTAACACAAATTTTTAACTACTTTAGTTTTCAAACACGATAACATGTGTAAATACAATAATAATACCAGAATATCCTATAATGTCCAATTGGATTATTTTTTTAATCACCAGTACCGGTGTGATAGTAATGGGAAGTTTAATCCGTTTTCTCTTGACTTGAAGTTATCCTACACTTTCAGTTTTTAATATAAAAGCATACCACGTTAGTTAGTTATAATAGTATAATCAAGCGCGATAACACAAATACAATAATAGTACCAGAATATTCTATGATGTCCAAGTGGGTTATTATGTTGATCACCACCAGTACCAGTGCGATAAATAATTCATGGCAAAATTGCTCTTAGATGCGTGCATTTGTTTTTTTGTTGTTTCTATCGTTAAGAAATTGTTATGCATTTGTATTTCGGTTTGAGGGAGCGATATGGCAGTTCAATTACAAGATACCGATATAGATGATATGATAAGGCATAATACCTTAGTACTCAGGAATAGTACACCAGAGGGAGATTTTGTACAAAAGTTGTTCGCTTGACCACCTCCGTCCCTTCGTCCATTCGTGTTTCTGTCGTGAAGCAGTTGTGTTTGCATGGCTGTGTTTCGATTTGAAGGGTGGGATATGGCATGAATTTACTAGGTACAGAGGAATAACACCTCAGTCAATCCTCCTCAGGAATGGTAACGCATGGAAGGTATCATGAGCATAACGATATACTCTGTTATGTCCATGTTACTGCTCATGTTTATAGGCGACGGTTACTACTTTCCATTAGGTGCCCGGCAGCTTGTTTGCCATTCTAAGTTGTATAAAAAAAGTAATGCCTGTGATATACTGGCATACCATGGGCGTGAGAATCTATTCTGTAATGTATAAATATCTAGTTGTGAATAGGAATTGTTGATTATATACGAAATTCTAAAGTATCCAGAAATATCGTATTGCCAGATTAAAGGCTTACTGATTAACTTTGTGATCCGCTTACCAAGTCATTTTACGTATTATTTTTATTCCATAAATCGAAGAGATGAGTTGATTTTATTGGCTCAAATCATATAGTTATATATTTAGTATAACTTTTCTACTTATATTTCCATAGATTTTCCTTAAAGATAGTATTAGCAATAATATTCGATAAAACTTGTCAGGTCGGATGCTTTATAAGAAAACAACCCTCGGTAATTCGTCATAGAGAGACCTTCAAGAATATTTTGTAATGTTATAAATGTGAGAGTTTGTTCGTTTGTTACCACTTGACATTTTGACGGCATAACCGTACTGTTTAAGATAAAGAAGGACATAAACTATTTTCTATCTCAGTCAATCAACGTATCCTGTATATTACGGACGAAGTCATGTGTCATTAAATATTGTGTTTTTTTATACAACTTAGAATGGCAAACAAGCTGACGGCCCACCTGATGGAAAGTGGTAACCGTCGCCTATAGACATGAGCAGTACCATGGACATAACAGAGTATACTGTTTCGCCCATGATACCTTCCATGCGTTGCCATTCCTGAGGACTCAGGTGTTATTCCTCTGTACCCAATAAATTCACGCCATATCCCACCTTTTAAATCGAAACATAGCCATGCAAATACAACTGCTTAACGGTTGAAACACGAATGGAACAGAGGTACCCAAGCAATCGACTTTTGTACAAAGTCTCCCTCTGGTGTTCAACAAAAACCGACTTCAGTTGTGTTAAAACCAGTTATTTTGACTTAAAATTAAACTACTGAACTGATTTTGATAAAATTGCTACGGGATCAATCTGTTTTTATATGTAACGATATACTTATATCGTTACATATAAAAAAAAAAATTCAAATCGTTATAAAACTGACGGAGTTTGTAACTCCATAAAAAACAACAACAGACATTAAGGAAAAAGAAACACAACCGAATTGAGAACCTCCTTTTGGTTTTTTTTACTTTGGTTGAAAAACTGTTTAAAACCGTAGATTCTTGTTAAACAAGCAATCGCTTATACTTATACTCACTTCGTTCATACATTATCTACGTATAGACTTATCTCGTGTTCCCGCTTTAATAAGGTGTTGAAAATTACATAGTTTCGTGGCAACACCGACGTTATTAAAGATTGCCCCGAGAAAGATATAAAATTTTACATCGCAATATTATTTTCATGAAAACCTGACAATATGAACGCGTCTAGAGTATATTAAGTATATGAACTTGTTTCGACGATATTTCATATTTATTAGTTTATTAAGGAGTCTTTTGATTTTATGTACGTAATAATATATTTTTGATGTAAAATAAGCATCTTTAATTTTAATAACAAGAACGTGTTAGTAGAGCAAAGTGATAATATTTTAAAAGTGATTAAACGGTTTAATTTAACTTGTAGTTTTTGTGTATGTACTACGATATATTTGCTCGCATTTTTTAAATAATTAACAATGCTGATGTTCTTCTTTCTAATTTTTAGTAATACGATAAGTATGAATAAATCTGTCCAATTGTCTATAGGGATTCTTTCGGAAGATATCTCTTTAAGAAATCTTCCGAAAGCTTACCCTCGTGCACTATTCTAAATAAATTGTAATATAGTTTAATGTCTCTTTTAGGTACAATACAAAATAAAAATTCATATAACACAGTACCAAGAGGAGACTATAAGATTTCGTCTGCTCTCATTCGTGTTTTTGCTGTTAAACAACTATATAAGTTTAACTTTATTTTAGTACTACTATAGTATACTGTATTATTACTACTAACCTTTATACTTTAGTTGTTTTTAGCAAACAAATAAGCATTATATACATTAAAAACTATGTTTATTACTTTTATAACTTACTAGCTATATCCCGTAGCTTTATTCGCGTCAATTATATGGTAAAATGCTTTATCTGTTAAATTAGGATATAGCCTATCTGTGTACCTCGTTATATACTTTTTCATTTATTCTTTATTTTTAACAGTTATTATTTATATTATTAATAAGATACATATTATTCTGTTTTTATTTACTTAACAAAGTTCTTACTATGTATTAAATTGCTAAAGAAATTTTCGCGCGGGATTTACTGCACAAATGCAGGAATTCCGCAGGTCTCATTGATACTCAGGAAATCGCTGGATAGCGATAATGCGGGAATTCAAACCCTAGCCGATTTCTTGTTTAGCCCTATAGTAATAAAAAAAATCTACTCTACATGAAAAATAAGACATTTTTAATTTATTTCCGTTTTTTCAATTAACGCCATTTAGGTTCCTATATAGAATGGACCACCCCTTCCTTTCCCGTGGGTGTCGTAAGAGGCGACTAAGGGAACTTATGCTATAATTATGGACGAGGAATGAGTGGCAGCGTCCTTCTTAAAACATTATCAAAGACCTGACTGCAGTTGCCAACCCGTCTGCCAAGTGTGGCAATTACTGGCAAAACTCCCCTTATGAGGAAGGCCTGTGTTCCGCAGTGGACAGTAAAAAATATTTATTTATTTTCTTAACGTGAAAATAAAGGTCCGTCCGTTTTGAATTCGGTAACACAATTTCTATTCATATTTCTGACTTTGTAACTATATTATGCATGTGAACATAATTGTATTATAGCGACGATAAAGAAGTAGGCACTCCATTAGATCGTAAGTTGCATTCCGTGCAGCGTAGTATCGAGTACACATCGATTTTTCTTGACCTGATTTCTTACATTTATGTTAACTTTCAAATTCTAAAATAGTTAACCAATAAATATAGACTTTGTAAGTGTTTTTAGACAAGAAAAATATCTCTAGTCTTCAGAAAACTTATTTAAAGGGTTTGTTGAAATTATCATAGAGACAACTGTAAATGAATGTACTGTTCGAGGTAAGGGTCCTGGTGACTTGTAATACGGGTTTAATACCTAGTACAGGCACTAGCTCCCACAAATAATATTGTTAAAATGTTCTGCAAGTTATAGATAGTAAGACCTTATTTTTTTGTGGTAAGAAACAATAAATAAATAAATTCAGTAATAAATCTTAACATTCAATTAGTTAATAATAATATTATTCATATATATTTTTATTTATATTCAATTAATTGTTTGTTTACATTTTCATTAGTTTTATTGAAACAAACTATTAAAAGATATATTATTGTTGAATACAGGCTTCACCTATAAGGTGGGTTCTGCCAGTAGCTACCACGCTTGGCAGACGGATTGGTTAATAACTTAATCTAACCGCAATTAGGCTATTGGTGATGTTTTAAGAGGAACGCAGCTGCCTATCATTCGATCATTAAATTCCATTAGGCGCTTCTTATGACAACTATGGAAAAGGAATGGATGGCACATTCTATGCTTGGACCACACGATATAAAAGTAGAATAATATAAAAAATATTTTTGCATAGAGAGAGACCGATATTTAACAGTGGGACAGTGGGTTAATAATAATGTTTCACTTAGAACGATATTACCACTGTAGGATAATTAATCAGAAAGACCATACAGGTCTTAATTTAATTTAGGATTGAATTACAACGTTTATTGCTTTCCAATTAATTTGATATGATCTTCATAATTGATGCTATCGATTGGTGTCATGTAACCAATTTTATTAATGGATGAGTCTTAGCTTGTTAAAAAAATGCTGAATCTCATTAATAAAGTAAAATCGTAATTAGACGATATCTGCACATGGAGACATTTAAGAAAAAAAAAAATGTAAAAATATGTATATATATATGACAGAGCAGAGAGAGCGACAGAAGTAAAAAATTTTTTTTTATTTTTGTCTGTCAATGTCTCTACGTTTGTTCCAGTATTACGAGATAATGACTTAATTAAATTGGATACTGTTATCACAGTTGTATTTTTGAAGGTCTGACTTAAAGTACTGTATATGAGGCCTATACAATCAGAGGCAGCTAAACGCCATAAAATTGATTTTATTTTCACACTAATATGCTATTTTTTTCAATCTGGTTTAAAATATAAAATATGTTTGTCGAAATTGAAGTCAGTTTCGTTTTGTGGTACACAATCTTCAGTTGTGGTACCTTTGCCCCGTTGGTGTTTCTACCATGAACCAGTTGTGTTTGCATGGCTGTGTTTCGATTTGAATGGTGGGAATGACAGTGAATTTACAGGGTACAGAAGAATAACACCTGAGTCCTCAGGAATGGCAACGCATGGGGGGTATTATGGGCGAAACAGTATACTCTGTTATGTCCATGGTACTAGGTACTCATGTCTATAGGCGACGGCTACCATTTTTCATCAGGTGGGCCGTCAGCTTATTTGCTATGCTAAGTTGCATAAAAGAATATTATTTTTAGAATCGAAACTACGAGAATTTAAAATAATCTAAGAATATTATTCAGTGAAATCGTTGTGACGAGAGCATTTTCGACAAAGTCCCCCTAATATACCTCCCACATAGATGTCATATGTTATCCTTGTTCAAATTGAAACATCCACTTTTTCCTGTTTATTGGGAATTTTACCTTTATAAATAATCGAATAGCGCATCGGCACGTGTAATAATAGTAAACAATATGATAGTGATCGAATTTAGTCTTTGCTTAGTTTAGAAATAGATGGCGCTGTAATAATTATGTCTAATTGTATTAATTGTTATTATTAAATATATGGACTATATAGAACTAAGCCCAACAAATTTTATTGCTTATAGATTCAGATTGAAATAGGATAAAAAAACTATATATATATATATATATATATATATATATATATATATATATATATATATATATATATATATATATATATATATATATATATATATATGTCAAATTGAGAATTTCGTTTTTGATAAAATTGTTGATTAATAGAGATTGCTACTAGCATTAATTTCGCCTTTTACCATATTTTTTATTTGGCCAATAAAGAATTGTTATAAAATATAAAGTTGTAAGTAGGTTACTTATACATAAAAGAAACATCTTTTTCGGAAAGTACATTCGTCATACTGAGGATATTAATAACATTTTTAAATATATAAAAATTTACAAACACATACAAACACACACAGAGAGAGAGAGAGAGAGAAAGAGAGAGAGATACACAGGACACAAACACATACATATACACACACACACAGAGAGAGAGTGTAGTTATCTTCATAAAATGGCGAGCATAATAAATTCTAAAACTCCGCAATGCTACAGATCCGTACATTCAGGTATAAATAATACAAAAAACTGAATGAAATAGCTTGAAAAAACCACAGAATAAATAATAGTACAAGTAATATCCGTAATGCCAAAGCAGTTACGTTCACGTCTGCATGCGACGAGCAATTTGTTCGACATATCCATCAAGTGAACTGAACGTTTGACGTAATGGACTGTTTACAAAGACGTGAAACGTTTTTGACTCGTGAGATGTGATTATACGGGGAGTACACGGAATTTCCTATTTCACATCTTCAAAAATAGATACGAAAAATGACGACTTTCGATATCAATATATAAATTTCTACATAGAAATATTCAATAAAAAAACACAATACATTTTTTTCTCAGCGACAAAAGCTATTTCAATCCTGAACACATACGAGTACACTGCGATGAATAACGGGTTCTAAATTCAAATATTATAATGTATTATATATTTTAATGTGTATAACAATACATTAAAAATATTTGAACGAACAATCGCGTGCTATGAATAGATTTTCCTTTACAGTAAGCAGTTTTTTACTCAGTTAATAAAAACAACAGCTTCATAAAAGATGAATATGGGAGAAATTCACATAGATTATATAAAAAAATATACTTTATGATTTTTAACAGAAAGACTTTATTTTAATTGAATAAGTATAGAATTATCTTTAAAATATTATTCAGTAAAATTAATAATAATTAAAGTCCATTCACAAACTACGAATATGTTTATTATAAATGTACAAAAATATACTTGATTTGAGATAGACCTTTTTCGATGTTGGTTATAGGGTAAGCCCTATAACGAGGTGTATATGTATAAAGGTATAATTATTACGTAACGTGATATAGAGCGTATTACGTTACAGAATCAAAGAACCAACTGAGTTAATGACTGCTTTTTGAACAACTTTATTTATTTATATGCACATGTTGGACAACACTTCAAAAACACCGCATTACGGTCGCCCGCAGGGACTGTGCTTTGTGGATTTTAGAATTTTTAATGGCAACGTTATGACCCCTGTAATTCTTTTTAGGGGAAATTGTTGGTATATAAATTGTAAAGGGTACGACCATATTTTATTTTAATAATCTCACAGATTTAATATTATACTTATTCTATTCCCCCTTTTAATAGCAGTATTCAAAAATGTTATGAATGTAGGAACGTAACGGAATAATCTCAGGCTTTTATATGTATAAGGCACTGTTACTATTTAAGACCATTACATACCTCATTTCAAATAAAATTTTTTTTTTTAAAGAAAATGTACTTTAGAAAAAAAAATAAGAATATAAATATAGAACACAACAAAAGAATACAGGCATATAACCGCACTATTAAATAATTTAAAAGGGATAAAGTGGTTAAAACTATAAGAATAAATATGATTGCAAACGGCATTTGTCTCTTAATCTTAACTGAAATCAGTGTTTTCCCGTTTCTCGCTTTCTCATTCGGTACAACGGGTTCAGCTAACCTCGAAACAAATGGGTACGTCAGTCGCAGCGTCGCCAATTGAAGAACGAAAATTGCTTCTATTTCAAACGCATCTCCAAAAACTGTTTACAAGTTTTTATTTTCAAATAGTTTATCTCAAGTGTATTTGCTTTTGACTCATAGTTGATTATATTCTTTATACCCTTATTATATTTAAATTTGCATTATTTCTATGCAAATGGACTTGATAACTCGCTCAAATTGTTGAAACAATGAAAACATTATATTTGATATAATCAATTTTTATACTCGTATTACGTTACTAAATTCAATGATAAATTATTTTTTTTTGTACCTAACGATAATTATACGATTACTTTTGTTCTTTGTTCATAAGCTATCAATACTGTATAACATAATGATCAGTTATATTACTGATGCTTGTAGACATCAATATGGCATATATAAATTAGATAATCTATAGTAATTTACCTATAGTAGAACACTCGTTATCTTCAATCTCTCACAATGTACCGTTCGTCGTGTTCATAACAAACACAATTACCGACTATAATAAAATGGAGTTTCATAATTGTATTAAAAATGCAACTCACGGAAAGTAAACATTATCGAATTGGAACGAACCCTTAATTGACTTCACAAATAGGATTCATTAATAATGTTTTCGAACAACAGCACCCCGGCCCATGTGTTAAATTGCTATAAAACCTGCAACTTATATATATCATTACACAGAACCTCTAGAATCCAAGTTACGTTACATTACATTGTACATCGACCTTTAAATGTATTGCAGTAACAACAAAGGTAAGTTAAAGCAGAGATGCAAGAAACATGAGCCAAGCTTTCAGCGTGCCAACAAATGGGGCTGTCAACCACAGGTGCGTCGCGGCTCCAGTTTACGCGTAACGAATATTCGCGTAATTCATTATGTACGTAAAGACGGTGGTGTTTATGAAGCAGAACGATTGTTGGCTACTTTAAGAATACAAAATATAAAGAAATATTACTCAATCTTTTATCAAATCTGAAATGTCAATCCTAAATTTTAAAGTATATATTTTTTAATAATAAGTATTAATATTATTCTTTTTCATTATCCGAGCTTATACAGTGTATGTTTCTTAGTTAATGTAAAATTATATAAAAACACATATTGTCATATTTTCATGACACTATTCTTTAATTCAGAATTTTAATTCCTGCCATGATAGTCATAACTACACAATAATTATACCATAACATACCATATCAGTTAATTGTCCAGTGCTGAATATAAGTCTCTCCTTATGCTTATGTTTTGCTAGTATTTGCCATGCTTGGCAAGGAAATTGGTAATCGCAGTTAGGCTTTAAAGATCTTTTAAGAAGACTGCTTCCCATCTCTTAACTATAAAGTTCCTTTAGTCACCTTTTACGACAGCTACGGGAAAGAAAGGGGGACCCATTCTGCTGGTGGTGATAGACTAGGTGCTGGGGCTATACGGCATGCAACTTATTACAATACGGGACGAAATGAGAATGCGTTTCATTTGATGGTAAGTGACTACCGCCGCCCATTATCACCCACAACATCAAAGGCAATGCAGGTGTGCTGCCGGCCTTTTAATAAGGAATATGCACATATTTTTACAAATTTTATACTTTTGAATGATAATTCTATTTAGAGTACAGATAAGGTATTGGCATATTTAGAAACAGTATAATAATAATAATTGAAGGTAAAGTTAAACGAATTACAATAATCACTCTTAATCTTCTTACTGTACAGCAAATGTGAAATCTTAATCGCGCAAATGTATATATGTTATTAAATAATATTGCGTAATAATTGATATATTATGCTTTGTAATGACTTAAATACTGTATACGATATAATATCTTTAGCTTCGCTTCTTATATGTCCAACCTGAATGTAATTGACAGCGTCTGAAACGCGCCGAGACGCCCGCGGCTCAATGTTTGTGAGTAATTAATTATTCCAAAAGTGAAGAGATGTGATGCGAGGTAGAGAAGTTACAGCGGTTATATGCAGTTGTAATGATGACGATTTGATTATTATTTTGTGGCAAGTGTGATAAACTATTATTTCAGCCATTAACTGTTTACTGATGTATACCTTTCTCTATAAATGGTGTTTTGCTAGTAGCTGCCACGCTAGGCAGGCGATTTGACAATTGACAGTTAGACTTTTTGAGATATTTTAAGAGGGACGCTGCTACCTGACCCTTTATCATTAAGATCCCTTAGTCGCACAATAATACGCCGTAATAAAGCATAAATAAAATTAATTTTAGTTTTTTTTTCTTTTGTGATTTAATTAAAATATCATTAAAATACTAATCTCTTTAGTTTTCTTTTGTATAATTATGTCAAACCTTATAATCTAATTGATGTTTAATGGTGTTTTAAAACGTACTAAGATGCTAGCGATCCAATACTTAAAAGTAATCAATTATTTTGTTAGTGAAGAGATCATTGTGACGCGATTTAGAGAATTTACCGCAGTTATGTGCAGTTGTGATGATGATGATTTGATTATTATTTTGTGACAAGTGTGGCAAACAATAATTAAACCGAAATTGGTTTTAAATTTTGTAATATTTTATTATTAAATTAAAATATCTGTAATATAAATTTAGTAAAGTGATACAATAAAGATACAATACAATATAGTACAATATTAATTAAGATTTTTATTTATTTATAGACGGATAAAAAATAAATAGTTAAAAAAAATATGAATATTATTATGATTACCTGGATAAAAATAGATAATGATCACATTATACACTTACAGTATGAACATATAAAACACTAGGTATGTCCCGTGGTCTTTCTCGTGTGAATGAGTAAATACAAAAATAATTCTATGTGCTAACTTAGAATATAACCAACGCGTGTACCAAATTTCATCAAAAACCGTTTAGTAGTTTTTGCGTGAAAGAGTAACACATATCCACCCATTTATCTTTACAAATTTCACATTTATTATACTAATATGATATTGTACGTCAGATAACCCCTTTACCATACATTGTTACCCATGATAACCAATATATCTTTTGTGTATGATATCTCATACACAAAATATTTAATAAGCTGATTCATCATAAAAGAAATATGAATGATTCCTTAAATACGACATAGATGTCGTATTTAAGGAAGTCGAAACCTTTCATTCTTTCACTCGGATATCTAATATTCTATATATCGTGATATATTCATTTAGACATTTAACCCAAGGCTTTGTGACATCAAGACGGTGTTCATACATGCGCACCCCACTGCTTGCCATTACGAGTATATCTATATACAAAGTATCATTATTTAAAAATGAGTTGTAAAATAAGTATAACAGGGTTTACTTCTGTGCCGTTCGCTTTGTGATAAATAGAGTCCATATTATTATGAAGATATTTGGGGAAATACAGTCATAAATTGTCCAAAGGAAAAGAGGAATGTTTTATTAGATGTAAAATGACGTTTGTTATACACGTCTTCTAGCCGCCTCGATGTCGTGTGAAAGAATACAAATTTAATAGGCTCGATACACGCACAAATGGCTCGTTTAAAGAACGTATATATTCAAAATAAATAATAATAATAATATGTATATAGTGAATTTAGATATGTAGGTACTTCTGACTTGTAATTGCGTTTCGTTAAGTCCCGATTTTAAATAAAAAAAAAAATTATATTGTTGCTTGTAAGAAAGAGAATACGAAGCTACTCGGTCTTTTTTTTTTATCTTATATGTGCTTATAATAGGCCACTTGATCGTTTTCAGATTTCTTAAATCATTTTAATTATTCATTATCATCATATCAGCCATTCACTGTCCACTGCTGGGCATAGGCTTCTCCCTATTGGTGGTTTTTGCCTGTAGTTGCCACGCTTTGCAAACGGGTTGGCAACTGCAGTTAGGCTTTGCTGTTCTTTGGTATTAAAGAGGGACGCCTCTCACGGCACCCACGGAAATGAAAGGAGTGGCATATTTTGTGTCTGGACCACATTAAGTTGACTATTAATTATTCCTAATATTGTAATATGAAAGTGAGTTTGTATCGTTTGTTATAATCTTACCACCATAATGCATAAATTAATATCGGTATGAAATTTATTATAACAGTATTTATATGAGATGGAGAAGGATATAAGCTAACATATTTCGGTTACGCAGACGAAGTCGCTTAAACTAGTTTTTATTATATCTTTTTTATATTCTAGTATAATTTAAGAACTACATGTAAGAGAACTAAGCAATCTTTGAAACAAACTGTCTAACGCTTAACGAATTTAAACTGAACATAGCAATGACGGTGAGATGAGAGAAAAACTTCAATTACCGCACCGGCCATTGAATTTAATGAAATCTCAGCAATTGCTGCTGACGACTGAACAGGTGTATTTTTGTTTAATAAACGTTAAGACAAAAGGCCGTTGTTATCAAGGGTCGCGAACAAAGGGCGCAAACCTTTTTTTTGCCCTCTTTCCTTGTCTCGAGATAAAAAGAGAAAGTGGATTAAATGCATAGATAGTCGTCAACCATAAAGAGATTCTACTTGCAGATAATCCGGAGAGAAAGCGTTGTTATCTGAAAGGAAAAAGGTTTGGCGTCAATGTATTTTTATGCAGGTACGCTGTTGGGATACATTTTATTGATGGGGGACATGCTAAAGTGTCGTGATTGTCACAGATACGAGAATAATGACGTGCAATAAATGACATAATGCAAAAATATAAGATTTATTGACAGTTGAATGACAATTTATACCTTTAAAGCTTCTAGCTATATTGACATGACATGAGAAATATAAGACTATAAACACTAAGTATGGTAATATATATATATATATATGGTGTATGCAATATGGTAATTATAATGAAGTATATGAATTTATTTATGTCTAGCATTACATTATTAGCCGTGTGGTCCCGGCATAGAATAGATATCACACTGAGCGAGGGATGGCAGCAGTGCTTCTCATAAAACATCTCTTAAAGCCTAATTGCGGTTGCCAAGCGTGGCAACTATTGGCAAGACCCTCTAAGGGGGAGACTTGTGTTCAGCAGTGGACAGTTAAAGGCGGATATGATGATGATGATGATTACATTATTGGTATTTTTCATAGTCGTAAATCTTATAGTGTAATACTCGACATATAGTGACGAAAAAATTAATATAGGTTTTTACATACAAGTATGTACATATTTGTCTTCCATTAGGGTAGGCAGAAACAGGTAGGTTTTTATTTGATGATAAGCCTGATGGTAAGCAGTTACCCTAGCCCATAAATGCCTGCAATACTAGGAGTATTACGAATTGCAATTAATAATATTATATATTCGAATCATAAAAATAAAAAATATTATGACACATTATTTAAGCAAGTCTCTTCATTCTCTAACATAATGAATCAAAGGGATAATTTCAATACTACATTTCAATATTGAGGTCTTAGTTAGAGGCGTTATTTTAAAATTTCCATTGTGGGCAAATCTCTCGCATTCGATATTTTTGCAGAGCGCGCATTAAATTTCGTATTCCCTTCAGAAATTCTGCTGCAATTATTTGTCTTTGAAATGCAGTTGGATACGAAACTTGGATGCGCTTCTCCACTTGCTCCATTCAATAATGCTGAGACAATAAAACTTGAATGATTTCTTTCCACTCAGAAATGAATTTGTTGTATGAAATATGGGGCAATGTAGACAAGCGTTACATTTTATCTAAGTATTTTATATATTATGAAAATTAAAGTTACATTATTAACATATAAATATCAAAGTTATTTTTTTTTTAATTTCTTAATTTCTTAATTGCTTATAAACAAAATAATAAATTTAGAATAAAAATTTTGTTGTACATTATATAATGTTGTAATATAATTAATAAGAATAAAATTCGATAAATAACTAGAAAGAGAATTGAAAATAAACTATTCAAGAATTTTAAATTAAAATGCAACAATGTTATTTTAAAATATTAAATTTTTCAATCAAACTCGCATTCCATTATTTAACTTTGTAATTTTATACTAATAATATAATACTGTAATCTAACTAGACAAACATCTAGAACGAAAATGAAAAATAACTATTCAAGACTGAAATTAAATTGAAGCAATGTTACTGTAATTAATGTATTGAATTTCTAATAGAAATCACAAATGGAATTACAATATTTAATTTTGTACTGTGTACAAGTAATCCAACTCAATAAACATTTAAATTGAAAATTAAAAATAAATAACTAACTAGCATTTTAAATTCAAGACTTTGAAATTAAAATGCATTATAAATAAATCATTATCACGAGGTCAATATACCTTTACCTATTAAAAAAAAAACAGTGGTAGTGATGGCATTAGTCGGTTTCGTTGTTGTAATGAATGCAGAAGCAGTAGTTCACCAGATACTTAGTATAAAATATCGAAATTGTAAGACGTTTTTTGTAAAAGTAAATTCTAGAAGTGCTGAGATTATTGTTTGCATTCCTCCACCGCGCCGCACATGTATATATATATTGTATATATATATAGTAGAAATGACGAATATGTTCAAACATTATCAGTGTTGGTAGCTCGGAGTCATTAAGTATTTTCATCACACCACACCGCTATAGCCTCGTTAAGTGTACCCCGGAGGAAACAGTTGGGGAACGGCGCTTTTTCTTGAATTTTTAACATCGCCTTAATACCGCGGCGTAATTTATGAGAAAACTGCGAAAAGCATTATGCGATAAAGTTTCTTAATTACTGTTATTAAAATGAATTTAGAATTAATTCACTATTTTACAGAAAAATGTGTAAAACAACATGTTAATCTGTTTTACATATTATAAAGTAATATCTTTGGATAATGGGTAAATTCTCCTCCCTAATATTAATAAAAATCTAATATTGATAACATTACCGTATAGTCCCGGAATAGAATGTGTCATTACTTTCTTTCCCGTGGGTGTCGTTAGAAGCGACTAAGGCAACTAAATGATTGAGAGATGGGCAGCAGCGTTCTTCTTGAAATATCACCAAAGCCTGACTGCGGTTGCCGACCCGCCCGCCGAGCATGGAAACCACTACCAAAATACCCCTTATGGGGAAATCTATGTTTAGCAGTTAACAGTTAATGGTTGATATAATAATATATATATATATATATATATAATAATATATATATATATATATATATATATATATATATATATATATATATATATATATATATATATATATATATATATATATCGAAGCTTCTTTTTCATTGAATCGAATCAAATAAAAAAAAATGCTTTTCTAACGAACAAAGATTTATTTCATAGTTTGAGTTGTAAAAATAGTCTATACATATCTCTCTATATGTATAGATTATTTTTACAACTTTCTCTAAAAATAATAATATTTCCTTATTACAACAATACAAATAATAAAAAAAAATTGTTTTATAAATTATGCAGAATATTTTATTTATAGTTAAATTACTTTAAATTTATTTTTTAAGATGTCGTTTTATTGACGTCATGACGGAGAAAAATTTAAATTTGTGTTGAAATAATGCAAATTTAATGATTTATTATATTTTTTAATTATAAATCTTTACCATTTATTTATTAAATGTTCTTTAGTCAGTGTAATAGTGTTTATTTAATATTTATTCAATTTTATGTTTATGTAATTTAATATTTATTCAATAGATATATATGGCTTTGCATAAGTAAATAAATTTTTTATACGCTAAATGTAGGTTTTTACAGGTGAAAGAATTATTAAAATCCGTTGAGTCGTTTTTTTTTTGCAACTTAGAATGGTAAACAAGCTGACAGCCGACCTGGAAGAAAATGTAACCGTCACCTACGGACATGAACAGTTTAAATCGAAACACAGCCATGCAAACACAACTGTTTCATGGTAGAAACACGAATGGGACAAAGTTGGGTACCTCTTTTGCAGGCAACTTTTGTACAAAATCTTCCTCTGGAGTTTTTGAATTTATCTATCATAAACACACAATCAAATTTATTAATTAGTATAGATTAATAAATCGCTGGGCATTTCTAAATTATGCCATACAATTATTTTGGGTAATGTATATACAATCGTTTATATATAGAACCTAAAATATTTTAGTATAGAACGATGTGCCTTAAAGGTATAATGGACTGTGGAAGTGTTTTATAATTCTTAATTAAAAATGGACTTTATTGTATTAGCAGTAAAAACCATTTACAAGTTGTTTTATTACTTTTATTATTAAAGGTAATTTAACGAATAAATTACTTAATGAACCATTTATTATAATAGCAACTCAGCTATACTTCCCAAAGATATTTATTGAATAAATGTTTTTTTTCTAGTGATGAAAAGTATCATTGTCTGAATTTTGCAATCAAGTTTTTTAGTTGAAGTTATTTGCAACTTCATCCATATATTTGGATTATATTAACTCATCAGGATATTCTATTTCATTCTCCATCCTATATATTATATGTATACTAAATACATGTGGTCCCGGCATAGAATAGGCCACCCCTTCCTTTCCCGTGGGTACGTGTCGTAAGAGGCGATTTGCAAAGGATGGGCAGCAGCATCCCTCTTAAAACATCTTCAAAGCCTAACTGCGATTGCCGGGGGGAAAGAGTTTGTTAGTAATGGAGACTGAGAATCCCATTGTTAGCAATATACCCAACCAGGTCGACCTCCTCGCGGTTCCCCCTGGAAACTATCATGGTTAATTCCTGATGAATTCATCATGATGGGCTAATTGGCCTGTTATCATTCTCATCTATCACCCTTCACTGGTGCTCCGCCACCATATCCCGTTAGCGCAGGCGGCGTTACCATACCGTTTTCACCCATCAAAAAAAAACTGCGATTGCCAATCCATCTGCTAAGCGTGATAACTGCTGGCAAAACCTCCCAATGGGAGGCTTATGTTCAGCATTGGACGGTTAAGGGCTGATATGATAATATTATGTATTTGATTTTTTTCTGTATTTTATAAGTAACTATTTTTGTTTTTCTTTTTTTTTATTTTATTCGTGGAAAGTTTCAAGCGTAATTTTTATATGAAAAGGTGAATCTTGAATTTTTGTGCAACACATCCATGCAAAATAATTTTATTGACATAATACTTTCAATTGACGGAAACTAGTTCGAGTGAACTTCGATTGCGCACTACTATGTATGTCAGTAGTACAAAAAGAACTAGAAACATAAATTTTGGACCCAGTTCAGTTTCACGACAGTTTCAAATGACTTTTAGCCATTGAGAAACTTTCAAAACTCAGTCGTGTTCTTAAGAAATCGGTATACAGCAGCAATTTAGTAAGAGGAATGACTCTTGTCAGGCATTGCTTAGGGAAATATGAAGATTGATGGGCTGAGCTATAGTTTTGCTATTGATTAAATTATGAAAGCATAGGTTATATGGATACCGATCCGATATCTGTATATTGGGTTTCTTTAAAGCATTGATGGCGGAAAAAAGTTCATTACTCATTTCAATATCACCTATATTGATCAGATATCTATTTTCTAGTATGTTAAAAGTTTGTTATCTAATATTTTATTCGACCAGTACAGAGATATTGTAAAACTAAAATAAACTAAAACATATGGATATTGTTGTATAATATCCATTCCTAAAATTTAACTTAATATTGCAGCTAAGTATAAAATAATCCTTATTAATATTGCCTCATTGCTTATTTTAAAGTACAGGACCTATCTATTTAGGGAGCAGGTTAGGAATAACTATATAATTTACTATCTTAATTATTCTTATATCATATTAATATTACAAACTAGCTTACAGCTGCGACTTCATCTGCGCAACGGTAATGTTTACTGATCGGACTAAAAAGTAGTTTATAATAATAGTAATATACTTTATTATCCAGACTACAATGTGGTCCATTTTGTTAGTAACAAATTTCTTACAAACTATGTTAGTAAAAAAAAGAAAAACAAATTGATTTAATTAAGCAGTTCACCCAGATGTGATCCAGCCGACTAGATCAGCATCTGAATGAAATGCCCAATTATGAATTGCTTCTTTATCACTTACAGTACGTATATATTGCAGTCAGAATTCTTAACTAGTCAAGAGTACTATTGACTAGCAAAATCAGTCAAAGGTACTTTTGACCGTATGCTTTAGTTAATAATACTTTTGACTAAAATAATATGTAGTTAAAAGTATTTAATCTAACTTAACCCCAAATTTGCAGTCAAAGGTACTAATAACCAATAATTTTCTGTCAAAACCACTTTTAACCAACCTGTTCAGTCAATAGTACTTTTAACTGATTAAGAGTTTCGACTGCAACATATATACCAATTTTATAGTGATTGATTAAGCCAAGGTACTTTTACATTTATATTATGTTAAAACCATTATTATAATTAAAGACACATCTTTATTTTCTTAAATTATTAAGGAAATGAGGTTGCGTGTTTCTTTGTTACTTTCAGTGTCTTAACTGCTTAACTAATATTTATGTAATTTGGTATACACATAGTATTTGAAATAGAAACAGAGTACTTTTCTCGATCAGTCATTATATATTCCACCGGCCGCGCGAATGAAGTCGCAGTAAATACTAATAATTATATAAATTACTAGCTTTTATCCACGACTTCGTTCGCGTGATTGATATATGTCTACTGACATGGAATAAAAAGTAGCCTATACCCTCTCCATCACATATAGTACGTGTGTACTAATTTTGATAGTGATTGGGTAAACCGTTAAGACGCTGTGAGATAAAAAACAAAGTCACTTTAACGTTTATAATATTAATAAGTATTATGAATATTAGATAACAATAAATCTCCTACACGTTTGATAATACGTTTAGTACTAATAAAGTATTTTAATAAAAGAAATTTAAATATCTTTTTCATACTTATTAGTTCATCTTTTTTTTCTTTAAACGTCATAAATAAATGATGTATTAATTAAATAAATTGTAATATTTCCTAATAGTTTCTTTTTTGTGTCAAAATAACCAGACCATTATAAAGTTAATGAATGAATAAACGATTACCTGCTGAAAATCATTATTATTTTGTCATTTACTAACCAAATAGTGATTATTCATAATACATAAAACACACGAACAATATTATAGTGGTTGAATGAAAAAGTAATTGAGTTCGCAAAAATGAATAGTAATAAATAAGTAAAATGGAACATACCGGTGCATTTTTCTCCCTCTCGAATTTTATTATAAACACATTTACAATTTGGCTTTGTTCCAGTATCGCGACATTTTTCTTTTATTGATAAAACTTCAGTACTAAGTCGTATTTCTAAGGAATCGTACACAGCAGCTATTTAGTAAGACGGATTGCTGTTGTCAGACATTAGTGTGAAAATATGAAGATTGATGGTTGTATGGTTTATCTATTGACCCGTGAATCGCGATGCTGCACTGTCGTTTGTCGTATGAAACGTTTTTGTATTACAACCATGTAATTTGTTCCTACATAGATTTAGAATAAATGATAATAATAGATTGAAATAAATTTTAAAGATATTTGTGGGTTGTCCTGGCCATGTTGGATTCTAATATGCTAAGTAAAATAAGATCATGTCAAGTCTGTTTATGTAATATATGTATGTAATATATATGACTTGCTTTTGGTGATAACATACTCAATATAAATTCACCCGCCTGTCACAAATTTTTTTTACAACATAGTGGGCAAACGAGCATGCGGCTCACCAGATGGTAAGTGACTACCGCCGCCCATGATCACCCACAACACCAGCGGCATTGCAGGTGTGCTGCCGGCCTTTTAAATTACGTAACAATAAAAAAAAATTTAGATGTTACTTTCAACCGACTTTAAAAATAATGAGAAAACCTCATTTTTTATAGAAAATAGTTCGGTTGTTTTTTTATGTTTGTTACCTTATAATTCCGTCAATTCTAAACCGATTTAAAAAGTAATTTTTTATCTGAAAGGATTACTTACAGAACTTACAGATTTCTTCCATAGAAATTATATCAAAATTGGTTTAGTAGTTTAATTTTTAGATCATAATATTTTGTTTTGTTTTAATTGAAGTCAGTTGTAGGACACAAAATACATCACAGATTTCGAGTTTGAATTTGGTAAATATATTTTGTTTATTATTAAACCTCAACTGTGAATAAATTTAGTATTAAATTATCCCATTCACGACCGTCTTTATTCTTTTTTAATTATTTTGACCTTGACTGAGCGTCAAGGATGTTCAATAGGGATGGAATAGCAAATTATCCGGCAGTGATTATTTACAGAGGACTTATAAAAGCGCCAACATCACTTTATTTTTATAATACATCGGCGGAGCGCAAATGAAATATTATTTCTCTTGGATCGTTTTCCGTTATTGTTTCTGCAAATAATTAATTCAACATCCGTCATAGACTTAATTTAAACAAACCCTGTCCCGACACGAAGTTTGTGTAAACTGCGTAATTAACAAAGGAGCAACAAGAAGAAGAAAAAAAATATTAACAAATTTTCAATTTGACTTTTCCGTTGTTCCAGCCCGACGGGGGAGTTTAAGATGAATAAACAACGATTCCAGTGGAAATGTAATCTTGGAGATTTTGTGAAGTGTTTGGAATATTTTATTTTGTGACTGGTTTCTCGGGAAGGAAAATGGAGTGTTCGCGGGCCAGTCCAACGCGGGTGCTTTCTCTTTGGACACTTTTGCTCGGCAGCATTAATATTGCAGGTCAGTACCGTTTCATTTCTCATTCCACATAATGTTGAGAGTGATAAATTGTCTTCATTACAATAAAAGCTTTTATTGTAAGAACATAATATGATAATGGTATCGTTGATGTTTTTTTTCTTAGTATGGTACAAATAATTTAACTAGTTGTCCCGTCCTCGCTCATTGATACAGGCAACGGGGTTAGAGATTTGGTGGAGTTTGGAATTCATATGCAAGGCTTGCTTTTCAAATTTTCATAAATAAATAATAACCTATTTACATATAAAATGTTATAATTACGGAGTGTATTATGATATAACATGTTAGTACTAAATAAACCTATTTCTGCTTCAGTGTCTCTATTATTACATTACAAAGACTGTCTTAATTTTCTATATTAGTTTCGAAATTAATAGTATCACAGAAATATTTTAGAAGACATACAAAATTATAATTATTAAGCCTAATTAGACTAGACAGTAATATATCACTAAACTATAAATTCAATTTTCATACACTGGAGTAGGTACATAATTATTAATATTTGACATATAACTATCGACAAAATAATAGACTTTGTGACTAACTTGACGACTACATAGAAGACTAGCGATTCAATGCGGCTTTGCACAGGTAAATGCATTAGTAGGTTCATCAACTTAAAGATTAACTCTCTAAGCTTGTGTTAGTACATAGTCTATCATTTATACAAAAGTAAGCAAGTGCACAGTAAACAGCGAGCATGTATGAATAGATTGATAAATGTGGAAGAAGCAAAAAAGGTGTGTTTGAAGCGGAGCATTTGGCGTTTCATTGTTTCTGACTACCCCAATGAGAGACAGGCGTGATGGATATGTACATATATAAACAATTGTATGAAAACAAAATTACAATGTGTTATCATATATATATACATGAATATATACACTAAGAAATCGGATAAACTATTTACTTCAATAGCTATGTCTTTAAAATACACATTATGATTTTTGTTTCGAAATCTGAGTTTGACGCAAATGGCAGAACAAGGAATATTTGAAAAGTTTTTATTACAATATGCCGGTGAGCGCACATTATAAATAACGACTCTGGAATAGGTTCTCGAACATTCTCTGTAAACATTCAATATCAATGGCGGAATTTATAGAACTCCTCTCTTCTTTAAAATTCACAAACACACACACGCGCATGCACAAACGCATACATACACACACATACACATGCGCACGCGCGCACACACACACATACATACACACTAACACGCGCGAGCACGCATACGCACACGCACATTGTTGGCTGCGAAGCTTCGTAATATATTTGCCTGTTGCAAATCTTAACAATAAGCTTCGCTGTGCTTTCGCAAAGAAAAACAGTAGCTTTAATCGTCAAAAATTTCATATAAAACATATGGGAGTAAACCTTATTGATTGCAAAAGGAAGTGTGAAAATCGACTCAGAATTAGTGACAAAATTATATGGCAGTCACAAAAAGGAAAAAAACTAATTAAGAACTTCTTTATTTTGGATATCTTTTAAAAATAAACATATGAATGTGACAAACTAAAAAAACTAGGTAGTATCCTTAAACTATGAAAACAAAAACTCTACTATGAGATATATTTTGATAACTGTGAAACCTATAAACTAGCCGTAAACAATTTGTAAATTTAAAAGTTCTTAAGAAGTTGTTAGACAAAGAAAAACAATCGTACAGGTCAACGTTTGTCGGATAAAATTCTTTAAAGTATACGAGTAGGTGAATAATTTATAGCAATATCTGTATTTTTTTAAGTTTTCAATACCTATATACGAATGAACTTACAAAAAAAAACAGTGAGTTCTTACAGTGTTTTAATTTCCCGTATTTATATAGATATAGAATAAAAAAAAATGAACATAAGCTTTAGGGGGGAAAGGAATTGTTAATAATGGAGACTGAGAATCCTATTGCTAGCAATATACCCAACCAGGTCGACCTCCTCGCGGTTCCCCCTGGAAACATGGTTAATTCCTGATGAATTCATCATTATGGGCTAACTGGCCTGTTTTCTTTGTCATCTATCACCCTTCACTGGTCCTCCGCCAGCGTATCCCGTTAGCGCAGGCGGGGTTACCATACTATTTTCACCCATCAAAAAAAAAAAAATACATTTATCCATAAATTATAAGTATTGATAAATTATTCCGAAGTTGACGCAGAAAGTATCTTACTGAACCGTAAAATTACTTCAAATTGGACCACGATATAGAAAATGGTGTGGGACAGGAAAATCCCTTAGAACAATAAATCTTATCTCGTGATTTGGGAATCCTGCAAACCTACACCTACCACTGCCGGTAAAATAATTGTTTATTAATATGAACAATACCCAGAGGTATAATTTTAATTTAATATATAAACTAGATCATATGAAATTAGATGTAGCCTTACGTATCAATATATATAATAAAAATGACAAATATTAGCTGATATGTAATTTTTTTAAACAAACAGTAATTTGAACGGTATATCTACATATATTATTATTTATATTAGTATTATAAACAGGAAGGATTTTATCGTATGTTTACATATTAGACTTGTATACTATATAATTGATTAAAAAAATTCACATATAATAAGTTACACTATGGGTGTGTAACATTCTATTTATGCATGCGAAGTAAGGTCGGATGACTAGTATAATAATAATAAAGTTAAAAATACTAAGTTACTAACAAAACTTATCTTTATTATTTGACATTGAAAAAAATATTTAATTGACAATAAATATTGTTAATATTTCAAACAATACTTTCAATGCGAAAAGGAAATCTTATGAATTTGAAATATTTAAATACGATGGGTGTTCCAAATTTGAATATCAAACAGAATACTAAATAGGTACTGAGTAGTTGCTAATTGAAATTAAATTAAGGTTTTAATCTACTTAGTCACTAGATGAGCCAGATATTTCGTCCGTATATACTAATAATACGTAATACTCATAATTCTGTTGGCGGTCTACAAGTACATACTAAAATAACAGTTATGAAGGGTCCACGTGACCCCCCTGGGAACCATCGTGCTGAATTCTAGGTGTATTCATCATGGAGGGCTAACTGACCTGCCTTTTCATTCTCACCTATTACTACCGCTACTATTAGCGCATTTATTATCATTTATTAAAAAAAAAAGAATTATGAAAAATAGTAAAAGTAGGTATATATTTTTATTTATGTAAGTAATTATAATTGTTGTATCGCATTAACCTTCTAATTTTTTTAGAAGCGACCTTTTAAACAACTAACAAAGTAATAATATACGTTTACATGTATGATTAAAAATAATAACTATAGCTTATAATCCATATGAGATACGTCTATAGACATGAAAATACTATGTATTTGCTAGAATATACTATAACAGCAATGGTACCATTCATACGTTGCCATTACTGAGTACTAAGATGTTATACATGCGTACACGGTAATTAAAAACCCCTTAAAAGTATTTGTACTACGGAATTGTAATAGAGATCTAGTAAGAGAAAGTAAAATACTGATAATAATGTATTATACCATAATATCTATTTATTTTACTATTGAAATAGATTAACAAAATTTTTTATACTTAATTTTGTATTAATATAATACCACACCAGATGAAGACTTTGTACAAAAGTCGATTGCTTGGGTACCTCTGTCCCATTCGTGTTTCAATTGTGAAGCAGTTGTGTTTGCATGGCTGTGTTTCGGTTTGAAAGGTGGAATATGGTGTGAATTTACTGAGTACAGAGGAATAACACCTGAGTCCTCAGGAATGGCAACGCATGGGGGGTATCATGGGCCAAACAGTATATTCTGTTATGTCCATGGTACTGCTCATGTCTATAGGCGACGGTTGCCACTTTCCATCAAGTGGGCTATCAGCTTGTTTGCCATTCTAAGTTGCATAAAAAATCTATATTATCACTAAATGTGTGTAAAATAAATTTAATTAAATATTGATATGTTACTAAAAATTAATAGTGTATTAACTGAAGTACAACATGGTTGTTTCTAAAGATTCAATTAATTTTATATAATGAACGCTATGCTACTTTTTCAAAGTCACAGCTTCAATACACATTCTTAGATCTATCGAAGCGCGCGTATTTACTCGCATTAATTTTAATTACTTACGCACACATTTATATACGTTACTTATTTCTGTAGTTGTGACAATCATGAATGTGTGTCTGAGGTGTGGTCATGCATACATTGCATGGTAGATATCAGATATATCGGGTAGCATCTAATATGCGGGCGAAACAAAAGCATAGATGAAGTACCTGGTGAAATTATATATACTGTGTCAATTTTTGGTTCCAAAATAAGATTCAATATTATCTAACAGACTCAGACTCAATTTGGATACGAAATTCATATCATATAAATCTACAAAAGTATAGATAATAAACATAAAAAAATACAGATCGAATTTTCATACGAGTCTATTGCGAAAATTGTAAGTAAATAGATTTTATAACTACAAGTTTTGAAATAAATTGAGGTACTTTTTCGTTCTTTATCTATGGTTCTCTACCCAAAACTCTATGACCATCAATACATTTGCTCCATCTAAAAATAAAACTTTTGAATTAGAAAACTTAGACGATATACTATATACAAAGGGAGGTATTATATTACGAACCTTTCCGAATTCGTACTTAAATTTTATGTAATACAGAAAGGTCGGACAGCAGGTGTACCCTCTCGGTTTATACGGATTCTGACGGTGTCATGTTTGTGAAGCTGTACTATCTAACCTATTAAAAGGTCAGTTTAGTTGGAATTTCTATCTGTACTTGTACTGTATAATTCGTAGGTACTCGTATACTAAGTCGTGTACTCGTATACGTATACTAAGTCGAAATTCAATGATATTTATAAAACTGAACTCTCCAAAGAGCGTGAACAAAATATTTTTATTATATATACAAAGGAGAGGGTCTATTGCTAGCAATGGGGCTATTAGACCTCATAACTAACAATCCTTTTCCCCCCGTAGAAGTTGTAAGAGGCAACTAAGGGAACTTAATGGTCAAGGGATATGCTGTATGTAATGTGCGGTTACTAACCTGCCTACCAAGCGTGGTAACTAATAGAAAAGTCCCTCTTATGGGGAAGGCTTATGTTCAGCAATGGACAGTTAACGACTGATATGATGATGACCATGATCCCACCTTTCAAACTGAAACTCAGGTATTTGTTTTTTTTTTTTTTTTTTTTATATAACTTTGAATGGCAAACAAGCTGACGGCCCACCTGATGGAAAGTGGTAACCGTCGCCTATAGAAATGAGCAGTACCATGGACATAACAGAGTATACTGTTTCGCCCATGATACCCCCCATGCGTTGCCATTCCTGAGGACTCAGGTGTTATTCCTCTGTAGCCAGTAAATTCACGCCATATCCCACCCTTCAAACCGAAACACAGCCATGCAAACACAACTGCTTCACGGTTAAAACACGAATGGGACAGAGATACTCAAGCAATCGACTTTGTACAAAGTCTCCCTCTGGTGAGTTTGTGTTGTGTATTTGTAACTGCACATACTCGTATTGTATGTACCATCGTTGCTCATGTCTAAAATGGAGTAGTAGTTCATACGTTACGTAATTAGCATAACTAAAACGTATTATTCAACGTTCACGTAGTGTACACGTTAACAACCAGTGTTTTAGATTTTATTTTCCATATAAATCTGGCATTTTCTAGTTTACAATAATGTGTAAAATTTCCAATGTAAGTACAATGAACCCGAAATGTCTAAATATAAAACCTCCATAGTATCAGCCATTAACTGTCCACTGCTGAACATAGGCCTTCTTCATAAATCGGGATTTGTCAGTAGTTGCCACGCTTGGTAAGCGGGTTGGCAACCGCAGTTAGGCTTTGGCGATGATTTAAGGGGAACGTTGTTGCTCATTCCTTGACCATCAAATTAAGACCCTCTGTCGCCTCTTATGATACTCCTGAGAAAGGAAGGGGTGATTAATTCTATACCGAGACTACACAGGCAAAATTTCACACAAATATGAATAAAAAGAAATAAAATTTGAGTTTTGCGTCATCTATTTTTATACTAGATGTATACGTATGGTACGTACCATTGTCCGTCGTTCAGACCGTGAAGCAGCAATTTGTTCCTTATGTAATTCATGATAGAATTGAAATTTATTATTCAACGTTCACATATAGGTTAACAGGTAGTATTTAAGTAATTATGTAAATAAACCAGAAATAACGTTTTTAGAGGGAAAATACAATACACCTTCCACTTCTTGTTAAGTGGCTGAAGTTTTCGTAAGTTCATTTTGTTAATATGTTTTGTTCAACTAACACTCTGTTGCTGACTTGCAATTAGAACAAAGATCGCGAAAAAAATAATTTTTGTAGGTAGTTGTTTGATTATAATCTCGTGGAATAACTTTGCATATTGTTAACCTAAATTTATAAGTACATTCAATTTACATTGTGTTTCATAAAAAAAAAACCGACTTCAATTGTGGAAAAAACTAGTTACTATGATTTAAAAATTAAACTATTGAACTGCCTTTGATAAAAATTCCATGGGACCAATAAGTAAGTAATATTTTTTCAGACAAAAAAAAATCCATATCTGTTTACAACTGATGGAGTTATGAGGTAACAAACATAAAAAATTGCTTGCAACTTTTTGCAAAAACAAAATTTAATTGAGATCCTCCTTCTTTTTGAAATCAATCGTTTGAATCCATTCGTTTTTCATTCGCCTGTATTTGTTCTGTACATCAAAATTTGATAATCGTTTCTGAATTTACTCTTATATTTTTCTTGTTTTATTTTTTATGTTAATTTTTGTAATGACGCGTGCGATGGGTTTAATTTTTTATTATTTATGATACATAAAATGGCAAACAAGCTGACGACCTATTTGATGGAATATTGTGACCGTGGCCTATAAATATGAATTTTATCGAAAATATTATGGTTTCCATGGTATTATACATCATTCATTGCCATTCCTGAGAACTACGGTATTATATAATTAAAGTACGATGTTCCACGCTTCCCTACCGTGTGGTCCCGGTATAGAATAGGGCACCCCTTCCTTTCCTGTGAGTGTTGTAAGAGGCGAAGAAGGGAACGTAATGTGAGAGGGATGTGCAGCAACGTTCCTCTTTAAACACTGCTAAAGCCTAACTGCGGTTACCAACACGCCTGCCAATCGTGGCAACTACTAGCAAAACCCCCTAAGGGTAGAACTATGTTCAGCAGCGTACAGTTACTGACTGATATGATGATGATAATGATCCTATTTTCAAACTAAAATAAAGCCATGTGAGTACAGCTGCTTCACGACAAAAATACGAGTAGGACAAAAGTATTTAAGCAGACATATTTGTACATAATCTTTACATATTCTGCTCAGAGTGTACAAAAGCTCAAAAATAATGTATTAATAAATATAATATTCTTAGTTCTTTACTTATATTATAAATGTAAAAGTGAGTTTGTTTGTTACATTACAGGATTTTATGGCCTTAACCAATCGCTATGAAATTTGGTATACACGTACTAAATAGGATGGAGAAGGATATAAGCTACATTTTATCGCGTCGGTATTTTATGCGGACGAAGTTGCAGGTAACGGCTAGTATATAATAAATAAACTAACAATTTTTATAATGAAAGTCACCAATCGCAAGAATAATAAAATAACAAAAGCGCTCCATTTTTTTAAAATAGTTGTTTTTATCGAAGCAATTGTATCGAGATACTCTATCCAGATGTTATTCGTATATTGGTCTGTAGTTACACTCTTCTAAAATCTAAGAGATTTAAAAGTTCATGTTATATATCATGTAATTGTTTAAACAGTAATGGAGGTTCTACATATTAATTAAATACCTGCGGAAACCGTGTACTTGAGTGATAAGCTCTTTGAGTATGATTTATAGGTTACCCGTGCACACAGATCGTGGGTACGCTTGTATTAGTTTAGAAAACGATGACTTTGATGTATAATTAAATACTTAGTAGATTTTATGTGAAGGCATTACAGGTTGTAATTAAAATACATGTTTATGTGACAGAAGTATTAATACGTCATCAGTAGTGATTTGGCAAAATTTCTCGGTAAGGTTACGAAGTTGTTGGATAATAATAAATACAGGTATTACCCTCTAACCGCGTATTTTTTTTTCACAACAATAAAACACATCGCTTTGTCAATAAATAGCAGTAAGAATATTAAACATTCAGCGAGATTCTGAGAAACAATATCAATCGACTAAAACAAAAATCGCGGGATAACAACGTCAATAAACATAAAAAATACGAGCACGTCGAAATCGCGGGATGTGTAAAATTAAACTATTAGATACTGCACGCGGAAATCTCGGGATGCTCAGTCAGAGGGTTAATGACGAAAATGTGGTATAAATAGATAGAAAACTTAATACGATAACATACATGGAACAAAAAGAGAAAAACTAAACACTTTCTTACTCACTCTAATTTATCATACTGTAAGATTGATATTGATAGAAAGATAAGACAACCAAGCAGCCAAGAGCTTGGACATATGTAATAGAATATATAATATAATACAAAAGTCTATCGAGTTTATTACTATAAAAAATAACATCTGTAGTTTAGTTGAATAATAACTATTGTAAGTTATACTGTATTGTAATTATTTATGCCAGCTTTACTTAAGTTTTAAATTTAGGGATGCCCGACTAGTTTTGAACTCAATAGGAGCCCTTATTCACGAGCTCGGCTAACGGCTGTGTCACTAGTAGCACTGTATCACTTGTAGTAGTAGTACACGATCAGCGCGCTGTTTGTCGTTATGATATTCTAGTCTTGCCTAACTCATTAATTAGCAGAAATATATATAATGGAATCCAACCAATACATATATTTTAGACAAAATTCCAAACTATGCTTATATATCGAATAAAATTTATATTTATATAACCAAGAAAAAAAGATTGAATTGCGAAAAATGTTAAGATTCTGTTAGATAAATAAATCTTAGTTAATTTTATTCTTTCATGTTGTTTACACATATTTTTAAATACACAATCTGGGCTTAACGCGATAAAAAATCTTTTACCGGTAAATAGTACTTACATAAATAATAAATAAATCTTATTTAATAAAATAATTAACTGGCTAAGTTATCTAACAGTTAAACTAATTGGATACATAGAAAGACATTGAGTACCTTAATTTCAATCAATCAACGTATTCCAATCACAAAGATAAAATAACAGCCAGAAACAAGTTATATTAGGTTAAAAATGAAATGAAAATGAATAAAATAAAAAAATATGTGTTAAAAACAAATGAATGATAAATTATGTCATTGCGTTAAAATGTTACTGCTATAAATAATTTACCATGGACAGTTTACGATCTTATACCTCAAAATGTGACTGTTAAAAAGAAATATGGGTCAAAACTTTTACCGGCGTGCAATGCAGCGGGAAATGAAGTAGAGTTAAAAAGAAACATAATCATCCAAACTTACTTAGAATAATTGAAAAATTACCATTTTACTTCTTCAACACAAGCTTTATAAAAGTTTATGTTGAATCGCGGGGAATAAAATAAGGCGACTATACACACGGCTCGTATGATTAGAGCACATGTTTCTTTTATAACACAAAGGGTAAAAGAGCATACTTGCCAATGATTACCGGTTGCAGTTGGCAACTTAACAGAAATAACATGATTTAAATGCTACTTTAAGCCACTAACTCATATTAGGTTTATAATAATTTTGTAATTGGGTTACTTAAGAGTTGGTAACGGACGCATGACATCCCTGGCGCTACAAGCATTCATAGGCTATAGTGACCATCAGATGGGTCCTATGCTTGTTTGTCACCACATTAGTATATAAAAACAGGTATTTAATTTATAATTAAAAATTATTACATACATGTACATATATGTTAACAACAAATCCGTGTTTGTGCTTAGAAACTAAGATCTATTAATATTATTTGTAAAATAAAAATTAATAATATAGATATTAATAAAAATTAGCCAATAAATTTTTGGAGTAAAATATTACAAGTTAAATGTTAATAAACTATTGAAAAATTCAAGAAATTGATTTAGGCGTGAAACGAGTTTGAAAATAGTTGATTTTCTACACCCTTTCATTATTTTTCTTTATAAATACTATTACTACATTTTATTACTTTTAAAGGTTTATTAAGGTTTTATATTATGTAAAATATGTTCGTATTCTTTAATGCTAAAAATAATAATTTAATAACCTTTAATGCTAAAAAACAGTCAACGGTCGATTACACGCGTTCAGCACTTGTAAAGATTTACAAACGAATCTACTTTTTGTCAACCTTAATTTTTTTTTATTATACATCATTCATAAACATAAAACTAAAAACATATCCAAATTGACGTTTTGCATGCTTAAAATTATAACAATTATTTGTTAAATACTATTATTTGTCCCTGGTTAGGGTTTTAGTTAGGCCAGTTTACAAGGCACACTTGAATAATTGTTACTCAGATTTTCTGTTTCTGTTATTCCAATTTAAAATTTAAAAAAATGTATGTGATAATAATGACGTAGATGTTACATTTATTACAATTATTTTGTTTAATTCCGCTACCATTATACTACCGATATTTGAGGATTGAAACTTGTAGAAGTTCTATTAATAATAATAGTAGTCAATCCTCACTTATAAGCAGACGCACGCATTTTAATGATAGCGAAATTAAACAAAACAATTCTAAACAAGATAACCAGTGATATAAACTTTTGTAAAATAACACACAGTTCACTAAAATAATTAAATATGTATGTAGCTATGTATATTAATTATAATATACGCTAGATTTTTAGATTGTGAATTCTAATTATTTTCATACTTATTGAATTTAATTGATAAATAATATAAATAATATTGAACTAAATTTAAATGAATCAATTTTGTTGAAAATATAATTAGCCCTATATTAATAGACGCAATCCTAACCCAGATTTAGATATTTAATTGGTCTCTATTGATGTCTTTGATCAATATCATTAGATTTAAAACGAACGTACAAGATTCAAATCCTGCTGGCTTCAAAATTTGTTCAATTATAATATAATTATGATAATATGATTTCATATTTTAATAATGTATCTCTATAATTTTCAATTAATAAAATTAGAGTCTATGAATAAATGTTTGATATTTTAAGCGTTACATTAATAATTGCTTTTACCAAAGTGGTCTCTTGCTTCCGTAATTTTGAATTCTTTGGATGCCTCAGATATATATTTATGGCTATATTAATATAACTTTCATCATTATCATGCCAACCTTACAACGTAACACAACTAATGTAATACAATTTTAATCTGTATGAATTAAATATTGTATTAAGGTTTATTGCATCATTCAATAAAATAATAAGTACAGTAAATTTTAATATATATTTATATATTTGGTGGTATCTCACTAATTACTAAGCATTAAGAATTTATAGACTTAAATTCAATTGTGACTAAATTATAATTTTTGTATAAATAATTTTCAACGGTCCTTTTAAAAAAAATTTTGAATCGAAAGAAATAATTATAAACCAATTTATACAAAAAAATCCAATATTTTTGCTATAAAAAGCTCGTTATACAATTTAAAAAACAAAGAATGGTGTATAATCTATATGAAGAGGAAAGATTTGATGATTAAAGATTTAATGGATAAACTCAAAAACTATTCATCAGATATTAAAACCTTTTTACTTATAGAAAGCTATATTTATCAGCGAATAACGTAGCCTATATATTATTTTCGAAAATTCTATCTACTCTTGCGAAGCCGGGGTACATTGCTAGTTGTTGATATAATTATATATAAGTGAAGAGGAAATTGCCATATGGCTGCCATATTGCCATATATGCTCACCGAACGCAATGCATCTGTGTCCGCTACAAAATATCCGTTGAATATTTACTAGACGGCAGCGTGGCTTGTTTTCATTAGCTTGATTGCTTGAACCCATTTTTGCAGCAAGTGTTGAATGTAAGTAGGTGCTTGTTTTCTAGTAAAACTAAGTGAAATAAATGTGAACTTTTGCTCTAATTTACAAAATAATGTTTTGTTCTCACCATATCTAATTATAATTCCAACTAATAGTTTACTATGTTTAACATTATCTTCTATTTGATTTTTTGTTTTGTTCTTTTTAGTGTAGTTAGACCACCCTATACTTTTTCGTGGGTATCGTAAGAGGCGACTAAGGGAACTTAATGGTCGAGGATGAGCAGCAGCAGCCATCTTAGAATATCACCAATTCCTTAACTGTGGTTGCTAATACGTTTGCCAAACGAGACAACTACTGGTAAAATCTACCTTTTGAGGGTGGCTTATATTCAGCAGTGGACAGTAGATGGCTGATATGATGATGATGATAGATATGTAACCAGTTTCAGAATTGAATTTATTTTTTTTATTTTTTTTTTAAATAAAATAATATATACAGATATGTATGTATTTTGATTTTAATTATATGAGTTACTTTGTATATATGTCAACATATTTATTATTTCTTAATAGAAACAATTATACTGTTTCCTCATATTATTGTACGCACACTGCCCGTTGGTTAATGTTCCTTTCCACTCAGGGTTTGCTGGAAGAGGACTCTTACAGAGTTAAGCTCGCCTGTTGTACATCTTTATTTAATACATATGTTTGTAATTTTTCATGTACAATAAAGAATAAATAAATAATATTCAAATGTAAATTATAATACCAGTAATTATTAGAATCAGATTAAAATGCATAAAATTAGGTCTAAATATTAGACGTTAATTATAAATGAAATACAATACAATAGTTTCAAAAATGGCTGTCAGAGTACGAACCGTTATATATATCGTATTTTTATTGTTTACAGGAAGTGATTTTACTTCTTTTTTTTTTTATGCCACAAAAGTAACAAACATACATTCATTAGACAAACTGATATTGACGCATACTTTATTCAAAGCTTGAAAACTTGTTCTAATATTATAAAAGTGTAAATGAGTTTATTTTTTTTGTTACCTTTTAGCGCCTTAACAGCTTAATCGATCACTGTGAAATTTGGTATACACGTAGGTACTATAAGTGATAAGGGAAGTACATACTCGTATGTTACTTTTTATTTCGGTCACCTCAGATATTCTGGTCACGCGGATTTGGTTGCGGCTAAAAAGTAATATTTTTTTTATACAACTTAGAATGGCAAACAAGCTAACGGCCCACCTAATGAAAAGTGATAACCGTTGCCTATAAACATGTGTAGTACCATGGACATAACAGAGTATACTGTTTCGCCCATGATACTTTCCATGCGTTGCTATTCCTGAGGACTCAGGTGTTATTCCTCTGTACCCAGTAAATTCATGCCATATCCTACCCTTCAAACTAAAATACAGCCATGCAAACACAATTGCTTTACGGTTGAAACACGAATGGGAATATTTTGTATAATGTACATATTTATAACATTTCTAAAGATTTTTATTTCCAAAGCTTGTAATTATATAACAAATATCATCATCGTCATCATATTAGCCGTTAACTGTCCACTACTGAACTTTATGTTCTTCTCCCTAAGAGGGGTTTTGCTAGTAGTTACCTCGCTTGTCAGGCGGACTAGCAACCACAATTAGGCTTTCGGTGATGATTAATGATGATAGGAAATACAAATTAATATAATAGCTAGCTTTCTTACTTTCGAAACATTAAAATAATATAGATTAGTTTGAAAACAGAATTATGATAGCTATAAAAATAACTAGTATTTATTTATAACGATAATCGAATATTCTATGTAAAACATAAAATGTAACCGATGATCAAATATGTATCTACACACCAATTATTTTAATAGTGGATAAAAGTAATTTCCTTACTCACTTAAAATAACATTCAAATCGTTGTGATTTTTTATTCATAACTTATAATTTTCCGGTGTCTTTTATCAAAGGGTATTTGTGATGGAGTTTAGTTATAAAATGGATTTTTTTAACAATATAATTGAATCATTCGTGTTTCAGCCGTGAAGCGGTTGTATTTGTATCGTTTTGGTTTGAAGGTGATATGGCAGTGAATTTACAGGATACAGAGAAATAACACCTGAATCCTCAAGAATGGCAACGAATGGTCCTCCATGGACGAAACAGTATACTCTGTTATGTCCATGGTACTGTACGTGTCTATAGGCAATGGTTGCCGCTTTTTATCAGGTGGACCGTCAGCTTGTTTGCCATTCTAAGTTGCATAAAAGGTTGTATTCCACTTAAAAAATACTTCAATTGTAGCAAAATCAGTTATTTTAATTTTTAAAACTAAACTAATGAACCGATTTTGATCAAATTCTATAAGACTAATCTGTAAGGATATCCTTCATGATTAAAAAATGATTTACCAAATTGGTTTTCACCTGACGAAGTTATGAGGTAATAAACAAAAAAAAATCAACCAAATTCAGTACTTCCTTGTTTTTGAAATCGATTGAAAAAAATTGACACATTGAATTAGCTGCAGTACATTAGTGTCACTGTCAGCCCTAGAAAGACCTAGGACAAAATTACAGTGCCTAATAGAGAGGTTAGACGGCGTGGAAAACAGCGCAGTGAAGGAAAAGTGGCCTCTAAAAACAATCTTTTATTTTATCTAATGGCTTTTGCTTGTGACTTGCCTGTAGTGTCTTTAATGCTTTTAAGTTTTGTATTTTCTATACAATATTTACTTTATAAAGTTGGTGTTAGTGGTTAGTTCTGTAGGGTTGGCAATGTATTTGGAAAAAATATATAGAAGAATAAATAACAGCATGTTGAAGATTGCAACCTTCTTTGATAGCCATATATTATTTTTATTTTATCAGTCACTGTTCTTTTGTTTTTTCATTGCATAATTTTCTATTAAAGATACGGAAGCTATTTATTATTAAATGTTGGGATTTGTGAAAGATAGGTTAAATATATGTATCGAATTTCCGTACGTAAAATAATCTAAAAATGGGTTGTGTTTCCTTTAACTAAAATTTTCCTTTCTTTGCCACTTTTCAAACATGACAGCTACTGGTAAAACCATTAGAAAGAAAAGAACAGGAACAAGACTAAAAAGATGATATTCAACGGCTGATATGACGATGAAGATAAAGTGAAATTTTATTTAAATTATGTGTATATGAGATTATTATTTTAATATGTAGATAATATATCGGATAAAACAAAAAAGATAAAATAAACAATACTACTGTAATATGTGCATAGTAACGTTTATTATGTTAAATAATTTTACAATGGCAGCTTTAAAAAAATAAACAACGTTAGCCTATGAATGTAATGTCGTCCGAACATAAAAAGAAAATGAAGTCTTATTTTATTTCCATTGTAAATTTGTAATTGAAATGCCATTAAAAAAAGTAATTACGTCTCGATACGTGTGCATTGGGGTAGATTTATGTACTCGATTATGTAGTAACCCTCGGGGCGTATATCCGGATACTGTACTCAGAAGCCCATTTCGATCAATGGCCATTCAGCTCCATTATATCACAGTGGACATTGTACCTATTTATGTGTCATTTTCGTAAATACGTTAAAAAGAATTGATTAGTATGGTATTCGTATTAGTAAATTTACAATTATTAAATCTTACTAATTCAATTTCAATTAATTTAAAATGTGTAACAAATTTATTTATTTATTATTGTACAATCAAAATTGGTACAAATAGCGAGGTTAATACCGTATGATATTCTACTAGCTAATCATTAGGTTGAAACAGAAATCATTTGAGGGCACCGGTGGCGAAACATTTTGAATTGTCCCATTCGTGTTTCAACCGTAAAACAGTTGTGTTTGCATGGCTGTTTCAGTTTGTAGGGTGGGATATATCGTGAATTTACAGGGTATAGAGGAATAACAACTGAATCCTCAGGAATGGCAACGCGTGTGAGGTATCATGGACATAACAGTATACTCTGTTATGTCCGTGGTACTGCCCATATTTATAGGCGACGATTACTACTTTCCATAAGGTAGGCCGTCAGCTTGTTTGTCATTCTAAGTTGTATAAAAAAACAAACCAAATTTATAAATAACATACTTCTGTCCATGACTGTTCACATAATCTTGGAATATAGGGAGGAAAGGGATTGTTTCTTTTCCCCTCATATTCTAATGGGGTCTAACTGACTTATTGCTAGCAATACACCCTGTCAGGTCGACCTCCACGTGGTTCCCCTGGAAACCATCGTGGTTAATTCTAGTGGAATTCGCCACGATGGGCTAACTGACCTGCTTTCCTTGTCACCTATCATCCCTCACTGTTGCCCCGCCAGCGTATACCGATAGCACAGGCGGGATTACCATTCCATTATCACCCATTAAAAAAAAACCTGGAATATATAGCTGTGACCTCTCAACGTTCAGAAATCCACAGAACAGTGAGGTCGCTCCGTAAGGTATGTGAAAATTCCAGGAAGCTGACGACACATACGCACGATGGCCCAAATGAGAGGCTTAGCATGGAAAAGAGAGCCCAATTTATATTTACAACATACTATAATAACATTGGAGTTGACTCGGAGGCGCTATTTCTCTAAATTCATCGCGTAACCCAATATTATATTTTGATAATTTCGCAAAATTGCTATTTTATGAACCGTCATAAACTAATTTATAATAATTTTGGCTTAAATCTATTTAAAATGTAGTTCATATTGATCCTTTGAATAAAGGTTTCGCTGTGGTATCTAATTGAAATTTTAATTATAGAGACAGGTTTAGGGAAATGACTCCTCAGAATCAAATCCTTTATATATATTATTAAATTTCATTCAATTTAGGTAATTTATTAAATAATTTATAAATAGTGTAGTTCTATTTATGTTAACAGTTAATGGTGTTTTGTCTGAAATTTAAGTGCATAAAGATTTTGGTTTTCATTAGATTAAAACTTACGACTTTCTGGATTTTATACATTGGGATAGTATACCAATTTATTTTTTTGTTGCCATAAAATGTATATAAATAAATATATATTGGTACTCTTTGTCAAGGTCAGATCTCAGTTGGTAAGGACAACGTTAATATGATTGGTCGTATAGTTTATTTTTCAATATTTATAATATTCATACTGACGGAAGGCGATTTATAGGTCATCAAAAACTGTAAATTATTGAGATTTCTTATTTTTTTTTATTAGTGAAAATAGAATGGTGAAACCACCTGCACTATCAGTATATACTGGTGAGGCATCAGAAAGAGATGATAGGCGCGGATGAAACCAGGTCAGTTAGCCCAGCGTGAAGAATTTAATAAGAATTAATCACGATAGTTCCCAGGGGAAACATCGTCACATCAGCGACTAAGATAACATAAAACATTATGATATTTTCGAAAATTTTATCTACTCGTACGAATCCGGGTCGGATTGCTAGTTTCAAATAAAATCATGAACAGAGAACTCTGTACCAAAGTCGTTTGTCCTTACACACATCATCATTATGTACGCAATAATTCACGATGTTCTAAAAGCTCTCTTTTTCACCCCGGAAACGAAGTGTCAGGGTTGCAAGATACGATTTTTTATTTTTACCCAAATAATTTTTTTTCTTTAAATCAATACGATTTAATTTACTTTTACTCAATCAAAAACTTGTGTCTATTTTTACTACGTTTTAACATATAATCACTACACGAACGTTACTATTCGATATTAGGTATATTATTATATACTTCTATACAGTTTACAAGTACCAAAATTATTAAAAATAGTTACCTAAATTTCTCCACATCCACTTTGATTTTCCTCCAAAAAGTTTTTCAAATATTTTATTTCGCTAAAATTTTGCGAACATGATAATTTTTACCTGAAAGAGTGAAAAAAATATCCAATCTGGCAAGGCTGGTGAGTGTAAATGACGGTACGCGTGTCAGTGCATCGTAAGGTTAAATTATGGCTCAGTTAAATCTCTGTTGGAATGTTTTGTAGCCGTAACAACCTCTTGGGAATGCCTTTGCGATGCGGCGGCTTGAGATGGAAATATTTGTAGGTGTATAATATGTTATAAATTCTTGGCATGATAATGTAACATCATGTTAATTTCATTGCATTACTAGAGCCGTCTTGTGAGTTTGTTTAATATTATTTGATATGTACAATTAGAGTAGCTGTAATACGGAGATTTGCATGTGAATTAAAATACAAGGATATTTTTGTGTATGTATGAAGGATGTGTATAAATCCAGGATGTTGTAATCCATTTGTATATCAAACTTCGTTCTCTCTTAAAAGTAGGTTGTGAGTATCGAAAGTTTACATAATGTGTGTTTGAGGTTGTCAAAGGTACCTCTTTCAAAACTTTTGATTATATTGAAAAAACACACAACCTAAATTACGAGAACAGTTTGAAAAATAATCACAAATTCTATCTTGTTCAAAACGGTATATACAAGCTATTGTTGAAAAAAGGTTGTTGAAATAACTAAACACTAGCAACATTCAAAAAATACAAAACTTATTTTTGAAATAAAGTTAGTTTATTAAACATTTAATGTTTTAAATTCATCGAAATTTAAAGGCACAGTAATAAACCAAAATTTAGGTTCTTTCAGATTTCTAAGTGAAACCTGGTAATTATACCCAATTCTATTTGTCTCTGACATCGGCCAGGAAAATAAATGATTGTCTATCAAGAGCTAAATGGTTGAATAGACTTTCATCAGATGTCGCTACGAATAGTACTGATGAGAGAGACTTTCGAATAAAATAAAAAAAATATTCAAAAGGGGCCTTCTGTTTGAAAGCTACAATGCCAGAGACAGAAAGACAAAGGCTTCATACTTATAATACCCGTCTTTCTGAATCGGCGGTTAAAAATGAACATCCCCCTCTACCTCCTTTTATACAACAATGATATTCAAACAAAAGAAACACCATTTCACATAAAAATATGACACAATAATAAATTCAATCTCGATCTACCTTTATCTGAAGGTCACGCAATAGGAACGCCAGTCGCGTTCACACGGCCCTATTTTTTTATTGTGTTGCATTGTTCCTTTTCAAAATAAACCGACATAGAGGGTTTGCGTGCTTCGTGTCGTGTGTAGTTATTTTGCATGTGAAAGCGCTCGACTGCGGTCCAACGGAAAAAAGGTGCGTGATCTCTTACTGATATACGTATAAAGATTTATTGCCTCAGTGTATAAGTATTAAATTTTATTAGATAAACTACAGGTCGTGTAATATACGACCGTTAAGTTCAGAATATTATAAGATCCGATTAGTATTTAAGTATGTTTTATTATACCAGTATGACTTCATTATAAATAAAATTGGGGTTTTAAAATACCACATAACTATTCGTAGGTAAGAAAGATTATTTACTGTTGAAACAATTCTTTAGATTCCATAAATTATACAACTGTTCTATCAGTCGTAAAATGTACATAAACTGGTTTTATAGAAACAATATTAGATTTTCTTTACTAGCAATAAAGGTTGTAGGTTGTTGATCAAGTTCGTAGAATACATTTGGTTATTGGATGTTTTATCCGCAATGAAAACAGCTGTGATATTTCTGTGGAAATGAACATTATATCTATCTATATTTGTAGTTACTATAATTATTTTATTTAGTTTTCTAAAACGGACACTTTATTTTTGATTTGACACTATTATCTATGTTATAATCACGAATAAAGAAATTAGAAATTGTGCGATTTCGAATTAATTAATTATATCCTTAATAATTTTAACGTCAAGTGTCTAGTACTTGAATGTATATAAATTTATCGTATAAAATTATGGCGAATGTTGCAGTAAATAAGAATGTCATACATTAATATGTATGACATGTATAGTTAATACTATTATTGACACATCGTCGATCTGTTTGAATGCAATACAAAATTAAATTAATTACCCGCCCTTTGATCCCACACATACTTGATCTATCAAACATAGGACAACAAGAAGCAATCAAGAGCGCGACTTGTTAAAACCATTTATTACAGAGCTGAAGGATAAACTAGGGAATGTATTAAATATTTGAACATCCAAGCCAATTACAATTTCAATGGCCCCAGCCCCGAAATCATTGTCACGGACAAACGATTTCCAATTGCTTTGTCCTATTAAAAGGTTCGTTTTACAACGAGTATCACCACAGGCCGTATAATATCGCAGTTAGCGAAAATCCTCCAAATTGCTTTCGAGAATTGGAGGTCTCATATAAACCTAACAAATTTGAATGTACCCGGCCAGAAAATGATTTAAGATCAGTCTAGTGTGAAATTAACGAAGCTAAGTTGTTACGTTCAGATCTATAAACATATATTTATGAATTCGATTCCTCCATTTATTGTGGTTCAGTAAAATTGTTTTTCTATCGTCTATAAATAGTATCTCTTATTTTGTAGGTTTCAGATATTTGTGCAACGATTCTTGCTCATTCATGAGAAATTTTATCTGATATTATTAGGGTTCATTTACGAATATGTTTTAATAATAAGAATACATTCTTTTATTTGGCAGAAAGTGCACATGAATATATGTTTAGTGTAATGGTTTGAAAATCATTTTTAATATTACTATCGTATGTTGTAATTATTGATGTTGTTGCCCAAGATTGTTGACCAGAGCTTAGGAACCAAACCTTTTAAGAATGTTTGTGTTATGTTTTATTTTTTAATTTGTTTTTATACTACATTTCTTTGTTTGAAAACGAAGTAATTTCTTCATATTTTAGTCAAAAATACTTTGCAATGGAAACTGTTAAGTTAAAATCTAGTATTATTTCTGTTGGATAAGGTAACTAAGTGAAAGTAAGGTAAAAGGTGTGTAATTTGACCATCTGAAACCACATTGTTATTATACCAATACGATACCTACAATCATGTTTTAGTCACAATAACTGTGTATTTTAAACCACATGTGTAATTAATAAAGTTTGGTTTGACTGATCATAAACAGTTATCACCAACTATGGACGCCTGTAACACCAAGTATTCACGTACGTATTTCAAATTTCTAAGAACTTTTAATATACTCTTGTTTAAACATATCGTTCTACAGTTATTTTTTTCATAATAGTATTTACTATATGAATCTTGATATCGCTATCTAACCTAAGGGTAATACCTCCTCATGCTCCTCAAATATTGCCCCTAAATTACTAGTGATTACACCACATATCCTCTTCTATAGGCATTCTGTCATCCGTATCCAATAGTGAGGATAGGATGTTTTAAATACTGTACCGCAAACCATAAAAAAAAAACCTAAGGGTTGTAAATATACAAGTTAAAATTCTATACTCAAAAATATCATTCTTAACAATATCCAAAAGAACGCTAAAAGTAATGTACTAAAGTATACTTAAAGTTCCTAATATACATAATTAAACTCTATTAGTAGGGCCAATCGCTGTAATAAAAAGCCATTACGTCGTGTTTCCCTTGTAGGAATCGTTTACTCCTTTGACAGTGAAGTACCAAAATGTGAGGTTTTCTGCCAAAGTAAAAAGGTGGTTAAAGCTGAAGTTACTAAATTGTTGGAATCTTCGTAAATTATAGAGTATCTACTTAGTAGTTCTGTCAATTGTTTGTTTTCATGTGTCTACCATATTTATTTTTTAACATATTATGCATCATTTAGTCTGTTTTCCTTCAATGGGTATTAAAACAGTAGAAAGGAAACAAAATAAAATATATATGTAACTCAAAAAAGGACTTATTTTCCATTTCGATTTTTAAATCATATTAAATTGAAAAATTAAACGTTTCCAGTGAAATTCAGCTCAATTCTCTTTCACCATCTAACCTTTAAGAGAAAATTGTCATTGCTAAAAGTCATTATGTCGTAATATGAATATTATTGTTTCCTATAAATGTAATTTACTGAAGAGTACCATTAAAATTATATAATTAAATATAAATTAATTTACTTATATATATACCCCGTACACCGTCGTTTTGAATTTGGAATGTTATCAAGATTTAATTTATTCCCAACTAGACGTCATATTATTTATTTTGGAATCTAATCTCTCTAATATATTACTTGTTCTTTGATAGTTTACTATATAGCAATAATATTTAATTAAATATGTAGTTAAAGTATTGTGTTAGAAATGGTTAATAAATAATTCATAAGTTTATTGAGACTGTAATTTCATTATGAAAACACAATAAAATATAATGAAAAGAAATGAAACGAAATGAAATAAAACGAAATGAAGCAAAATGAGTTTACTTGCATTAAACAGCATAAAACAGTCCTAATATTACTGACCAAGGTCACGTAGTGTCAAATTTGGCATCTGTTTAATTATACTAAACAATGTAGGTATGTCAATATTTGTATATTTTAAAAATACATACAACGATTACAATTAATATTATGATACAGTTTTATATTTATTATCTTTACATTAAATCAAATTTACAGTAATAATATTTACATTAAATATCAGTATTTAGTGTAACAAATAAGCCTATAACTTTGTGTAATTGTCATATAATTAACAATTTACTGGAATAAAATATTGTCTCTTTCTCCGATTCAATACTATGTGGGTTTTATGGACGATAAGGAATGATAACTCTGTCTGGGCTATTGATTTACGTAGGTGGGGTAACAGTGAACGATAGGTGAGAAAGAAATCAGGTCAGTTGGGGTATCCCGTCGAATTGAAGTGGAATTACATAATATTTTCTAAAAGAGTAAGTGGAGGTTGATAGAATATTGTAATCTGGATGATTGTCCCCATTGATAATAATTCCTTCTACCTAGAAATCCAATGTAATGGGCTTATTGCTTTACGTAAATAAAATCCCGGGTTCGATTTCCGCTCAGGCCAAATTAGGAAACGTACTTATCTAAATTAGCTTGTGTCTGGGTTATGCGTACAGATGTTCGTTAACTGGTTCCTCAAAACAGAGTATTCTAGCTTGAGAACCATACCATTGATGGTTGTATGGCAAAAAGGAAATAGTATAAAGATAGTACAAATTTTTAGAACATAGACTGAATATACCACCTATACTATCTACAGATATATCGACAACCAGACTTGAAATAGCATTGTGACTGACAGAGGAATAAATAAAGTCGCACCATAATGGTTCCTTTGAATAGAACAATGTTAATCAAGTCAGCAAGTTTTATAGCATCAGTAAAGGTATATTATGTAATACACCAATTTACTAGAGAATAACTTTGTACAAAAGTTGTTTGCTTGGGCACCTCTGTCCCATTCGTGTTTTTAGTGTGAAGTAGTTGTGTTTGCTGTGTTTCAGTTTGAAGGGTGGGATATGGTAGTGAATTTACAGGGTACAGCAGAATAACACCTGAGTCCTCAGGAATGGCAATGAATGGGGGGTATCATGGGTGAAACAGTACACTCTGTTCTGTTCATAGTACTTTCTCATGTCTATAGGTGACGGTTACCACTTTCCATCAGGTGGGCTGTCATTCTTGTTTGCCATTCTTAATTGTATAAAAAAAAAACAATAGTTCATTGTAATACTACTACTATCTATTAGGTGAGTTGTCGGTCCGTTCACTATTTCATTTCCAGTTTTATAAATGAATAAAAAAATAATAAGCGACGGATGGTGACAATGTCAGCCATTTATAGTATACGTTTGCAATTTAAAATAAGAATGCTATTATATGGAATTACTCTTACAAGATTATTAGTGATAGATGTTTTTACAATTTCACGAATTGTTTTATGATATCTTAAATTAAATAAGTTATTATGCAAATACACTTACGTTTTTTTTTTTTTTTTTAATTTTGCATTCGAAATAATCGGTAAACTGAGATTACAGTGAATTGGTCATATATTATATTTCGAACAACCATACGTATACGTACGTAACGTACAAATGCAAATTAGGATATTTTGTTCGCTTGTTTATTTGGTTATCACTATTTGAAGCCTCAACGGCGCAATGATATTTGGTACCCAGTATTTTGGATGGGTAATTGCTGTGTGGCCCCGGCATAGAAAGGGCGACCCCTTCCATTCCGTGGGTGTCATAAGAGGCCGCTAAGAGAACTTATTGGTCGAGCGACGAGCAGCAGCGTTTCTCTTGAAACATCACCAAAGACTAACTGCGATTTTTTTAGTTGCCAACCCGACTGCCAAGCGTGATAACAAATGGTAAACCGTTCTCTATGTCTATATTGGCCTATGTGGACAATTAATGTCCGATATGATGATTTTGGATGGAGAAGATTATTTTTACTGAATCAGGAGAAGGAAGTCGCGATTACAAACTAGTTTTAAATAAAAAAACAAACACATTAAAGAAAGTACGTTATTATTTCGATATGACCCAGAAACGGCTAGCTAACCACATATACTATTAGTCGGACATAAACTACACTACTACATTACTACACATAATGTTGTGTGAGAAGTGTTTATTTTATGTCATTAAGTGTCAATTCCATCACGTCACATACTACCGCGTGGAACACAGGAAGAGGAAAGAAAAAATAATTGGAGGAAAATTGATCGGAAAACTCATATATAACAATAAGGTTAGGTGGAAAATTGACGTCATGTAGGTATTCGGTTATTTACACAAAATTATTTGTTATGTAGGTATATAGAAGTAACCGTTGATTTTTGTTTGCTTTGACTTCCCGTAAAAGTAATATAGTAATAAAAGAAACCTAAATGGTGTTCATGTCGAAATAGCTTTTAGCTATATTTTATTGCGAATTAACTTCAAATATTATATTTATGTAAATACTAGTTATAACATGCGGCTTTGCATGCGTACTTATAGTTAAGTCCTGTGCGTTATATCATACAAATAATTCTTTTTTGAAATCTCTTTGTCTATTGATGAAAAGAGCATTAAAATCCGTAGCGTAGTTGGAAAGATCGTAGCCTACAGATCTAGGGAAGGGACTTTGTTTTATATTATGTAGAGATTGAGGATTCTTTATAATAGTAATTTTAATATGCCATTGATAAAGTCATCTATATATAGATTTACTATCTATTAATATATATATATATATCGCTGCTTAATATATTGTATGTGTGTATGTAAATTTACTAACATTAGTTTTTAAGAATATATATATATATATATATATATATATATATATATATATATATATATATATATATATATATATATATATATATATATATATATATATATATATATATATATATATAGTTATATTTTTACCTAACTGCTATATACATAAATAGAAATCTTTAGCTGGTCAAAATATCAAGATTATTGTTACTGAGAGAATTTTTTTCAGGCAGATAAACCTGTAACACTGCGACCTCTGTGATCTTTTTTGCTTGACCTTTCTTTAAAGTGTGCTGGTAACTCCTGTCTGTGATATGTATTTTAAGATATTCTTAGCAGCGAAGTTTTTTATCTTCATCAGGTAATCCTAGGTTAATGACATTAAATACTAGATTGAAAAATGTTGCCATCTAATAATGTTCTCTGGTTATTGTCAAAATAATTGTATTATTATAAATAGTAAGCTGTAATCCTATTAATATCATGAATGCGAAAGTTTGTAAGGATAGGTGGATATTTGTTACTCTTTACAGCAAAAATTACTAAACAGATTTGAATAAACATTGGTACACGTATAGTTTATATCCTTACTTAGCGCATAAGATATTGTATATAAGTATATATTTACCCACATGAATCAGTAATTCATGTGGTTGAAGCCGCGAAACAAATACCTAAACAAGCATAATAAAAAAATATGCATTAGCAAGTTCATATTTTTCTTAAATATACGTGTAAATGTAAGAACATACAGCACACATATAAAAATGCATTTTTTATTATTATTATTCCAACTGTTAATTATCTATTGCTGAACATAGGACTTTCCCGTAAGGGATGTTTTGCCAGTAGCTACCACGCTTGGCAGGCGGGCTGGCAACCGCAGTTAAACTATGGTGATGTTTTAAAAGGGATGCTGCTGCCCATCCCTCGACAATTAAGTTCCCTTAGTTGCCTCTTATGACATCACGTGAGAGGAAGAAATAGACCATTCTATGCCGGGACCACACGGCAAATAAAAATACATAGAACATTATTAGTTAACGTGAGTATTTTAGTAATAATTGTTTGCAAATGTAGACTTCGAATTATAAATAAACATTGGTCTTCAATCCAATAAAACATGTAAATAAATACAAAAGAAACTTCAAAGAGATTGCGTTCACAATTTAAGGAAATTCTTTCTACCTGTTTGTCCTATCATAGAATCACAAGAAATCGAAAGCTCTTTGAAGCTGGCCTTATATAAATTTAATGTAGCATCTACTATTGTTGGACTAGATATAAAAGTGTCCAGCAATTGAAACAAGTATTTTTTTATATTTTTGTAAAGTATGAATACTCCTTAGTTTTTTTTTAATGGGTGAAAATGGAATAACCCCGCCTGCGCTCTCGGTATACACCGACGAGGCACCAGTGGAAGATGATAGATGAGAATGAATGCAGGTCAGTTGGCCCACCATGATGAATTCGACAAGTATTAAACATGATAGTTTCCAGGGATAACCGCGAGAAGGTCGACCTGGTTGGGTATATTGCTAGCAATGGGATTCTCAGTCTCTATTACTAACATTCCCTTTCCCCCCAATACTCCTTAGTTAAGTTAGTATAAATTATTTCTCAACTAGTTTTTATCCGCATCTTTGTTCGTGTGACTTGAATAATTGATTTGATCAGGACAAAAATCAGTATATAGACAGTGAAGTTCTAACAATGGACAAGTAATTTTTTTAATTTTATGTTTTGATTTGATTCAGTTATCAATATTAGTACGAGTTATCTGAAAAGTAAATAGAAATTTTAATGTCGAATAATGGTTAAAAAATTAATTCCATGAAATCTAATTTGGATATTGAACATTTGGTTTTCCCTAAAGACTACAATATGGGGTTCTTCAAAAAGGATATATTAAGGTTTCTTCAGGATCGGCAATGCGCAAATGATACTCCTGATGTTGCAGGCGCCTATAGATTACAGTGACCGTTTACAATCAGAAGTGCTGAATGCTTGTTTGCCACCTTTGTGATATAAAAAAAAAAAAACATTTGGATATCATAATTTTTTTTTGCTATTATATAATTTTGACCTGATCACCATTAGAACTTCACGAACGCTGTGTCACTTTCCATCCCTAATTTTATACATGTACAAAATTTAATGATGTTTGGTTAACACTAAGGGATAATAAATAAACTCATTTTAACATTTATATTATTAATAAGGATTACTAGACAACCTTACTATAACTTAATAACTCTTAACATTCACTAATGCACACGGGTCTCTCGCCATTAGTAAAGTCTACCATTATCATCCAGCCAATCGGCTTGAAAATCCTATGATCTCATTATTATTAAAGGAAATACAGCCAGCTCACGGCGGAAACACGCGTGGGACAGAGGTACCCATGCAGAAGACTATTGTACAAATCTTCCCTCTGGTAATTCTCATTCCAATATAATAAATATATTACGTTATATTTCTGCAATGCAACAACGCTCGAGCTCAGCTCAAAGCGCCTTTCTTATTTCGTCATAAGCCGAAAACAGTCATGAATTTCAAGTGAAGTTATGAATTAATCAAGACGTTTAAGACCGCGTCACACATTTAGCTATAATATCATTAGATTTATGGCACAACCTAGAAATATATATTGTAATGTAATTACGTGACATTTCAAATAATTCGTAAAAGTTTTGTACGTACAAGACTTAATAAATGAAAGAGTTTTAAAGGATTCTTCATCGTGAAATAAAAATAGGAAATCTTATAAGTTGTTGTCATATGATTTTCCTTAATCTATATTTAGAATCGTTTTGAATTGTGGATTGAATAAAAGTGATAGCTGTATGAACGGGGAATGGCTTGTTTGTTTATTTTTATTGTAGGTATGAAAACACTTACCTTTCCACGTTCAGAAGAGAGGAGAATAATCGCTATTGATAGAGGAACAACAAGTGAATACTGCCTAAAACACTCGACTATAAATTAGGTTTTGATAGTTTATGGCCGCCATATTTTATTTTACAACGCTATCATGTAGCTTATATTGATGACCCTTTTACACACGATTTTACACACATTTATATATGTATATACTTATAATTTTAATTTTGAGTTTATTTGTTATTTTTTAACATCTTAATGGCCTAAAGGTTATAAAATTTGATACGCATATAGTATTTGGAATGGAGAAAATGTATAGATTAATTTTTATTCCGGGAAACCAATTATCACGATCGCGTGGGAAAAGTCACAGCGAAAAACTAGTATCTTTATAATTTAGTGTGCATCAGCTTTATGTTTATGTATATATGGATGATGACGTACAAATGAACACCTTTCATACAATTTAATTATTATACGTGTCGACAAAATTACGTTACTCACAAAACGTCCTTGCAGGGTCCTCTTGTATGGGTGTAAACGAAGTGTGTTTTAATTTTGAAACCGAATTATATTAAATAATGTTTATTTTCCAATTTTTACACTGCACGGTTCCATTGGTTTTATCTGTTTTACTTAGGACTATTAACGTAGGATACATTAAATTTATTAATCCTAGTTACAACGATAAAAAAAATTTAATTCAAACCGGCTTAATAGTTTAAACGTTATTACGTAGTAAACATCCGAATAATTTTACATTTTTTTACCTTCATAATATTAATAGGATATTACGATTTGTAAAGATGTTCGTATATTTGTTTGTTACTCAATCCTAAATTAAAAAATGTATTTATAGTAATAATACAATAAAAATAGCGTGTTATTTTTATAATTTAAACTAATTACTTTTATTATTATACTCAGTATTATAAATATTAAATTTAGTTTTATAAATAGTAAACTCAGTTATATAAACATAAAACTCAGCGAAAAGAAATGAAAAATTAACAACCCTACGAATAATGAACGTGGCCCACTCGAGGTTTCGAGGTCATGCCGTGACAGCATACGGCTTTGCTATCCGTGTGGCTACACAAATGTTGGCCGAGCGTAGACGTCGCGTGTGAATAATAGCAGTTACTTTAAAATTTTTAGCCTTGGTTTTAAGAGGGCTTACTAAAAACCGAGGATTTATGGATAAATGTAAGATATTATATTGCGAGATAGTATATATTTGAGAAATAAATTTTGTTGTAGGTCAAATGTAAATACTCGATCCAGTTTCAGATTTGACCTAAAAAGTTCTTGTATTAGAATTAGACTTTGACAAGGTCATTTGCGTATATGCCTACCTGTCCTTGCAATGTTCAGTATACAAAGGCAACTCCAATCGAGACAAAATTAACATTGACTCTTTTTACCGATGAACAAAGAGATTTTTTATAAATATATTAGATTTAAAACGTATATTGTAATGAATATTGAGTGTGGAATACTATGTTAATTAATGTATCATCATATCAGCTATAATATTAAGCATATAGCTGTGCAGGATCCGGCATAGAATAGGCTTCTTCCTTTTCCGTGGATGTCGTAAGAGGTAACTATAAGAACTTAATGGTTGAGCGATGGTCCTATTAAAACATTACCAAAAGTAAAACTGCGGTTGCCAAACCACCTGCTAAACGTGGCAACTATTGGAAAAACCTCTCTTTAGGGTAGGTTATGTTCAGCAGTGAACAGTTAACGACTGATAGAACAACATATCAGCCATTGCCTATCCACGGTTGAACATAGGCCGAGGCCAATTGGAAAACCAATAGAGGGAACCCTATTAGGTTTTTTTGCTAATAGTTGCCTCGTTTGGCATTCAGGTAGACAAGTGCTGTTAGGCTTTGGTGATGTTCAAAGATGGATGCTTTTGCCCATTGCTCGAACATTAAGGTTTCTTAATCGCCTATTGTATACCATTATTACATAGAGAAATAACCAATGTTTACCCCGTAATATATCTTATTAAGTGCAAACTTCCCTCCGATATTAATGAGCGAAAAAAAATAATGAAACGGCCGCTGCGACTGGCACAGAATAAAAAAGTACATTTTCAAATTGAAAACCCCAACGTCGTTTTCCAATAAAAATACAAAATCACCTGGTAAAGCCATTTAGATGATCGGACCAATGGAAATCTGGGAAATATTTGGTTTCTACGTGATACGAATTATGAGGAATACAGCCCATCTCGGCTTTTGACCGACCTAGTTGACCTCCCCCTTCCCTCTTGCTACTCATCTTTGTAGACCACTAAAGGGAATTTCATCTAGTACCACAGGTCTCACTTGAATGGTTCCCTAGAGTAATAAAGAGCAGCCGATGGAACAAACAGTGGCTTTCGTATATTTTCAGATCTCTTTCATAAGTTTATTTTTAACCGACTTCAAAAAGAGAAGCTTCTATATTTTAATGTATATTATTTCCAGCTTATAAGCTGTGGTTTCGTCTGTGGGTCCAAATGCAGAATTGAGAACTTTCAGAAAAAAAAGATGTAGGTGCTTGTTTTATCATATTTTTTGTGTAGTTACTTTCATATACTTATATTTGCAAAGTTTCTACCCTTCCTTTTGATCCCGGATAATTTCTGTGCATAAAGTATTCCAAATATGAATAATATAAACCGTACGTGGTTTAGTAAGAACGTCTACTTATCTTTGATATTTCAGTAGTTTGTATAGTGAATGACAATAGAAAGATTTAATCAATGATTAGTTTAACGAGACACGTACAATGATAATAAAATAATAAAATGAAAATACTAATTATACATTGGGATTAGAGGAGGAAATAATGATATATTTTTTGATTTGCTAAGAACAAACAATATAGAGGAGAACAATTGAAGCCTAAATAACGGAGTATGTAACAGTATAAGCCATCCATGGTACTGCTCATGTCTATAGGCGACGGTTACCACTTTCTATCAGGTGGGCCGTCAGCTTGTTTGCCTTTCTAAGTTGTATAAAAATATATATTTATATAGACATGTAAGTATTCACAATAAACAAGCTATACATATTACAATACCTTCGCGAACTTTAACATTTATAATAATAGTAAAATTTCAATAACTATGAGAATATGTAGTTTGAAACAGAAACTTATTACTCTAACTGCAATATATTTGATGTCACTTACACTACTGACAAACAAGATAAAGTACCACTCAGACACTTAACAAAGAGGGTGTATTTGATAAATGATAGTGAATATGTAGGTACACCTATGTACTCTTGACGTGGTGAGAGTTTGTTGACTTCTTTGTGTCTGTGAAATTGATGAGAGCTTAAATAAAACTGTGTATGTGACGGGCCATAATAGATGACGAAACTATCGAGTGTCTTTATTATACAAAAACTTGCCGTGAAGGTGCTGGATACAAGTTAATGGAATAAAGAATAACTTATGTTTTGGATTTATACATACATACTTACTATATCTTGTGTTTTATCACCATAAAGTAAAATAAAAGTATCTTATGTGTCCTGTGTGTATCTAAAATTTATACTGACAGCAGGATAAGATAGATAAAACCCTTTTAGCAAAATCTATGTCAAATATAGAAAACATCCATTTACATATTTAACTTAACTAACTAAACATGAAAGAAGGGTGTAGTTTGCTTATTTTTCACTTCTTTTTTTTTATAGATAAAAGAAAAATAAAATAGAGAGCAGCTATATCTAAACCGAAATAAAAAAGTCCAGTCATAAAAATATATTTAAAATTAGAAAAAATCTATTTTTAAAGCGGTCCGACAGATAATCGACCTCTCATTTAAAAGCAAATGACAGACAGTTTTCTATAATAGTCTAGCACCAAGTTAATCTTTAATCGAATAAAATTAGGCTTGTACAGTTATATATTTATGAAAGCTTTTTGATATCTCATCTTATATATATATATATTAGTATTTAATATGTTATAAATATATAGGCACTTCTATATTTTACATTAGAGAATTTACCATAAGACGGGACTACGAACAAACTACACAACTTAATCATACCAATTTATCATTTATAATTAATATTGCTTTTCCAGACCCAAATAACTCGAGTCAACATGAGGCACCGTCAAATATACATAACGTATGTGTATTAAACACGTGAATTTTGTCGCAACAGGAGCCCGTCAGCCGAATACATAATTGGCAACTTGGAGTAATACGGTGTCACCTAATTTCTGAATTTGTAGGCACATCTCACATCTGCATTATTCGAAAATAAGTTATGGCGCGGCACACCTATTCCATCTAGCTCGCACGTATTGATTTAACACGAGACAGCTGTAAGTTGTTCTTGTAAATTTTCGACTGAACATACCAAATGGGGTGCCGAGTCGAAGTCTCCTAACAAGATAAGGCGAGTCGTTTGCGTTCGCACCAGTACCTACTGCTAATTTTGAATATGATATTTGAATTAATTCGTGTGGGTTTAAGTTATTAGAACGTGCCGCATACTTAGTTCTCAAATGACATTGCGGAGCTCTTGAAATTATAAAGGACTTATAGAAATTTCAATTTGTTTTAAGTAAAATGATAATTTTATACGTACCATATTACTGATCTAATAAATTATTAAATTGGTTATTTATTATAGGTTCATTTATGTTACATGATTATTATTACTTCATTTCAGCTATTAACTGTTTACTGCTAAACATAAGTCTTTCCCATAAGGGGAGTTAGCCAGAGTTAGTTGCTAGCAGGTACCACGCTTGGCAGACGGATTGGCAACCGTAGTTAGGCTTTTAGAGATGTTCTAAGATGTACGTTGCCGTATATCTCTCCATTATTAAGTTCTTTTAGTTGCCTCAAACGATACTTGTATCTACAGGAAAGCAAGGGATGGTTTATTTTATGTCGAAACCATACAGCCATTTATTATTATATACCGTAGGTTATTTTGTCCACTATTTGACTTCCTAAAATTCCCTCTCAATTCTTAATTTGCGTGTATCTGTAGTATTATGAGTATATGTAATATAATATATTCACAATTGCTTTATTAACTTTTATAATTATCTTCGAAATCAAAGGTTTTTACTCCCATGTTAGTTTATTTATTATATTTTAACCGCCTTCAAATAGGAGTATTCTATTTATAAAGATTGTATGTTATTTTTTTAAATTTGTTAATCGATTTGGAAAAATTTTTCTTTATCTGAAAGGATATATTTACAAGGCTTAGTTACCACTTCCTATCAGGTGTACCGTCAGTTTATTCGTTATTGTCATGTTATAAAAAGTACACTAGACAGAAATTAAACACTTAATTCTGAAACTCCCCCATTTTATAACCTCTTAAAATATTTCAATCTAATACTTAAACAGGCTCAAGTTTGAATACAGTTATGTATTAAGTATAAGAAGAACTTGTTGTACATGTGAGACATTCAATTCGGTTAGCATAAGTTTGAACACGGTCGTACCAGAATCTCTGATGTACCGTGAAGTATGAATGCACGATCAAACTTTGGAAATTCTCGCCAAGCTATGAATACCTAAGAATAATTGTACGGAACCCAAGTTGGTGCTTGTGCTCAGTCATTTAGAGTATTCAATATAAAGTATGAGGCTGTAGGCTTTCTTTTATAAAGATTAATAACAGACGACCTAACACAGTTAACTTTCATATGCGACTCTGAATATTTTAGTATTGTATTTAATGCACAAAATAGCTTTCACTCGTTATTTCGTTAGCGTGATCAGAATATGCTGATTGATCACGGTAAATATCGCTTATACTCTTCTTATCCTTAATACTAAATTTAGGGGGGGAGGGAAGGACTGTTAGTAATGGAAACTAAGGGCCCTATTGCTAACCACATACCAGGTTGATTTCAATGTGATCCCCATCCAGAAACCATCGTGCTGAATACCAGAGCGTATTTATCACAATGGCTAACTGACCTGCCTTTTCATTCTCACCTATCATCCCTCACTGGTGCTTCGCCAGTTATATACCATTAGCACGGGCTGGGTTACCATTTCATTATCGTCCATTATAAAAAAACAAATTCCATGACTATTTCTTGAGCTGTTACAAGTAAACAAGGAGATAAACTCACTTTTACATTCATAATATTAGCACAATATAAAGAATTACATTTCTCTTTATACTGTGATATCAGTAAAGGACATCGATTGTATTTTCTATCTATTCTATTTCAGCCTGGGTTCACCCATTGTTGGATGTTGGCCTCTTCATGATTTTGTCAAATGACCCGAATTTTCGTCATGCACATCCAAGTTTTACCCATTCTGTTTTACCCATTCTGCTTATACCATCGGCTTAGCACATGGGTTGTTTCCTCACTTTCTTCCGATCAATTCTTGGTCTTCACTCTGCGATCTTACGACTCCAATGTTCATACTCAAGTCTGCTCATATGGCCTACTCATTTTCACTTCAATTGGGAAACTATTAGGGCAATGTCTTTGCATCCAGTGTGCTTTCGGATTTCTATGTTTGGAATGTGGTCCTTGTCTATAAATAAATCATTATATCAGCCTTTAACTGTCCACTGTTGAACATAATGTTGAGTTTCCCTTAGGGGGTTTTGCCAATAGTTGCCACGCTTGGTAGGCGGATTGGCAATCGCAGTTAGGCTTTAGTTAGTTAGTTTTAAGAAGAGCGTTGCTACCCATTCCTTAGTCGGCTCTTACGACACCCACGGGAATGGAAGGAGTGGCCTATTCTATACTGAAAACACACGGCCAAATATATATCTATAAATAAATACTTTTTCTAATTATACCAGCAAAAATCGATTATTCTCACATATAATTACGCTCGGTAATATTGTACATAAACTTTTAATACTTATTTCAAAGAACTGGCAAATACGCAACTCATTATGCCAACGGTGGAAATCTGTATTTGTAAATTAGGAAGTCGGAAAGTTCTGGAGTTCTAATGAGTACAGGTGAGCTGCCTTCCTTATACAGTGTTGCCGTATACATTAATTTGCATTTGATTATGTACGACTTGTACGATGTTCTATTATGCTGCCCTGTTAGGTCGATGTACGAAGTTTTCTCAGATAAGAGAGTGCAATGTAATATTAAGCTGAATTTCCATAACGAAACTACCAGAATGAGACCACTTTCACAACATTAATATTATCAACGGTTTCATGGGTAAACTGCTTTACTTTCGTGATGTAAATATTACAGAAACAGTTTCGTGTTCAGGTCGAATTTTTAAGCGACAAAAGGTTTCTCAATTCACGTTTTTATTTTGTGACATTTTTTTTTTGTAATTGATACGACGTATTAATAATAATAGTAGCCGTTACATACCAGAGGGAGACTTTGTACAAAAATTGTTTTCTTGGGCACCTCTGTCCCATTCGTGTTTCCACCGTGAAGCAGTTGTGTTTGCGTGCCTGTGGTTCGGTTTGAAGGGTGCAGAGGAATAACACCCGAGTCCTCAAGAATGGCAACGCATGGAGGTTATCATGGGCGAAACAGTATACTCTGTTATACCCATGGTACTTCTCATATCTATAGGCGACGGTTACCACTTTCCATCAGGTGGGCCGTCAGCTTGTTTGCCATTCTAAATTGCATAAAAAAAAGATTGACAACTGCATTTAGGCTTTGGTGATGTTTTAAGATGGACGTTGCTGCTTATTCCTCGACCATTAAATTCGCTTAGTCGCCTCTTATGACACCCATGGGAAAGGAAAAAGTGACCCATTCTATTTCAGAACCACACGGCGAATACTACATTATATTTATTGAAAATCTTTTAACAATTTATGTAATGTTTATGCAATAAAAAAATGAATAAATAATAATTAATTTTGATATAAATAATTGTCAAGTATCTTCGTTTTATTTAATTCGTTGTTAGTAAAAAAAATTAACTTTAATCATTTTTAATTAAAAGCGTAGTAATATATTCAAGCATGAAATCCGCGAATGTATCAAACTTTGCTATATATGCAAAATGAAACTACATCTCGGAGTTACAGTTGATTGTAGCAGTAGCGAATGCCCCAAATTTACATTTCCAGATTGAGTTGTGTTATTTGCGATCACGTCTCTTATCCCGTGTTCGTTTAAGCCCTTTTAAGTCGCTTCCACCTGAGGCGTTTAAGGCGAGTCAAGGCCGTAGGCGGCTCACACGCTGATACGATCAGCGATTACCCTTTTTAAACGACCAATTTCTGAAGCAGCAAATTAGTATCGGAATCCTCGAACGAAGATGTGTGATAAATGATTAAATATATAATGGATTTAAGGTTGGAGACTGGAGAACAGTGAAACATACGAGTTGCTTTACTCTCGGAATCAGAAAATGTTTTATTATATAGGATACATATTTCTTAAGGCTATATATACACAAACTATATGGATGATTATTTTTTTATGCTACTTAGAATGCCAAACAACCTGCGGGCCATCTGATGGAAAGTGGAGACCGTCGCCTATAGACTATTTATTTTATTGAAACAGCACAAACTTCGATGATTTCGTAGCGCAGTGATAAGCATGCCGCTTTGCATAAATGAGGTTCCGATTCGATTACCGTGGGATGTGTCTTTACAGATAAGAAGTCTTATATTTTATAACACAAAATATTCTGTTTTCAGAACTAAACAATTGGTGTGTTTGTATTTAGACTGGTATATAAAGGAACTTATGTCCTTCTCCATCCTTGATAAATAAATAAATACTATATGTACACTAAATTTCATGACAAAGGATTGAGCGGTTTAGACGGTAAGAGGTAACAAACAAACAAATTTACTTTTATATTTATGATATATAAATCAATAATGAAGTACTGCATTTAAATTCACTGTTCATACCAAAGGTTCATTGGTAGAGAATGTTACTAGCATTAAGTCCGCCTTTTATACCATATTTTCTTTTGGTCAATAAAGTTGTTTAAATAAATAAATAAATATATACAAGCAACCCACATAGTCATAGAGATAAATTAGTATTTTAAACAGGTTTTTTACTTGGTCCAAGCAAGAGTAAGGCTATTTACGCACACCGCGGCGTTTTTCTCATTTATAAAATTTTTATATCCGTCGTAACATCTAAACGAAAGGTCCAATTCGAACTTAAGAAGAATTTATATGTACATATTTATAAAAAATATATAGTTAGAATTATTAATACGATACATTATTATTATTAATGTCATCATCTTTCTATTCTAGCCGTATTTTTATCGAATAAGAAACATTTATTGTGACTTGTCTATAATGGTAACACAGTCTCGCGATTTTTTGTGTGAACAGAACAGACCGTGATATAAAAACTATTTCATGCGTTATTCATGTATATTATGTATGTATGTATAGTTTTTATGTATGTATGTATAGTGTTTATAGGCAAATTTTTAGATACCTTGGATTATAAATTATTGTAATTATCATAGGGATCTCTAACTTTAATAAGCGTATTGCACTCACTGATTATATAGCTTTCTATAGGTGAAAGAATTTTTGAAAACAATTAGGTAGTTTTTGAGTTTATCCATTGCAAACAATCAAATCTATTCTATTTAGAATATTAGTCTAGATAAAGATGAGAAAATAATAATAATATTAAAAAATAACTGCACATAAAAATATACAGTCACTGGGCTGCAGTTATTTCCACGTTAAATATATAAGTATAAAATGTAACAGTATCTATGAAAATTGTACTTCATACATATACAAGTATATCACTACTTAAATTGAAATCCTTTCTCATACGGCTCCATACACGTGGATCTAAGGAGTTTCATGAATAAATCGTAACGCTTACACCCAAATCCTAGTTCAAATCCACTATTCCACGTGGAATAACACTTGTTATCTGTTATTTATTACGGATTTAGTATAAAGTAGAGGGACTTTGAATAGAAACAAATAATAGATCGTGTCTTGATACTAGAGAAAATTTAAAATTTAATTTTTATGAAATATATGAGAAAATAATGCTAACTCTATCGGGGTACTAGAAAAAGATGATAGATGAAGACAAAACCGGGTCAGCGGGCTCATAGTTGCAAATTTATTCGTTTACAAGCTCGTACACGCGACTTCTTCCGCATAACCGGAATATGTTCATTGACCGAGTTTAAAAGTTGCCTATATTCTTCTCCATCCCATTACTACATGCAGACCAAAAATCATAATGACAAAATAGCAACAAGCAAACGCACTTTGACTTTTATTACAATATTAGAAAAGACTTACCATATTACCAAAAATGTATATAGTACAAGAGCCGAAATGAATTCTATTAATGTATTCAAATCAATTTGAAAGTTTGTAATGACGAATGGATGGTGAAACGTTTCCGATTCTTTCATGCAAAAACTAGTCAAATGATTTGAATGTAATTTGGTATATGGAAAACTTATATCCTAATTTAGTACATAGGATACTTTATGTATCGGCTGCAGAATACAGCTAGAATACAGAAATTCTTCTCTTCCAGTCAACCTTTGTGTTTATAAAATATGGTGGTTCTTGTTGTTATATATTATTATTTATTAATTATATTAAATTGTAAGTAAAAATGTCGTCTGTTGACTTCATGTAATATATATTTTATTATAATTCATTTGTTTATTAATTTTCTTTTTTATAAAAAAAAATCTATCAATGTATGTATGTAAAAAAGTTCATTTTGAACACTTGAAAAATATATTATTTGATTCTATCTATCCTATTTAAAGGCTTGCCACTTATAAGTGTAGGTAAATATGTACTAATGTATCTAAAACTTACTAGGAAATAATCGGGATGGCTTCCAGAGGGATTGCGTGTCGACCTGCCAGGGGTATATTTACTAATAATGAGATCGTTAGTTCTTGTTACTAATAGTCATCTTCCCTTATTCATAAAGTATTAGGTAGGTAGGTTAGGCGATCAATTATACACATAACATATACGAGTAGTACGTACTATCGAGGTTTTTCCAAAAAACTACAGCATGGAATTCTTCAAATAAGGGAGAAATAGGTTTCTGTAGGGTCGGCAACGCGTGCGTAATGCCCCTAGTATTGTAGGTGTTCATAGGCTACGGTAACCGCTTACCATAAGGTGGGCCATACGTTTGTTTGCTAAATCAGTGGTATCGAAAAAAACTGCACTTTATAATCAGTATTCTTTTCACAACTGCAGTGTCACTATAAACCCTTAATTTCTTTTTTACTAACATCTTTTACTTACTTCCAATTTCCCTTACTTTTCAATTATTTCCTACATCCCGTAAGTGATGGATACCACTAACATTCCCAAGGAGCATTGACATCAGGCAAGCAGCAGGTCGTAAAACCAAAAGTCAAAACCTTTTGTATTATGAATATAATGATATTACGCCGATCCCAAATAATTGGGATAAGGGTAGGAAAATGATGATATACGAATATAGATAAAATTTCAAAGTGATTTCTGACGTTTTCATAACAACCGTGCATTCACATAGTCAATTTATCATGAAAGATTAATTTGAATTGCGGACTAAGTTTTATTAACTGCTACTAGGTTAGGTTTACTCCTTTTTATTAACAATGTTGTACTAGTGATTTTAAATATTAATTTAGTTCTTGATAATTCGTGATTAGTATAATAAATTGCATAATAATTTATGACAAATGATGTTTTAGTTTTAAACACAAATCTCTTAATGTAAGATGAAGATTTTAATCTGTTATCTAATTCTGTTTTCTTACGATTATATATATTTATTTATTTATACTTTTGCACACATTGAAAAATGTCTACAGAGCGGACTTAATGCCTGATGGTATACTTTACTAGTCAACCACCATGCCAAACAGAGAGCAAATAGCGGTGCACAGATTTAAGAAAGTAGTAAATTAAATAAATATTTTAAGTAAGCAAGTATTTTAAATATAGTTATTATTCTAATTCGAAAATAATGTTTCCACAACATTTTATAAAATCATTTAATTATTTTTAAGATCTGCTGAATAATGTCTTGTAAGACTTGTCTATATGTTCTAAGCGAGACTGTTTTATTCTAATAATTAATAAAATAAATAAAAAAAAAATACGACAAGACTGTCTCTCATAACCATTTCAAACAATCTCCCAGGGGACCGTGTTTAAAATGCTCTCACCTATTTAATATCGAAGTAAAAGATTTACGCACCTCCCTATTACGGGCGAAATTGCTCTAAATGTCAATCGCTAAACCAGTATTTGCCTACTCAAAGCTCCAAATCCATTATTCAAAAGTAACATTCGACAAACGTCAAGAGAATTTCGACGAATAAACAGCATTCCCAATTATAAAGACGCGCCTATCGTTTCTCATGCTAATTTCCTGGTCCCTTGAATAAATTAAACAATTCAGAAATCGGTCTACATTGCCGTCCGGCGCCGATATTTATTAAGGGCTGGCTTAAATTATATTTGTTTTTAGTTACTTAAGGCTTTGAATGCGTTTGTTTTGCTAAACGGGTTTGTGGGGCGGTGGGCGGTTCTTTGCAGTTGAGTATTAGAGAGGATTGTTGTATACTGTATCATTTTGTCTCCTCTCTAATATCTCGCAAGTAGTGATAAAAGAACAATCAATATTACACCACAGACAATCAATATACAACCCTATACCTATTAATTTATTTTCTATCCATAATTACTGAAAAAGAGAAATCATAAAAAACCGATCATTCCTTAAAACATCCGAGTAAAATGTTCATAAACACAATAGAATGGACTAACTTGGATTATTCATAAAAATTTCACCTAAAAACAGATTTTCGGATATCTCCTATATCAATTTAATAATTAATATCTTAATAGATATTAACAAAATCTGTACTTGCAGACGTGTACATTTATTAGTCTGAGGTACAGATAATATAATACTATACTAGTATGTTATTAAGAGAAAAATAGAGCGTAAATAGAAATCTTATCGTATTAACAAGTACAAAACAAAACATTGTACTCGTATGAGTCAGTACTGTTCTTATTTTAAAATGAATAAAACACACCAATAAATGGCAAGACGTTTCATGATATATTCAACTAGTTGTTTCTTGTAGCTTTATCTGCGTAAATCGGTATATAAAGTATCTTATGTAAGCTAGGATGTAAACTACCAGAGTACCAAATTATATTCGTTTAGTAATTTTTGCATGAAAAAGTAACAAACTTTCATTTATCCATCCTTACAAACTTTCGCATTCACAATATTTATAGGATTTCAAATATTTTTAATTTAAAAATCAGAATTGTAACTGTAATTTTTACTTCGTAACGAGTAGACTTTTGCTTAGCAAAAAAAAAAAAAAAAAAAAAAAAACGGATCCTCGTTAAAGAATCGTCACAGAATTATTGGAAATGCGTGTAAATATTATCGACTGCGAGAAGGAATTACAGAAATCAATTCAAAATTGCTGAATATGTCGCATAATCGTATAATCACTTCCTTTTGGCATGTCGCTTAACGTTATTAAAGGTTACAGACTGTTCATATTACTTGATGTTGCTAATGGCCTACACATCTCAAAAGAGACAAGGTAAAAGAGTTAATATACTGTAATTTAAGTCGAAATTACTATTATTCTATTAACAATTATTTGAACTCGATTTCAATCAATTAACATATTTATTGATATTGATACAAGAAAATAATTTAATTGTCGATAAATGAAACGTAGGAGGTACGGAAATGTAATTGTATCTAACTCCCACGGTAATATTATATTAGTTAATTAAGACTTATATATATATATATATATATATATATATATATATATATATATATATATATATATATATATATATATATATATATATATAATGCTATACAATGGCTAAAATGATGATAGGTTCAATCACAGAAAAGTTTTAATTTTTTGATAATTTATAATTTACACTGAATGTTAGTAGGTAATTAATTACTTCTTCGTAGGTTTGTTACAATCATGTTTAAGCAATAAAGTTATTATTATACTTTGTAAGTGATTAATTATTAAATTTTCATTTGATATACTTTATTGTAATGTCACTAGCAACCCATCCTGACTTTGCACAGGTGTACAATTCTGTATAGATGAAACCTTCTGTAAAAAACGTCGGGATGTTTATTAATAACGAGGTTCACGCTTTTACAAGGTTGTCTGCTTAGGTATTTTTTCACATTCGTGTTTTTACTGTGAAACAGCTTTGTTTACATGGATTTGGTTTAAATAATGAGATATAGTAGTAAAATTACAGGATATGGAGCCAAAAATCATAGTTCTGAAACAGGGAAAGGTGAAAGGAATAGAGAAGGACTTTGCTCATTTATAGGACAGTATGGAGTATAAATAACAATAACACAAACAAATAAAATCTAATTTATGTTTGTTATTAAATATAAAAAAAATATTATGAAATAAATCCTAACAATTTATATTTTACGTGCATCTAAACTTCTTAAATATTTTATTATCCAGTGTAATAAATATGCAGTTAGATCGGACCAGTCTCTCAAGATGGGAGAATCCATTTCTCTCTGTAAATAATTTGCAGAAATTGTGATTATTAATAATGTCTTGATTGTTGTACAAATGTAACATTAATACCCGTTGTAACATAATATGTGAATAATGGGCTGATCATATAACTCAAGGTATCTATTATTAATAAGAACGTGTTTCGATTGGTGAACCTGTTTTATTGTTAAAACAGGGCAATGCAGGGCAATACTCAGTTAGATGAAGTAATGGCTTAAAATATATCGTAGAGAGTCAATTAATGCAGATGGTTAAGTCTCCCCAATTAAGTGAAAGATGATTCTATCTATAGAATCTTTTAGAGTAGCGCTTAAAAAATAACAAGAAACTGGACGTCACTATTTCATTCTGTTTCACGGACTCGCTAGCTTTAATTATTCTGTCAACAGATATTTTTGTCGCTTGTCCTAATATGAGGTATCTTATAGTGTAGTTACCTTATTACTTATAGCATTCTATGTGAGAGGTCTATCAATATGCCTGAATTAATAATGCATATTATTACTAATTTATTTCTTCAATAGTGTTTCGTCATTAAGTTTATTAAAAAGTATTATAATCATCACAATTAATCTATCATCTATGGTCGAACATAGGTTTTTCTCATATTTTACAAAATACGATCCCGTGTTGCAACCATCCGAATCCCTGCGATGCTTTTTAGATCATGACTTCATCTTGGGAGAAGATCACCTTACACTATGCTTGTGTACACAGAGTAGTCACTCGAGAATCTTTCTTTTTTATCAGTTATCTTTTATATGAGTAGTAAACGGGCGTTTTAATCGCTACGCCACCTAAAGTTAATAAAACATTTATTGATATTACAGGCTTATTTTTCTAAAAATAAGCCTGTTTTAATATTCAATAGACTTCTCAGTTCAACTCGAGACTTTATCAGTCGGAAAGTTTGTACATCGAAGAACCTATAGGAACTATTAACAAGTACAAAACTTCCTGAGACGTAAATAATGAAGCCAAAGTTTGTTAGAAAATTGTACTGAATAACAGAAACCCGCTACTGTTTTATTTCATATCATTACGATACTTTTGAATTATTTTTATAATTGCATAGGATCTCTACATTACATTATATATATATATATATATATATATATATATATATATATATATATATATATATATAATTATAATTATCTGGAATAGCATATTATTATAATTACGTCCGGCGTCCGTATATATATATATATATATATATATATATATATATATATATATATATAATTATCTGGAATAGCATATTATTATAATTGACGTCCGGCGGCCAAATCGCTAACTATACATGCTATCAGATTCTCACGGTTCTCGCTGGAAACCGTCGTTATTAATTCTCGGTGAATTTGTCATTATCTTCATCATATTAGCTTTTAACTGTCCACTGCTGAACATAAGCCTCCCCTTTGGCGAGGTTTGCCAGTAGTTATCACGCTTGGCAGACGGATTGGCAACCGCAATTAGGCTTTAGCGATGTTTTAAGAGGGACGCTGCTGCTCATCCCTCGCCCTCTCTTAGTCGGCTCTTACGACACCCGTGGGAAAGGAAGGGATGGCCTATTCTATGTCGGTATTACATGGCCACATCATCACCATATTAGCTGTTAACTGTTTACATAACATAGGACTCCCAGATGGACTGCATTGGATTGACAGTAGTTGCATACGCTTGGCAGATGGGTTGGTAACCGCAGTTACCAACCCAGCAAGATATTGTTTTAAATTATTTTATAAAAGGGAATATATTAATATATAATAGTGAATAAAGTTAATCTATTCGTATTCCCTAAAAGCTCGTATAATATTTATAACTGACTGACAAGGTCAGTCCTATTTCATAAATTTGACAGTGAACAGGTAATGTTTTTAAAAATTCACTATATTTTTCTAATATCTGCTCTTTTATATATTGTACATGCTTATTTCAAACTCATAAACAATTTATAACATTCATATTACAAAAGTAGACAGATACTAGGCTTGTCTCTGTCATATTATATTCGAATATTACACTTATTTACAAAAGATCCGGAACATTTGTACTCGCTGTTACTAACTACCTGCTCTGCTTCCCCTTTTCCGTAAGATTTTCAAACACCTTTCATACAAACCTTGTCCTGACAATTACACACAAAACAACAGCAACAAAAATATAGATAAATAAATGCAACTAGTCTCAAGTCATGCACTTGTATATATTCGTCATTTGTTTTTTATTTATATGAGTATAGATTATAATTAATAGAGTTTAAATTTCGATTTAACAAACGTTAAATATTAATAGTCGCATAATTAGGTTATAAATATGAACGCCTAAAAGTCATATTCTGTAATATTCATAGACAGTTACCACTTTCCAAAAGCTAGACCGTTAGCTTGTTTAAAATTCTAAGTTGCATACGAAATATAATATTGAAATTGTATTTTTTTTTTTGTAATTTCACTAAGTTTACTATTACGTATATAATCTTTTGGAGGGAACAACAAATAATATCTATCTATTAATTTATACTGTACTTACAAAAATATAGATGTTTTTTTCCAAATCCCTACGTAAAACTAAACATACTTATCTCACACGCACCACAAGATTCGTAATACTTAAATCGGAATCGGAAAATGTATTTTCTATTGTACACATCACTGGATTTCTTACACATTTGTTGTATACAATACAAAAATTATCTAAACTATCCACTGTATACAATTTTTCGTGACAATGCACCGTGTTTCTGTGGCCTTAGTTCACGTACAAAGAGCTTGGCGTTTTATACTTATATCGTAGACAATTTGCTGTATCTCACACGAGACCGCTCTTATCTGATGAACTTTAAGGGCATATCAGGACAATGGCATTATTCTGAAGGAAGGATGTAATAAATAAACGACGAGTCTCTATACTTTTACTCTGTAATTATATACAGTTGTTGTGTTAAATTTAATGTGATTTATATCTTAAAGTTTTCGTGTTGAAAATTATATGGAAATTTTGGTAGGGCACATAAAAATTTAAATAAATTGTCTAAATTTATGCTTTGTCGAAATTATACAATAGGGATTTGTATAGGTATGTAAATATATCCATAGAAACTAGTATAATTAGACAAGGCGAAGGTAAGAATAAATAACATAATTTTTAAATCATTCTATGAATAAAAACTAAGTATGTAATGAGGGAATTAATATTAAAGAAATAACTAAATTATGTAAACGTTGAAAATAAATGAATAATCTTTTATTATTTCTTTGATATTTCTAATTAAACGTGTGAAAATTAACTAAGAAAAATATTTTTTTTATTAATTGCAAATTTGAAACTAAATAACATTGACTGCTACAATAGTTTTATTAATCGTTATGAAATTTGACATACCATATGAAAAATACATGCTATTTTGTGTCTTAGTCACGTAGTGATATGACATAATTGTCACATTTATTAAATTTTATGTACTGGAAATTAAATGGATTGAAAATAATGGTAAATGTAAGAACATTGTATTTAGCTACATGTCTAACTGCTGACTACTTAGTAAAACAGCCGGTGGCACACGAGCAGAATACACGGCGTATTACCTCGCTCTTATTAATCTGATGTACAAGTTATAAGCTGAGAACGATTCTAGTTCACGAATCAATATTCCTTTTAGAGCGGCGATTGAGCTATTAGTCGTAGAACGCTACGCCTCATCCTAGAGATCTTAACATTAAATCTCAATTTAAACTTATGAATATTCAAATTTACTCATAAAATTAACAATTACTTATATGGGTCATATAAAAATTATTGTCACTTACTCGGTAATATAAAATCGTTTTTTGGTAAGCGACATGCAGTTTGATGTTGGAGTCAGATTTATTGTTGTCAATTTCATTATAATTTTTTTTAATCCATATAGGACAAAACTTGAGAATGTCTGTATGAATTCGGCAAATTTTCGGAGGAAAGCTAAGAGAAAAAAATCCAAGAAAAATTTAAAAGACCATTTTACTTTTTTTCACAAAAACTCTTTGGACAACGTAGGTGGTGGTGAGGAGCAAATAAACGTTTGATGAGACAGCTATTTACTCAGGAAATTCTTCTACAAGTTATATGTATTCACATGTCGTGATAATGAACACAATTTTTTTATAATTTCTTAATTCATAGATATCCGCTGACTTCTGTAACTTGTACCACACATAAGCGTTTAAGCCGCTACGTTAACATGCCGCTGTGGTGCGTCTCTTCTCTATCATGAATATTTATATCAGTACGGCATCAATGTACTGTGATATTTAACGCGCATCTATGTGAGGGGAAGCAGTTTATTTTTAATTGTTGTGTGCGTCATTTTCGTTATCTCGCCCATTTCCCGTTCTTGGTTATTCGTTCCGTCCTAAGAGGGTTTCCTGTGATTACATTAACTCCGTGGCCTTTATGTGTTCAGCTTGTTTAAGGGTTTGTTTAAGGAAATTGCGAATGTCGAATAGAAAATATTGTTTGTTAAACGCTTCTACAACTTACGCAACAGTTTGATAACGTGTTTGCGTAATTGAATCATTATGTTTTGTAAATTTATTGATTTTTATTAAATTGTATATGATAGAATTATTAGACTTATTACTTTTCTATGAGTTTAAGAAGCTACTGTAATGTTTTATATAACTTTATCCATAACAGAAACAATGTATAAGAGCTGCAATGAGTGACACTCATTTACTCTTATAAAGGTGTTAGTCGTTGATTGTATTATGTTTAGAACAGAAATAGTTTTTTTTTTTTCTATAATAGTATTAGAATCTAATCTTAGACTTTTGTACTTTGATATTTAAAAAAAAAAAACTTCAAATTGAAATGAAAATCAACTTTATTTAAATAAGCTTACAGTAATAATTTATTCAGCAGTAAATACAAATGCGTTATACAAGATATATATTTAGAATACATATTGATTCTCAGTAAGACTCCCTGGCCTCCATGCTAGGAAAGTCTTGTGTTATGAAGGTCAGACTACCCTACTTTACATATTTAATTTTCTTATGTAACTTTAAAGAATTTTTAATAGACAAAAACTACAGAATTAAAAGTTAAATTGCAAAAGAAATAACACTTATACTAGTATGAAATAACAAATTCACTATCCTTACTTATCTATATCTATATATATAATAAAACTGTAGAGGTCGAATGTCTGTACGTAGAAAAAAAAACACTAAAAACCGAGTCAGAGGGATGTTAGAAGTAAAATAGAACACATCCAGATTTTTTCAATTTTTTTATTTCTCTGTCTGTTTGTCCGTTTGTACGGGTTAATCTTTGAAACTGTTGGACCGATTTAAATGAAAGTTTGCATGGCGCTACCTTAGATCACCGTTCAATATTTTAATTTCGGAAAATTAAAGAGTTCCCGTGGAATAATTAAAAACTATAGTAACTTATACAGCTTAGCACTCAATTTACTTATATAAGTCATTTTGACCTAAGACAAAGAGTGAGAACGACACGTCATTTGTTAGTTATGGTCCAGTATTCCCAGACATAATAAATAGGTATGTACATAGATCGATACATACTAAACAGGAATAACAAATACCACGCGGATAATGTCGCGGGCATCAGCTAGTTATGTGAATTAAGCTATGTCTCTACGAGTGCATGTGCTATTAGTATTTAAAAGACATAAGTGTAAATGAAGTGAAGAGTTACAGGTTGTAAAAGCAACGCTATATTGTTAAGTTTACCACGAGTCTATTTTAGTTTTACAAAAATACTTTGCTACTGAAATAAACAAGTTTCTGTTACTATAGACAGAATCTTGATTTTTTAGTATATATACATATATTGCACTAAAAATAACTCACTAGTAATAACAATTATTAGAAATAATGAACCATTGTGAACTTACATCTAAGATAAATCTGTTCCAGTCAACCCAATACAGTGGCGTAGGAAGTCTTGAGTGGACACCGGTAGTGCAAGAGAGTATTGAAACATATTTAAATACTACTACATATATAAAAAATATAAATAGACATACTTAATAATATACACGTAATTAAATCTAATAATAATACATACATAAATATGAAATGTATAAAAATTCAATATATGTGAATACAATGGTGACAATTTATTATCATCAGAAATATATAAACAGTAATGTGACATATTTGACCATATGCACATGCATATAGAGTCGAAACGTACTTCTACATTTTGAATGGTGTTCATAAAAAAAAAACGCTCGCAATTTCAAATGACTGGAAAGCGTACAGATAGGATGACTGGACAAAAAACACGCAAGCGATTTCAGCCCCTAAGGAGAAGAGAGAAGTTAATAGATTTCGTTAATTAACCCGTTCATTGGACCGAGTGATTGCACCGTTGTCCCCGGATAAAAAGTGACAATTCGTCGCCGCCGGGATTTCCAGTTACACCTTTTTACGTATGGATTGTGACTGGAGTAATCCGAGCAGGGTTCCGTTTACAGAAATAAGAATGGAAGGTTAATATCAAGAGTTTGCCGTGCCACTACTTGTTCGAGATCTTAATTAACTATCTCATTCCTTTAATTGTCTGTAGCGATTTCGTTTTACTTAAAGATCCAGTACGTTTTAACTAAAGTTGAAATAAATTTATATAACAATACGATTCGATGATATGATATTGATTATACTGATCATGATTGTTTTCTTGAGATAGTCAGCATTGGGAATTTTCGTGTCTTCTCTAAAGTCGCCCCGTAAAGTGTAGTCAAATTTATTCCTAATAGTTACGACCCTCGGCCTTGGAAGAGGCGGTGGGGGGAGAATGGAGGATTAGTAATAGGGACTAACATTGCTGGCGATATATCCTATCAGGCCTGCCTCTACGCGGTTGCCCCTGGCAACCATCGTGGCTAATTATTGTTGAATTACTCACGACGGGCCAATTGGTCTGCTTTCATCCTCATTTTTCACTGGCGCCCTGTTAACATATACTGATAGCGCAGGTGGGGGTACCATTCCATTATTATTAATTAAAAAAAAACATTCTCAGAGAAAAGAGAGAAATATAATAATCTTTTAAAGTTGCCGTTGGATATTTCCTTCTCAGTTGGGCTATTTTAATTTTAAGCAGGGCCTTTTTTTAAATGACTCTATTTCGGACATACCGAGGAATATAATCTGGTACATCCATTTGTGTATTCTATAATTCTGTATTATCATATACAATTTTGAGTGACAAAAAGTTCTCAATCTTGGAAAAGGACTGTCCCTCGCTTAGAGACCCTTACCTAAATAATATGTAAAAAGACAAGTAGGCTGTAACATTCTATTATGCACCAAATACAGAAATTAAGTAGAATGCTTCGTAAAATTAGTATATACATATGTAGAGGTTATTCTTAGCAATAAGGCTGCCCATTGTTTACTCAGTGTAATATTTTATTATTTTTAAATGTTTGTTTAATTTTTTATTATTGTAATCTTATGGAGGAAACAATAAAGAGTCTTCATCTATATATATATCTATATAAATCACCCACAACACCAAAGTTTTTTACTCTTTTCTTGAATATGTTGTGTATCGGTTCGGAAATACTGCTGCTGGAAGTTGATTCCAAAGAATGGTTGTGCGTGGAAGAAAGTGCCTTGAAAAACGCATGGAAGACCGCCACTCGTCCAGATGATTGGGATGAAACTTGGTTGTACGGTGGTGAAAATCAGCAGCAGGTATCAATCCGAACAATTCCTCAGAAAGTCCCATGATAAATTCGGTAGAAGATGCACAGAGACGCAACATCTCTGCGCAGTTTCAATGGGTCAAGTCGGACAGTAAGGCGTTGACTATCGATTTCGAGCCGCCCGACTTTGAATTCTAACTGGGAACAGTATTCCATATTTTGCTTTATATAATCAGGCGGTGTGGCATGAAATATGTCTCACCCTATTACTAACTTTTTATATCTTAGCCTTCTCCTCCAGATGACCGCAAAACTGGACGTCGCAAGATATATCTAGACTTGACTTTTTATCAAGGGAAGTGCATACGACAAACGGCGTCTTTTTTGCGGTAAACGCGCAGACTTGTGTCTTTTTGGGGTTAAATTGGACAAGATTTTGTTCATAGATCGAAACTTGATGGAGTGAAGTTTCGATTTACAAGTCTATTACTCATCGGTATGTATATACGGTATATAATGTATACTGTCGTCCGCATAGCAATGAATATTACTTATCTGTAAAATATCATTGATATGCAGAAGAAAAAGAGTCGGAGATAGTACACAGCATTGCGGGACACCAGCATTCAAAGGGGAACCGTCGACTTAAAAATACCCAAATGCACAGAACAAATGAAGTGTATCCTGCCACACCCGATTCATTAACTGAAGTACTCTCGACAGCCCATCGGTGTGTTAAGCTAAAAGATCACCGGCCGAACAAAAACTCACCTGTAGTTGACGGTTAATGATGGATTCCATAATTATCTGTAGTTTGGCGATCTCCTTTTTAGGGATCGGATGCATTTTCCAAAACTTTGGGACTATTAAGCCGAAAAAGACGCGTAAGAACCGGAGCCGACCGTCTAAGCACAATTGGAGGAATTGGACTCAATAAGAGCTCCTACAACACGTGATGGTCGGTGGTGGTTTCTCCCCGTCATATTTGGATCCAAGAAGATCGACCTTTTCTTTAGCGTTCTGGTGCCAACCGAGCATTTAGGTGGAAAAGATGCGGTGTACAGTATGACTCACAATTGTTATTATTCATCTGTTCTATATAAATCGGTCTGATTATAATATTTTATAATTTTGAATTTATGTCTAATTGGGGGGAAAAGATTCTCGAGTGTCCGCGAGATGGAGTAATGATCTTAAAAGTGTAACAGGAAATAAATGGATGCAAGTGTACTTTGTGGTCATATACGTGAGCCTATGTTCATCAGACATTCATAGGTGAGCTGTAATGATATTGTGATATGTCTAATGTTTTATTAATATAATAAAATTATAACTGGATAATGTTTGTACTTGGAACGATATTTAATAAAAATAACTACACAAAAACTGGTTGTATTATTATGCTTTCTAAAAGTAATATAATTAATTGGTGTTCCTACATCTGAAATAACACATATGAAGCCCTATTTATGAGCGCGGTGGTATGACTCACAAAAAGTTCTATATAATATTAAACATTTTAATATTATAAAAAGTAGCAGGAAATAAATGGATGCAAGTATACTTTACGGAGATAATATAGGCATATTCATCAGACGTTGATAGGTGAGCTGTAATGATAATTGTGATATGTCTAACATCTTATCTTATTACAGAAAATTAAAAATTAATTTTTAGTGTATAAAAACCACTACACTAATTTGACTGTGGGCTTTGACTCAACAAATGTGTTTAGTGAAGATTATTAATTTAGTGGCAAATTTATAATACCCTTCTTTTGGTATGTCCTCTTTGCTCCGCAGATATAGAACCCTGGATGCGTGAACGCTCACTCTGTTCAGTATTTTTTGTTCTTTTTTTACAACGAGAGCCCCGCTGTCTGTTGAATGGTCGGGCGTTAAGTGTAGCCTTTTACCTGAAAATAGAGAAGAGAGTTTAATTTTACGAGCGCACAGCCTTTGAAGTGAAATGGAATACAAAAAAATAAAAAAAACAGTATTTGCTACTTAACTGTTGTAATTGTAAAAGTATACGACATCCTAAATAATTTTGTTTTTATTCAACTTAGAATGGCAAACAAGCTGACGCTCCACCTGATGGAAAATGGTAACCGTCGCCTATAGACATGAGCAGTACCATGGTTATAACAGAGTATACTGTTTCGCCCATGATACCCTCCATGCGTTGCCATTCCTGAGGATTCAGATGTTATTCCTCTGTACCCTGTAAATTCACGCAATATCCCACCCTTCAAACCGAAACACAGCCATGCAAACACAACTGCTTCACGGTAGAAACACCATTGGAACAGAGGTACTCAAGCAATCTATTTTTGTACAAAGTCTCCCTCTGATAAATATAATAGTGAAAAAGTGTAGCTAAGAGTTTAGTACTGGACTTTCTCTGCTTGTCCTATTTCCTTGCAATGGATACCTGGGGTAGAAAGAATTATTACATATAAAGTCGTTGACGTTACAACTTCGTGTAAGTTGAAATTTGTCATTTTGAGGGTGAGCAAAAAAAACTTTCTAGAATCTCTGTTTCTGTTTCATTATCGTCATCAGCATATAAGCCGTTAACTATCCACTGCTGAACATTCTTCATAAAGGAAGTTTTTCCAGTAATTGCTACGCTTGGCAAGCGGGTTGCCAACCGCAGTTAGGCTTTTAGTGATGTTTTAATAGGAACACTACTGCTCAGCCCTCGCCCTTCCTTAGTTACGCGAAGTTAAAATTTTTAAAGAAGAATGAAAGTAACAAAAAATACGTGCAAATCAACATTTTATAAACATAATGTGTGATACTAAACATATCAACATATCAGTTTAGTTCCCTTACTCTTACGACATCCACTGGAAAGGAATGAGTGGCCCATCCTATGCTGGGACCAGAAGGCGTTACGTGACACTAATATATAAGAACATTATAAAATACTAGTAATCCAACCCGGCAAATCCAATCCAATCAAAAATTTTAAATTTTTTCAAAAAATAAATTTTTTGATAATAAAACGAGTATATAGCCTTATTTTACTCACTGTTAACACAGTTGTCTTATTATTTTAGAAATTTGTCAAAATACAAAATCTCGATAAATTAAAAAAAAATAAGTTAAAATTTTATTATTTAAATTGTATGGAATACACAATATTTAAATTCAAGTTTTAAATAAGCAAGTTTCTGTATCCGGAAAATATCCATTTGTTTATAAACAACTTACCTCTTATTCTATTTTTAGATTTCACTCACTTTCCTGATTCATCAAGAATTTTATTCAACAGTAGGTAGACTTTATATTCAAGGGTTTCAAAAGTTTCTTAGTTTGTGGCACACTTACATGTTTAGTGTTGTCAAAGTTTAGAGAACACTCTTACTTACGATCTGGTATTTCATTTAGACTGTTTATTTCAAATATATGTACAATATCAGAAATATAGTACAGTAATGTTTTCATTTCTTTTATGATAGTACACAGTTTCCGGTGAATGGGCCACTTCGCGGCACTCTTGTTTGTTCTTCACCCTACATCCTACCCTGCATCCAACTGCGTCGTACAATTTGAGAATCCCTGCTTTATTTACTTTCTCTGATCGTGATAGGTCGCTCTCCCCCACCGATACCTGCTATTCGCATCCGCATTGTATATCTATTTTACTATCCTTACATCCGACGTTCTTATCGAACTGCGCAATTGTGGATATATTAATAATTTATCTTTCCACACGATGGCTCTCAGTAAGGAAGTATATTTTTTCTTATGCAGTTTCTGAAAGTGAAATGTATTGTTAAATGCCCGTAAAGGTTCATACTAATTTTATCATGTTCACCTTTTTACTTTATCTGAGCAGCAAGTACTTTATATTATTCTCAATTTCGTGTATATATTTGTTATTTATAACATATGTAATTATTCGTTTATATATGTAATTTTAGTATGTATTTATAATATTAATAATTACTAGTACCGCATTCGAGTATTCTGACACTTCCCTATGGTTGATTGGGAGAGAATGCTTTTAGCATTAAGTCCGCCATGTACACATATTCGTACTAATGAATAAATAAAAAATAAAAGAAATTGATGATGCCATTATTGTTATTTGTAATGAATAATTTAATATCATAACAACCAGTTTCAAGTATTGGCAAAATACCCTTAGAGGTACCTTAAAAATACATAGAGGGAGGTATATGTTTAACACGTGAAAAAGAGAAGCTGTTTTTGTAGTTCATCTAAATAATACAGATTTTTGCTGCGTCCTCTTTTTAATAGTATTTGTATTTTCATTCAATCTCTGGCTGTATGTATTGAACAACTGTATGGAAATTCGGCAGTATACTCGTACAGACACGGTAGGTATGAGCAGCTGCGATTTTTAACATAAATTATGGCTGCCGAAAGGATTTAGATAGTAGGACCATCTGTTACCATTTAATGAATTATTTACAAAGCAGCTTTACTTCTTTACCTTTATTATTACGTAGACTATAAAGTAAATAATAATCACAACTGTAATTGAAATAATGCTATCAAAAGCATTTTATGTATTTTGTTAAAGGAATTAACGTATTTTTTTTTATTATAAATGTACTTGATTATATATAGATGGAACATCGAGTATTAAAACATGCCAACTAAATGTTAACTACTTTGATACATATACTTTTTTTAATTTGAAACAAATTGCGCCATTTTTCTTCAGTGTTGCAAGTAATTGGATTAAAAATTTTCCTGATCAGATCAGATATTTTAAATTGAAATGTGAATTTTTTTTTATATAATATAAATACACATATGCTTACAAACTAATATACATGTATTAATTAAAATAGCGGGCATTTTGAATGGTTTCCAAACGAAAATATATTTTACGTCTACACTTGGATATAAATCAATATAATCAGTAAAGATAAGCATTTCTCCCATATATTGAGTAATGAATGAGTTACGATAACCCTATTTGCGCACACGTAATTAAAAAATGTACCTGTTTTGTATGTAAACATTTGAATAGGGATACTCTATTTATATAATGTAAGAAATAGATCTATTTAGTTATTACCTATTTCTGAATAGCTATTTATATATATTGACGAATTATTTTAAAGAAGATAATAACTGTACATTCAATATAATGAATAAACAAATACTTGAAACAAATAATTTATTGTAAGAGACGGGATGAATTATTAATGGCTAAATTACCAGTTTTCAATATTAGATAGGTATCTTCATTATTTGAAACCCTTAATTCGAGTATAATTAGAATTCAAAATACTTAAATATAAGAGAGTGCTTTTTTAAATATAATTTATAATTATAACAATAATGATTAATTTGTTATCATAAAATAAATAGACAAAAATAATAAAAACTTGACGAATTTTATTTTGCTTTATCAAAAGCTAGGCAATGTTTATAAACCAGAAAAGATGCTTATTAAATAGTCTTGCGACCAAACTTCTTACGATGTTATAAAATTTAATTAAGTAAATTATGAACGCGATGACTTCTTAAATATTAGAAGGAGAATAATTATTTTGAAATGATTAAAAATTGTTATGGTTTCTTTATGGCTTTATAAGTATATTTATTATAGAGCTCGACTCTTGATAATGAGTTTCCAATCGAATAATTTTGTTTCAGTATTTCTTATTTATTAAAGTAATAATTCTTAATGAAAATATGTAATTTATGATTGAGTTACACAGAAAAAATCAACCTCCATTATGGCAAAACTTGTTACTTAAAAAATTAAACTATCTACTATTAAACTATACTATCAATTAAAAATTGATTTTAATAAAATTTACGTAAAATTAAAAATCTAAATCGGTTTACGAGTACAAATGACACAGTTATAAGGTAACAAATGTGAATATATAAGCCAATTGAGAATCTCTTTTTGTAGCCGCTTGAAAAATAAAGATATATTGAAAAACGTTATAAAGAACTTAGTCTATTTGGTTCATGTATTTTAGTACGTAGGCTATGCACATTGAATATTTCAGTGTATAGAGTTTATAAATATATAATAAATTTTGAGTTGATATAACATTAAGATAATTTTGGTCAGTTGAGCTTCTTTAATGTGAATAATTTTATTAATTAAGATATAATATAATTTTGATAATTTCAGCTTTTTTAATGTATATAATTTTTTTTTTATTAAAATATAATTGCGTCAGTTGAGCTTTTATAATGAGAATTTTTTTTAATTGATATAAAATAATCCATTTTTTTTATTAAATAAATGTTTCTTTATCAGTTTCACTTACTACAGACTTTTTCCCTAATATAACGGATTTTCTTGTCTTTCTCAGAAAATATCCTACTAATACATATAATAAATGCGAAATATTACAACGATGGATGGTTAGATGGATGTTTGTTACTCTTTCAAGCAAAACCTACGGAATAAATTTGAAAGAAATTTAGTACACTGGTAGTTTATATTCTGTATTAGCACATATAATACCTTATATACTGATTCCCATGGCTGAAGCAACGAGATATAGTTAGAATCACATACAATTGTAATTGAAAAAAAGATTTAGACTTTCCACCTTTATATCTCCTATTTTCCGGTATATAACGTGAGAGCGACGCCACATATTCCATTTCATCTAATACTATTGTTCAGGCACCAGCTTAGCTTTAAATCGGAGGCAGGTTTTATCTAGACAAATTCAGTGGAGCGTGATATACCTATAAATTGTATGCGGGCCCATAGAAAACAGAGGTCCAATTAATTGTTTACGTGGAACTAACAAAATGCTATTTTCAACCGACTTAATAAAAGGAGTAGTAACGGAGTCATAACTATGTTAGTTCAGAATCGATTTCAAAAATTCCTTTTTTATCTGAAAGAATATGCTTACAAATTATCTCCTGAGTCCTCAGGAATGGCAACGCATGGGGGGTATTATGGGCGAAACAGTATACTCTGTTATGTCCATGGTACTGCTTATGTCTATAGGCGACGGATACCATTTTCCATCAAGTGGGCCGTCAGCTTGTTTGCTATTCTAAGTAGTATAAAAAAAAAGATTAGTCCTATAAAAAAAATATCAAAATCGGTTGAGTAGTTTAGTTTTTAGATCAAAACTGGTTCAGTCACAATTGAAGTCGGTTTTTTTATGGGGCTCACTTTAATTATGTACTTATAATAATACTACTTGTTTCACTTGGCTATACTTGCATGGATTAAATTATGTCAGAAAATTACTTTAGTGGAAAATCTCTGTCTAGTGTGATATCTATAATATTGTTCATGCCTTTGGTGCTGGTGACTATTTTCATAATCTTTTTCTACTGTTCTTAGTCCTAGAGTTAAAAAACTCCGGATTAGAGTTAAAAAACTGAATCCGGGTTCAGTATATCTCGTACTAGTAATTAAAACATTGATTTTTGGCTATGTGTATGGTAGTGTGCCAAGGTCAGCTCTATAAAGGGAGGAAACACGCAACTGCATATATGTAATATGAGTATATTAACTTGTGCTGTGAATTTTTTTAATACTCATGACTTTTGTTATGATAAAAATGAAGCATTATGATAAATATGTCATAGTAGAGTCGATTTTGAGACGTCATTTATTTAAATCTATATCTAAAGTTAAAATTTTAATTCGATATTACAGAGAAATATTTATTCTAAGAACTAAATGTTCAATAGATTTAAGTCGAAATTATTACAAACTTAGTTTATGGTAATCTATAAAATATTAAGATTTGCGAAACTACCAAATTTAAATATTTCAAGTTCAATTTAGAGAAATAAAACCTCAGAATCGGCCGAAGTACTGCCCAATATAAATGATATGGAGTTTACTACCATAATTTTTGCGAATACAACGCGATATCTGAGGTGATTTCTTATGTGGGCACTTAGCTTACAGAAAGTACTCGTTGTCAAAGTTTTCCGTAAGAAATCAAAATTCGTAAAAATAAAAAAAAACTGAATGGCTAGAAATATGGAATATTGAACAGAGGTATTTTACAGAACCTAAGTGTGGGCTAAGAAAGGATTTCTCAGAAATATAAGTATCGAGATAATGATGAGCTAGCTAAAGTAGCAATGAAGGTGTCACGTAGCTTGAACGACTGGTAATCGATGGGAGAAAAAATTTTGAAGCAGTGACTGTGTTTTAATTTTTTTTTTCATTTTCATTCTCATGCAGGAAATCTGTGTAGGGTGATACTAACGAGTTAACGGGCAGTGGATAAAAACGGAGCTCTCGAGATTGTACTTTTTTTGCAAAATATGAGACAAATACACTTGCTTATTCTTTTGTTAACTTTGGCAGCGTGCCAGTGAGGTCTGATAGGGAAGTATGATGTCATATTTTGCAACTTAGCTCATTCACTGTAAGCTCCGAGCAGCAACCTATCAATTTGCTTGAAGATGTCTCGTTTAGAGGTGAGACACGGGTCACAAAACATGCATGGACTGAGTAGCAATCGGAACTTGATGGCTAATGGCTTGATGGGTAATAATAATACTAGTCAATCTTCGAGTATTGGTACGTATATTAATGGTAGCAAAATTGAACAATATAATTCTAATAAACTAATTTAGCAGGAATTAACAATTATGATTTCCGGAGTATCACATTTATATCTATTTATGTTTTTTTTTTTTATACAACTTAGAATGGCAAACAAGTTGACGGCCCATCTGATAGAAAGTGGTAACCATCGCCTATAGACATGAGCAGTACCATGGACATAACGGAGTATACTGTTTCGCCCATGATACCCCCCACGTGTTGCCATTCCTAAGGACTCAGGTGTTATTCCTCTGTACCCAGTAAATTTATGCCATATCCACCCTTCAAACTGAAACACAGCCATGCAAATACAACTGCTTCACGGTTGGAACACGAATGGGACAGAGGTACCCAAACAATCGACTTTTGTACAAAGTCTCCCTCTGGTACAATGTATGTAGATTGGTTATAATATTACTAATATAGCCACTAGTCTTAACTACTAATAACTCTTACTCTCGGCGATAGATCGGTCATAATTATGATGATAAAATATTATTGACATAACAATGTTTTTTTTTTTTTCTCTTAAAAACAGGTAAGATAATAACAAAAACAATTAATTAATTTAAATAAATTATAACTTGCCACCATTCCTCATAATAATCATATATTTTATAAATTCTATTTATTTAAGAAAACTGCCAAGCTTAGCTATCACGTCTCGTTGTAAGTTTTTTTGTTGTAAAAAAAGTCCCTACTTGGCTCTTCTGCGATTGCCGGGCGAGACACGTTTTACGTGCCCCCTGTGTCCGATTGCACCTCCTTTGAATTACTGTCGACTGCTCTCACCCTTAGGTTATATTCACTCGAAAATTGTATAGATAGATACACAATATATACATGATTGTATTGTTTTATAATACTGATTATCGCCATACATTACTTAGCACCATTTTAAACAATAGTCCTTTGCCAGAGTAGTGCTTGTCCTGTGAATTTTAAAAGGTCAACAATGATATAAGATTTTCTTTTAAATGTAAGTATTTGTGAACGATAATAGTCATCTTTCATTAAGCAAGCCGACTGCTCGTTTACTTCCAAATATTTATTAATATCTGCTTCCTAATATTTATAAAGTAATTATATATTTTTCTAACTTCTTAATTATTTTTATATATATATATATATATATATATATATATATATATATATATGTATATATATATTTTTAATTATACTGATATATTGTACCAACTTACAGTTCTTTCGCCTACATTGGTAAACTGGTAGGTTATCCTAACTTAATACATGCGTGCAACGCCTCGCGAAAAAGTAAATAATAAATTCCAGACAATTAAAAATTACACTATTGTGTTTGGAATTTTAAAATTAAGATGTCTTCTACGTCTTCGGTAAAATTTTATTCATATTAGAAGATATTCGGAGTTAATAGTTGCATTAATAGTTGCAGTAGTTCCAAATTGCATTGTAGACTTAAATTACAGATTAAATTCTATTTAGTGTGGTTAAAGCAGAGGAAGGACTACTCGGCACTGTACATATTAATAAATGACACCTTATAGATATAAAGGAGAGAATGTTTCTAGGAGACGAGTGGAAGGTATAGAGATGAGAATACGTGTGATGAGTGAAAGAGATGCAAGATATAGGTGTGACAAATTGATTAATTGAAATTTTAAGATATTATTATGACTTTAAAATGTACAGAATGTTTCGAAGTATATGACAGTGTAAAAATTAATTCCGTGACCACCCATAACCGTAGTATCATTTCATTTCATTTATTTATGTCATAACAATATACATTGTGTCGATAACTTTGTTAATACAGGTTCTAAATATATACTACAATTCAATAATTATTAATTATCATTTATAAATTTATATTATATAATTGGGATCTTCAAATAAATAAATGAGTTACTGTCTGAACATTTTTTATAAAGAAAAAATATTATTATATTCTTCGTGTGTTGGCTGAGGTCTTAAAATATTATATCACATGTGCTCTTAGTAAAGTCTATTTTCTACATACCATTAGATAGGCGTCAGCTTGATTCCAAATAGGGTAAAATAGCCCAAAAATCCACACATGATAATTGGTCCAATTTCGGCCACGAACAGCACTAGTAGGTATTAAATAAATGCTCCAACCTAAAAACTTTTAGGTTATTTGTTACATGAATAACTTTGCTAGGTCTACGTTATTCCGTATAGTTACTGGAACTGATAACATTAAACCTTCTAGAGTTGTAACAAAACCTCAACTTTATTTATGATACTCGATTCTATGTGTCGAAATAATCTATTATTTTGATATATACTTTTATGGTAACACGCAATATTTTTTTTACGCATGAATATTATTTCAATTTTGATTTAGTACTCTCAGACTTGAAATAGTTTTCGTAAACCTAATATAAATAGTACTTAAAAGAGAGTAGTTTAATATGAATCTAGATTATTCAATAACCTTTTTTGACGTCCAGTAAGACGATATTGCGTTTTACTTAATTAGTGTAATTTTGCTTTGCAAATGAAAAATATATATCTACTAATAAACGACGAGATGTTTTACAGAGATACTTGTATATATATCTCATTAATAAAAGTGAAAGTTTGTAACGATGAATGGATGGATTTGAATGAAAGTTGGTTTACAGATAGGCTATATCCTAACATAGCACATAATATACTTTATGGACGCGAGCAAAGCCGCCTGATATAGCTCGATAATTAATATTTAAATTTAGGTATATTTGAATCATGTATTTATTTTTGGTTCCATAAATAACACAGTTTTTGGCTCCCTCAATAAAATACGGTCGAATATTAGATTTTTTTTTCTAGTTTTAATACGTTAGGAAATCCTATTAATTAAAAAAAAATGTGTAATTACAATTACGTATATTACGTATATACGCTATATTATTCACAGAAAAAAAAACAAACCAAGTCCGAACCAACCTTCTTTTAGAAGTCGTTTAAAAATGATAAAACCAATTTATCTGCTTTACTCATTGAACACATTTTATATATCTGTCCATTTCTCCAAGTCATGTCCTTACGCATGAAATACGAGCGAGCTGAAATCCTCATCACAGCGGGTCAATCGAAGTATATGACAGATGTTCACCGACAAGATGTCAACTTGCCTTAGTTATTCATATCAAATTCTCGCCCCTAATATTATCGATGTCAGAGTCACAATTCGAGCGTTACGTGCCTTACCCCCAACCCCCCAATCTACCCAACCTCTATACCCCCTCGGCTATTCCCTCGTCACGTATCGTGGTAAGTATTTCCGAGAAAAAGGCCGGTTTTGTTGGCACGCGATTTTGTGAAATATACTAAGTATATAATATAAAGTTGGTATAGTATATGATAGTATACAATACCCGAAACAGTATTTATCTTAGAAAGAAAATATACTTAATATAATAGATAATATTATGTAGATAATGGATAAATTTTAAAGGTAATTTTGTATAGTAAGTAATATATCATTTTTGACAATCCAAATTAATTCAAGAGATGGCGGTAATGTGAAGTCGCAGCTTTTTTTACAATAAAACTTTAATTGTATTTATTTACGTCTGCTTTATTCACGTTCCAACATAGCCTTAAACCACGTTCATAAATGAGGGCTTCTATTGAGTTCGAAATTAGTTAGAAATTCTCAGATTTAAAACATGAGTAAAGCTGACATAAATGATTAAAATACAGCATGAACTTGCAATGTTTATTATTTAACAAAAAAATATTTATTTAGTTATACTAACACAATAACAACTATATATAATTTCAAATTTAAGATATTCTAGAAATTGGAAAGTTTTTAAAAGTAAGAACGAATTTTAAAGAAATTTAATACAAAAATAGATAATAGCTTATAAACATGATATTCTAAATTAATTACAAAACATCTCTATTAGATACTAAATGAACTAATATATTGCAGATCAACAAGAAATAAAATTTGTATAACAAGATCTATTTATTTCTGTTTAAAGAATATAGGCCAACAATTTCGTGATATAGCCCATCGAAAACATGCATTCGGTCTGTCTTAAAACAGTTGTCTATCCACATCTCACGGCACGTCCCAAAGGAAACAGTTGTTTTCGATGTTTCTCATAAAACTTGTGCAGGACTATATGAGCCAAGTAAGAATCTTATTTTCTCCTTGTCCGAAGAATAATTTTATGTACCCTCCGGTGAATTTGATGTCTTTTATATCAATGGAGCAAATATGTTTAGAAAATTGTAGTAATTGAAATTAGAATTAAAAAAAAATTAAAAGGGAAAGAATGAGATAGAGCGTGCTATGATGGTTATTTTAATAGGTGATAATTAAATAGGCATGGTGTCTGTACTATCGGTGTATGCTGGAGAGGCACCAGTAAGATGAAGAAACTAGGTCAGTTAACCCATCGTGGTGAATTCTGCAAGAATTAATCAAGATGGTTTCCAGGAAAACGGCGTGGAGGTTTGTCCGTTACGATGGTTCGGACATGTGGAATGAATGTCATTTGAATGGTTGACAAAACAGATATATGACGCAAGTGTAGATAGATGCAGGTACCGGGTAAGACCTAGACTAATTATATTGAAATATACCGTACTTTTCCTGAAGAAGGTCTTAAGAAATCTCCGGAACTAGCGTGCATGCATGCAACGAGTTATGAAAGTGCAAGGAGCCAGAGAGAGAGAGAGATATATATATATATATGTAAAGATAGATATTTTTTGTATTCGATTCTCTTTGCCTCCACCGCAAGGAACTATGCATGAAGATGCCATGATGTAAATAGATGAAATGATAGAACTAAGAAAATATTATAACAGTATCTAGATAGAGTAATTCTTGTAAATGTTTAACACGCCGTTACATCTCTCTACGATCACAGATTCGATCTCCGCATAATATAAAATATGAATGTGTCGGACTGGGTGATTTCTATATAGAAGATTTTTAGTATAATAACTACCGATTTAACTTATATGTAATTTGATTGAGAAAACTGGACTAGTTTGGGGACCATCCTGAATATCTTGAGCGACTGTGACACCAGTCTAACTGCGCACCTCAATCCGTCGAACACGAGCTGTAGGCGTTCGCGGCACTGTAAAAGATAAGAAACATAGCTTTCAGACATCTTCAGGTATGAACGGCTGGGCTACGAAGTCTTTCTCTTCGCCTATCGTGTTATTATTGTTGATCATTTTAGTAATCTGTTGTGTGTAATAGTGCCCACTGGGTCATCTTTTAACTCGATATCTTCAAAAAAAAGTATTTAAACATGTCTAGCAGAAGTCTAACACCCATAGTACAAGCTTTGTTTAATATGTTATTTTAATTAACTTCGTCACTGTATAATATATGTGTCGGTAATTATTTAAGAGCCTTAACTTTTAGTGGTCTTAAAAATGAACAAGGCCTCGAACCTTAGGTCTTGAATTTTAATTGTTATTAAAATTCATCATTTAATTTTGATTTGTACAGTTAAATTGTATATGTATACCTACAGTGTACAAACACATTTTATTTATATAGATGGTGTGTTTTGATTTAACATTCCGCAATCTTTCAATGTATCCCACATTCGGTGCGTCAGTTTTGTGTCCGAAGGGTTAAGCTTCTAAATCATTCTTGTTTATCGCTGCCAGGCATGACCCTCTGAAGGAAGTTATTGGCAGTCCGTTTGTACCCTACACCCTGAAATATATCGAGAAACATGAATTATGGTCAGGGAATTGAAATATTTTAACGTATGTAGGTCAGTTTCTATATGTTACTGAATAGTATTGAGTTTTTTTTTTGTAATTTAATATATAAAAAAATATATAATTAATTTGTTTCGATAGAACATGATAAAAAGTGGATCAAGTTTTGTGAAAATTATTACAAAAAGACTCTTTCAATGAAATTAGTAATACTAATGTAAACATAGGATATGTTTACACATAAAAAAGTTTTTTTTTTTTTTTAAGTATAAACTTGTCTTCATTGGTGTACCTTGGGAGAGGTCCATGTCAAACAGTGGACCAAAAATAATAGTAATATAGATATAAATATTTGGAATTTATTATGTACACTTATAAAGTATTAACATTATAATCGTGAAAGTGAATTTGTTTGATGTTTATTGTCACTTGCATAAACATATTGAATAATAACAAAATCTTTATAGAATATCGAAATCAATAACAAAGTATCTTTTTGAAATTTCTGCAAAAATAGAAAGTAGGCGAGACATTTTTTATTAAATTAATAAAAAAGGGTCTTCTAATATTAAATCTAACTGACTCAAGAAATGTAATTTTGCCCTTCACCGTAATCCGTCGGGCTATTTTTCATATCAGGATAAACTATCCTGCCTCACAATTCGGAGTAAACTATACACATTTAGAAAATTTTATTAAAATCGGTTGATCGGTTTTAAAGATTTAAGTGAACGAATATCTTAACACGAGATTTTTATATATTGAGGTAAATTTAGGTTACCAAAGCTCAAATGTAATATTGAAGAAATCTAGCCATTTTAAATAGGTATCAAGAGATACCTGATACCGGTATAAGCCGAGTTTTGGCGCTTATTCTTTAGGGTAGTGACAAACGAGGCGATTAGCAATGGGTCGTTTCGACACGCTGACATATTATACACATTGTCGCGACCAAGCTTTTTACATGATTATTCCTTTTTATTCAGTAGTTGCGTAAAATGAAAACGATTGCCGGCAATATACTTAACCAATATTTAAGCTGATGCTTTTCTTTAAATATTGTTGCAAAGCAAAATATCTAATGTAAACATGCAATATTTACAACTGGCTAACCTCGCAAATATAGCTTTGCCCGCTACCGCCATCTACCGAATCGATTTATTCTTAAGAATTATTCTATCTCTGCAGTTGTAGTTAACAATACGTAGGTTATTTGATTAGAATTATTTTGTTTATTGCCGCTATCGTTACTATGTAGGCGACTGCTAACATTCGAAAATTGATTACTATTTTTATTACCAGAAGTTCAACAACTTTCTTACTATTGGACGCCCAAACTATGGACGGTTAACACTAGGCTCCCAGCAGCAATCTATTAATTTGCCTGAAGATGTCTCCTTTAGAACTGAAACACGTGTCGCAAAACAAACTTGGACTAAATAAACTTTATATATAAAAAAAATATAACTAAAAAATGTATCCAGTTACAATTATATTATACATGGGAGGTAATTAAGAAAATATGATGTTAGGGGATTTAAATAAGGGCAATCAAAGTCAAAGCAATGTCTTTTAAATTTTTGTTTTTATTGATCTGTCTGTACGTTTGTTCTAGCTTCACGCAAATATTACTGCACTACTGGATGCAGTTTTTACATTTGTTTTCTTAAAGGTCTAAATTAAAATTGGGTACTGTGACTTAATTAGCTATCTAAAATTGGTTGATTACTTTTTTCCTCACGTATGAATTTGCAGGTAAAAGTTAGTTTAGTAATAAATATTATGCATACACAAGTTTGTCCAATTTCTGGCGTAGTTTCTGCGTATAATCTGTGTTCTGGTGACAAACGACGCGATTAGCATCGGGTCGTTTCGGAAGACGTTCCGTGGCCAGGATTTTCTCACGACCTCTTTTCTTATTAAAAAAAAAAAAAGTTGCGTACTGCGGTCGTTTGGGTCTACAGATTTAGGTAGCTGCTTTAGATCAATATGAACTAATGTTTGCTTATTTGTTGTTGATTTTTAATGGATAAATTCAAAAATTACTCAAGCTATTTAAAAAATTATGTCATTTACATAATTATCATTATCAGGGAGGTTCATATCCTCCAAGGCATTTACATAGGTTATATATTATTAAAAAAATTAAAGATTTCTATAGAAATTACAATAATTTAAAATGTCTATTTTTTTCCAGAAAAGTCATTATTTTGCGTGCACTAAGCAAAAGTTTATATATTATTAAAAAAAATAGAGATATGTATAAAAATTACAATAACCCAAAATATCAAATTTTTGCCTGAAGTCATTATTTGGCGTACACTGATCAAACTAATGAAACATAAAACAACGTACTATATGCTTATAATATAGTACTTATCGTTATCTACAAAAAAGGCTTCGAGGCCAAAATCTAATATTATTGTCAAGTCACAATAACCGTATTTTATTTTTCAAATTGGTCAGTTAATACGGATATTAAAGATGATAACATGCGTATTATGGTATTATTTCTATTACAATTAAATAATTTTACAATCAAGGTTGATTATATACATGTAAATTTCCTTTTAAATTATATGAATTATGTTTGTTTAGAAGTTACGGAGGGTATAAAAATGACAGAAGCAAGAAAAATATCGCGGAGTGACTGAACAGCCTTACTCTTTTAGTAGCCTTAGTCTTTTAGTACAAATTTAAAATACTAATTTATTTCTTTTTTTTTTACACGTACATATCTAATTCTAGCTAGACGTATCACAATATTGATAAATTTTTAAGCAATTTATATAAAATAAGAACGTTCTGAATTTGTTTGTATTTTCTTAGCTATATTTATAGATTAATACTGAGTAAATTGTAATAATTCGAATTGTCTTTTTACAACAGAGTTGACATCCATATTGATTCCATATTTACTAATATTGTAATTATAGAAGCTTTAGTATTTCTTTGCAGGGCAGAAAGTTCTTAGTGTAAGCCAAAATCTATTTACAGGCATGGGATTCCGCGTTCTGAATTCAAATATTTTATATCTAGTGTCTACGAACAACGCAACGTTAATAACACAATGCGTGTTGAAGTCACTGGTTACATTTTTGTAAAAAAAAAAACATATGTAGCTTACTTATTTCTATCTCAAACAAGAACGTTCGAAAAAAGAATGCAATCGCGCTGTGTGTGTACCACATGTATGCGGTACACACACATTTGAGCACAAATGTCATTTATTTATGTAGTAGTAACATTTACACAAGAAGTCTCTTTGTACAGAAACTGAATTATAGTAATATAACTCTATCTTAAAGAGTAGAACAATGTTAATTAATCAGCTGATCGATTATTTCACACACTGCGCATAGAATATTAGCCGTACGCCCAACACCGCTTCGAATTTAGGCCGCGCCTTTAGGGATTACCGTACTCAGCAATATGGAGCTAAATACAAAATTGTCGCATTGGCGAAATGGAGTAATTATTGTAATTGCTACAGAGTAGCTGCTAATTACAATTGAGTTTAAAGTTAAAGAAATATTTATATCTACGTTTATATTTATTTATAGGTATTTCCACTATCCAAGGTGTAAGGGACAGGTTGGCAAACACTGAAGCAGTAAATTCAGACCATTATACTGAACTGAAAATAAGTGGAGATTGTTTTCGAAAATATTCAAATATTTTCCTCTTTTTTTATTTAAATTCATGTGTACTATGACTTAATGTCATAATATAAAGAAATAATAATATTTTACAGAGAAAGACCATAGTGTTATTTTATTTCATAAAGTAAAAAAAAAAAGCTGTCATATATTATATAGTATATACATATGTACACAGAAGATTTTTTTTAAAATAAGTTCTTCAATAAATAGTTTTTACATTTATTTATATTCATAATTTAATATTGTAAGCAATTACAAAAAAGGACTTTTGTTTCATATAGAAAGTTTTTAATAAGTTAAATATTTTAATAAATGTAGCCAGCATAAGATTATTCTAAAGAACTTATTAAATATAATATTTTATAGAATTAAATAAAAATTATGGTCTGAAAGAAGCAGTATTAAAAAGCCAATGTCGGATTTTCTTTACATTTTTATGCTATTTAATTTCTTTAAGTTTTTTTTCCATATACTGAATCTACACTAATATTATAAAGATGAAAGATTTGTATTTTTGTGTGTATGTTTGTAATGAATAAATTCATAAACTACTTTGCCGATTTCAAAAATTCTTTCACCATTAGAAAGCTACATTCACTCTGAGTAACATAGGCTGCATTTATTACTAGAGAAGAATATGAATCCTTACTAAAACTTTAGCAACGTAACTCAAGGCGTAAAAAAATGCTATAAAATATTTTTCGTCGCGTGCGCTGCGGAAACTATTGGTGATAGAACAAAAGTATGTTCTACAATATTGAAGAAAATATCAATAATTACAAAAAAAATCGAGATCCTATATGTCCAACTATTATCGTTATGTCACAAAAACCACTTTTTATGTTGTAAAAATGTCCACCCGTGCGTAGCCGGGACGGGCCGCTTGTATTAAATATAAATGACAGTTTAGTTGCTTGCAATACGATGATCTCAAAATTAAATCCCAACATAAATCCAAAATCAATTAATTAAAATGACTGTCATTTGATCGTCTTCGGAAACCATCGTCCAGAAAGCGGATATAGATAGATATGTAGATAGAGCATATTTATTTATTTTTATTAAACTTTAATATACATAGATAGTGTAAACGGCGGAGTTGACACCATATTCTAAACGAAATAAAACCGGTATTGTTACAGGCTCAAGCAACTTCTGTTAATTTTTATGTTTTATGTCGAGTAAGTAAAGGCGCAGTAAAGCGCTAGTATCCCAACAAATAAAACATCGGTAAGTATAAGCGTGTACACGTTAGACTTATGAATTTATTTGGTAGGTAATCATAGCAATTTTATGATGATAAAATCTGTATGTAAAATGAATCTAATTTGCGACGTAACAGAGTTCAAATTAACGTAAAAGTGGCAGAATGTCTTCCCTCTAGAATTTATTTTCAGCGGTGAAAATGTGAACTGTCTTTCGGCGTAACAACCCAATTGCGAGGCAAGACAAATGATCTGATTAACATTCACACTTTCCACGTTTAAAGGTAAAAGTGTATTTTGTTGGAATACTTAATTTGAAAACTTTTTATGATTTTTGATATAGTAAATCCCTAAACTATAATAATAAATGGAAATCTCTTATTAGAGATAAGCTCGCTTTGGTACATTACTTTTATAATTAAATATTTTATCACTATCTCTACGATATTAAAAACTAAGTTCTTAGTAATGTTACTACTATTATAAAGAGAAATTTGTTAATTGACCAGAGGGAGACTTTGTTCAAAAGTCGATTGCTTGGGTACCTCTGTCCCATTCGTGTTTCAACCGTGCAGCAGTTGTGTTTGCATGGCTGTATTTCGGTTTGAAGAGTGGGATATGGCGTGAATTTACTGGGTACAAAGGAATAACACCCGAGTCCTCAGAAATGGCAACGCATGGGGTGTATCACGGGCGAAACAGTATACTCTGTTATGTCCATGGTACTGCTCATGTCTATAGGCAACGGTTACCACTTTCTATCAGGTGGGCCGTCAGCTTGTTTGCCATTCTAAGTTGTATAAAAAAAATTGTTTAATTACACTACCGTGCGACTGCCAACATTTGCTGATTGACTACAATTATTATTAATAGATAGCTGTGCGGTCCCAGTATAGAATAGACCACTTCCTTCCTTTCCCTTGGATGTCTAAGGGAGGGTAAGGGATGGGCAGCAGCATCCCTCTTAAAACATCTCTAAAGTCTGACTGCGGTTGCCAATCCGCCTGCCAAGTGTGACAACTACTGGCAAAACCCCCCAAGGGGAAGGCATATGTTCAGCAGTGAACAGTTAAAGGCTGATATGATGATGATGATTATTATTAATAAAAAATTTATATTCATTGAAATCCATAATATACGGCAAAGCCAAAGTATACAGACAGTTGTATAAACGTGGAAGTATGTTTGTTTATTTGTTTGTTACCTCTTAGCACGTTTTAGTGACTGAATTTATCGTTATAAAATTTGGGAAACCATAAGCTACGTTTTTTTCTAGAAAAAAAAAAACAATCAATATGTTCTAGTAGTACGCACGAAGTCGCAGGTAAAAGTTGTAAATGTGTGTCTTATAACCTTTCGAAAATCAACACCTGTTATATTGTCACGGTGGAGATTTGCGGCGAGTATCACATATTATGCAAGAACTGGAAGCAAATCCCACGGTTTAGTCCTGCACACGAGTAAACCTTGGGATTTTGAGGTTTGCTAATACCATGCATTATCCGTTCCTGCATGGATAATAATTCCATGGGAATTTTCCTTAACGGAATTCTATGATTTTATACAAGTTGTTACTCGTGACTTCACGTGACTATGTAATCGAAATATATTATTTAATCGTTAAAAAATTATGACCTATTTTTTCGTACCCCACGACAGTCTATAATATATATTAAATCTCATGATTATTAGTTCAGTTATAATAATCAAACTTACTTTGATACCTATAATATCAACTGTAGATCAGAGAGAGACTTTGTACAAAAGTCGTTTGCCGGGGCACCTCTGTCCCATTCGTGTTTCTACTGTGAAGCAGTTGTGTTTGCATGGCTGTGTTTTGGTTTGAAGGGTGGGATATGGCAGTGAACTTACAGAGTACAGAGGAATAACACCTGAGTCCTCAGGAATGGCAATGCATGGGGGGTATCATGGGCGAAACAGTATACTCTCTTATGTTCATGGTACTGCTCATGTCTATAAGCGACAGCACCACTTTCCATCAAGTGGGCTGTAAGCTTATTTTCCATTCTAATAATTCATGCTGTATAAAAAAGTATATACGTGTATCGTACTATATATATTAATCTAGATTTGGTCAGTTTATATACCAAATTTTATTAAAATCTGTTTAAGCATATTTGAATAAAATACATCCAAACATCTTTACAAATGTCTAAATTTCTTATATCTAAGTTTCTAGACTATGCAGCTTTTTGTTTTTCTTAATAGATCAGTTAGAATATTTGTCATTGTAATTCATTTCCAAAGTGTCTTTTATGTTACGTTTCAATTTTAATAAAGCATAAAATAATTCATTTTAAAAAATGTTTTTATTCTGTATCATACCATATGTTAAACGAAAGATTTGTTTTATATTATATAGAAATTTTTTGAATATTTCGAAGACATATTTGAAATCGACAATTACGAGGGTGTGACAAAGGGAATTTTGAATTCAACACAATAATGGAACAGAGCTGTCATATTACATACATTCGCTTCTGACTCCGCTAACATCAAAAGCATATTTTCAATGTAGCCAATCAAACAATTTCAAAAAAATGGCAATTGTGTTGTAGCCATTTACCGGAATACCTGACAAAGAACCCTTTAAAACTGTTTGTAACACGTACAAAGAATATTTATTTTAATAAACTTATATATTTAAAAAAAATGCTTAAGAAAGTAACTTCATAGTTATAATATTTAATGGGGTAGTCAAAGGCATTATTCAACAGTTGCCGTAGTAACGTAATACTTAAAATCCCCATATATTGACATATTAGAATGACAAAACCTGTGAATTTTTTCAACACATTAATGGAACAGAGCAAGTCATATGACATGATAATGGTAAGCATTTCTGAGCCTTTAATGTCATCAAAACATTTTTTCAAATTTGGAAAGCCAATCAATAATTTTCGATACGAAAAAATCTTCAAGAATTGTGCATATTAGCCATTTAAAGGCCGGCAGCAAAGCAATGCCTTTGGTGTTTGTAACACGTACAAAGAATCATTTATTTGAATGCTCGTTTATATGATATATATATATATATATATATATATATATATATATATATATATATATATATATATATATATATATATAAGGTATTTCAGACGCATTATTCAACAGTTGCCTTTAGTAACGACTTCACAAAGAAATCTCCATACATTGCCAATCCATCAATAAAAATCGATGTGTGGAAAATTCTGTTTTTGTGTAAAAGGATATACTTTCAGATTAGTTCCGTAGATAATTTAATAAAATCCATTCAGTGGTTTAGTTTTTAAATTAAAGTAATTTGTTATGCTATAACTGAAGTTGTTTGTTTTTTTTTTTGTGGAAGACAATTTTAAATTATTTATATTTCATGACATATAACTAATTTATTTATATTATAAGGTTTGTCTAAATAAAAATTCAGTGACGTCAATAATTTGAAAGGCGGACGTCAGAGACTCGGTGGAAATCGTTCGGGAAATTCGAATTGTTCGTCTCTGAATACGGAGCGAGGCGAGGTGGTGACAAATGGTGCGATTAACAATCCGAATCTCCGTTCAAGGAGATGGTTCGCATAATGGTCCAATACATCAAAGGATTTTCCGCGCACTGACGCTTATTTGAAGTCATTTGCTTATTATCTACAAGGTTATACATTTTTAGGTCACTGTACCAAAAATATCGAGCCTGGCGATCTTTGGTGTTGATGAATCTAGCGACTTCTAGTTTTGCAGTGTCTTGGTAGAAAAAAGTTAGGTGTGCTTAGCAGAGTGAGATGGTAATCCACGCCAATACATCGCGTGCAATTGTATAAAGTTAAAGTTTAGCTACATATGGAATACTGTTCTCACCTCTGGACTGGAGAGTTACAGTTCCAGCTTCTTCGATTCCATGCGGTCTGTATTCAACATCGAGCAGCTTGCATTATTGATGATTTACACCTTACTCTTGAACCCAGCCCACTGAAACTGTGTATAGAGAAGTTGCATCATTACGTATCTTTTATATGCGCATGAGCTGCTGTAGTCACTTACCATCACGTGAACCGCATGCTTATTTGGCCCTGTATTATAAACATAAAATATGAAAAGCCCTTGTGGTGAACATTTCTTCGTTTGTTTGTAGAGGGCGTGACAATGCTATAATTATTTTAACAGCAGTCAAAGATATTGATTTTAAATTTTGTTAAGTTATTATTGATCCACGAATAGATAGAAAAAAGAAATTGGAAAATTTGTTTTTTTTTGCACAAAGATCCAAAGTAGGGACTCAAAATTTGAAAATGGTTAATTATTAAAGTCATATATCATGTTAAGTATTTTCTCAATTGCATATTTCATCCAAGAAAATTATAATATACTCATATTAGAAAAAAAAAATTATTTTTAGTACGGAATCCGTGTGAATAGACACAGATTTTACTTTTATTATTTGAATTGTTCATGCATGGATTCAATGATCTAAATTAATATATTTTAAATCTAATACATTTTTAAGCAATGTTGTAATCTGTAGAAACATTTTATTGGTTTTATAATAAGAATATTGAGACTACTAGTCTACATAGATTTTGTCTCATTTGAACTCGTTTTTTATCAATCGACTTCAAAAATAGAAGGAGGTTCTCTGTTCGGTTAATTTTTTTTATGTTTGTGACTCCGTCAGTAATAAACCAATTTTAAACTAATATTACTACTATAAACTTTTTTTATTATATCTGAGAGGATATACTTACAGATTGGTTGCGTAGAAATTTTATCAAAATAGATTCAGTTATTTAATTTTCAAATCATACGAACTTGTTTAGTTTCAATTGAAAACGATTTCTGGAACACAATCTTCAATTATTTATGTTTAGTAAACTATACTCATTTTTGATATTGCTTACTATTTTAATATGTCTCCATATAATGTTATTTACTTTTTTTTTATATTATTTTATTGTAATAATGTGTAGCATATTACAACGACAATTCTAGCTAATATTCTAAATGTGAGTGTGTATGTTGGTTACTTCCCGATGCCTTAATGACTAAATCAATCAATATGAAATTTGGTACACACGTAGTGGGTTCGACAAGGTTATAGGTTACTTTTATCCCGGTCAGTCGATGTATCCTGGTTACGTGAAATAAAATAATTTAACACGCCCAAAATACTATTACCATTAATAGCAATACATTTAGATTTTATATATTCAGTAAACAGTATAAATACAAAGAAGCATTAACTGAATACTTTTAAAATAAATATAATTATAATTGTTTAAATTATAAATTTTTAATGAGTTGTCACCAGAGGGAGACTTTGTACAAAAATTGTTTGCTTGGGTACCTCTGTCCCATTCCTGTTTCAACCGTAAAACAGTTGTGTTTGCATGACTGTGTTTCAGTTTGAAGGGTGGGATATGGCGTGAATTTACAGGGTACAGAGGAATAACACCTGAGTCCTCAGGAATGGCAACGTATTGGGGGTATCATGGGCGAAACAGTATATTCTGTTATGTCCATGGTACTGCTCATGTCTATAGGCGACGGTTACCGCTTTCCATTAAGTGGGCCGTCAGCTTGTTTACCATTCTAAGTTGTATAAAAAAAAAATCTTTTCAAAAGGACGCTACTGCCCATATCACGACCATTAAGTTCCCTTGGTTATATTTTATGATACCCACGGAAAGGAATGGGTGGTCCATTCTATGCCTGGATCACACCACATATATAGATAGATATGGATGCACAAAAGTGTATATAGTATTAAATAAAAAAATGTGAGTACAGACACTTATTACAATAATGTATTTATTTTTATATCATGAAGGTGGCAAACAAGCATACAGCCCGTCTAATGATAAACAGTTACTGTAGCATATGGACGCTTGCAAAACTATGGATGTCACGTGTGCGCTGCTGACCTTGAAGAAACTTTAATATACCCTTTTTGAAAAACCCACACTGAATTCTCTAGAGAATATAAAACACTTGTATAATTACAAAGTCTTTGATTTACTATGTTTTTTTTTTTTTTTTTTACAACACAGGGGGCAAACGAGCATGCGGCTCACCTGATGGTAAGTGACTACCGCCGCCCATGATCACCCACAACACCTACGGCATTGCAGGTGTGCTGCCGGCCTTTTAAAAAGGAATATGCTCTTTTCTTGAAGGTTATGTTGTCGTATCGGTTCGGAAATACTGCTGCTGGAAGTTGATTCCAAAGAGTGGTTGTGCGTGGGAGAAAGTGCCTTGAAAAACGCACGGTGGAGGACCGCCACTTGTCCAGATGGTTGGGATGAAATTTTAGTTTATGGCGGGTTGTACGATGGTGAAAATCTGCAGCAGGTATCAATCCGAACAATTCTTCAGAGCACTCCCCATGATAAATTCGGTAGAAAATGCACAGAGATGCAACATCTCTACGCAGTTCCAGTGGGTCGAGTCGGACAGTAAGACGCCGATCGTCAACAATTCGAGCTGCCCGACTTTGAATGCGGTCTAACGGAAGGAGTTGGTACTGTGGCGCTCCTGCCCACAGGTGAGAACAGTATTCCATGTGTGGCCTCACTTGAGCTTTATATAGTTTCAGGCGGTTTTCTGGCGTGAAATACCGTCTCACCCTATTGAGCACCCCCAACTTTTTGGAAGCTATCTTAGCTTTTTCCTCCAGATGACCGCAAAACTGGACGTCGCTAGATATATCGACGCCAAGAATCCCCAGACTCGACTTATTATCGAGGGAAGTGCCCCGAAAGTAAGGAGATACGACAAACGGTGTCTTTTTTGCGGTGAACGCGCAGACTTGTGTCTTCTTAGGGTTAAAGTGAACAAGATTGCGTTCACCCCAGATCGAAACTTTATCGAGCGAAGTTTCGATTTCAGACACAAGTCTGTTCCGGAGCTCATCGGTATGTGTCCGCGAGATCTTTGCATGACCGGTGTATAATGCATCTCCTGTACTGTCGTCTGCATAACAATGAATATCACTGATCTGTAACATATCATTGATATGCATAAGAAACAGTGTCGGAGATAGTACACAGCCTTGCGGGACACCAGCATTCACAGGTTTTAAGTCAGAGCATGCTCCGTCGACTACGACCTTAATGCTACGTTCCTTAAGAAAACTGGCGACCCAACTGCACAATCTCGCAGGCAACCCAAACGAAGGTAGTTTTGAGATTAGTGCCCTATGCCACACCCGATCAAAGGCTTTCGCAATATCCAGACTAACAGCTAAGGCCTCTCCCTTATTCTCGATTGCCACCGCCCATCGGTGTGTTAAATAAACTAAAAGATCACCAGCCGAGCGCCCCCGTCGAAAGCCGTACTGGCGATCTGAGATCAGCTGGCGATCCTCTAGGTACCGGAGCAGTTGATGGTTAACAACTGATTCCATGACTTTCGAGAATAAGGAGGTGATAGCTATGGGCCTATAGTTAGCTGGATCTGAGCGGTTTCCTTTTTTAGGGATCGGATGCACCAAAGCAGTCTTCCAAAACTTTGGGACTATACCTGATGAGTAACAGAGCCGAAAAAGACGCGTAAGAACCGGAGCCAACTCTGGTGCGCACGTCCTAAGCACAATTGGAGGAATGCCATCGGGCCCACTCGACTTATGGATTTCAAGGGAGAGAAGTGCTCTACGCACTGATCTTTGCGTGAATTTAACATCCGGCATAGAGCTCAGTTTACAACGCGGGATGGTCGGCGGTGGTTTCTCCCCGTCATCCAACGTCGAGTTTGATGCAAAGAGAGATCCAAGGAGATCGGCCTTCTCTTTGGCGTTCAGAGCCAACGAGTTATCCTCCCTGCGCAATGGTGGAAAAGATGACTGACAGAAATTCCCTTGTGCAGCTTTGGCAAGAGACCAGAAAGCTCGAGACCCCGAAGGTAAACTAGCCAATCTCTTGCCAATTCTACCAATATGCTCTGACTTCGCTGTGGCCAAAACTCTTTTGAAGGACCTAGAGGCAAAGTTATACTTCTTTTTAAGGGCACTGATGTTAGGATCTCGCGACGCCACACCTTTGGCCCAGGCTAGGAAGCACTCCTGTTTCAGGCGAGATGCTATTCTACAAGAGGCTCCATACCAGGGCTGGGATTTCCCACCGACAGGTACCACAGAGTTAGGAATAAATAATTCCATTCCCTGAAGCACCACATCGGCGATGGAATTGGCGATGGCGTCGGGGTCCCTCAGTGCGAAGCAAACCTGCCTCCATGGGTAAGATGCGAAAAAAATCCGCATCTCATCCCAGTCTGCCGACCTGTAGTGCCAAACACGACGTCTACCCGTGGAACGTGGTGGAATCGGACTCATGAGAGGCAACGCCTTACTGCTCCGCACCAGACAGTGATCCGACGATCCAAGCGGAGCTTCGACGGAAATCACATAGTTGTCTGGGTGGGTGGTCAGCAGAAGGTCCAACAGTGAAGGTGAATGGTCCAACACATCAGGTATTCGCGTAGGCGAGGAAACAAGCTGCGTCAGACCATAAGCCAAAGCAAAGTCATGAACAGATCTTCCCGCATAGTCGGTTGTACGTGAACCAAGCCATTCGGTATGGTGGGCATTAAAATCGCCAAGAATCACGACTTCAGCGGAAGGAATCTATTCGAGCAGGGAATCTGTAGTCATTTGGACGTGCTCAATGAGTTGGTCGGTTTCGATGTTACCGCTGTTTTATGTTTTTTACTATGTTTTAATAAAATAATTCTTAGCCACTTAACTGACTGCCTTTGATTTTATCAAACGGTAAAATATAATAAAGGTGATGGTAGGTACAAATTCATTCATATAAGTAGGTCACAAATCGAATAACAAGGTTAAAGGTAATTAAGTCTAATGACCTGGCCTGGTCGTCCCTTTCATTTCGCCCCCTATTAAGTTCACTTTTCATACACAAAAGAGTTTCAAAGTCATTTTGTGATACGAGATCTTTTTACACGATTCGGTGAAAGACTTTTTGTTATTATTATAAGCCATCTGGAAACATTATTTCATTCAATGTCAGGAAATAATGTTTAAAGAATTTTTGTTTCAACCGAATGTAGGAAATTTCGTGGTTTAATTAATAATAATAATAAAAAGATTTATTTTCTCTTCACGATTCATCACAGTGAAATATAATGAGACATACTTATATTAAACTAATCAAATTATAAATATAATTGTGAGAGACTGGTGCCTTAGATAGGTATAAGAATACCTGTATTACAGGTCACCAGGGCCTCAATCCGCAGGGTTACTTACTAAGTACTTGTTATATAATAAGTGAATTCAATGTAATAAATATAATTTATAGGAAGAGATAATTAATTACAATTTAATCTGGGAGTTGTGTGTGCGTGCGTGTGTGTGTGTGCGTGTGTGTGCGCGCGCGCGTGTGTGTGTGCGTGTGTGTATGCGTGTGTCTGTAGGTGCATGCGTATCTCTCGCTGTGTGTCTTTGTGTTTGTACACATTCATATTAAAATTAGGGTCTTTAAGTTATTTTCTCACATCTGGGGGATAAGTAAGGCCTCTGTAGCATCATAGTCGAGTGTTTTCAACCAATTATGATATGATATGAGATATGAACTTTTTACAAGTGTACCTATGATCGGTAGATTGACAACTGAGCGTTGATTTTATTATATAAGTAACTACCTAGAAAACAATAATGGCCAGATGAAGACTTTATACAAAAGTCACTCGCATGGTTGTCAGTGTACCACTTGTGTTTCTATCAGCAAGCTGATGTAATTGTATGGCTATGCTTCGATTTCAATGATGGGACATAACTATGAAATTATAGTATATACAGGCACTTTTTTTTCATATTACTTGCTATTTCCAAATATTAAGTTATCTTAATGTTAAGAAATGGTAACGCGAAGGCAGTTCACGGATACTAAAGTGTATCATTTCTATAATATAATACTAAAGTGTATTATATCTATTATACATCTTAGAATATGCATTTAACCAAATATGAGTATTTTTTTTATACAACTTAGAATGGCAAACAAGCTGATGGCCCACCTGATGGAAAGTGGCAACCGTCGCCTATAGACATGAGCAGTACCATGGACATAACAGAGTATACTGTTTCGCCCATGATACCCCCCATGCGTTGCCATTCCTGAGGACTCAGGTGTTATTCCTCTGTACCCAGTAAATTCGCGTCATATCCCACCTTTCAAACCGAAACAGCTATGCAAACACAACTGCTTCACGGTTCAAATACGAATGGGACAGAGGTAAAATTACATAGAAATAGAAAACTATCCCAACCGATTAGTAACTTAGTTCATCAGTATTGCATGATTGGGTATTTTTGAATTTTTTCGCAGTTTTGGATAAAAAAAAATTAAAAGAAGATAAGGAAAAGGGAAAAATAGAAATAGAAGGAATCACCCCTTTTTTGTCGTTCAATTTGTTGCATATGACAAAACCTAGTGAAAAACTATGCAAAGCCATTCAATTTGTGACTGGATAAAAGTCCCAGAAATCGTATCGATTTAAAGGAAAAAATATATAACGTTTGGGTATAAATCAAAGTTAGCATCTAGTAACCCTGTCTTCCATAACCTAATTAGAACGTAATAGACTGTAATAGAACCCGAAACCTAAACTAACGTATAAAAATAGTTGAGACTAAGTTTGAACCTTATCCGGACTCACCGGTAATCTAATATTTCAGTGTCCTAAATTCATTTAAGATCTTCAGGTCAATTTAATTAAGATCGCCCATTACTGACATTACATTAGACTTCTATATAAAGCCCTTTGCAAAGAACCAGCACTTACGAATTTTTAGAATAGTATAGTAGGATGTATCTATAGTTTAAAAAATATTATTTGCTAATAATACGAAATCCCTTGTTTATGAGATATAAAAATAAAGAAATTTATACATTTATACATTCGAGTTTTATCATATAATATATTAATAGATATATAGTGATTCCAGTAAAATTAGAAGATTCATCAACTATCAAATTGAAACAATAATCAACAAGCATTGATAAGACATTCTATTATTAAGTTACAATGCCTGATACCAGCATATATTGTCTACAATAACATGGCACTCCCTTCCAAAATCCAAAGAATTAAAAATGTTCGTCATCAATATATGCAAAGTTTCGACCAAGTAATACTAGACCACTACTGAAGATGTTTCCTCATAAACACGAGTATAGTACGAGTACCACGTCTGTATATGGCCACACTGAACATTGAAGCAAAAAGTTGGAGGGGCGGGCCATGTTAAAATAGATTTTACAAATTAGAATGTCATTCTTTATGGTTTGTAAGAAATGAGAATCAACGCGATCATTTAGGTAAACTATGATATATTTTTTTTTAATTATTTCAACGTTTTAGTCGTGTTACACCGGTCGTGGTCACGAGTAGACTGACGTAGCGCTATCATGTCTCCGCTTTCGAGACGGAAGTTTTTTCTTCTACCTGCTCATTGGAATTAATTTCTTCGGATTTCTTCCGGTCAACTTTGAGAATCTGAAAAGAAAAAGTATCTATAGGGTTTGTGTATAATATTTGTATATATATAAAAATACATATATGGTCCAAAAAATTATTTCTTAAATAATAACTGCATTATTAATAGCTTTATAATTAATAATTATATATAGATATAAAAGACAAATAAAATTATAATGGTAAGATAAATAAAACTTGTTGTCGACAGGTCTCCGGCCAGGATCGAGTGTCAGAGCGGAATCTCTGGACGCGATAAAAGTGTCGGCGGTATCGGGCGGGGACGCGGTCTTACCGTGCGACACTCGCTCGCCACAACCGCCCGACGCTCTGCTGCTTGTCGTTTGGTATAAAAACGACGTGCCTATATACAGGTGAGATTTCTATCTATACATAATTACTTTTATTATTATTTATATAAGAAAAACAAGATCACACTGGTATATGTATATAGAAATAGTAACAACTAATAGGTTCCCATTAATAGTAAAAAAATAGATAAGCGGTACTACATATGAAGTAACAGAGGTTATAATAATAGAAATGAACAAAAAATGAATTATACTGAGACTCTTCTCCCTAAACCAGGTGCAAACGAGTCTATCGATATCGACTTATCGCATTAACTTATATGTAATTTGGTCGAGAAATCTCGACTAGTTTGGGGACTATTTGTGACCCTTAACCTTGAGCGGCTGTGATGCAAGCACGAGTGTACCTCTGTACGCTGGGCGGGATCTGCACTCTTTTTATGGTATATATAAACTACAAGTGTGCGAAATTTCATACTCCTCAGTCTGCACAATTTTCGTAAAAAGGGGTACAAAGTTTTTGCTTCACGTATTAATATATAGATGTGAAAGTGAGTTTATTTGAACTGATGATGGAAAACTGTTAAGTTTTTTACGGGTTCTTCTCAGCAGATAACAACGTTCTGAACTCTGCATTAATAAAAAATACGATTCAAATGTGCTTGTAAAAAGTTTATTTGAATACAGACGATTTGAATTTAAATTTTGTTTGTTTGTATAGCGCCTTAAAGGCTTAGCCAGTCACTATGGAATTTGGTGTGCACGTACTACTATATGGGATAGAGAAAGATATAGGCTACTTTTTATGCCGGTCAGCAAACATAACCCGGCCACGCGAACGAAGTCGCGGGTAAAAACTACCATGCAATAAATCAGAGCATAATACGTTTTCTGTTTACGATGCAGTCGGGGGAATGAAGCCTGCAATTTTATAACTTTATCGAAGTTTATGAAGAAATCTCGCCTATTCACGTCTACTGGGAAAACTAATCTTTACATCTATTCTATATTTTTAATGGCGTTTCGAGGACATAAATATTATATAGGATTTGTAACAGTCGTCGTCTTCCTACATAATAATATACCCAAGGGGTATAATTGAGTTTGCGATTTAGTCACTCCATTTTGTCTTTACATTTATTGTATTTCTCGTGTTGTGTTTATTCTATACCAATGTCTAAAACGTAAAAGTTTGTAGGAACGTTCTTTGGAATTACTAGTTGGATTTGAAAAAATCCTTTTGCATTTGATAGCTTTTCTTGAGGATAGTTATCAATTAAACAGTTTTTGTTGCAACTTCATAAAATATAATACACATACATAAAGATTGTGTAACATCTAGTAATTATTATATTATATTCAGTAAAGGCTACTACCATGGTAGTATAGGCAGAGAGACTGATTATTTACGTTTAATTATTATGACATATATTAATACATTACAGGTTAATTAAAATTACGATACGACCACGAGGCAAATCGTCTTATACAGCTAGTGTTATTAGAAAATAAGTACGTGAGTTTGTTTATAAGTTATGAATTTGACGTTAAAAATGTTTAATAACAGAAGTGATTTTGATTAATTATAATAAAAATAGTCTGAAACTAACGCTAAAACTGACTTTACATTACATTATTACTAGCTATTCTATGTAGCTTCACCCGCGTAAATCAGTATATAAAATATCCCATGTACTAAGCTAGGTTATAACCTACTTTTGTACCAAATTTCATTCAAATACATTGAGCAATTTTTGCATGTTATAGTAATAAAAATAATTTCATCCATACATCTTTACAAACTGTGTGTAATATTAACAGAATTTGGGTTTATAATATCGTATGAGAGTATGAGATATATATATATATATATATATATATACTTATGAGAGTCAATAATGTATATACCTATAGATAATAAAAGAAAATATAAGTGCAATTAAAACTTTTTATTTTACTCAGCATAATAATCACTAAATTATTTGTATAAAAACAACATTAAAAATGTAAGAGAGTATATATAATATTCATAAACTGTAGGATGAAGAAAAAAAAATAAGGAAAAGTTATCTTATGAGAGTTATTCGTATGATGATAAATATTCGGAGTGTAACAGATATGCTGAAAGGCAAAAATATACTCTTTCTTACCCTGAAAGCATTTCGAATCCAATCGTGTATACAACATTGTTGGTGATTGTAACTAATAAAATGATTCTGTAAACAATTTTAATAAAACTCCACTATTGTAAAATAAACTTTACAGCTATAAATTTACAGTTTTATGTAGCTTTTAAAAATGGTAATTTATTATTAAACTATATAGGTATATATACCTACCGTAAAACGAATACTAACAATCCTTAATAACCTACCATTATTGTGATTTAATAATCTCCCTTGGATCTTAATGTCGAAGTTTTATAGTCAGTGGACATTTTAAATAAGGGTTTTTATGGATAATGGTTCTGTAGAGTTTGAAATTCAATAATTTAAAAGCCCCAGACACTTATTTGAAGTGATCTTGGGATTTCTATTGGATAAGAAAACATTCCTTATAATAAGACGGGGAAGAAGAACTCAAGCGCTAGTACAAATTTATAATGCTAAAGTTATCGTTTTTGACATTTCTAAATAATTGCTTTCTAGTTTTAGAACACAGATTCAAATTTAAATCATCTTTGTTCAAATAGACTTGTTTACAAGAATTTTTATATTGTAATTATTATTATTTTTAATTCTACTGCAGGGTTCAGAAAGTCGTCTAAAGTTGGTAATAAAATCCCGCAAGAAACTCAACAGTAACCTAACCTCAACAGTGATAACCTAAAGGAATATTATAAATTAACTCTTGAATAATGATATATTAATAATAGACCTTAGATTTTTTTTTATATATATATATATATATATATATATATATATATATATATATATATATATATATAGTAATAGACTAAGCTGTTAAAACGCTAAGAGATAATAAATAAATAAACTTAATGCTTAGTAACCAGTAGGATTTTCATTATAATATAACTAATGGAAGGTGATTTATAACATTATTCTTTTATTTTCATGGATGATAGTGGAATGGTAATTCCACATGCCCTATTGAGTTACGTTGACAGGTTTTTTAATAGATGCTGATCAAATTGCTATACGCGGTATACGCTAGTGGAGAACCAGTAAGTGATAATAAGTGAGAATGAAAGGCTAGTTACCTCTTGATGACAAATTCACTAGGAATTGACCACGATGATTTTTAGAGGAGATCGCGCGAAGATCAATATAACAGGGTATATTACTAGTAATGAGTTCCGTTGACAGACGAACGGAACCAAAGTGAGAAAGAGGTTCGCCTCACTCGTGTTTCTGTCCTTAGGTAGGTTGTCTCATATTTGCGCTTTTGAATTTGGAAGGTGGGCAGTGGAATTATAAAACACAGAGAGTAACATCTTAGGAGAGTTTTTTTATGTACGATAATGAAATGGTTACCCCGCCTGCGCTATCGGTATACACTGGCGGGGCACCAGTGAGGGATGAAAGGTAGGTCAGTTAGTCCATCGTGCCAAATTCAATGATAAATTAGCCACGATAGTTTCCAGAGGGAACCGTGTGGAGGTCGACCTGACAGGGTATATTGATAGCAATGAGGACTAACCTCCCTATTACTTACAATCCCTTCCCTTTAGGAGGGTTAACCCCAGGAATAACAACACACGAGGTGTACCTACTACACCACAAAGTATTCTGTGATGTTCACAGTGCTCATATATACAGACAAAAGAATTACAGGTATACTTCTTAAAATTTGACAGGCCATGACAATTACTATTCACATGAGGTAGGCTGGCAGCTAGTTTGCTGTATAAAAACTATTAATAACAAATTTTAAATTTAGAACGTGGAAATATATTTTGAATTTAAAAATCGAATTTCCCATTTATTGAAAAATACGAGCCGTCCGTCTGAGCGGAATGAAACCTTCTTTATACAGCTTATTATGAACATAACCTCAACACTACGCTGTTAAAGTTTCACAAGAAAATGTAAATTGTTTTCTGTATTGGAACACGTCGTAGTATAACGATATATTTTTTTTTATTTTCTTAGTAATAAGCTACGATCGCGTGCTTCGTACAAGGCCCGCGATTCTCTACTATGTATACTCTATTCAGAAAAATAATAAAGTAATGAATTGAAGCTCTAGGAAATTAAAATACTTTCATGGCTTATACACTTTTTGATGAGTTCATAACACACTGTATATTTTATAAAGAGACAACACGTTATTTAATTTCACAGAATATTGAGAACCAAACTAAACAAGGAAAAAAGGCTGAAAAAAAACGAAATCAAAAAAATAGTCATACTAGAAATATCATCAACATCATCATATCAGCCGTTAACTGTCCATTGCTGAACAGAGGCTTCCCTCTTATGGGGCAGTGTTAGTGCCACGCTTGGCAGGCGGGTTAGCAACCGCAGTCAGGCTTGTGGTAATGTTTTAAGAAGGATAATTCTGCCCATCTAGCGACCATTTAATTCCATTGGTCGCCTCTTATGATACCCACGGGAAAGGAAGTAGTCCACTCTATGCCGATACCACACGGCAAGACTGAACACACACTGCAAATTTAGAAGATAAGTATAGATATAGAAGATAAGTAGATTTGCTCCATAAAAAATACCGACTTCAATCGAGGAAGAACTGAATTAATAATAATAATAAATATTTTTTATTAAGGTAAACTTAATAATAAGCATTTTTGAATAGTATTTTTTTTAGGAAACGACCACCCAGTTCATAATGTAATTTCACTTAAGAAGAACGGACAAGATTCTTTTTTTCAAATATAAGTTTAAAATTAAGTGTGATCATAACTATAAACCTGTTGCAGGTGGCTCAGGACCGTTCTTTATGGCAGTCTATGGGGGAGGCTTATGTCCAGCAGTGGACGGATAAAGGCTAAAAAGATGATGATGATGATGATAATAAACAGAAACCAGTTATTTTGATTTAAAAATTAAATTCAGTAGTCGTTTTTCTAAATTAAAGTAACTGGTCTATACTTATTTTCCAATCTGTTTATAAGTGACGCAGTTATGAACTAATAGCAAGCAATCTCTCTGTCTTCATTTACTATACATTAGCAATTCGAACTAGACTTAATGGGATTTGAACATAGTACCCACAACTTATATACTGTACTGACTAGATATAGCAGTATTGGCATGTTAACCCCCACAGTTCACTCTCGGATCTCAATGTGACAATGTGTGCATATTTTATAAATCACTCAGGCGCACATTTGTTATGCATGACCGTGCTTTTATGTACAGAATTAGTTTCTGCGCAAACGACAGGATGTTTGATCGGATTAAAAGGGTTCCCTGCTGGGAATTAAGTTTTTTAACCCACGTTTAACTGAAATCTACATTTATTTCAGTGTTTTGCTCTTTTGTGGGCAAAGCAATAAACTGAGTTGTGACCGTTTTGTGTTGCTATGGTTCACGCAGGAAAGAAAAAAATATGTTTATCCTTTTATTTATTTTCCTTTTTTTTATATATATATTTGTCTATGTTGTATTTGTGTGCTGTAAGTAATGCTATACAAAACACAAACAGCAATTATATATTTTTTGTCTATCTATATTATTTTTTGAATCGGAGCTTCCTAGAAACTTTGAATGCTATGATGCCTACTTCATCTACATCATCATCATATTAGCCTTTTAACTGTCCACTGTTAAATATAAGCCTCCCCCTTGGGGGGTTATTCTAGTAGTTGTCACACTTGACAGGCGAGTTGGCAACTGGATTTAGGGATGTTTTAAGGGAGGCTTTAGGGATGTTTTAAGTAGAATGCTACTGCTGCGCTTTCCAGTGGATGTCGTAAGAGGCGACTAAGAGGGGGCGAGGGATGGGTAGCAACGTCCCTCTTAAAACATACAAAGCCTAATTCCATTTGCCAAACTGTCTGCCAAGCGTGACAATTACTGGCAAACCCTCCAAGGGGAAGGCTTTTGATCAGAAGTGGACACTTAAAAATGATGACTATATAGTCAATGTGAGTGACTCCCGAGGACTTCAATTTCTTATCAAAATGTAAGATTTAACTCAAGTGAAATTCAAAAATATAAAAAGTTTCCCGGTCACTAAGAATGTATTTAGTCACTCTTAAAATGTATCATATAATATAATTTTAGGTATAGGAATAGAAATCTAAAGCTAGGAGCATGTAATAAATAAATAGACGTAAAAATAAGATTCCATTCTGATATAGAACTCGAAAGGGCAATGATGGTAATTCTTTTTATTACACTGAATCAAGAAGTGGAAATGTAATTACAGCTTCTACTAGTACTTACTTATTTCCCTGTGATTCTATATTTTTAGCTCGATATACTTTATTATTGAGAACTGTCTAGACAGTAGGGACCGTTTATTATTTTAATCGCTGAGTACTGAAATGTAAATAATGTATATCTACACAATGAAATAATTAATTATCTGTTATCAGTAAATAAGTACTTAATTTGTTTGTTTACTTTATTGACTTGTGAAACTCTTCATGTGTTGATTTCAAAACGAATATTAAATATTATATTTGTTAGCTCACAAATAATAAATAAATAAGTAAAAAATTTGATAATATACCTTTTTCCAAGTGTGTTATATGATATTTTTGTTAATTTTAAACCGATCGAATAATTATTTTTTTAAATTAATAGAATTAATACAATTTATTACAACAGCATAAAGTATTAGATATTGAGTCAACGTAAAAAAGGAAATATTTATTTGTATGTTTGCGCAAATTTTTGCAACTTGCGCAAGTTTTTTTTTTTAATAAAACACAGCCAATATTATTTGTTAACAACGTTGCTAAATTACGTATTTATTTCGCAATAAAATTGTTATAGGCAAATTTTGAAGAAAATAAAATCTTAGTGGAATCTTTTGGGGAAAAATGAATGAGCTTGCAAAAATTCGGGTAAATTTCCCGTATAGTCGTAGAGTCTTTCCTCAACTCATGGCCGAGAAATGGATAGCAGCGTTTCTTTTAAAACATTACATATGCCTAACTGCTGTTACCAATCCACCTGTCAAGCATGGCAACTACTGGCAAAACTCCTTTGTGGGGAAGCTTATGTTCAGCAACGGGCTCTTAATGGCTGGTACAATGATGATGAAGTAAGGATTTTTTTTAATAAATAAACTAAAAATTAGTTTATTAATTAAAAAAAATCCTTTTTTATCATTAGTTTAAATAATTGAGCATCAGGAATTTCATGAATTTTCAAAGTGCATTATTCTTTATTATATTTTCGTAAATAAATATTGTTATATGTAACAAAAGGTACATACATTTTGAAAGGAATTATTTGAAGGAAATATACAATATTCATGTTAAAATTCTCATATTAAATGTGACTTACTTCTTTATAAAATATCTTTTTGAGTTCATAAAAGTGGATTGTCTCTGTGATCATTGGAAGAAGCGAGCATCTTCAGATACTAGCGTATCATTTCTTATTGAATACTTACACTCATTAAAAATATCTTTGCATTGATATTTCTCTACCCTCCAATATTTACTTTATTAAAATCATTAGTGTAGTATTATAAATGTGAATGTAAGTTTGCTTGATTGTTTCTTGCCTCTTACCACCTTAACGGTTTATTAGGCCGCCATTAAAATTGGTAAATTGGTATGGCATTAACATCGTAAATATAATTTTTGGTCACGTGAACGATGTCTTGAGTAAAAACTAGTATGAATCAAATATTTAAAAATAAAAAAAAAATATATTAATGAATGAAACAGTGTTTACTTCAGATATGTTGAAGTTGGTACTTCTGTATAAATACTCCTTGTATACATCTCTACTGTGCGCAATAAAGAGTTTATTATTATTATTATTATTATTACTTTTTACGCTTGTGTTACCTTTCTTACATTTAGTATATTACATATAATATTTTATTATATCTGTATTACATAACGTAACTGTTGGTCAAGTGCCACCGTTGCTGATTTGACTTAACTTCAAAATAGTGATTTGTCATTTTCATAATAATTATTTACCCGCCAAAAATAGTCAATAAAAGCTAGAAGTAACGACCAACTGTTGACAGTTGTTGATCGACTATCGACCAGTAAAGACGTATAATTTGGTAAATTGCTTTAATACAAATGTATTTAAATTGTTAAGTTTTGATTTTTTACACAACTTAGAATGGCATATATATATAATAGATTGATGTATAATAAAAAAAGAATTATGGTTGACAAAAAGTAGATTCGTTTGTAAGACTTTACAAGCGCTGAACGCGTGTTTCTTTTTTTATACAAATTAGAATGGCAAACAATCTGGCGGCCCACCTGATGGATAGTGGTAACCATCACCTATAGACATGAGCAGTATCATGGACATAACAGAGTATACTGTTTGTTGTTTAGAGTTGTGGATCTGTTAATATATGAGTTAAATTCCCCTACAATGGCACGAGTTTTATTCTGTAACTACGACCTTTTAACCTTATAACTACATTGCAAACTTATTCAACTTTAATGCCAGGAGGTTATTAATGCAATTCGACGTGTGGTCCCGGCCACTTCTTCTAATCCCATGGGTATCGTAAGAGGCGACTAAGGGAACTTAATGGTAAAGGGATAGGCAGCAGCGTCTCTTTTAATACATTACTAAAGCCTAACTGCGTTTACCAATTTGTCTGACAAGCGCCTGCCAAAGCTTATGTTCAACAGTGGACAGTTAACGGCTGATATGATGATGACGATGATGATTAATGCGATTATATTTTTAGGTAACTTACTAAATAAGAAGGTTCAAATTCGTCTGACATTTTTGTGGCTTTGTTATAGAATACAGGAGTTATTTTCAATTTTTTTTTGAAAAAGATAGGCCTTACGCCAATGTCACTCCTATTTAAATTATATGACACGTTACGTAATAAAAAAAATTCAAACATACTCGGAACCTTTTAGAAGTGGCTTAAAATACATAAAATATAATACAAATAAAGAACGTTCACTTTTTTTTTATATAAATTTTATTCTGATACGCTTCTATTTACCCGTAAGCTACTCGCACCTATATTATTGAGTTGCCAGAAACTCATACATCATTCGAGCGTCTCACTGTCATGTGTCGTCAACTGACGGCAATTTGATGTTTCCTGTTTACCCTTCCTTTATTTTTTATGAAATAAGCAGAAAAAAATTTCATCATGACGTAACTTTTTCGTAAAATTAATGCTATTATAAAGGTGGGTGAAAGTTTGTAAAGATATTTGGAATTTGGATGATTGTCTTCAGTCATTCTTAAACTAATGAATGGGTTTGGATGAGCCAATTAATTTGGAGTAAAAATCTGTTTGCTTTATATGTTATAGTCCCTCATATGTTTATATACATGTATGTATGTTGGTACATAGGTATTAATATAAAAATACTACATTAATATGTAAGTTTATTTTATTAATGTTTGTATGTAATTACCATCTTATTATAAAATATAAATTTTTTTTCTTTGTCATTGAGTATCTCTGCACATCCTAAAGGTTGACTGGTAGATTCTTTACCTATAGCATTAAATCTGCCTTTTGCAAAATATTTTATTGGTCAATAAAGTTTAAATAGATAAATAAATATGTGTATTGTGGTCAAAATTCATAAAATTCTATAATTTGTGGTCATTTTTCTTCGTCGCCAGTTTTACATACGTTTTCGGATACCATTCACTATTTTGTACTATTTATTTGTAGAGTGAAGTAAAACACCGGGTTGTGCTTCTGACAGCTCCTTCAATACACACAACATGGCCGCCTTTCTTAGTGTTATTCTAGCACAATCATAACATAGATAAACACAGCATACGATACTGTTAAATAACATAAAATATATTTTACACAACAAGTAAAAGTGAACCTGACTGTGTACATTACTAATAAATGTGCCATTATATTCCATTACTAACAATCCTTTCCCCCTGAATTCCAAATGAGTTCGAACCCACATCCATCGAGAGGAGAAGGGATTGTAAGTACAGGAGAGTAGCAATCCTATTGTTATCAATATACCCTATTAGGTTGACCTCCACGTGGTTCCCTCTGGAAACCATCGTGATTGATTTATTGTTAAATTCGTTAGGTTGGGTCAACTGGACTGCTTCATCATTATCTATCATCCTTCATTGGTACCCCGCTAGTGTACATCGACGGCGCAGGTGGGGTAACTATTCTATTATCATTCATTAAAACCCATATCTGTTGGAAAACGAGGTGTGATAAACCTCTTTTTTTTTATACAACTTAGAATGGCAAACAAGCTGACGGTCCACCTGATGGAAAGTGGTAACAATCGCCTATAGACATAAGCGGTACCATGGACATAACAGAGTATACTGTTTCGCTCATGATACTCCCCATGCGTTGCCATTTCTGAGGACTCGGGTGTTATTCCTCTGTACCCAGTAAATTCACGTCATACGCTTTACGGTTGAAACATGAATGGGACAGAGGTACCCAAGCAATCGCCTTTTGTACAAAGTCTACTACTTTCTTACCTACATCGTCTAGGCCATTGTAAAAGGTATTAACAGAGTTGAAAAAAAGATAATTAAAAGAAAATACTTTTCTATTTATGTAAATAATGGCGCGGACTGATATTGCCTCTTCCTAAATACGTTAAGTAACCTAAGTAGGTACGAATAAACAACTAAGAGGCTTTTGGTGAAATTTGATTTAGTTAAGAAAATTTGAATCAGCAGTACTTATCAGTGAACTTGCAGAATGCTTATGTACATAAAATTAATTCCCAATGATAAATCGATACGCAAACGGAATCAGAAATTGTATTTATTTATCAAGCAAATAGATTCAGCGGAAATATAAAACTAATATTGTTTCTATTGAAATAATCTTAATGTCAATATACAAGATATGAGATACAAGATATGATTTTTTTATAGTATATAATAAACAAGATAATGGAATGTCTCTTTTTCTAGTTTTCTGTTTCTAAAGAGTTCAGGATTCTTCTAAGATCTAAAACTTTGTTTTGCATTATGTACAGATTCAAAATTTTTAGTCATTGTTCGGCCTATTTTTATTTTAGAAATACATTAGGTTTCTCTAACAAGATTGTCTTAAAAGGATGCTAATGATTTCAATTTAATTCTTTATATCATATTATGCAGATTATTAAAAGGAAAGTTGCTTTAATTCATTAACTGTAGCTTTCAAATTTCATTTGTGTTATTTCTCAGACTGTAGCAGATTACAGAGGAACCTTTTTATTTCTATATTAGCTATTTCTCATTATAGCTACGCCCACGCAAATCCATTCTGTCGTTCCTGAGAGAATTTTGTAAACCTCCTTAGTGCTAAGCTACGTTATATGTATATCTACAAATACAATAAAATTTCTCGCTTCTAGACCCATGAATTTAGGCTGTATTATCTGCCAGTCAATCAATGTTGTAGTTTTATTAAGTAGTAGTAAAGCTTGACAGGACTTAAGTGAAACGTTCAGAAATTCTACTAGTAATAAATGTATAAGTTTATAGAAATCTTTGGATGTTAAGATATTTGGAGAAGAAAGAAAAATATTTGATTAGATATTTATGACTATAATTTGTTCCACAGGCTCATCATAATATTATATTATATTTTTAACACGAAATATTTTATAGCAGTATAGCACAAAAATTGCTTTGGGCAACTGGATGCTAAAATGCTCAGGATATTAGTCGAATTTACATACGATGATTGTCATTTTCCATGAAGTAAATTGTTTACTTAATTGCATTTCATTAATAAATTCTCGGATCCTTGTTGAACTAGTTGAAAATGAACTAGTCTATAGTTATTGGATCAGATCAGGGTGCTATCGGTGGTATTTCTAAATACGCGATGCCTGATTTCTCATAACAGGTTATTTTGCTCTAATCCTCGAGGAAGTTATTGATGTGATAGTTTGGCGCCATTATTATTATCTAAAAGCACGATAAACTAGCCACTTCTCATTAAACCACTAAAACTGGGTAGTCCCATTTTGGCTATAAATAAAAATTAATTACCCTCTTTCCAACGATAATAATCTGGAAATACCAATCGTGATTCAGCATTCCGACCCACGAGGTACGTACGTTTCCAAGTACCTCTTTTTTAACATTCTGCGTTATCATCCAGTTAATATACCTAACACTCGGATGCTTTTGTCCAGTAACTGACGTTCGTATCCGATGCCTATTATATACGATATACCAATTTCAGAGTTGTCGATGGAAAGAAACATATTCTTAGAAGAAAAAATTCCATGTTTTCATTTAAGATTTCGTTTCTCTTTAGTGACATTTACGAACTTTGTTCAAGTGTACTTTAATGTCCCTTTATAACCTTCCTGGAGAAACATTAATTTTAAGGAAACCTTAATAAAACGCATGACATAAGTTTGAAATTTTAACCCAACACACATGGACGTCTTTGGTAATTTTTGTATACTAGATGATATTCGCCGTGTGATCCCGGTATCAAATGGACCACCCCTTCCTTTCCCGTGGGTGAACAGGCGACTAAGAAAACTTGGTGATCGAGGGATGGACAGTAGCGTCCCTCTAAAACATTATTAAAGCTTAACTGCATTTACAGAGGGGACTACTAACAATGTTCACTATCAGGTCGGCCTCCAGGGGATTTTCCCAGAAAAACCATCGTAGTTAATTCTTGTCAAATTCGTCACGATGGGCTAACTGACCTGCTTTCGTCCTCACCTGTCACCTGTGACGTATACCGATAGCAAGCGGGGTAACCATTGCATTATCATCCATAAAAAAAAAAAAAAAAACTGCATTTACATTGCCCAACCTGCTTGCCAAGTGGGGCAACTACTGGATACTACCCTGTTTATAAGGGAGGCCTATGTTCAGCAGTGGACAGTTAAAGGCTGATATGGTAATGGTATTGTTTTCGATATTGTTTTAAAAACAACTTCATAAGCATAGATAGTTGCGGATTTGATTACTTGATTCCTTAATATACTAAAGACATACGAAAACCGCCTGGATAATTAGTACATCTGTTAATGAAAATTGAAATGAGAATGAAAGGTAGACAATATTGGACTACGTATAGACTGTGTAGTTCGAGTGATGACTAACTATTAAGGCAAACCTCTCAATAGAGAGAGCTACCGTGTCAAACGAGCCACCTGAATTTGATGAATGCAACTAGTTCAAGACTATTCCTTATCTAACTTAGCTTTCGTTATTGATAATGATTTATTTATTCTTTATTTCAGAATAAAATTTGTATAAATGGAGCAGTTAATACCGTATGACAATATCTATTAACTTACCATTAGATAAAAACAGAAAGCGTTTGAGGGCAATGGTGACAAATATACCTTACTTTGTGTAATAATAATAAATTTACCTATTAATATAAGTTGACATAATAATAAATACTATACCAAATTATATTATAATATTGGCGTGAATTTACTGGGTACAGAGGAATAACATCTGAGTCCTCAGGAATGGTAACGCATGGGGGTATCATGGGCGAAACAGTATACTCTGTTATGTCCATGGTACTCTCATGTCTATAGGCGACGGTTACCACTTTTCATCAGGTGGGCCGTCAGCTTGTTTATCATTCTAAGTTGTATAAAAAAAATATAATATATGCTCATATGTATATATATTTATAAGTCCAGTTATAAACAACAAATACCTAAATTAAATATGAGAAACTGCTTACAATTAGCATGTACCAAACAGGATGTAGCAGCAGAAGTTGCTATCGATTTGTGATTAATTGATTTTAAAAAGAGCTGGAACAACAAACCTTGATAGCTAGTCATTAGTAGTTGAGCTTCATGGTCTATTATTATATAAAGTTATGTGTAGCTCACTAATGGTAATTTTAATTCGTGGGAATAAAACCATGAGGCCATTGTATGTTGATTGTATTTTATAGTTTGTTAATGGATTCGACGTCTAAAAATATTCATTAGGTAGTCGAATTATCAGTGCACGTGATATAATTGAAACTTAATTTTTTTACTATTGAAAGCGTCCGCCGATTGATAATAATCTCACCTGATGGAAAGCAATGATGGATGAAGCAATGATGCAGGCCCATGAATAGCCTATTATTATTTGCCTTAAATTGGCATAGGTTATATTTAGATGGATGGCTATGTAGTTCCGGCATAAAATAGGCCACCCCTTTCTATCCTATGAGTGTCGTAAGAGCCGACTAAGGGAGGTTGAGAGATGGGCAGCAGCAACCCTTTTAAACATCTCTAAAGTCTGACTGCGGTTACCAATCCGCCTGCCAAGCGTGGCAATTACTGGCAAAACCCCCTAAGGGGGATGCTTGAATGTTCAGCAGTGGACAGTTAAAGGCTGATATGATGATAATGATGACATTTAAATGGAAAAACATAAGCAAGAAGAGAATTCCACGCCTTGGCCGTGCGTATTATGAAGGGAGACGCAAAGCGCTTCGTGCGTATAAATGGAGAGAGTGGAGGTGAAGGAGGAATCAGGTCATGCAGTTCTTGAGCACACTATCCAACATGCATCCCGTGGAAAACAGCGAAAATAGTGTACTTTATGCTCAGTAAACTTTGCAATCAATAACTATCTGTTAATAATACTCAATAAGAATGCGGGATTTTTTCCTGAGTAAAACAATCGCTCTTGGTTCATGTATAAAACTCTCAACCTTGTATAGTAGAATTAACGCGCTTGCTTTTTTAAGAAATTTACAATTACCAACTCGCAGACTTTTAACGTTATTGTCAATTCTAAATTGATTTTTGTTATTCTTTTAATCGTAACGGTTCCTTATGACAGTCTATGGAAGAGGCCTATGTTCAGCGGTCGAGAAATGACGGCTTATATAATGACGATGATTCTTTTAATTTTAATCGATATAATTTCCTCACGTGGCAATTCTAATCCAATTTTCATTTTTTTTTTTTTTTATAATTGTCTTATTAACTTTTTGACTTTTGCACTGCATTTTTGCACTGCATTTTTATGTTTTATTCTCTGTTAAGATTACAATCAACATTATTTCAGCAATTATCCGTCCACTGCTGGACATAAGCCTCCCCCATAGACTGCCATAAAGAACAGTTCTGCAATGCATTTCAGGTCGTCACTCCATCTAGTGGGGGTTGTCCTACATTGCGTTTACGTGTACGCAGTCGAAATGTGATGAGATAATTCAGAAAAATTATTGTAGTTTACATAAATTATCGTGTCAATTCGTTTCTCGTCATAGTCTTAATTTTTTTAGAACTAAAAGTCTAATAGAGGCAGGACATGACAATTGACAATAAATATATATAATGAAAAAACATCTTTATTAATCCTATTAAATGTATAAAATAGGTTCTTATAAGAGGAAAACGATAAGACAGATCCAAAGAGCTACCCGTTAGAGACAAAAAGTCAATTCCAATATATCAACGATACGATCTTCTCTCCTTTCGTTAAGTCTTTGAAGTCAGAAACCATTCTAAGAAACCCTTAATATGTGGTTTGATATTTTGTGAAGGAAAAAATCTTTAATACAAAATTGTATTTGTGGATGTTTATACTATTGTATTTTAACAACTTCTCTCCCAACTTTGTCTGCGTGATAGCGGTACAATGTAAGGCCGCAAGAATAATACCGTTTATTATATGTATGGAAAAATTTCATAACCCATTAAGCTACTAAATGTAATTGGTTCAAAAACAATCACCAAATTCTCTAAAAATAGGAAAAAAGGTAATAATATTATGACCGTTATTATCACAACAATAGCAGATCTACGACAGTTGTTTTTCATTGAATAGAAATGTATATTTATGCATAACTATGCATTATTATTGAAAACATATTTATACATATATGGTGCTAGATGACGTGCTTAACTTTGTATCACTTATAAAATTATATATACATACATACATATCTGTCACGCCCGTCTCCCATTAGGGTAGGCAGAAACAATGGGACGCCAAATGCTTCGATTCAAACAAACCATAATCATATTCATTTATAAAATTATCTATTAAAAATAATCCGAATTAACTATTTTCATACAAATTTACCTTCTTTAAGTCTCTAAGAGATTACCATAGCGATAAGACCGCCTTTTGTACTTTATGTATTTCACTTTAATTTTCTAATTGTCACTGTATATTTTTATGTTTTTGGTGCAATAAAGAGTTAAATAAATATCTTCAATCTTTCGATTTTCAGTTAAACTTTAAGATTTTTTTCCGATATTTTTAGATCACTCCTATTGTTATATATCTTACAACTGATAAAACAAAAAAGAAATATTAAAATCAGATCCAATAAGCCGTTTCTAAGTATTAGTGAGACTAATGAACAGCATTGATTTATATATATTGATAATACTAACTGTGAGACTATCGGCAATTAAGGACTATAATTGGCTGGGATTCCAAAAATTTCTTTTTATGTCTACATGTCGACATGAATGCCAAATTTCATAACTATTAATTGTGCTGTCAACGTACCAAGAGGTATGATAGTTTTCAACGTAACAAACAAACGGAATTTTACATTTATTACTATATTTTTTATTAATTTTTTAATTAAATTTATTAATTAAATTACCTCTGTCCCATTCGTGTTTCTACCGTGAAGCAGTTGTGTTTGCATGGCTGTGTTTCAGTTTGAAGGGTGGGATATGGCGTGAATTTACTGGGTACAGAGGAATAACACCTAAGTCCTCAGGAATGGTAACGCGTGGGGGGTATCATGGGCGAAACAGTACACTCTGTTATATCCATGGTACTGCTCATGTCTATAGGCGACAGTTACCACTTTCCATCAGGTGGGCCGTCAGCTTGTTTGCCATTCTAAGTTGTATTAAAAAAAAATTATGTAATGAAACGCTGCTGCCTATTGCCTTACTATTAAGTTCCCTTAGTCGCCTCTTACGATACCCACGGTAAAAAAATCGGTGGCCCCTTTTATGTCGGGCCACACAGTAATGGTACAAGTACAGATTTACAAATTAAAAAGCTACTGAAATGACATACAAGCGGTTATATTCCAATTTAGATGTGTCGTCTATTTATAGCAATAATAGGTTGCCGTTTGCATAGAATTTTCTCTTCAGAACACCTGACGTCTACATGACGGATTATGACGAATATAACATAAACATATTTTCTATACATTTTGGGCTCTGTGTCGAAGGTGATTGATGATGTGAGGCTGAGGAACGGGTTGCACGTACCTGGAAATTTTATATTCGATATTGATTCTGTATCTATCTAGTAATATTGGCTGAGGTGTTATTATTTTTACTACACTAATATTATAAATATGGAAATGAGTTTGTTTACTACTATGACACCGTTATCGTGGCGGTCTTCCATCGTGCGTTTTCCAAGACACTTTCTTCCATGCACAACCACTCTTTGGAATCAACTTCCAGCAGCAGTATTTCCGAATCGATACGACATCAAAACCTTCAAGAAAAGAGCATATTCCTTTTGAAAAGGCCGGCAGCACACCTGCAATGCCGTTGGTGTTGTGGGTGACCATGGGCGGCGGTAGTCACTTACCATCAGGTGAGCTGCAAGCTCGTTTGCCCCTGTGTTGTAAAAAAAAACTATGACATACTGTACAAATTGAATTTATATTTATAATTTGCTATTTGTTTGTAACTATTATTTGGCATTAAAATAAAACAACAAAATTAACAACAAACTTTATAGAAACTTTCTTCTTTCGGGTTCTCAAGGTTGACTGGAAGAAATCCCTTTAAGGGATAAGACGGTCTGTAGAAATTTCTGTTATATCTTTCTTTCTATTATATGAACCTAATATGTATATTAAAAGTGCATATACAAAAACATAAATAAATAGCATTTACTGATATTAAAAATATTGTAATAAACTAAATTTGTTGACGCCATCAATTTATAATTAATCTACCCTACTCTTATATTATATACGCCCCGCTATCATTATTCTTTCGCTACATACGCTAGTATTACCGTAACTGTCTATGACGCAACATTGTCGAACGGTTGTGTCATATGCCCGCTGATATCCGCCCACGCTGAGTGGAAACCGCCCTTCTTGACCGCGTGTGAGACGCTGCGTCATCGTAGCTGAGCGTCTTTCGTTTTCCTGCCATCTATCCACACTGGATAGACCGTGATACACCGCTGATACAGTCCACATCCATTGATCTAAAAACGGAACGACCTTTGGCCGAGAAGAAGCGCTGCAAGGCCCTGAACGAAAGGATTGCCGCCAGCAGAGATAAAGATGTACCTACTGGTGAATGCAGTTTACTACGTCACAGCTAAAAGTCAGTCCTCATCTCTCTCAATGTACATCTTGGATATTCGGAACCAGCTCGCAGTACGTTCATTAGGAAACTAATATTGGCTCCTTGCGCGTACAATACTAAATTTATTATTTAAAATTATAGTATGTATAATAGAGAATGTGACATAGTATGTAAGATATTGTATATTGTAAATGGTAAATTATTGGTAGTTGTATTAAAAAATAACCTTAAATTATAAATTCTATGCTTAATATTAGTTGAATATAACTATTTACTTATTCAATATGAACTTTGTTATTACCTATTTCTCTAATATTATCAACTATCAGTTGAGATTACACGAAGTAAATAAAGTATTTTATTATATTCTATCTCTTAGTGCTTGAACAACCCGAACAATCGTAATTTTTTTTTAAGACTTGAAAATGGAATCATATATCTACCTACGGTATCATTATATGCTGGCGGGACACCAGTGAGCGATGGTAGGTGAAGATAAAAGTAGGTTAGTTAGCCCATCGTAGCAAATTTACCAAGAATGAACAACTCCTGAATTCGTGTGGAGGTTAACTTGACAAGATATATGCTTGCAATATATGTGCTAGCAATGAGGCAACTGGTCACCATGACTGATAATCCCTTATTCCCCATCTTCGTGAAATTTTATATAAATGTACTATATGAGATAGAAAAGAATATAGGCTACTATTTACTCTGGTCATTTTCTGTAGTTTGAACACACGGATAAAGTTATGGGTGAAAGTTATTTTTAGATATACCTAGGTTACTTAATATATAAAGTCTTTACTAAAAGACTTCTAAAGCTTTAAAAATAAAGCTAGTAACTGTAACTAGAAAAAAATTTTATTATCTGACATAATATACTTATATTGCTATAAGTAACACGTTCCGAATGATTACTTGGCAATGCGAGAGCCATTGCTCTATGCAGTGCTCGTTGGACAACTGGAAAGAAAGTATTTTTTAGTCTGTGGTAGGAATGTAAAATATTGTGTCATATTTTATTTTGCAATTTGTTTATTTATAAATACGACGGAACATTATTCTAAAGTGAGGTCTGAGTTTTTATTTCAATAACAATAAGATTCAAGATTGAGTGAATATATATGAACCGTGTGTTCAAGGTGGCTTTAGAGGAAACAAATGGTACAGTCGGGCACAGAATAATTATATTTAAGTACGAAAACGGTGTCAACGACTTCGAAACGTTGTGCTAATGTTCCTGAGTAATTGCTTATTTTTTTAGAATTCCACCGGCGTAATGTACAAACTTTGTTGTATTAATGTCGGTTATGAGTTCCTTTGGGACTATTTGTACAAAAGAGGAAACAATTTGATACAAAAAAGATAAAAGAAATGTATGATTTTCTTTTTTGTTTGTTTAGTGTTATTTTTCAAATTGCATGTTTCGAAATAAATTAACCAAATAAACTAAAAAAAAAAAATTGAAGAAATTTCTGTATAAAATGGAACATGTCCTAGATTAACATTTATAAAAAAACTTTTAATGCCTATTCACCGCCATGTTGAAATATTAAAAAAAAAAAAAAACAGTTTCTTTAATTTTCATATATACCTAGCTTTCTGATAAATGTATTAATCTAGAATTAGGTACATCTGCTGAGCATTTTTAACATTATTTATAACAAACATCTTATCCTTTAATGTAATAACTACAGGTTTAACTTACATGTAATTTGGTCGAGAAAGCTCGACTAGTTTCGGGACCATTCGGGTTTCTTAGTCTTGAGCGGTTGAGACGCAAGCGAGTTGACTGCGCACCTCGCCACGCTGAGCACGATCTGTAGGACTACAAATTACATGTAAATTAAACTAGCAGTTATTATATTAAAATATAACGTGTACTTACGAAACTTTTAACATTAAAACAAATATATTTACCAATTTTAGATTTCTAATAATAGTAGAATAAGATAAAACATTATTTTCTTGGAGTTCCTTCCACATCTGCCTCTACACACCCGGCTGGTGTGTTTTTTACAGCTAAAAGTCATCTGCGGCCAATAGCAAGTTATAGCTCGATAAAAAATAAACAGTGACTTCTAACGTAATGTGAAAAAGCATTTAGATGTTAAATATATGTAAATTGGTAAATGTAGAACATTCTCTTTTGTACTCGTTTAAATTAAATAGATAGTACATTTATAAACATTGTGAGCAATAGTGTGCTTATTTCTGAAAGCGATCTCTTCCAGTTAATTCAATATAGTGGGAAAGCATGTCGTTAGCGGGCAGCTTAAGTGCACGAGTGCTGTACGAACAACTATTAATATTACGAATTCGAATAACTATTAATACTTATCACTATATAAGATATAAGTATAAAAAAGCAGTTTAATTGAAATATTAATATATGCTATAATATTATTTAAATACACTTATATATGATTATACTGTGACACTCATGGTACTCGATACGCGTTGTCATTCCTAAGGAATTACATATTATGCCACTATAATGAGTGGGGGAAGGGATTGTTAATAATGCGAATTACCCAAAGTCCCATTGCTAGTAATATATCTTGTCAGCTCGACCTCTCCGTAGTCCCCCTTGGAAACCGTCGTGCTGAATTCCAGGTATATTCATCACGGTGGGCTAACTGACCTGCCTTTTTATTCTTAATTATCATCCTCACTGGTGGTCTGCCAGCATATACCGTTAGCACAGGCGGCGCTATCATTCCATTACCACTTATTAAAAAACAAACTATGACGAGTAATTTCTCAGTATCAGTAAATCATATGTTTTCAAATTATTTTATATAAATAAGCAGTTTAAATTTATTTTCTCACGATATTTTTTTCTTTTTTTTTTTTTTCTCTTATCAGTTATGTAACTGTGTTACAGACTCCAATATTTATTAGTCAATTGTAATTAAACGATATACATTTCTACGGAACCATTTATTTTCAGTACATTCATATATAAACGACTTTTACTCTGTGATTATTAGTTGCCTACTTTGTATTATTTATGGGAGGAAGTCACGCTATTTAAATGCTATAATTTCCATAAAAAACAACCGTTTCACATATTTTTCGTTTTGGGTAATATATTTATGTCTATGTATGAAAACTGAATGAAAGAATTAAAGACTTTATTATTCTCCTCAAAGAAATATACATTTTCATAAAGTAAACAAAATACTGTTTTCATTATAAGAAGCAATAAAAAGGTGTAGCATTATGAAAGCCCATACGATGGATAGTAGCAACTATTGCTTATATGCTTATGAAACACAGTAACATAGGTGTCATAGAACACGCTGTGATCCTCACGAGTTACCAAGTAAAAGTGTTAACTTTTAGGTCAATATTTCTGTAAACTAGGCTTGGAATATTTCACTTGTCACTAGTGAAATTTTATGTTATGCTAAATCATACGTCACTCCTGGTACGTGGCTTCAAACAGAGTGCTACAAATCACTGCCCTCATTTAAGTACATTAAAGTGTCTATTAGCTCGCTCTTATCATAAAAATTATAATTCTTATTTCACTTTTAATAACAAATTGTAGCAAATGCGCATTAAGTCGTAAAAGTTACTTTTTGTGATTTGTCACTTGCTGTAATATTAATACTACCTAACTATCTATCTATTTATCTACCTACTGTAGACTGGGGTATTATACCTGCGTATCTTCTTGGCATATTACACTTTTTGAACTAAATTATAGTCCAACTGTTTACAACATCTGAAGTGTTCCGCAAGCCATCATAACTGTGGTGATGGCGCAAGCGCCTACAGCCTGCGCTCAGCGGGCCGACGCACGCAGTCAGGCTCGTGCTTGCATCACAGTCGCTCATGACCTAATGACATCAAGGACCAGAATTAATTCCGAAAGTAGTCGAGCTTTTTAGATCTAAGTATACGTAAGTTATGTAGTTATTTTATTAAACTACAGCCATCTATAGTTATAAAATTGTTTATCCTGACTCACAAATTTAACAAATAAAATAGATTGACCACGAATAAATTATTATTCTAATTAATTCCATTAAAAGCAAAAGCTTAGTAAATAAATATAATATAATAATAATAATATTAAAAAATAAGTATCATTAGTATATAATTAACTGTACCTTCGTCATAGCCAGGCGGTGGTCATATAATATCTGTTACACCACAAACGCATTGTTGATAGGACTGCGGCGAGCGGTAAGAGGGATTATAAATATCCGCTTTTACCCGCGACTTTGTCCGTGTAACCGCAATACAACCACTGACGGCGGTAAAAAGTATATCCTTCTACATTCTCTTATAGCATGTATCTTTAACAAATCAACGAGCTCACTTAAATATTTTTAATATTATTATTTGTAAGAATATCTATTATGTTACAGAAGCAAACTGCATTATGGAAATAGATATAACGTTATGACACTCACTAGAGGGAGACCGTGTACAAAATTCTAAATAGCTGTTTTTGCTTGGTTGTTTCGTTGTCAAGAGTGGGATATGGCAGTGAAATTATAAGGTGTGGAGGGCATACCACCATAATTTTCAGAAAATGTAACGCATGAAGAGTATTATGGGCATTACAGAGTATTTTGTATTTTCTATGGTACTGCTCATGTGTGTAAACGATGGTTACCACTTTCCATTAGACGGGCCTTTAGCTTGTTTGCTATTCTACGTTAAAAACAAAAGTATAGTAATAATATTCTAAATTTTCGACAATTCGAATGTTTTGTACGTAGTATTTTTAGTTGCATGTTTTTTCAACCGACTCCAAAAAGGACAAGATTTTGAATTCGATCGTATTTTGTTTTTATATTTGTTACATTATAACTCCGTCAGTTCTCAGTCGATTTGAAAAATTCTTTTTCTATTTGAAATGACATACTTATAGATTGGTCTCAAAGAAATTTTATCGAAATTATTTCAGTAATTTAGTTTTTAGATCAAAATAGGTTTCAATAAGAAATTTGTTACAGAGATAAACGCTATAGTCATTTATTTATTCTTCTGCTGAAATATAACTTACTTCTTGATGTAAACTTCTTGATGAAATATAACTAATTTTGAATCGTACAAAACAAAGAGTACACGAAATTGGGTAGTAAATGAGATTGTATAAGAAAATTTTTGTTTTTGGTGGAGTGCGTTCATGCATTATTTAAGCCATTCACTTTTCGTTGGACTTCTTTCCACTCCCTATAACTTTCGACGCGTCTCTTTACCTGTTGATGGGACACGACACTAACTTTTTTCTTAATCTACCTGATGTAACTATACCTCGGTCTCTGTCTTCCCCTCTATTCTTCTACCATATTTTTTATTATAATGCCTTGTCTTATTGTACCAAGTGCCTCAACATTTTCTCCCGTCTGTTTTCAATAATGTTTAAATTTTATCTTGACCTAGTTTGGGTTATATTGTAAAATTAGTTTTCCTAAAAATAAATTATGCCCATTATTTTCCAAAGAAAATGTTATTTAAAAATGTTTTAAAGATGACTTACACGTTTTTTGAATATTCGCTGACGTTGTGGATAAAAAACAACGATCAGATACCACGAGCTTACTTGTAATTGGTAATAGTGATTTTTTTTTATACTACTGAGGTGGCAAACAAGCATTTGGCTCGCCTGATGGCAAGCGGTTACTGTAGCCTATGAACACCTGCAATACTATAGGTGTTACGTGCGCGTTAGCGACCCTGAAGATACTTCTTTACCCCCTTTTTGAAGATTCCCATGCTGTAGTTTTTTAGGAAAATCTCAGGAAAATATCAAGTTACTGGATAACGAATATATACAAGGAACTATTTATGGTAATAAAGAAAAAAAAAAACATAATGTGGCTGTTTCCTGCATAAAATCAGTGTTTTATTCGGAATTAAAATCTATAGTTTTATTATAATATTACATACATATATATATATATACATATATATATATACATATATAAAAATAGATGTATACAATACAGAAAAATAGGTGTATACATTTGGTTAGTATTTGTAATATGGGTTTAATATTAACCGGTTGTTATTAAGTTTTGTCTATGTCTATACAGTTTCTGCTCTCGTAGATTCTTTATTTTCTTTTAGCTTCTCACAGGTTAACTGTAACAGGATCCCTCTTAGGATAAGTCCACCATTGTATATTAAATCTTTTTTATACACCTAATGCAAATTATATACATACAACAAAGATTTTACAGTATTTTTCTGTGATTTTCTACAATATTTCACAGACGTTGAAACGATGCATAGATGCATAGACAAGTGCAATTGAAGGCGGCTCCTTACAAGGTGGAGCGACGACCTCAAAAAGCTCCGTCTGCACAGTCGATATATGCTGGTGCCTCACGAGCGTTATTTATTACTGTCTGTAAGGGAGGCATTCAGTATAGCATTGAACAAAATAGACAGTGAAAAGTATTTTACGTTATATAGTCGTAATTTAGTTTAAAAAAAATATTTAATAAATTGTGTAATTGATAATAGTGATGTATTACTTCTCTGGATATACATTACACTGTATTCATTTTAACTGGGTCCAGTACAATATTTGTGCCTGAAACTCTATACGTTGTGAGACTATCACGACGTATAAAGAAGTAAAAAAAGATATAATAAAATTTATTTTCCACCTATTAAAAACTAACTGTATCCCGCAGCTCTGACTACGTCGATCAGTACATAAAATATCCTATGTGCTAAGTTAAGATATAACCTTCCCGTGTACTAAATTTCATTCAAATCGGTTTAGTAATTTTTACATAAAAGAGTTTTTTTTTTTATACAACTTAGAATGGCAAACAAGCTGACAACCCACCTGATAGAAAGTGGTAACCGTCGCCTATAGATATGAGCAATACCATGGACATAACAGAGTATACTGTTTCGCCCATGATACCCCCCATGCGTTGTCATTCATGAGGACTCAGATGTTATTCCTCTGTACCCAATAAATTCACGCCATATCTCACCCTTCAAACCGAAACACAGCCATGCAAACACAACCGCTTTACGGTTGAAACACGAATGGGACAGAGGTACCCAAGCAATCGACTTTTGTACAAAGTCTGCCTCTGGTAAAAAACAAACAAACATCTAATCTATCCATCTATCAATATAAACTTTCGCACTTATTATATTAACATAATTAACAGAATATGAATTTTGAGATACCTTTTCCATATGACCCATACGTTTACATATATATGAAGATGCGGTATAATAGCTTTTTTTTTTAAATGAGTAGACCATAAATAAATAAATTTAAAACTATGAAGAATACTTATGTTATTATTTACTCTATATGCTATCCACTATTGTATTAGTAATTTTATATCTCACTATAAGGCAGCGCCATTTTTTTACGATTCAACATTTTCATTTGAACTAACAAAAAATGGTCTTAAAAACATATATCAAAAAACATAATATTAAAACACAAATATGTATATAAATAACGTGAACTGGCCAAGCTGTTAGCAAATATGTTCTGAGCTTTAGCTATATCTTTCTTGTGAAATGGTCTAAACCATCTATCTATCCACCCACGCTTCAGACCACGACGACATGACTGTGTATCAATCGCTTGGTGTCGAGTGTGTAACGAATTTAGTCAATTTATAATCCTTTTCAAACATAAGCTGGTAAGGTATATTATGTGCGATGTGTCGATTTTTTGTTTATACGCCACTAGACATAATATTATTTAGTGCTCTCTAGACTTAAACTTACCAAAACTTACTTTGCACTGCATTCTGCGAGCAAATTGTCAGTATTATGAAATAAATGTTAGTAGAATTTCGTTAGTTAATAATAGCAACATGGTATTTACTATTAATGTACTACCAAATGGTTAACATTTTTTTTCTATTTTGTATTTCTATTTGAAATACCGAATAAATGTTTCTCTATTCTCTTCTATTCACATCCTATTTGGATATTATTATCTTTGTCATAATCCATTCATTACTGGAAGCAGACCTACTAAGAGATGTATGGATTGTGTGAAAGATAATATGGCCAGAATGGTAGTGAAGACTGAAATGGCTGGAAATAGACATAAATGCAAGATTAAAGGCCTCAAATGGTCCCGAAACTAGTTGAGCTTTCTCGACTAAATTACACGCAAGTTAAACTGGCAGTTATTATATTAAAATAAATGGAAGAGCTAAATATATTATGCTGATCCTAATTTATATAGGATGAGGCAGGAAGATGATAAATAATTTTGCTTAAATTGAATTCAGTTGTACGAGTATAATATAATACAACGACCTAAAATAGACAGCCTTGGCAAAGACTGACAAGATGAGTCAATCTCAAATAAAATAGGCAAAGACTAGGCAAGGGGAAAATTTGGTTGTATCTATTATGAAAAAAATCCAAGTAAGATAAATAAAAAATACACACCCAATCTACTTCCACTTAAATTTAAAATCTTTACAACTTTAATATTTTGTTGCAGTTATGATGGACGAGTCAAAGGCCCATCAGCACATTGGGCAGACGACATTCTCGCCGGGCGAGCGAGGTGGAACCCTTCGAATTCACATACATCATCGTCGTCGTTACGGATCCGTGACGTCCTCGCGACAGATCGGGCGCTGTATCGCTGTCGGGTCGATTTCAAGGTCTCCCCGACGAGAAATCATAAGATTGTTCTCGACGTTATAGGTAAGGATATTATTTTACTATCTTATATTAATAATATAAAATTGTAAACAGATACACATGGGTGTTATTTAAGGAAAAATAATATGAGGGCTTTTAGCAAGACCAATAGAGCTCAGAACAATATTTTTTAGAAAATTTGTTTGTATATTTGTTGCAACATAATGTAGAAATTACTGGATTAAATTAGATGCGATAGTTATACTTCTGAAGGTCTAATTCAAAGAAAGTGTATTGAAAAAATTCTCATACCTAGTTTCCATGAGAATGGCAGATAAAGATTTAAATGCAGACAAAGCTGCGATAAACAACTAGAACTCTATATATATGTATAACGGAAATTTTATAAATTTACTCGTATTATAACTAGTACTCTTATAAAGAAATAGGAATTCATTTGAAAAGTATCGTAAAATATGTATATGAACAAAGTAACTTCTTATTTAGGAACAAGTTGCAGCTGCAATAGGATTATTATTTATATTAATAGCAAAACGGCTACACCGAAGAGCCGTCTCGAAACGTTATAGGCATTTAATATTTATAGTCGACTAGGTATTTCCAATTCACAACTGTGTGCAAATTTCCTTACGTCCAAGGAATGTACAATTCCTTGAATATTTAGTTAGTGTTTGTTGTAAAACTAGCTGTGACTTTGATTTCATTTGAATGTTTACTCATATATTCGAATGAATAGTTCTGCCTAATACTCTTAGGCAGATTATTAGGTGAGACGGAGATAATAGTAATAAAAGTAATAACAACTTTATAATATATAATTTACAGAATTTCTAAACTTATAGTCTCAATATAGGTAGGGTTTAAAATCTTGAAACCGAGCAAGTCCCTAAGAAGATGGAATTTTAAAGAATTATTATAAAATACGATTTTCAATAAGTGTATTGACTAGTAACTACAATTTCTTATATCAAATACTAAGACGGATAGGTATTTAAGCTATAAAAATAATGTAACTCGTAGTCTATGGCTGAATGACTTAGTTGTTTACAGATACATTTTATGCGATTCAGAAATTCTTCAGGTAGTCAGGTAGGAGCAACATCCGAGACGAGTGTTTATTTGTGAAAATTCCACAGTTCATTCGTAAAACAATAAATAGTAATAGATTTAAAATGTGCAATTGCTTACCTATGAATTGATTTTGTTTTGTCATCAAACATAATTTTGCTCTGTAAAGATAAACTGCTGCCATGTTTTTTTTTTTAAATGCAATTTAGAATCTCAAACAAACTGACAGCTGAAATTGGTAATCGTACCATAGACATAAACAATTATATCGTGTCATCCATGGTACCCTTCTTTAATTGTCATTCCCGAGAACTAAGGTATTATGCTTCAGTACCTATTGATTTTCATACTATTATCATATCTCACTTTGGAACTAAACTGTGACACTAGCCATACAAACAACTGTTTTACGGTAGGATAACGACAGACAGAGGTACTCCAGCAACGACATTTGTACAAAATGTCCTTCTGGTAAATTATGGGGATACAAAAATAATTATTAAAATCGGTTTAGAATTGTATATCACGGCCAATATGGATTATATATTTAGCATACTTATATTATTGGCGCTTTAAGCGAAAGAACCGTAAACTAGTATAAAAATACGGTATCTTCAGGAAGGTAATAGTCGTTTATTTATTTATTCATTAGTACATGCATATACAAGGCGGACTTAAAGCTAAAAGTATTATCTCCCAATCAATCAATAGGGAAATGTTAGAATACTCGAACGCGGCACCGTTAATAATTGATGTACATATGTACATACTAAAATTTACATATACAATACAAAACAAATAAATATACATAAATAACAAATATATTTACTTATATATAAAATACACATACACAGCATGGGGTTCTTCAAAAGGGGGTTAAAAAGGTTTCTTCAGGGTCGGTAACGCACGCGTAATACATCTGGTATTGCAGGTGTTCATAGGCTACGGTAACTACTTACCATCAGGTGGGCCGTATGCTTGTTTGTCATCTCAGTTTTATAAAAAAAAACAGTTGAATTATCATCTCTGTGTATATGTGTATATTGTGTGTCAATTATTAAATTACAAAATATATATACATACAAAACAAATATAAAAGTGATTGAATAAATTATGATAATTACTAGATGTAAAAAAGAAAAATATTAAATAAAAAACCCAAAAAGGTGCGTCGTACACAGGCGCTATTATTATTTACTGCAACACGACACGACATTGCACGATTTTACTGTCATAAATAGGAAATAAACTTCTATCGAAACGCATTTAATTTTCCTTGCCTATATCGTGGATGTACACGGCATGATAATATCGTGGACGTGAACAGAAATTTAAAAGCATCTTGACAGTCATACAAATAAATACGATTTATTCTTCTATTATATCGTGACGGTACAATCGTACTATATCGTATACATAAATTATAAAAGCGATCATGTACAATTATAATCAACATAAAAATTATATATATACCTACATTGTCGTTGTCTATTATTTTGCATTTACATTGAAGAAGGGTCATCTCCTAAGGGATACAGGAATATTACATTGTACGGGGCACCTCTATTCAAATTTAGTGTCAAGTTTATAATGATATTTTAATTGATTTATCAATCCCAAAGGTATTACTAATAGATTATAATAGCAAGACCAAATTTACGGCTAATGCTAAGAATGCTATCTACAATATCTACTGCAAGCTATTAAATTAAAATTTGTAATACTTAATTTATTATATTAAAGCTGAAATGGCTTGGAATATCTGATAGAATATTGTAATGTCACCAATGTTGTTCATAATAATTTTAAACTAAATATTGCTTTATTCTTCAAACATAATTTGATGAAAATACGCAATAGAACTTAAAAAGAATTAGATCATTTATACTTTAGATACTTCCCCGTAATAAATAGAACAGAGGTATTATATTATGTGTATGTAAATTTTTTAACAAATTGATTCATTAATGAGCTGTTATGGTGCCAAGAGCTATAGAAATAAACAGACGACCATTCCTTTACAATATTTTTTTCTATTTTAAATTAACATAGTGTGTGCGTGCATACGTGGATGCGTGCGTGCGTGGGTAAGTGTTTATGTGATTAAGGGGAGGTAGTTTCGAGTCTTGGAATAAGGTCAAAGTAGTTGGTAATACCTATCTATTGAATTGTACTTATAACTCATATTTATTACAAGCAACTGCCACTTTCCACCGAATGAAGGCCGATATTTTGCAAACTGATATAGAACAAAAAATCCATTTATATATATAAGAATATCTTACCACATCTCAATAACAAGAAAATCAAGAAATATTATCAGTACAAGATAAATTCGGATTCGGTATACGTCGCTGAACAAATAATGTCAATTTATGTAAAACGTTATTGAAAATTTCAGCGGTGATTTACCGCCATTATAAAATAATATTCAACGGAGTTTTACTCGTGTAAGCAATAAAAAAGTTTGAAACAAATTTCAACAATGTTAAAAACGTGAACAAAAAGTAATAAAATAATTCACATCTGAACGTATCAGGAATAGAATAAAAAAAATTCGATGAACATTAAAGTGCGGCTTGCACGGTTTGGGCGCATCTATATTTTATCAGAGTACAAGTCACCTGTTTCATGTCCTTTACAAATTTATGTTTGCCTGTGTCGGAGCGAAGCCAAATAGTGGCGGTTTATTGGCCGACATCTTGCCAGAATCATGATGGAATAACGTTTTAGGGCCCATGAAATATTTATTAGGAAAACATTTGGAGTGAATGTTCATATCTATGCGAGTTTTTCGATGGCTGACCTATTTTGTTGGATACAGCACGATGAACTATAGATATTCAGATTCGCTAAAGAAAATATGCATTTAACCAAATATGAGTATTTTTTTTATACAACTTAGAATGGCAAACAAGCTGATGGCCCACCTGATGGAAAGTGGTAACCGTCGCCTATAGTGGTACCATACTGTTTCGCCCATGATACCGCCCAAAAATAGCCATATCCCACCCTTCAAACTGAAACACAGCCATTCAAATACAACTGCTTCACGGTTGAAACACGAATGGGACAGAGGTACCCAAGCAATCGAGTTTTGTATAAAGTCTCCCTCTGGTAAGTATATTGCTAGAATTAATAATACACATTAATTACTATAAAAATAGAATAGATTTTTTTATTTAAGAGTTTCTGATATAGACAGAGATATGTCAAAGATATGTCCTGAAATAGAGTTAGATGGAAGAGAATGAAATAGTTGCCCGACAAGAGATATATAAATAATCTATTCAATTAGACTTGTTTACAAGCTCCTTTAAATAGTAATTTTTTTATTATTTTTTATTCAAAATGTTTCTGAAATGAAGCTGTCAAACTTTTAAATATACAGTTATCTTTTGAAATTATCATGTACAAGATAATTTTATATATATGACTATAATGATAATTATTCAAATCAGGCTGTCAAATTGCGTTAATATACTATCTGTATGATTATATATAATGTATGAAATATCAAATACTTAAAATTATCAAAGAATATATATAAGTCAAGGACACATTCCAAATTGGTCGTTCCCAAACCCCTAAAATTACTGTTGTTAATTTTGATTGGTGTTTAACAATTTATTCAAAGTGATTTATGGAAAGTAGACCTTATTTTCAGTTCACGATATTTTTTGTGATAAAAAAAAGTATTAAATTGATCAAAACTGGGTTACTAATTATGTTTAACTTGTTAATTTTTTAAATAGACATCAATAGTGTTGAAGAGATTGAATTGAAAATTTTTATCGTTAAATTTATACTAAAAATATATTATTATATCGAAATATAGTTTGGAAACGCGAAATTGAAAGATAATATACAAAATACCAATTTATTTACCTTCATATTTGCTGTTATTGTAACTGTTGTGGTGAACGCAACAATCGATTCGGTCCCATTTCACCATTTGTGTTTAAACATTATAGGCCAAAATGGTAAAAGAGGACTTAATAATTATTTTTGTATATAATCGACATTATTAAGGTTTTTATACATAAAATTTGTAAATTTCCTCCTTCGTTGAATACTTATATGCTCGGCGGAATGTGGGCATTCTATATGGCCACATTTCATCGAGTATATCAGAATCTGTGTTATATTCATTATAACGCTATTGATAGCGTTTCAGCTCAGTAATTTTATAATCGTGAGAATATTTTTAATTTTTTTTTTATTTTTAATTATACAATACTATCATACCTACTTGTACTGCAATTAGTCCATTACCCTAAGTTTGTCTTGAAAAGATTGCTCTCAGCAATAAGACCGCCTTACTGTACTTATACAATTGTATCGTTGTGTTTGTTAATTGTCTTGCTTATTTCCTATATTGTATAATGCAAATAAAGTATACTCATTCAATATTTATTTTTAATCGACCTTAAAAAAACTAATTGATTCTCAATTCAGCTGTATTTTTTTACGTTTGTCACCTAAGAACTCCGCCATTTATAAATATATTTGGACAATTTTTATTTAAAAACAATTTTAGATTAATTCCATAGAAATTTTATAAAAGTTGCTTTAGTAGTTTGGTTTTTAAATCAAAATAACTGGTTTTGTCACAATTGAAGCCAGTGTTTTTTTACATCCAATTTTATTTCGTTATAGAATCAAACAAGTATATATAGCTCGTCTGATAATAAACGGTCACTGTAACCTATTTACGACTGTTACACTAGGGTGCTACTTGTGCGTTCCCAACCCTAAAAAACTTTAGTAATTAATTCAATGAAGTAAAATGCTTGTGAATTGGAATGGATGATCAATGATGCAATTAAAATGATAATAAAGTATAACTGCCTAATACTCACCAATACGTTATTCCATATAGTAACTATTTTACTTCAACTATCCACCCACATAGTGCATTTTGGCACTCAGCCAATTTTAGGTTTATTGGAGCAATAATTCTTTTGTTTTATTACCACGTTGAATTATGCAATCGCTGTTTAGTTATCTAAATAGTGTTTGAATTGCTTTTTAAATACTCAGCTACTTTAAATAAAAATGTTTAATTTTACCTTCAGGTAGCCAAAGTCGAGTTTAACATTTTGACATCATTATCATTATCACCAGAATTACTGGAGAATTAATGATCAGCTTTTATTACGAGTTTCATAAACTAAAAAGATATGCAACAATAAAAAACATAGTCTTTATGTGGCATAATATTCTTTTTTGTATACCTACATAGGTATATGTCAAGCGATTAATTCGCTGATTCTGAACTGAGTTCGAATATTTTATGATTTATTATTTTGTTTTTCTTTTAACAATATCCATATATGTGTGTAACGAGAAATTCTTCCGGATGAAGTGGAAACCATTGTGGAAAAGAACAAACAGTAAGTGCACAAAATTTCCATTACCACATATCAATATTTACTATTATATATTATGTTTTATATTGAAGAAACTGCCTGTTCCCAAGTAAAATGTTGTTATAGGATTCCGTGTTCTAATTTCAATCATTATACATGAGACGTTTACGAAAAATTTTTTTACATACGAGTATTTAATTTTGTTCACATTTAAGTTACTTATTTCGGAACTGAATTATTTTGTTTTACAAATTTTGTATAACGTACTTCAAATAGTCCGTGTGATTCCGCCATAAAATAGGCTACGTCTTCCTTTCCCATGGATGTCGTAAGAGGCAAGTAAGGGAACATAATAGTCGAGGGACGGGCAGCAGCGTCCCTCTTAAAATGCTGTTGTCAACCCGCGTGCTTGCTGCTGTTTCTACTGCTTGCTAAAGCTTAACAACTACTGGCTAACTTAACTACTAAATTCCCCTTACGGGTAAGGTTTATGTTCAGCTGTATTCAGTTAATAGATGACATAATAATAAACATAATAACTTCAATTTCATATTGTCCATTTCCATTGATCATAATTATCATAAATAGCAATAACCGTCGACTCTCATTCAATGCAATCAACTGTCAAACATAAAACGCGTCATCTAAAAAATCACAATGTCGACGATAAGATTACTTTGGGCCCAAAGTAATTTTGTGTCCGGGACGTCTCCTGGAGCCCTTTATTTTAGCAATATACGGTCCAGGGAAAAAAAGTTTAATGTAGGGTAACTCAATTATGGCCAGTCCCCACCGTGCGTGCTCTAAATTTATCACAGCGAGTTTCATTTCGACTGGGAAGTCTGATCTATAAAAATATATAGGCTAGGTGTAATTTGTTAATGCAGGTGAATGAACTCCTTTAGGTTTTTTAGGGTATCGCAATCAAGTAGAAATAACGTTACTCTATCAGTCCGTTCCCGTTTTATTTGACAAAGCATAGCATATATAGTATATACATATAGATAAATTACCTGATTCAATAGCTGAGTTAGTATACATGCAACTCCTTCCACCAAAGGCGCTTTGGAGTCTTACTCAACGCGGTAATACAACGGTAAAGTAAAATAAATGATGTCGTAGGATTATGGCTGAAATTCTAACATAGTGACATAGATTAACAAGCTTTAGAAAACGATTAACGGAAAGAAGTATTAGATCAAGTTTTAATTTCCAAAACCTATGTATACTCATGAAATAAATACATGTTCGATAATACAGGGCCGTTTGATTCTGTATCATAAATACTACATTTGGATATATCATGATTGCTGTGCTTTTTTATATCATTAATTAAATAATATCATCATAAAAAGTTATATATGTATATATATATATATATATATATATATATATATATATATATATATATATATATATATATATATATATATATATATATATTGACCTAGTTTAAACATTAAGTCAATAATTTTGTTATCCTAATTTGAATTTAAGTCAATACACTTCAATTAAAGTATAATTTTAAAAAGTTATCGTTAGTACACATACACGTAACACATTATGTGCATCTAAAACAAAGATATGTATGAAGACTTCAATTTACATTTCCAAATCGATATTTCAATATGATTTGCTGACAACATTGGTTACGATATTGAAATGACTTTGTTGCCTTCGTGCTGAATATCATCACAGAGAAACAGACGAATGACGAATGACAATCAATACGCGTAATGTATTCTATAGCTGCATACAATGTTGGGTATGTACCTATAGTATTAAATCTATTTTATTGTAATTTTCAATCTTCTTTAAAATAAGAAATTTTAAAAGAAAAGAAGGCTTTATAAATAAAAAAAAAAGAAGAAGTTTACAATTTGGTTTTATTTTGTTTATATTTGTTACCTTATAACTCTGTCAGTTATAAACTAATTTAGAAAAAAAAATTTCATTGATCTCATAGTCAAAATCGGTGCAGTAATTTTGGTTTTAGATAAAAATAACTGATTTGGCCACATATAAAGACAGTTGTTTTTATTTTTAATTTTTTTGTGGGGTGGAACATTTAATATTTATATTAACAATATTCATTAAGTATTGTTTTGAATAAATAAATTAGAAAAAACGTTTTACGAAATTATTATTACTCCATAAAAAATATTGCATCAATATTCTGCAATTCAAGTATTATTTGTGATCGTGTCTTAATGTAAAAAGTATTACCACTCTTTTATGCATCTCTAAGATATCCTAACAGGCAACTAAGAAACAACCAAGCACAATAATATATCCTGCCTAGTCGTTATGGTAAAGGATTGCAGAAATGAATGACAAAAAAGTAAAATTAGCTAAGATTATCATTTTATATATATAAAAAAAATGTACATTTCATAGTATGAGTTTGCAAATATAAAACAGAAGTAATTACTTATTTAACTTGTTTGACATCATTAATTACATTATAGAATTTAATATTCCGAGTTCTTAACAAATGTCACAAACAGTCGCTGGAAATTCGAACAATTTAACTGTTTATTTTAATATTTTACGTTTGTTTTATATGACATGACAACTTTTCGTTTATATTTAATTTTAGTGAAAATTACAAAATTAAAAATTATATTTATCAGAAAGAGAACAGTGCGATAAAGCTTCTGAATCATGCCTTTCGATGTAATTGTGTTACATTATCATGTTTGTATAAAATTATTAAAATTAATTTGATAATAAAAAAAATCTCGTATCATATATTTTTATTATATTTTCAATATAAAATATATTACAATTGAATATACAAAAGCATATAAATAAATAAATAGTATTGTTACTTTGATAATATTTTTTTAAATTAATTAATTTCTATTTTTTACGTATTATAGATTTGAAGGTATTGGTAATCAACAGTTATAATGCTTCTGTTTACTCCATCAAGGATTACAGTCATAAGCATAATTATTTATAAGCTTGAATACAAAGTTTCAAGTTTCCAAGTTCAAAGTTTACGGATTTGCAAAAACTTTCAACCTCCTTTTCAAAATTAAGTGAATATTAAAAATCCCTTCTTATCTCTTGTCTTCTATATGCAAATAATCAATTAATTTAATATGCATATTTCTAGTAGTTTTAACTCAGCGATGATGAGTCAATCGGTCTAAACTAAGTTAGTGTATTCTGGAATATTCATATTCACTTTCTATCAGGTACAATATCAGCCTGCCTCGCTTTCTAAGTTTAGTATACATGTAGTAATACCTTTGATTTACATACAAATTAAAATATATATTTTCTTTCACAGAATTACCAGAAAAACCCAAAATATTCGACGAGTTAGATAAGGAAGTGGTTGGTGTGGCCGGACCCTACATAGAAGACACGAATTTGAAACTTACCTGTGTTGTAAGTGGAGGTAAAATAGGAAAATATTATATGGATAATAATAATATAAGTATTATAAGATTCTTGCAGCGTTTAAAATATTATTTTTAACTGACAAAGAGGATCTTGAGAACCATAGATTATACTTTTTATGTGTTTGTACTTAGGAAATTATTGATTTACAATTTCGCGAATTCTGCACAGATTTTTATACTATACACTTGACTAGTTGTTTGGATCGAAGAAAATGAGAGAATTATTTCTATGTAGCGATCCAGCCTTGTATCATGCGGAAAAAAATTATTTTCGAAAATAATATGTAGCCTTTACTTGCTGATAATATAGCTTTCTATAGGTGAAAGAATTTTCCTCTTAAGTAAATCCTGAGGATATCTATAGTTAGTTGTATCTAGTAAATATTATTTATATTTTTTTTTCTCAGGTAAACCAATGCCACGACTACGTTGGTGGCGAGATGACAAAGTCATTGCCACCTTGGAACCTGTCGATGACGGCTCAAGACTCAGCCTCCTAGAGTTGAGAATACCAAAGCTCACGAGAGAATATTACGAAGCTGTATATACATGTACTGCAGATAATACAATGCAGGTCCCTCCACTACGGGTCAATGTACAGATACAGTTATATTGTAAGTACTTACTTTGTATGTTTTTATTTCATACCATGTTAAATCATATACATAGATATGTGATCCCGGCATCGAATGGGGCACTCTTTCCTTTCTCGTGGTCATCGTAAGAGGCGAATAAGGGAACCTAATGGTCGAGAGATAGGCAGCAGCGTCTTTCTTTAAACAACACCAAAGCCGTTATCAACTCTCCTGCTATGTAACTACTTGCAAAACACCTCTTATGGGGGAGGCTTGTGTTCAGCAGTGGACAGTTAACGGCTGACATGATGATTATAGTTAAGATCTTAGATATGTATACTTTAAACTTTATACAGGATGAAATTAAGTATTTTCGTTAGGTGGTATGTCAGCTTGTTTGTTTCTCCCTACTGTGAGCGACATACTTCTACTCCCTACTAACAATTATGTTTTAATTAGCTTATTGTTGTAATACAAGTATAAATTTAATTATTAAGTTCTTATAGCTGTAAGATTCCCTCAAAAATAATAAAAAAATATTCACGCAGTATATTTGTAAGTTTCATATTACTATCAGTTTTTATTAAATATACCTAATTACAGTAGTTCCTTTAATAAAACGTAGTCGAGTTTATATGAGCAAGATTTATGAATTCATTAGTATATTATATGAATTTGAATCAGAATATTAATACATTTAAATCCAACGAGTAATACAATACAATTTCTCGAGTACAACCAACTCACGTATAAATGACATTTGTTATTAAGCACTAACAGGATATATAGTTAGCTGCGAGAATGCTGCCTTACAGTACGTACAATAATTCATGTAGTGTTTCGTCAGCCTATATTAAGAGGTCTAAGGTGGAAGGTTAGAGGCACAATCACGTATAACCCGTATAACGAGGGTTGTTATGTGACACTATGGTTAATAGGCGCCTTTATAATTTATAATATTACGACACGGCACGGTACCATTTCATCGTTACGATATAATAGGAGAGTAAATGAGTACAACTAACCGACAGTATTGTTTATTTTTAACCGACTACTAAAAGAAAGAGGTTCTCGATCCGGTGATATTGTTTATGTTTGTTACTTTATGACTCTGTCTGATATAAACTGACTTAAATTTTTTTTTTTATCTGAAAGGATATACTTTCAGATTGGTCCCTTAGAAATTTTATCACAATTGATTTAGTAGTTTAGATATTAAATCAAAATAATTAAGATTGTATTTTACAAAAAAAGTGACTTCAATTGTGGCAAAAACTAGATTACTAATTCAACTTTTATAAAATTATTATTGGACCAATCTGTCAGTATATCCTTCCTGATAAAAAAAAATCCAAATCAGTTTTATACAAATGAAGTTATAAGGTAACACACATAAAAAACATAACCGAATTGAAAATCCCCTTTTTGAAATTGGTTGAAAAGTGGATTTTTTAAACAAAATAATTAATTTGGCTTCCAACGAAGACGGTTTTTTTTATGGAACACAAACTTAAATTATAAAAAAAATTAAATACAATCTGCGACTTTTTTAAATTCGGTAAACTCATGTATATAAAAAGCACTATAAAAAAGATTTTAATATTTTTTAAACACATTTAAAAGTAATTTCAAAGGGACATTATAATCCAGCGCAATGTAAATCTATCCTTAAGCTTCCTATTTATTAGTCCTCTTTTTATTTCAGTCCTTTTTCGTTCTAGTAATTCTTTTATAGATCTCGTTCCCTGCCTTTGTTCGGTACGTTCAATCACTGAGTAGCTTTAAAAATTCACTAAATCCTACTTCTAGTGCCTATAATCACTTTCTTTTCCTTAGTTTGTACCTGAGTTGTTTGTGTTACATTTATAAATGTATATAATTATGTATATTTATTTAATATTTGTAATTTTTTTATTAATATTGCCTATTATATCGTGCTGCTTACCTTTTCCTGCAAAATTTTTTATACTTGAATTTGTTTTGAAAAGTATAATAATTTCCGTGCACATTCATAAAAATACATCGAAAAATGAATGTCTTTTAAACATTTTGTTCTCCTAATATCGTAATGATAATATCGTACGATATTATATAGTTTGTTACTATAAATTATAAATCCGATTATAAATACCGTTTTTTGTTTCACCTATTTTTTGAAGTTGGTTTAATTTTTTTTAAATAAGTTTGTTTATTATTAATTAGGTTATAGGAAAACAATCACATGTTCTAAAAATAATGTTATCATTATTATATATCATTATTTGGTAGTATTTTGTCTTATCGTTATTTTATAATATGTGTATATAAATTATGTTTAAATATATTACTTTCTATTATTTATAATTATCATTTAATCATTTTATTAAAAAAGTAATTGTTCATTACTAATTAATTATTATTATTTAATCTAATTTTAAATCGAATAATTTACTCATAGAGAGTGAAGTAGAACGAAAAAGTTCTAATGGCATCAACCTAAAACTAACATGAATAAAATTAACATTCGGAATTATTATAAAAAAATAGCCTTTGTGTTTTTTAAACATCATTAGATGTAAGTAGCTCTCTCCTAAACTCCTACGCAAAAAATGTCCTAGACAAAACCTTTTATTTATTATCCATTCTAACAACCCTAAAAATTTTAAAGTTTATAAAAGTCTTTGCTAGTCAATCCTATTGATATTATAAATGCGAAAGTTTGGATGAATGTTTATTACTCTTTCACGCAAAAACTACTGAACGGATTTGAATGAAATTTGGTACACGGGCAGGTTATATCCTAACTTAGCACATAGAATATTTTATATACTGATTTACGCGGTTAACCGCGAGGAGTCACGGGATACAACTAGTATTATAAATTTGAAAGCGAGTTTGTTAACTCTTAGCGCCTCCACGGCTTAACTGATCATTAAAACATTTATTTATTTATGTATTTAAGGACAACCAACAAAGCATATGCTTATACCATATCTACTTAAAATACATGATAATAGGGTTACATTATAAAATGCTGCCTCAATTCAAGGCCGCCACGACACGCGTATTTATTATATATATGTGTGTAATGATACATGCCATGCTGTTATTAACATTTGGTATACAGACTAACTGAGGTTGCCAAGCGTGGCAGCTACCAGCAAATCACCCCAAGAGGGAGGTTTATATTCAGCAATGTTGAACAGTTAAAGGCTGATATTACGATAATGATGGTGATGGGACAGAGAAGGGCATAAACCACTTGTATTCTAGTCCGTGAATACATGCCATTTACGCGGACGAATTCGTGGGTAAAAACTAGTCATGTATAACTAAAAGTCTATTAATATTCTAAATTAACACATATATTATCTTATGCCAATTTATGTGAGCAAAGCCGTGGAACAAAGGTAGTGTTCACTAATTGTAGTACAGTTCCCCCAGGGCGCCATGAAATCAATAATGCACTCACCTTGGTAAAAGCGGTCCGTTCATAATTATGAATAAAATACAATTGTGAAAAGACTGCATTATATGCTCTATTAACTTTAAAAGCTTTCGGAATTTCATGCAGTTTCATATGCAATTCATTTTGTAATTGTAAAATGCTATCTCGAAATTATTCATATTTATTATGTATTTATTTATTATTAGATAATATTATTAACAAAATACATTATAATATACATTATAATACATTATAATATATAGGTACATATATATATAGGTATATGTTATATATACAGAGGGGGAGAAATACAAGTGTAAATGACGGTTATATTAACTCTTTCTATTATATAATAAAATATTTTTATTGATATAGCTTTTCATAATTGCCGTGTAATCCTGGCATAGAATGGACTATCCCTTCCTTTCTCGTAGGTATCGTAAGAAACGACTAAGAGAACCTAATGGTCGAAGGATTTTTTTTTATACAACTTAGAATGACAAACAAGCTGACAGTCTCTCTTGATGGAAAGTGGTAACCGTCGCCTATAGACATGAGCAGTACCATGGACATAACAGAACTGTCAACCAAGCATGCGTTGCCATTCCTGAGGACTCAGGTGTTATTCCTCTGTATCCAGTAAATTCCCCATATACCCTTCAAAAAACACAGCCATGCAAACACAGCTGCTTCACGGTTGAAACACGAATGGGACAGATATACCCAAGCATTCGACTTTTGTACAAAGTCTCCCTCTGGTAAACTCTTTAAACAACACCAAAGCCTAACTGCGGTTGCCAACCCGTCAATCAAGCATGGCAATCGTTGGCAAAATTCTCTTTAGAAAAGAAAGGCCTTCAACAGTGGACAATTAACAGCAGCTATAATATATATATTCATAATACCTATAGAAAAAATACCTACCGATCAGTGTGTTCGGTTGCCATGAGTAGGTTTGGAATTAAACGTCAAATTAGTCACTGACTACCAAATGGCGTGATTTTTATAATTATCAGAATCGTTAATCTTCAAGTACTACCCGGTTAGTATATTTTCAATTTAGAAATACAGTCGTGTATTCAATACTTTAACGACCTTGTGTGTCCACTGACTAATTCTGTGCTATTTGTCTTACTAACTATATTAGTGCATTATTAACGACTAGAGATCGCTACATCACACACGTACTTGTTCGAAACTGTAAGGCGAATGCGGGCATAGAATCTTACAATTAAGGTGTAAGGTCGGTTGTTGTGCTTACAATTGACTTTAAGAGGGATGATATATATATATATATATATATATATATATATATATATATATATATATATATATATATATATATATATATATATATATAACTTAGAATGGCAAACAAGCTGACGGCCCACCTGATGAAAAGTGGTAACCATCGCCTATAGACATAACAGATATACTGTTTCGTCCATGATACCCCCATGCGTTGCCATTCCTGAGGACTCAGGTGTTATTCCTCTGTACACAGTAAATTCACGCCATATCCCACCCTTCAAGCTAAAACACAGCCATGCAAACACAACTGCTTTACGGTTGAAGAAGTACCCAAGCAATTGACTTTTATATATAGATATATATAATTTATTTCTATTAAAGCAATATACATAAGAGTAGTAACAATTTTTTTCTTTGGATTATTTGAGGGTTCTTCAAATCGAAATGTTTTATCTTCGCGATATTTTTAATATAATATCATCATATCAGCCATTAACTGTTCACTACTGGACATAGGTCTCCCTCTTTTCTCCATTAGCTGTCACGATTGGTAGTCAATTTGGCAACCACGGTTAGGCGTTAGTGACGTTTTTGCTGCCCATCCCTTGATCGTTAAATTCTCTTAGTTACCTCTTACGACACCTACGGAAAAGGAAGGGGTAACCTATTATATGCCAGGATTACATTATATTATATGAAAATTATTCTCCGATTTAGATTCTAGCACACAAAATTGTTAGTTCTTATAATAAAATATTTGTTAACGTTGAATTTTAACCCCACGTTTATAAGAGAAAACTTGTATACTGTTATCTGTATGGGTCATAAAGTTGTCTGACTGACCTAATTTACCATCTCATATATATTAACCCTGATGTGAAAAATAAACTGACAATAGAGACGATTCTGATGTACCTTTCTCTAACTCTAAAACTATTTCAATTTAGTATTATATTAAACTATTCGGTTCAGTGCTATTTATGTACTTATTACATTATTACTAGTATGAACTAAATTTATAATAAATAAACTTAGGTCAAAATTACTTCACATTTACTTCTTGTTGGCCTTTAATATAATACTTTCGATGCTTTTGTTAAAATTGAGCATTATAACTTTTAATTTTCAAAATAGTTTGATAGACTGATGTTTTATTATTGAAAGTTTTGTAAGCACACATTATATTTTAATCTAATAACTGCTGGTTTAATTTATTTGTAATTAGATCAAGAAAGTGCTCGCGTCACAGCCGCTCATGATTAAGGATCACGAATTGATTATGAAACTAGTTGAGTTTTCTCGATTTAATTATACGTAGGCTGATATTTCATAATGGTCACCACTAATGTAATTTAGACAGCATTGCAGATATTAGCAATATTTATTAACTCTTGTCAGTTTCTTTTTATGGGATTTTTAGGTAATAATTACTGTTAATCAAAATTTTATTAATAACGTTCTAATAGAAATGTTTCAAGTTCTTTCTGCTTTCCATTTTGCATAGCTCACATCTTCAAGTGCTCAATATTTGACAAATAGTGAAACTTTCATAACATCCGCATTATCTTCATTCTGGCTTATTGCAAAGCGGAATCCGCGCAAATCCGCGCGATTAACCTAGATCAAGCTGACTACGGATTATCTCGGAATATGACGCTTTACGGGGGAATTCTTTTGTGTCACCTCGCGCCCCCGTGCGACCATTAGTTTTTATTTGCCCACATTGTCCTGCGTGACGCCGTATCCCAGTAACAGGAAATTATTCTCCATTATTATAATTCGTGGTGTCATTTTGTAATGCACGCTAGACTCGCGTTCCTGTCTTTGCAGCTTTTAGTATTTTGTTATTACACTTTTCAACTATTAATGCGGCTAATGGATAAAGCATTAGGGATTTTCGCTATTGTCTTTTTTATGTTCAAGTTGATATGATATCGGCCCAGTATTTAAATGACATTCGGATATTGATTTATAAAGTGAAATGACGGGGATATATTCGGAGAAATTTATATTCTATTTCTGAATAAATGGAATGGTCATTATTTATTTAATACACATTTAATATGGAATACTTCGTTATTTCAGTACAATATTGTTCCATTAAAACTAACAAGATGGTTGGAAATTCTCTTAGACTGTTTCACTAGAAGTTTCATTATAGTTTCATAACTATTTTTAAAGTTTAATTTAGTTGCTCTTAAAGAGATGTTATTTATGTAATATTTTTTAGTGCAAATTATTATATAATGTGAAGAATAATATCTAATACAATTATCGCTTCTTTTTTGATGGAATGCAAACAAGTCGATGATTTCATAAAGCGCCAACTATCAACAGTTGGCGCTTTGTGAAATTTTGAGCAGATAATCATTTTAGACAAATATTCTATTTCATAATTTGTTTATGCATATACTTTATCGATCCTATTTGTATAATATTTTAAAACATTCACAATTAATTATTTAACGAGCTAATGGTATGCCTAAATTAGTAATTATCGCTTAATCTTGATATGAGTTCTCCACTTCGCTTCTCATACATTATCATTTTTACTTCTGTAAAGTGTTATTCTTGTAACAGTATGTGTTGTTCTTTTACCAGATACTGTACAATTTGTATCATTCTTTATTCGTTAAAACAATAATTCATGTTATTTCACTTTACGGATACTAGAAATAAATAATCTGCTATTGCGTAACCAAGAATCGAACTCTAATCTTAAACTTCTTGATTAATATAAAGCGATAGAATAAATTTATTGTAAAAATATGAAATTTTTAAATAGGTACGAGTAGGTAGATGATACCATACAGCAGGCATAATGACAATTAAAAAACGTGGTTGATAATTTACCGGCTGACGACATTCCTTTCCTGGTTACTGGGAACTCACGACTCATCGGTATTTTTATTATCTTATTTAATAATTTAGGATTCCCAAATATATATAAGTTTACGCAATCAAAATGTTATCAAACGTAAAAATAATTCACTATTTTTTTGCAGTACGACCACTGCTGGTGGAAATATTAGCAAGAGAACAACCTATATCTGTAGGTGTAGAAGCCGAACTCGCTTGCAGGGCAGTAGGGGCGCGGCCGCCGGCAGTAATCACCTGGTTTCTAGATGATAAACAAATGGTGGCTACTGGTGTTCAAAAGGTAAGCATTAATTAGATCTATAATAAAGACAAAGGTTCTTGAGTAGTGACCCGGAATGGACAAACTCAGTGTAGAACAATCTCCGTGTTTCACTAGATTGTGGAGTCATGACATTAAATGCAGGAATTGAAGGGTGGCTAACAGGACCGTTTTTTTATGACAGGTTACCACTTTTTGGGGAGCTTGTTTGCCATTCTAAGTGGTATAAAAAAAGAACTATATTCAGCAGACTGGACCGTTCTTTGTGACAGTCTTTGGAGAGTCCTATAGTCGGCAGTGGACAGATAACGGCTGATATAATGATGATATTCATGATGATAAAGTGATAAAGATATGTGATTTAATAACAATAGAATTGATAACTGAACAAAAAAAATGAGAATGTTCATATTCATTACCAGAGTGAGACCATACAAAAGTTTTTTACATGAATATCTCAATCCCATTTTTGTTTCTGTTACTAATCAACTGTAATTTCATTGCTGTATTTCAATTTGAAGGGTGGGATAACACAATCAAATTATAGAGTACTATAGTTTTTAGTTCCCAGTTATAGCATCCCATGAGAAGTGCTAGTGACCTTGCAATGTAATCTGATGTCAACTCTGCTTTTTATATCTATAGGCTAGATTTTTTTCTAAATATCAGATGATCAGCTTCTATGTCATTTTAAATTGTGTAAAAATGTTAAGTTTTTTCTTAGAGAGTACAGTTTTGAGTTCTTCAAAGTTCAGTGTTATTAAAGTACAAGTGGTATTGCTTACATCATTCATATTTCATATTTATTAAGAGAACTCATATTCAAGACAAAGAAAAACAAACCATATACCAAAGAGTACTAATGCTATAATTTAATCTTATACCAATTACATTCTCTCATAATATACAGATGGACAGACATTAATGTTTTACCATGAATTTTTATCTGATTAATGTTTCAAATTAGTAGATCAATATTTTGCTCGGCATAGAATACGCCACTCCTTCTTTTCACATTGGTGTCGTGAGAGGCCATTAAAGGACGGCGACAGGGATGAGCAGCAGCGTTTTTCTTAAAATACCTTTAAGGCCTGACTGCGGCTACCAATCGGACTGCCAAGCATGGCAACCACTGGCAAAACACCCTTAGGGAGAAGCTTATGTTCAACAGTGGACAGTTAAAGGCTGATATGAGGATAAAGTAACTTTAAGGAAAGCTGGAAAACAATAAATGATACATTTAAGATGTTTGATGATGTGAACGTAAATATGTAATACTATATGACATATCATAGAATATATGCCGTGCCGAATACAGAACTTTTCATGCATTACAGCTCTCGAGAACTGCGGGGCTTATGCCTCTTATATCAAAGATGGGTTGTATTTTTTTTAATGGGTGATAATGGAATGGTAATCCCACCCGCGCTATCGGTATACACCGGCGGGGCACCAGTGAAGGATGATAGGTGATGAAGTAGGCCAGTTAGCCCATTATATCAAAGATAGGTTGTATTATAAAAGACCCTATTACTAACAATACCTTTCCTCCCAGATGGGTTGTATTATATAAGTAATTTAATTTAATATTTTTAATTAAGAAAACCTGATTATAAATTCTTGCAAAATAATTGTAGACAATAATGGGCTTCAGTTTAAGTTATATCCATTAGAATAATCGTGGGTTCACTGTAAACAAAGTTTTTGAAATTGTCATTGGTAATAACAAACATGAACTTGGACTATAAAATGAACGTTCTCACAAAAGTATTCGAAACTTTCATCATAACAGATTCTTGTTTCTTAGAAAATTTATTTATTTACTTATAAAAGACTGGTTCTGTCTCGCTCGTAGACTATTCGTATGTCAGTTCCCCAATATTAGTTAGGTATTCAGAATTATGCCTGTTTTCGACTATTTTAATGCATGATTTCATATTTTAGAACTCAGAAGATAAGAATGAAACGGTGTCATTTTTGCGATGGACACCAAAAATGGAACACGACGGCCGGGTGATTACGTGTCGAGCAACTCATGTGAAGCTGGAGCATTCTACATTAGAGACAACTATGACTCTTAATTTGCACTGTAAGTTGTGTATTACATTGATACGATTAATATACAAGAATATAGATAAATTGCCCTGACTCATTTTGTGCCAAAAATTAAAAACACGAGTAAAATGTAATTTACTAGCGACCCGCCCCGGGCCTCGCGCGGATACACATTACATCACGTCACATTAGAAACCTCTAAATTTATCAGTGTTTCTCTACAATATTATGTATGTATTACAAATATAAACCTTCCACTTGAATCACTTTATCTATAAAAAAAAAAAACGGACGGACACACAGCAATAGCGACTTTGTTTTATACTATGTGGTGATGATGATTAAATTATATGGGGAGTTTTTTTAATGGGTGAAAATTACGAGTAAATAGTAACTCCGCCTACGCTGTCGATATACACTGACGGGATGCCAGTGAGGGACAATAGGTGAGAATGAAAGCGATCAGTCGGCCCATCGTGACGAATTCAACATTAAGCACGGTAGTTCCCAGGGGGAACTAGCCGCAGGTGACCTGATAGGGTATGCTAACAAGGGAACAGTTAGCCCTCATTACTAATAATCCACCCCCCTCACCACACAAATTATACGTAGATTAAAATAGCTTTTTGCCTACTATTTTGTTAGCGGAGATTTCAGTATCAGGAAAACTAATACTATTAAATATACCCTTTCTAGATACCGAAATAAGATTAAATGTGCACTAATTTGATATCCATGGTTTTACAGTTTTAACCCCGTTTATTAACAAATAGGCAGTATGTTTGTTTGCTACCATAGTAGTATATAAAAAAAAGGTTATAAAACTGCCTAATCGTTCACATTAGTACAAAACTTTCTCATTAAATATTTATTTTCTAAACAACGTACGTCTGAGTATCGAAGCCCTAAATAACAGAGGTCGTAAACTTTTATTTTATCCCAATATCAACTGTTTAATCCAAAACTAATTTGAATCTATCCAGAAATCGGAGTATTGCAAATAATACGCTATAATAAAAGCTGTTTCGATATAAACGAAAGACAATAGGCAGAGAATACTTGCGAACGGAACAAGACTAATATTTGTGTTTCTTTGTAACAGATGTGCCAATAGTAGTTCTCCAGCTGGGCTCCAAACTAAACCCTAATGATATCGAAGAAGGGGATGACGTGTACTTCGAATGCGTAGTTAGAGCCAACCCTCCGGCTTATAAAGTAGTTTGGGAGCATAATGTAAGTAATTTAGTTTTACTATCTATTCAAATTGATGTTATTATAAAATCGTGTGTTTTGACTGTAAAGGTACCATTTGTAGATTAGAATGTTTGGAAAATTAAATTGAATTAAATAGATAGATAGATATACAATTCAATTTAATCATTTATTGCTATTTTATGTTGTAACAATATAGGTCTTAAGTTATTAAAAGTAAAGAATCAACATGAACCCTGGAAGGGCACAGCAATCACATTAATAAATATTTCATAAAGTACATAACTGAATTTTTATATTATATATATATATATGTATCGTCGATTTTATTTGTTCGTTTATTCGTTTTCGTTTATATTTTTTTTGTGTGTATACCACATTAACACAAAATGGCTACAACTTAAAATATTATTATATTTTTAAGTATGTAATTTTTAGTTTATAGTAGTTTACAATTTTTATCTATAATTACATAATATCTTTCCTCCTATATATATATATATATATATATATATATATATATATATATATATATATATATATACATATACATATATATATAAAATGCTTAGCTTATTATATATAATAGCTTTTCTTTATATTTTCGATTATCTTAATCTTTAATTAAACTAATAATATTGGATTGAAAGATTATAAAATTGCCGGTTATATGAAATTATAGGTTTTTATAAGATATATGTAACAGTACTATGATTAGTTTTTTTTTTATTAATATAAATTGCGTAAAAGCAAATTTACATTCGATTATAGTGCTATAAAATAAAATTTTGGTTCTAGGGCCAGCTGATGACACATAATCAAAGGGCCGGTGTGATCGCTGGCTCAGCACATTTAGCTTTACAAGGCGTGTCCAGAGAGCAAGCTGGGAAGTATTCGTGTACTGCATCCAACGTAGAAGGAGATGGGAAGTCGTTATCTGTGAACTTGCAAGTCATTTGTAAGTATCGAACTATTAAATTTCGATCATTGCCTTAAATCAATTATCATTAATATTTCGAGTGATGTGGCTAAAGCGCTAATATACTGCACTTTTAGGATAACTTACTAAAGAAGTTTAATAGAGTCTTATGGTGCATTTTGTTCGTCCGTCCTTCTATCACAGTACTACATCAGCAACTACTAATGTTATTACCTAATATGAAATTTGGAACTATTATACATAGTTGGAATACATATATATTTTAATGGAAATAATTGAATTTTTTTTTTTAATTTTCATAATTTTAGAATGGACCTGATATTCCAAGTGGGATAAAATATGAAAGAGCTTCATTTGTGATTAATATTAAAATGGTTTTTGTAGTATCAGCTATAATAATACAATAAAGGTCATTTTATTTCATATTTTATGTATTTCGGCGAGGAACAAGGAACCCGAGAAAATCATAGTGTGTTAATTGAACTCAACTCGCACTAGACCGGTTTTTTTTTTGTTATTTACACATTTCGTCTATATATTTATGAGGTTAGGGTTAAAATTTGAGGATAGAAAATGTTTGTATATTAAATGTTTTATGTACTCCTCAGCGAGGAACGAGGAACTTGAGAAAATCATGGTGTGTTAATTGAACTCAACTCGCACTAGACCGGTTTTTTTGTTTTGTTATTTACGCATTTCGTCTATATATTTATGACGTTAGGGTTAAAATTTGAGGATAGAAAATGTTTGTATATTAAATGTTAGACGTCGAAAGCCAACGCCTTTGGTGCAATCGAGAACAGAAGAAAAACAACTAAAGCAAAAGTTGCTACCTTTGAAATTGATCTCTTTTAGCCAAAGGTTAACGAGAAACAGTGGTGTGAATGACTTGTATATATTAAAATATATGAATATTTATAATGCTTATAAAAGACAACTTTTCAAATAAATCTACTGAACTATGTGTTATCTTGTGGAATGGACTTCCACGAGTTCTCTGGTTGTTTGATTACAATTATTTTGTTTACCATTAGTATACCTATTTCTCCTCTCCTAAAAACAATATCGTATTTTTATCTGGTACCACGTGATTGAAAATGATCTGGAATTTATGATGATGTAACATGGAAGTAAACAACGTGTCTGTTATTGATGTTCCTTTGCATTCTTAGTAACGGTGCGCGAATCCGAATGATTCGTTATTCAAATAATTAGTTTATTAATCGATTACTAAATAAGTTACTGAACGCTTAGGGCATCTTAATGTAATTTTACTTAGAATTGTAAAATGTCATTTTTTAATTTTATTTTTTATTTATTAGACATAAATACATATAGGTCACGCCTATCTTCTGTTGAAAAATGTTCATGGTGCTGTCAATTTTTTTAGGCAACGGTGACTGTTTTTAATTAGATGTACCTTCAGCTTATTTGAAATTCTAAATTGCGCAAATAAAAGAATACCAAAAAATTGTGAAATTAAATATATTTCGATTTTTTCTCATTTATCAAATTAGGTACAAAAATTATATTACGTTCTGAATATATTTAATTTGACCCTTCTTCAGTTAGTCACGTATTCTACGACCTACTCGCATTTAGACCTAATTTATTGGCCAATTTTAAGCAATTTATATATTGCCTTCTTGGAATCTGGTTCAAAATATTTAAGCTAAAACGACTATTAAAATAAATTAATAATTGTTTATTAATACACCGTATGGTTAGCCGTGTGGTCCTAGCATAGAATAGACCACCCCTTCTTTGTTTCGTGGGTGTCGTAAAAGCCGATTAAGGGAGGGCGAGAGATGGGCAGCAGCGTTCCTCTTAAAACATCTCTAAAGCCTGACTGTGGTTGCTAATCCGCCTACCAAGCGTGGTAACTATTGGCAACCCCCCTCCACCCCAAAAGGGGATGCTTATGTTCAGCAGTGGACATTTAAATGCTGATATGATGATGATATGACACCGTCTGGTTGGTCGTGTGGTCCTGGCATAGAATACCACCTCTTCCTTTCCCGTGAATGTCATAAGAAGCGACTAAGGGAACTGAATAGTATAGGGATGGGCAGCAGTGTCTCTCTTAAAACATCTTTAAAAGCTTAACTGCGATCGCACTTATCAAGCGTGACAACTTCTGGAAAAACTCCCCTTTATGGGGAAGGCGTTCAGTAAGGGATAATTAACAGCTGAAATGATGACTGTTAAAATAAATGTAATAATTATTAATACACGATATAAAAATTAAGAAAAGATAATACTACTATACTGTCCATAACAAAGTAATATTGTTGTTTTTAAATTATAACCCGAAACTAACAACTTAAATGTACCGAAACTATAACAGCCCCGGGCCGTATTCAGAAACAGGCTTTTGCACAAAATTAAATATCATCTGTTTTGACATTGTTAACTGGATACTCAAATAATTTGAAGTTTAATGAGTTCACATGTACTCGTTGGCATCACATCACTCGTCATAGTTAGAGAATTCATTCTCACACCATTAATCGTGAATGGTCACGCACAGTGCGGTTTCAGAGGCATTTCCTCCCGCGAACACTTAGGTTGTGGAATGAATTTCGTGCCAAGGTTTTCCCTAGAGGCCGTACCATGGGGTTCTTCAAAATAGATGTAATAAGATTTCTTAAGGGTCAGCAATGCGCACGTGACACCCCTGGTTTTGCAGGCGTTCATACGCTGCGATGACCGTTTCCCACCTCCGGTTGAGTCGTGTGGATGTTTGTCACTATTGTAGTATTTCTACAAAACGTGTATATTCAACTAGATACTATTTAAATAACAATCCGTTGATAAAAATACATTAAAATCGATTGAATTATTTCGAAGATTAGTTTGAAAGAATATTTTTTTATGCAACTTAGAATGGCCAACAAGCTGACGACCCACGTGATGGAAAGTGGTAACCGTCACCTATAAACATGAGCAGTACCATGGACGTAACAGTGTATACTGTTTCGCCCATGATACCACCCATGCATTACTATTCCTGAAGACTCAGACGTTATTCCTCGTTATATAATGTTATATAATGTCATAGTCTCGAAATAATTGATGAAATCCGAGTAACAGTTTACCATCTTTCTGCGACGTTTGTTTCCATCAAAAACAATACTACCGGAATTCATAAGAAATAGTACAATCTCTAAAACAGAATAGATATACGAAGGTATAATATTAAGCCTCGGAAGCAACTCATATGAGCAAACTTGAAACTATTCTCTACACACATAATAATAATATTTAATATGACATGTTCATTCTCCGCAAATACGTATAAAGGCGAAATTCATTTTTATGAAGTATTTATTGAAATCAGTTTTATTTACACATTTTCGCAATAAATTTGATCTGATCTGTATTACTTGCAGTAATATATTACTTTCACGTAAGCTTTTACGAAAATACATCGGCTTTTATGTGTTTTTTTTTTTACAAATAAAATGATGGTTAGTAAAGAGCGTTTGGAACAGTATTAACTTAATGTGTAATATTTTTTTATACCACAAAAATTACTAATAAGTATTTATCTCCACTAATGATATGAAAGTAAACGGTCATTAAATTAATATTCAATTTGTTTCTTATAGAAATATTTATTTAAAGCTTGGGATATGTAATGAGCTCCCATTCGAGGTTTTTCCAAGAGACTACAGCATGTGTTCTTCAAAAAAGGGGTAGAGATTTCTTCAGGGTCGGCAACGCGCGCGTATTATCCCTGGTATTGCAGTCGTTCATAGGCTACGGTAACCGATGACCATCAGGTGGGCTATATGCTTGTTTGCCACCTCAGTGGTATATAAAAAAGAAACATCAATTTACCAAATGATTAGCATTTATATTTTATTATCTATTAAAATATTAATATTATAGAAATCCCTATTAATGTTATAAATGAGAAAATGATTTTGTTGGTTTGTTTGTATTACTATGAAATTTGGTTTACATACTATAAGGCATGAAGAAGGTTATAGATCATCATAGTTTATTTTGTAAACTCCAAGATACTGTTTATGCCTTTAGGCGTTATTTATTTCCATCTTTCCGTTAGATGAATTGCCAACCTGTTTAAATTTTCAAGTTTCATAAAAAATATAAATTATATTATCACCATAAATCATCACATCAGCTGTTAACCGTCCACTATTGAACTTAGATCTCCCCAATAAGGGGGGGGGGGTTGCCAGTAGTTGCCACGGTTGGCGACTGCAGTTGGACTTTTGGTAATTTTTTAAGAGGGATGCCGTTGCCTATCTCTCGAGTAAGTAGTAACTGAAAGGAAAGGGTGGCTAATTCTATACAGGGACCACACAGCCATTATAATAGTAAATTATATTAACTTAATATTAAGTACAGAGGCAGCCAACACATTTAATTGTTTTAAATTGAATGTAAACACGATACCGCCTCAACTAATAAATTGGATAAACCTTTATTGTTATTGTGAAATTAAAATATTAAACGGAACTGTCGCGAAACGAATGATAACCATTTTACGGGTTAATTTCGGGCCATACGTCACGAGATTAACCCTTCCATTTGTTATTTTTATTATTGACGCGTTTGGACGTGGACTTTTATCCCCAAATATGTTTAAGTAGATTTAAGTATTACACATATAAATCGAATGAAAATACGTCAGACATATCTGGCTGGCTTAATAATGACATGTAGATTTCGAACCGCAAAAAAGGCGGGTTGATTTATGAGAAAATTAATATCGATCGTAACCTACTCGGATTACTATTCAATATTTATTTTGTCACAATGTCATTTAGACGCCGTTCCTTTCCCGTGGGTATCGTAAGGAAACTTAATGGTCCAGGGATTAGCAGCAATGTCCCTCTTTAAACATGACCAAAGCCTAATTACTGTTGCCAATCTACCTGCTAAACATGGCAACTACTGGCAAAACCCTTCCATAGGGAGAGACCTATGTTCAGCAGTAGACAATTAATGGCTGATATGATATGATGATGAAGGTCATTTAGTACATATAACGGTTACTGTTAAAAAAAAATAAAAAAAAACATAAGTAAGTAAATATATTGAAAGCGGATCGTTCAAAGGATCCTGCGTTTATTATGATCGTTCCCGAGCTGGTGACATGTAATAAACCTACAGTTTACATTGCTTTGTGTTCGAAATCAAAGTGCAGTACGATATTGCATACATTTGCTTAACGTGTCGCGCAATAGATGGCATTCAATTTACGATTCCGATCGTGTGTGAAGCCGTGAATCTATGCCGTGCAACACGCAAATTATTGTATCGGATTTAATACAGTTCAAATAACAGTAGTAGAATGTAGGACACATAGTAACTATGAAAGGATTTTATTACCACATAATTATAAAAACAACAGCTGGGCCCGAAATTTCGTGGTCGGGTTTAAAAGTTGCCTATCTTGTTTTATCCTAAATATTATGATATGCCAAATTTTACGTAATTATAAATTACATAAAATTAGAACTCATCGATTAAATTAAATTCAATGAAATACAACGAGTACATTGATTTCTGATTTGGTGTTTAAATTTCAAATTTAAATGTACATTGGTGAAATCGGAACTAAAAAAAAAGATGTAAAACGAGAACGAAGCGTACCCATTTATAAAGTTCATTTCTCAAGTCTAGACCAATAGAAAATCGAACGCGGAACTTCATTCAGATAATTCACTGCATCACAAAAATCAATTACAGTGAAATACAATTTTACTTAACTGTAATCCGTTTAGAAAGTTACATAATTATCGACTATAAAAAATAAAACATTTATTTTGTCAGTAACCGATTAAAATAGCACTGTGTAAAGACATTTTATATGAGCTACTATTTCTTTGAGAATGTTTTAATAAAATACATTATTAAACAAAATTACTATATGAATGAGGAACCAGATTGAAAAATATACAAAAAATGTATTGAGGAATGTCATCAACATATAAAAAAAATCCTTTCAACGACCAATTAGAGATGAGTCAAAAAAGGATAAATAAAGATTTAATAGATTAAGATAGGACGTGGCTTTTATTAAATTTGAGGATGCCAAATTCGATTGCGATCTCTTTTAAGGTTAAGTGAAATGTATCCACGCAATACACAATATCGGTATCATCGTCAGAGATCATCGTATTCGTCGGCGAGATTAGTATTTCGTGTTCGGTAATGGGAAAAGATTGGTTTTATTATCTATTGATGTTACGTAAATTAGGATGTAATAATAAAATATACTTTTATATATTACTAGGTACCCGTTCAGGTTTCAAACGATCATGTAATGAAATAATATAATAAGTAATTATGGTTAATAATTTGTCCCAGCCATCTCTTATCTCACTCACTTTTTTATGTGAAGATTTTAAAACCAATTTTTTATCTTTCCATACGATTTTTTAAACACTTTATTCTTTTCTTTTATTTATAATTGTCAGGGCAATGTTCGTAACATTGCCCTGACAATTATAAATAAAAGAAAAAACGAATAAGCCCAATAAATGCAGTCGTTCTGAAATGATACGCTTACGTATATTTGACAATTGATTTCTATTTTTATTTATGTAGATATAAAGTATTGTTCAAAATTTCATGTCACGATGTTCGTTTGCGCTAATCACCTGAACTGTTAAACTGATTTAATAAAGTATTTGTTAATTGATATTAATTTAACATTAGAAAGGATATACTTTTATTATAAAATATAATATACCGATGACTGATTCATTTATCTCTCAACAGATACCCTAAACAGCTGTTGGAGAATAAAATTTTTATTTCAATTTTCAATATTACAGAAGTATATTTTCTGTTTCTTTTAATAAAGAACAAATAAATGTTAGTTTACCTGATGGGGACTGACCGTCGTTGTTCTAGAATAGTTACAATATGAGAAATATTCAGATACACAAGCTTCAAAACAATCTTCTCTAGCACGAAGAGAAAATATCGCATAAATGTCTACATAAATTGTACATCAACGAAACATAAATTTTAATAGATTATAATTATAATGAAATTAAAATTCTAAATTCCATATTAATATTTTTATTTATAAAGATGAAAAAAGAAATTAAATTGTACGTTTTCATCCGAACAGATAAACCGGTATGCACGAACACAATGACAGCAATTGTTGGCGCAGCTTTCAATGAAGCAGCAAAAGTGACATGCGAAGTCGACGCTTTCCCTCCACCGAAGAATTTTCAATGGACGCTGAACAATTCATTGGGAACTGTGGAGTTGGAACCAGTAAGAATTATTAATATAATTAGAATTATTAACATTGAACCACGAACATAATATTATTAAGCTAGAAGATTTTTGGAAAAGAATGTTGCAATTTGTATCTTTGCTATCTTAAGCTGTTGCAGGTTTAAATCTTATATGTTATTATTTGAATGAAAATTTATTTTAGAAACTAGTTCATGTAGGGTATATATTAAAAAAAATATTATTTAAAAAATACAATGGAGTACAGGCCACTTATATTAATAATAGTTTTCATATTATTGTCTATGAAATTCAGTGAAATCTATAAAAGTGACACATCTTTTGTTCCCTTTTGACTCTCCTTCATGGCCCTAGTTTTTTTAGTTACTTCTTATTCATGTACACATATTTGTATATTTCCAATATTACTGGTTTACTTTGTCGCTCATACCTTATATTGACGATATTTTTTGTTGGAGTTTTAAGAATTTCTTGTTAAGTAGACTTGACACGATTTGTTTGTTGAACTAATTCCAGATAAAGCAAATATAAAGGTTTTTTTTGTCAGTGGTCAAAATGTCCCTCAATTACGCAAGCTATTTAATATTAATAGAAATAATTAAACTTACAAGTTTAATATCAAAGTAGTGTCCCAAATTACTAGATATAATTTTTATAATGCGAATAGCATTTTGCTTGCACTCTACGCATCATTGGCGCGGAACGTTTATGTATTACGGAATAATAACTCTCCCCTCACTCTTCCGCAAACATTCCTGATACGCTACATTGTTGCAATGTTATTGCTTTTTCAATAAACTTTTCAATAAAATTCATACCAATCGATTTAAAAAATTATGAAGCTTTAAACTTTGTTGATGTGAAATGAAATTACTAGACGTATTTTGGCTTTGCAGATGTAAGTCAGTATATAAAGTAAATTATGTTTAATGTTAGGATATAACCTATCTATGTACTAAATATCATTCAAAACTGATTTGTAGTTTTTGAGTAAAAGAGTTATCCATCCATTCAAACGCCCTTGCAGGATAGTAATTTATATATTCAGCGGTGAGAGCTTAATTGGATATCCCTTACTGCGTCCGTAGTCAAAATTTCAGCCTTAATATTTCAATTTATTTAAAATTACTCTCACGTGATTTGTGCTTCGGAAGACTCTTAAAGCCATCGTCCAGTAAGTTTTGTCAGAGGCTTTCGTATACAACAATGGTGGTAATTCTAGACACCAGAGGGCGGTATCTTCACACGATTAGTAGTAGTTGTATTGTGAGTTAAATGCTATAAATCATCGTCTTCATATCTGATCCCATAGACAACCATAAGGAACGGTCCCGACCCACCTGCATCCGTTGAATCCCTGCACTGCCTTAGGGCACCGCTCCATCTAGTGAGTAGTCATCCTACACTGCGTTTATACGGAGTTACCGCTCAAGAAAGGTTTTTTCTCAATCGGTTGTCGGTTCTTCAAACTGTGTGACTAATCCGTTGCCATTTCAGATTGGTTATCCTTCGGGCTATGTCGATTCTTTTGGAATATCTTTTGGATATCCTCATTTCCAGATTCAACCAATCAATAACGTATATAAACTTAAATGCTATAAGTAAATAGGACAAATTCCCAGTAAACTAAAACCAAACATGCAATTGCTGAGTGCTAACACTCAATGCAGTATCACATATAGGATTCCCGGTTTTCATACTGAATGCAAGTTTAGCGAACCATAAATTGTATGTGTCATATCTATAAAGTTTCGCTGCGTTTCACAATCTTTTATATTTTCTCTTGGTATTTCTTCTGTTTGAAGAATAGTTTGGTACGTTTACGAAACAAATTGTGTACAAAAGTGTATACGAAAATTTATTCTAAAATAATTTAACAGTACACATGTTATTTTGCATTCCACAAATTTCTTTTATTAAGTAAATTTTGGTTGCTATGAATTTTTCTGAGATCTATAAAATAGGGTAATCATAAAAAAAATTTAAAAGTGCTTGTAAACAACTATATTTGAATAAAGATTATTTAAATTGAAAGACTGTGAAAATTATATATTTATGACAATTTAAAAATTTATTGCAGAATGAAACTAAAATATGAGTAAATATGAATTAGAATTGAGAAACAGAATTGTTTTAATTTGAACATTTATTTATCTAACTCTTATTGCACCAGAAACATAAACATAAACAATGACATATAAAGTACAGATTAAAATGTTAACATAAAGGTAAAAAAGCAGTCATATCGCTAGAGCATTTATTTAATGATTGAAAATTTTATTGTCAATTTTTATTTAGTTATAAATATGGTATTATTATTGTTAGACTTTATTATATTAGTTGTTAAAGTAATTAAAATAAAAAAGAATAAAATAAAAACATATTTCATGTTAAATATTTTACATGCAATTTATCAGATGTTGCAAGTGCTTATGGGCCGCGGTAAAAGAGTAACTGTTAAGTATCTTGCGGGCTCTTCTCAACACATAACTACTTTTCGAACCCAGCAGTAGATAAAAAAAAAATACGATTTGAAAGTGTTTGTAAACAAGTCTATGTGTGTAAATATGATATAATTTTAAATTTAAATAATTTACCATCATATGAGCCGCATGCTCATTTGCCAAACTGTGTTTTGAAAAAACCTCCTCATGGTAAAAGAATCTGACAAGTAATTTAAAGCTATGCTGATATTTTAATATTTGAAAACAAATCATAAATGACTTTATGCACTTCTATTTAAGTTTTGTTTTTAATTGGACAAATAAAAAAATTGGAATTAAAAATCAAGGCGAAGTAATAGTTTACGGTGACGAAATATTAGTGACGATGAAATTAAGTCAGTTGGTTCATCTTAATAAGTTCACCAGGAAAAAAAATGTAATTTATATTCGCCATTAAAACATAACTTGTTTATTGTATTTAAGAAAAAAAAGAGACAGTCAATCAAGTTGTTATAGCCTACAGTTCGGTTTAGATTGATTTTGTTTTTTAGTTGTAAATCAATAAAGTTTATTTTACAACAAAACATAGTTACAAATGTAATCTGTCATTATTTGATATCCTTATCGTACGACAAATGAAAAAATACATTTCAAATAATATGTCACAGAGGTTCTTTCTATATAATCTTCTGCTTATTACTTGCATTTGAATATTTAATATTCCTATTTAATAATATAGTGACAAACGAACTCAATTTACAAAATAGGAAATAGTGTCTTTGAAATTTATGACTGTGTAAATGAGACATATCATCATCATCAAGATGGTGGAAACTACTGTCATGATTATAAGTTTTAAACTTCCCTCATAGACACTTATTATACTATCAAATATACAGAATAATATATCTTAAAGCCACTACACTTAAATATAAATGAAATACACAATAAGTGAAAAACAAATATAAATTTATATATATTATTTTATGGTATTTTGTGTTATGCCATTTACAAATCGTCATCATCATTTCAGCCATTATCCACGGCTACATATAGACCTCCCCCGTTTACAAATAGCCACTGTAAATAAATTGATTTTTTAATACAACTTAGAATGGCAAACAAGCTGACGGCCCACCTGTCATGGAAAGTGGTAACTTTCCATCGCCTATAGATGTCCATGAGCAGTACCATGGACATAACAGAGTATACTGTTTCGCCCATGATACCCTCATGCGTTGCCATTCCTGAACACTCAGATGTTATTCCTCTGTATCCTGTAAATTCACGCCATATCCCACCCTTCAAACTGAAACACAGCCACTCAAACACAAATGCTTCACGGTAGAAACATGAATGGGACAGAGCTACCCAAGCAAATGACTTTTGTACAAAGTCTCCCTCTGATATTTCTGGTCTTTCAGATTCTCAAGGTTGACTGGAAGAAACCTCTGGAAGGGAGAAGTCTGCCTGTGTACCTTCTTATTTTCTTTATAACCTTATATCCGTGTCAAATCTGAATGAATAATAAAGTTTATACAAACAAGCAAATAACTACAAGAATTATACGCCTGTTAATGTTTTTTTTTCTCTCTTTTATTCATTAGGGCAAGTTCACAATAGACAGCGCTGGACGGTCAATCCTCACTTACACACCAACTACAGAAGCAGACTACGGTTCCTTAGCCTGCAGGGCTACGAATCTGGCTGGACAGCAAATAGAGCCGTGTCGGTACACTCTGCTACCAGCTGTCAGACCTGACCCACCTTTCAATTGTACCGCACAAAACTTAACTGATGATTCTGCTGAACTGAGATGTTTTCCAGGTAAGTTTAGTACAGCCCTTAATTTTATTATTTTACAATAATTTTATTTATTTTTACATTTTAGTTAATTTATGATTATTTTAATTAATTTTAAAATTTAGTTTGTTTAATATTCATATTATTTAATTCAGATAAATATATGTAATATTATATTCTTAGAATAATAATTTAAATAAATTCATTCCGTATCATAATAAAGTACTTGAATAAAATATTTAAACTTATTACGCTTTGACCTAACAACTTTCAGATGTTACTGTTTTAGGTATCTAATAATCATAATTATAAACTAAATGTATATTTATGAATAAAATAACAAGGGATGGTTAATTTATAATTATAGGGATGTAAGAAACTTACTCAATTTAGTTCAATACCTAGTGGAGCTAAGCAAATGATTGTAAGAAATGCCTCAGCTGTGGGGGTGAACGAAACAAGAATTTAGAACCAATAAATCAGTAATCTACTTTCACAAAAAAAATATTGATAAATTGATAAATATAACAATTTATTATATATAAATATAACAATATATTATTCCGAAGGTTACGACGGAGGGCTCCATACAATTTACTTCGTAGAAGCATGGGAAGCGGGCACTCTCATAGCGAACGCTTCTACCCCAACACCGATATGGAAACTACGTGGATTAGGCTCGGGGAAAGCACTGAAATTAATATTCTACGCGAACAATGCAAGAGGAAGATCAGAAGTTACCACATTAAGGGTGCATACATTGTCCAGATTAGCATTACATACGGGTATGTAAACATTTCTTACATTACCTTTTTATATTATTGTCTCGGTGACTTTGCATAAAAAAACTTACCTTAATTGAAATAATATTAGTTTAAAATCAATACGGCAGTAAATTTTATCAACTGCAAAATCAATTATTAAAGTTAGTAAATGTAAAAATACAGGAGATTTGAGAACCCCGTCTTTTTAATGGCGCTATTATATATTTTTTTAAATCCTGTTAAAAAAATTAAATGCATAACTCACGCTGTATAGATATCACATTTGAAAGACACCTCTTTTAGTTTTATTGGAAGGTTTAAATCCTAAAACAAAATTAAAATTATTAAATTATGATTATAATGCACAATTTGTACTTAATTCTAATTAAGTATCTTTCTATATTAAATGTTTTACCATTATTATTAAGTAGGTAATTAATAGTCACATATAAATCCGAATCTGATAAATTCAGCTTTTGGGCTAAATGGGCGATAGTCGAATATTTAATGGCCGGTTATCTTAACTGTCGGAATTATGCGGTTAAATTATCTTACTAATATAATAAAATTGTAACTAGACGATGTAAAATATAAAGAAAACATATAATAATATTAGATTTCTTATTAAAATTAATAGAAACAAAAATGATATTTTTTAAAAAATATCTCTGTCTGTCTCTCTGTCTGTTTGTTACGGTATCGCGCAAATCTATTGCATCAAATTGAATGCGGTTATCACACTTGTATTCCTGAAGGCTTATATAACATAAAATTTGGCATATATTATATCTTTATACGCCATTAAGAAGTAGTTTCTTTCAAGAGTTTTCCTACCTCTGAAATACAAAGTAACGGGGAAAAGCTAGTGATTAAATAATATTTCAATTTAGAATTTTTGTTCCATTTGACAGAAGCGAAGACAATCAACGGCGGTAGCATGGATATCAGTTGGGCATTAGGTATTGTGGCTGGCATCGGAGGCACATTAGCTGCACTGGCTGTAATTGCCTTATTGGCTAGAAGACGGCATCACCGGCCTTTACAGTATGAAGGTAAGAGTTCTATTTTGTGATTTTATTTAACAGCTGGCAGTGTCTATGACTTTGCTCAAGTAACTATGATAAAAAATAATGAATGTGTTTTTTCATCTAAAATACTACGTATTTGTATTTTTTTTTTATTAGTTAAACCTTCAAAGCGTTAATAAGTACCAAGCAAGTTTGTACACCAAACAGTTTAATATTTATCAGAAATAAAAATCAAAACTAAGGATCAATTTATCAACTGATTTGGAATCTATGTTACATTATAAATTCTGCTTTTTGTTTATTAAAAGACGGCAATTAATGCAACCATTTAAGTAACCAATGATAACTTACCTGAATAATTTTGATGTTTATCGATCGAATTGAGTATCCTTTAATTACCGTAGGTATCGTAAGAGGCGACCAATGTAACTTAATAGTCGAGGGATGAGCAGCAGCACCATTTTTAAAACATCATCAAAGCCCAACTGCGGATGCCAACCTGCCTGCCAGACGTGGCAACTACTGGTAATCCTTCCCTTATGGGAAAGGCCATATGTGTAGCAGTGAACAGTTAAGGGCTCATATAATAATTCAAAAATAAAAATCTCGATGTTTTGATCAGTTTACACCGACCGTATTTACGAGTAGGAATGTAACCTGGTTGAAACGTCGAGATAATTTAAATAAATTATGATAGTTTACCTAAATTATCGCGTAAATTCTCATCTCTTATTAACAAAAAAAAAAACGTGCAGCCCCAATATCTAAAATTTAATAAACTCTGCTTGTTTTCCTTGAACTTCCAAAACCATTATAAGTCAAGTATAACCAATGTTCTAATGCAGCCATAAACGTTTTCTTCCCTCCGAACGCTCGCTGTATTCCTAGCCTATTGTGAGTTAATAACGTTGGGTATTCTGATAGAATTTCGAAGGCAATAGCTGGTAAATTGTCTTAGAGTGATATAAAGAAGTCCGTTAGACCACAAATAAAACGGAATGAGTTCGGCAGGGAACTTAGCGGGAATGGAGGCAGATTCAGTGGCGTGACTTGAATTTTTCTACGCCCCGACCGCGTCGGCTGCGGATTCACTGCATTTCAGACGTGATTTATGTCTTTCAGTATTTCCATTGAAATTGCAGATGTTTCGTCACTTGTATACGACAGTTTTATTAAGTTTCCTTCGCAACACACTCGAACGGAAATGATATTCAGCTGTTCAACATTTTGTATCGAATTTTGAAATGCTTCCAAGTTTCTCGTTGCTAGTGAAAAATGTACCTACAATGCTCTTATAATGTACTCGTATTTTACAGTTTGCATTAGCATTGAAATGCAGTGTAGTACATTTCTCCACTAGATGGAGTGACGACCTTAAATACATTGTAGGGAGCCAGTGGATGCAGATGATTTAGGACCGTTCCTTATGGCAGTCTATGAGGGAAGCCTATATTCAGTAGAGAACAGATAATAGCTGGTATGATGATAATGATGATAAGCATTGACAACGAGTATTGTTTCGTAATTTTAAGATTACTATTTCAATAATATTATATTTAATTTAATATTACATAATATTATATTTTCTTAACACAATAAATTGTGTAACACTAATAGAATGGATTACTTGCTCGAAATTGAACATTAATTCAGAATTATTATCATTATTTATCTTTAATAAATGAGTTACAATTTATAAGTTAATATGAAAATATATATACTCGTAAATATTTACAATCTAAATAAAGTTTCTTTTCTCTCATTTATGGAATTACATTTTAAGCCACCTGTCCATTACAAAAATAATATTACAATAGCTTTGCAAATAATATTTATTGCTTATAAAATATTCTTACGTTATTGGTACATTCGGCTGTGCCAGGCTAGTGCCAGGTGTATTTAGGACCTAAATACCGAATGGCATGTCAAAGTCCCGTTGTTTTGTATAATCGACACGTGCCAATTCGAATACCATCTATTTTCTTCTATATCCAATATACTCACACAGATACAATACATAAATAAAAAGATAATATATTCACAGATATAATATAATACTAGCACGATATTGTGGAAATTAAACTTGTACAAGTGTACTTGTAAATGTAAATACACCTACTATCATCATTATTTTTTTTAAAGTTATGATTAAGATAAACTTTTTTTTTATACAACTTAGAATGGCAAACAAGTTGACGGCCCATCTGATAGAAAGCGGTAACCGTCGCCTATAGACATGAGCAGCACCATGGACATAACAGAGTATACTGTTTCGCCCATGATACCCCCCATTCGTTGCTATTCCTGAAGACTCAGATGTTATTCCTCCGTATCCTGTAAATTCACGCCATATTCCACCCTTCAAACCGAAACACAGCCATGCAAACACAACAGCTTTATGGTTGAAACACGAATGAGAGAGGTGCCCAAGCAGACGACCTTTGTACAAAGTCTCTCTCTGGTGATATTGTAGATTGTACTTTGTTATACGAGTAGTATTAATATATTAAATTATAATAAAATAGAATCGAAACTAAACGACCACAGGTCTGGATCTACAGACATTGATAAATTATTAACTAAGTTCAATAATTCTACATATTATAGCAAAAACAACTTTAGGATACGAAATTGTACGCATATTTCGGAACTTGAAACTGACTTTTATCGTGATCTGTCACGAATATCATAAACTATTATGTAATAAAACTGAATAATATATTTAAGCTCGTAAATAAGTAGCTAAATCTATATATCCTGGCTTTGTGCAGACGCGGTGTACTCCTTACGTTTGGATACTATAAATACCAAATGTTCACAGGTCACGTATCGCTCCAGCCCCGGTGTTAGCAAATACTAAAGTCGAAAATTTATACTGAACCCTTGGGGGTGACTTCAAATTACGCTTCACTCGTTTTATACTGTTTGAACAAAGGCTTGTTTAGCATTTGCGATACAAGTGTGTTCTGTTATAAAATGCTTGTTCATTTCATATTTCATATAGAGTTAATTTAATATAACGGCAACGGTTTGTAATTTTCATTGTACATATGTTTTTCTTTGTCTCATTACTTTTAATAAAAATTTGTGTATAGTAAGCATTTGTTTAGGAGAGATAATGAATTTTATAAATAATTTCATTATAATTTAATATCTAAAACATTTATAAAGAAAACAAATGTGAGAATTGTTAGGCATATGTATACTTGTTTGACTGTACTAATGTAGATTCTGAAATATATTTCAATCCCAACTTATATTTAATTTTAAATTCAGCAAAATAATCTTATTAATGTGAATTAAGAAATAAAATTTAATTAAAATTAATCTATTACCTATATATTCTTTAATTCAAACCATATTTATAGTACTTCTAGATCATATAAAACTCAATTCAATTCACAGTTGTAGGTACTTGCTACAGTTCAAATTTGTTCCTTTTTCTATGCTATTTATTTACTTTAATATATAAGTAAGCAATATAAGCCTTGTTTGAATGTTCCAGGTATTCTGTGTAGTAAAGTGCAGGCTTCATTTATTCATAAAGCCCTTTTCTTTTCTAGCCCCAATACAAACTGTGAAGGCTTACAAAGGAACAATACAAAGCAACAACCACTCTCCGATACAGCCTGATGACAAGAATCCCGATGTCGTGCCACTTGGCAAAGGTATGTCTCTCTTTAGATATAGAATTCTATGAACAATTTTTCACTGCTAATTTTAAGAGTATACCTTATATATCGACATATATTTGTTAAATTTGACTTAGCAGTTGAACTTTTTTTGCAACTTAGAATGGCAAACAAGCTGACGGCCCACCCGAAGGAAATTGGTAACCATCCCTATAGATATGAGCAGTACTATGGGCATAACAGAGTATACTGTTTCGCCCATGATACCTCCATGCGTTGCCATTCCTGAGGACTAAGGTGTTATTCCTCTGTACCCTATAAATTCACTGCCATATAGACCATTCAAACTGAAACACAGCCATGCAAACACAGCTGCTTCATGGTATAAACACGAATGGGACAGAGGTACCCAAGCAAACGACTTTTTTACAAAGTCTTCTTCAGGAACAAAGGCAAAGCTGGTACAAACTTGCTAGAAATAGCTAACTTAACGCTAATGACATTCTCTATAAATACCTTTATTGCTACGATTTGTTAATTTTATAAACCGATTTATAAAAAACATACAATTTTTTTACTAAATTAAAAATAATTTTGTGTCACGGTGTTTGTGGTGGATCTCCTCCGAAACGGCTCGACAGATTGTTATGAATTTTTTATATATATATTTGGTAGGTATGAGAATAGATCGTTAAATATATTTCATACCACTAGATGCTTAGGGTGTCCCTATGCAGAAAAAAATCATTTATAAGGCAGAACAACGTTTGCCAGGTCAGTTAGTAATATTTTAAAATTAAGTTCTTTAAGAATGTAACAATACAGTTATATTCTTAAGAAACGTAGTATTTATAATGACCTAAATATATTACTCAAAAATATATTAAATTAAAATTAAAATAAACAGTAAAAAAATAATTAAATAAATATTTAAATATTACTTTATTTTTATTCATTAATGATAATAATAAAATAAATTCCCATTCTGTATAATTAAAATTCACTATTCCTTTACCTTTATGAGAATTTAAATTATAAACAAGATTGGAACAGATTTCCCTAGAGTCTGTTTGAGCCTCTCAGCTTAGTGGCGTGTCTGTGGTTGTTATAGACCCCGACTGTACAAAGCCTATTGTAAATATTATAGTAAAATATTTTGAGAAGCTTAATTTTGCGGCGGAGCCTAATAAATAGCCAGTAATCTATATTTTCAGGCGAATATTGATAAAATATTAAAGGGAATCTGTAAATAAAATGAGTAAATTGGCTGCTGATTTCGACACGAGCGATCGATAAACCAAAACAGAATTCTTATTTTGAGTGAATATGTTTTATAAAAGGCAGGAATTATAATAACGTGGTTATTTAGGCAAACTATGATAATTTGGGAGGATATATTTTTTTATGGGTGAAAATGGTATGCTGACGCTAACTCCGCCTGCGCTAATGGGATACGCTAGCGGAGCACCAGTGAATGGTGATAGATGAGAATGAAAACAGGCCGGTTAGCCCATCATGATAAATTCATCAGGAATTAACCATGATAGTTTCCAGGGGGAACCGCGAGGAGGTCGACCTGGTTGGGTATATTGCTAGCAATGGGATTCTCAGTCTCCATTACTTACAATTCCATTCCCCCCTGGGTGGATATATTGGCTTTTATCATATTAAGAACTTTGCTATATAAGTATAATATCATATTCATATATTTTGTTTATTCATGTTTAGAAATAGATAGCAGATCAGGTTTATTTATTCCGAAGAGACGAGAAGATGATGTTATTAATACCTGTTACTTCATTCTTTAGCAATATTTAAATCTATCTTCATTCACAAATGAGAATATAATGTCATAAAATTAATATGGAACTAACATAGAAGTAATACTTATTGATTAAATATTTTTTATACTAGGTACTGAGCTGGCTAACAAGTATATGACCCATCTTATGGTAAGCGGTTACCATAGCCGATGAACGCCTGCAATTCTAGAAGTGTTACGTGCGGGTTGTTAGCCCTGAAGAAGCCTCTTTACCCATATTTTGAAAAACTCCATGCTGATAAAATAATTATAAAAATAAATTTATAATTAAAAGATGTAATCGTATAATATGGCCTGGGCTCATAGAGCTGGCTGGAAGAAGATGCATGAATCAGTTGCACCGACAAGAGAGAACTCTTAAATGAAAAGAAAAAAAAAACGTATAACATTTCTACAAAAAAAAAAATGACGTTCTGCAATTTAAAATTCCCTTTAAAAAAAAGAACGCAAAGGTAACGCTCAAATATATTTTTGCAAACAAATTCGTAGATATCGTTTAGTTGTCAATAACATCGTAGTAAATTTTCAAATGAAATCCAAAACCAAACGGTTTCAGTTTTAGTACAATTACTGTACAAATTGATAGGCTTTACCGTTCATTATGATGGACCGCTGTAAACTCCGACTATACAGGAAATATAGCGGTCGGTATATGACAAATTGTACCCTGTTGTTGATTGCTTACATGCGGTCATTACTGATATAATCAAACGCTGAAGCGACCGTTTCCTATTTATATAAATAGGCCTTTGTTATCGCTTGCATTGATTTCACATTGTTAACTTTAAAAATGGAATGAAATTTAATTCGTGTGAACTTTTTTTTAACCCCTCATGTAAAAAAGAGTGTTATAAGTTTAACGAATTGATCGATTATAGTGCGGTTTTTTTTTAAAGCTGACATGATAATTTAGCCATAACTTATGTAGATCTATTCAAGCTTTACAAGGTCATCACTTTCTTATTATTTTTATAGGTATGTTTTTTTTTTTATTTTTAATAAATTAATTGTTTATTATTTCTGTGTTCCGCATATATGTGGCATCAAATTTAATTAAATGGACCATACTTAAACATAGAGACTATAGTGTTGGGTTCTTCACAAAGGGTGTATTAAGGTTTCATCAGAGTCAGCAACACGCACGTCATATCTCTAGTGTTGCAGGTATCGATAGACTATAGTGATCGTTTATCATCAGACGGGCTGTATGTTGTTATGCCTTCATGATATAAAAAACAATCCATTTTTTTTATCTTAAATCATACAAAAAACCATTGGTTGTTACTATTATTTTTATAATACTATTTCTTCGTCTACATAGAATCAGTTATTTATGGATATCTCTAATACGATCCTATATAATATTGAAGAGAAATTTGCAAATTTTCAAGTAGGTACACGTGTATCAAGGCTTTATACGTTTACTTAGATTTCATATTTAGGCATCCAGTGTTGATATGCTAAATTTTAGTTTACGTATATATAATATCGCTGTTATTTACATTTCATTTATATTACCGTGGCGGAGTTAGAAGCGAAATTAATGGAAATTTTAAACGAATTTATTACCAGTTTCAGTTACAAAGTCAACTCAAATGTATAATGGAAGGCAAATAGCTCGAGTAGTTTTGTATAATGCATTTCATTGTTATAAACAGCTTCTTTTTGTGATACAAACTTTTACACCAAATATTACAGTCCGTTTGATATTTGTTTTCCACTCAGGAATCTGTTTAATTTTGTATCTGTCCTCTGGCTTCTATGTTTGAAGCTATTATTTATCTAATATTAGATTTATTATTAATTGTCTTAAAAAAGAGGTTCACATAATTCTGTCAATTCGAAACCGATTTGGAAAACTCTTTTTTATCTGAAAGGACATACTTACAGATTGTTGTACCCATAGAAATTTGATTAAAATCAGTTTGGTAGTTTAGTTTTTAGATCAAAATAACTGGTTTCGTCGTACTTGAAATAGGTTTTTTTTGGGACACAATTTTTAATTATGTAATTGATGTATAGGAGAAACGTGTTTTACTTGTAACAAGCTTATTTAAAAATAAGCTTGAAGTTTTCAATTATTTCTTTTGTAAAATTTTTAGTTAATTTACCTACATCAAATTTGTTATTGACTTCAAAGTCAGAGCTAACTCCTTATTGTCGCTGTGAAATGAATCGATTTTCAGACAGCGTGGAATCGACTTGAATATTTTGGATGAGTATTTTAAGGTCACTCATGTTCGTTACTGACTTTGTCTAAACGCCAAAGTCAGTTCCCGATATTGATACCAGCAAAAGGAGACTTAAAAATGTACACAAATTCTGGACATAAAACTTCGAGTTGTTTTTTATTATACAAGTATGTAATTTCATTGACTTTTCTAACAATATGTAAAATTATTCTTAAGATAAGTCATTCTTACAAAATTCTGCATATCTCATTTAACTCAATCTATTAATGTTAATGTCGTGTGTATACTATGAAAAAATCAAACGACTTTCTATACACAATTTCATTCAGATTCAGATTTTGTCCCCAACACTGCACTGATGCCTTCGACAAACTCATTGTAAATTTATCTTTATTAGCAAAATTTCATAATTTGCTTCTAATTTTACAATGGGATTCGTGGATCGCAAGGCTTTATAATTTAAGGTGTTTCATTTAAAATTGACGACAATATTCCGTACGTTTGTGATGCAGTAATAATAAATGAATCTTTTGTCTGGGCGTCTTTTCCTTTTTTGATGATATATTCTCTGAAAAAGTCGCTTTTATTTTTGATAAATATAAAATCTATATTTTTAAACGAAATTTCGAGCACCGAAATACCTAAAAGAAATGTTAGAAGTTCGACTAGAGTTGGAACATGACAGTTTTAAATCAAATTTATCATCAATTTGTAGCAGTATAAAGCACCAACCTATATCCAAAGGATTAAATCACGAAGTTTTCCATCCGATGAGGATTCGAAACTTTAAACTGTTTACTGTTCAAATTCAGATAAATTGATGTTTATTGAATTAATTTAGAATATTTTAGAAGTAATTTATGTAGACACAGATTAAGAAACAAATGAGTCGTGAACTGGAAAATTTTGAGAAATACTTATAATATTTTACATCGGTCATTTAATACGTGTATGTACCTATCTTGTATGTATACCATGTAGTCTTGTCATAGAATGGGCTACACTTTCCTTTCCCGTAGGTGTCATAAGAAGCGACTAAGGAAAGTTAATAGCCAAGGGATGGGCAGCAGCGTCTCTCTTAAAGCATCACCAAATTCTAATTGCAGTTGCCAAGCCGCTTACCAAGCGTGGCATGTACTGGCAAAACTCCCCTTTATGGGGGAGGCTTATGTTCAGCAGTGGACAGTTAACGACTAATATGATTATGATGTACCTATCAATCGATAATACGAGCATCTTTAATTGGGTCTTTGTACGATTAAATTTATCTTACTCGATATTTTGATTACATGGTATTTGACTGTAGCTAAATATACTGATATTATTGCCGATAGGTGTCAGTATTTTATAAGGAATTTTCATACGCAGAAGATTCCCTTTCGTGCATGTTACACGATATCTTTGCCTGTTCTAAATAGGTATTTATGATTCTTTTTGCCATTGATAGTTGAAGGTTGGTCTCATATTAATTTTAATCAAAGTCACTGTTTTTTTTTTTTTTAAGAAAACGAGTACAGGACGAGTTTTCTAAATCGAAATATCTTTAAATTCCAATTATTAATATTTATTCTTTTCATATACTAGCTGATCTGGCAGTGGTCGGAATTCTACAATAACGTATATTAAAAAAAAAATAATTTATTATGGTTATGTTTGATATTCAGTAAACTATAGACAAATAATACTGAAGACAATATTAATCTATTCACAATTTGACCACAGACTTTAACAACAAAGAAAAGAATATATATGCGTGTGTGTATCAAATACATGGTAGTGTGTGTGTGTGTGATGTTTTTGATGTATTTTTTATGCATAATTAAAAAAAATTTTAGCATTCTGCACTCTTACTCTTACTTATTTAAACTATAAATGTGCCAAATTTCATACCCTTCCGTTTGCGCAATTTTCATAAAAATGGGTACAAAGTTTTTGCTTCACGTATTAAAATATAGTATAATTACAGCATTACTACATTTTTAAATACATGTTCAAACAAATGTGACACGAAAAAATAATAATAATAAAGTACATTTTATTCTGTACAGATTATAACTGCACACGTGACTTAGAACGTCCGCCCGAGCCCCCACCTTACGGGGGTGTGGTGTCACCCCCAGTGGGGTCATCTAGAAGCACGCATAGTTTGCAACAGCACGAAGTGAGGTCAAACACACCCCACACTCCGAACACGCCAGCGTCTGACGCTCAGGTGAAGTATTTTGCTTGGGTTACTCTGGCATCCGGCCCAAATTCTAGTAATTGAAGATACTAGGGTTGGCCAATATTTTTTTTATTTCCTATTAGTATAAGAAATGTTTTATTGCAAAGTTAATTGTTGGTATATGTCTGTATAGACATTTAATATAAGTGTAAAAGTATTGTAATAAAATTTATACATTTAACACCAGTTTGCATAGAACTGAGTTTTTTTTTCTATACAATTTATAATTCAAAATAAGCTGACAACCTACTTGATAGATAGAAAATGGTACACATCGCCTATAGTCATAAATAGTACCATGGATATTATAGAGTATTGAAGTTGATTTTTTTTCTGTGGAACAAAAAGTTAATTAGATAAAAGTTGTTGAATGTTAGCTTCTAATTGTAAGATGCATATTTTTAAAATATGTTATTTACCATACTTTAAAAAAAATAATTTTAAATAATAACTGTATATATGCATAATTGTGTTATAATATACAACCCTAACTTGCAATTTTGGTCTATAGAGTATTGGTACGTTGGCTGAGGATAGACGAAGCGTGACTAGTGGGACCCTTTCACGGCGAAGGGAGGTGGTCACCACACGGACGCCGCTGCTAGCAAATGCAAGGGAGAGCTGCGTTTAGTTTATAAAATAGTCGACTTCACGTTAAAGGAAACTGAATCTTCTTCTATTGAGTTTAAGTATAAATTACACTATAGTTAAATTTCGATGGATGCTAAGCTAGACTGCTGTCAAACAGCAAAAACTAAATGTCATTTTAGTGTTTGTAATTATATATATTGTTATCAGAATGGTGAGATCCGTCTATGATTTTTAGTTAAGAATTTTTTTATTAATGTGTTAAATTCAAGTAAAAAAATAATGTGACATTGTCTAATTATTTTTTTACTTAAATTTATAAAAAGTATTTTATAAATTTAATTTCTTTTACATTTATACGAATAAAATGTTATAGATTTATACTAAAATGTAAAGCATTATAACAGTAAATATTTTTAAGAATTTTAAATTGACTGTCACTTTAAATGATAAACGACGCAATTAATAACTTATTTAAATTTTATCTGGCTACCTTTACGTAAGCAATAAATATCTTATTTGTATATTTTTTTCTTAGATTTTTGTATAATAGTGATATAAAAGGCCTATTAATATTACTAAAATATTGCAAGATTTTACGCTTAATAAACATTACATTTAAATAATTAGCAAGTCTTGTGTTGTATTTTATTTTTAAGATTTATTAAATATAATTCATTTTATATTTATTGACAATTTATTGTTTAAAATATTATTATTATGGACTTATAACCATTCTGCCTACTGAGTGATTTTAAGTGTATTCATTATAAATATTTACATTAATTCGTTTTGTATATATTAAACTGTTATAAAATATAAATATAAAAATATACAATTAACATTTTGTCGTGTATAAACATCGAATTTTATAAAGACTGTTCCACTTCACGTTTCCTTTAATGTAAAGTTTTAATAATTAATTTGTAAATAATTAATAAATTATATGAAAATTATTTAATCATAGAAACTCACTTCCACAAAGAGAAAATATTAGCAATTTAAATTTTACTAGGTAATTAATTATCCGTATTCTCGGTGGCACTATAAATTCAGTGGAGAAAATACTATACTATATTTTAACTGTACTACTACTATCTATAAAAAATTGACAATGTGTTCAATTTTATTTATCCATTAACTAAGTGTCCTTCAAAATATACCTAGACGATTGTACACCCTTGTTCATTTATGCGTTGCTGTACATTGAATCAGAGCTGTACTTTCACTATTTTATTGAAGAAATCAGCGTAGTTTATGCAATTACTTAAGTTGAAAACATGTAAATCTCGTCGATTGTAAAGGATTTTTTTTTATCAGTATTGTAGTTATGATTCAATGGACAATACATTCCAATAGAAATATACAAAATTCAATAGCATAATTAATTAGACCCGAAATTATGAGATATTACAATTCATATACATTTATACAATTAGTTAATACCCATTTGATTTATTTTGTTACAAAACTAGAATATTGTTTTTTTTTTTATAAATAAAAATAATGCTCAATAGTTTTATGTGATTAGCGTTAATTATGAATTGTAAAAATATATACAAGAACCTATTGCATCGTGAGAGAAAAAATTATTAAAAAGAAACTGGACATTCTGAATCAATTTCACACATGCTTCTTTATTATTTATTTATTTATTTCATCAACTGGGCGAAGTTTATGGTCTCTCAATATACTCATCTAGGAAAGAAATTAAAATAAAAGAAAAATATATATTTATGAATGTTTATTATTTAACCAGATCTCAATATAAGAGGTGTTTACTTGTTGTTGTACTATTTATATTAATATAATGAAGCAGTTTGAACGCAATTATTTCTGGAAATATCAAAAGTGTTTTTTTTTTCACATTTGTTAGCCCATACCTTCAGGAAGATTATATGCTATTCAACATCACAATATGACGACGGACAAAGCTAATATACGAATAAATGTAACTGCGAAGCATACGGCTCATGCTATGGCAAGCTGTGATACACAGCGGTGATTGCTGTATATTACCAACGGCATAGTCTCTACAATATCATAAATACATTACATACTCTAAAGAATCCTTATTTCCAGATCTACCAACATTTAGGATTAATTTACTTTTTTAACGACGTAACTGCCAGGACGAATTTCTCTTAATAGTATCTTAAATCTAAAAATCTTTGGATTTATATATTGTAAATCTATTTGTTATTTGAGAAACATTTTAAAAGTTCACATAAGAATTTCAGTTACATTAATATGTACTTATCTAAATATAGTACCTATAAATTACTTTCTTAAAATTTTAAATAATTAAATCAAATTGTGATATAAGAACACTGAGTATCTATTGTATACTCAAATTATAAGCAGAATGAATGGATAAATATTTATATTGATTCTAGAATAAATTAAAAATCAATTGTCAATTGTCATCATTTATCTTCACATTTTATTATTAAGAAAAATGTGGAAAATAATATGCTAAATTAGTTTGGATCTAAGAGTTCTAGCTTATCAGCAATCAATCTTACCATCCAGTTTAAAAACGGCGAGCGTATAACGCCTCACTTACCGAGTGAGACCCTACTTTTAATAGTTTGATATTGTACACATTAAAAATTAAAATCTAATTCAATAATTTAATAACCACTAGTATATTCAGTTTAATAATGCCATATTCAACTGAATATGGCATTATTTAACTGAATAACTAATATCACAATCCAATATGGATTGTGATTTTATTGTGCGAGGTGTTATTTAGCAACGCCATATTTTGTGTTCTATTTTCGTTCTTGACATCTTCGTGATATAATTGATCGGAATCCCCATAATAATCCTCATCTGATAAAAAGGATTTCATATTGTTATTATATCTATTTATATATGTTTCATTGTAATATTTTGAAAGATTTTGCTATTTTATAGTCCCAATTACACACGTAAAAGTTACAATTGTAGAGAAATTAGATATTTTTTTTTTAATTACAAATCGACAAAGAACATTGACAATAAAGATTATAAAACATTTACGTCTATTGCTATTTATATTTACATAGCTGAGCATATGTAACTTGAAATAAAAAGAAAATATGCAAAAATTTATTTAAAAAAAGAATGAATTTTTCAAAAGTACATTTATAACATTCTATTCTTAACAACGATGACATAATAATGAAAAAATGTTTCATTATTTGGTAAAAAGTGAATAAGTAATTGAATTTTTTTTTGTCAATATTCTGTACTTTTGTGATTATGTTACTGGATATTTTTCCTAATTCTGGACTGATTATTATATTTTAACTCTTCAAGGTTTACATTTAGGATGACATAATATATAATATTTTATTTTTTTTTGTCAATATTATTATTATTATAAATATATTGCAAATAAAAAAAAAGGGTAAGCTAAAAATATCTAGTACCAACAATTACAGTTGTCATTATAACGACAACAAACAATTTTATTCTTCATGGATCCGTTGCTAGCCTGTCACAATAGCACGATCTGTATTGTTACGTCCTACTGCTTCGAAACAAGATAGAAAATGTCAGCATTGTTAGATATCTATTTTAGACAGAATAGATATTGTTGTAAAATCTATATTATTTGTAATAAAATTGTAAATGGACGTTGTCTGTACATAGAATATATTTGAGAAAAATTGGATAGTAAGGAAAATGTGTTTCGGGATTAAATGAAACGGCGAGATTGCAGTGACGATATTGTATATTTCCAACTAACAAATAAATGACAATTTAATGTGAGATAAATATAAATTTTTGTACCAATGAATTACAAATAAAAGTATAACAGAAATGACGAACGAATACGACACGACACCAACTCCTTCTTTGATCTGCCTGATGTAACTATGCCTTGGTCTCCTTGTTCCCATCCTTTCTTCTATCTTACCTTCTATTATAATATTCCTAAGTTCGTCGTGTCGTATCAAGTGTCCCAACATTTTTTCCTCTCTGTACTCAATAGTTTTTATAATTTGTCTCTTTTCCTTAACCCTAAGCAGAACCTCCTCATTACCAATTCGATCTCTCTAACTAACCACTCATATGATTTGATAAATAGCAATAGACATGAGACTAATATTATTTGAATTTTTGCCAGAGTCCGTGTGTCTCTCAGTATGTTTCTTCTGGCATCACCCATAAAGTACTACATCATATTGAATGTAGTTTTCATCTTTTGAGGATGTAACTTAAAATTTGGTGTATGTTTTATGTTGATACAGCATCTAAAAGTAGTACAATTATCTCCTAAAATTTATGCACACACAGTTACGAGTCTTATATATATAGCGTTAATGAGTCTGTAGTCTGTTTAAACAATTTATCATCCATATGTATTGGCTACTCTAAAAAAAGGACAGATGCACTATGTCAATCCTAACATTGTTAGATTTTATTTAAATATTTTTATTATATAAAAAACCTGCATCGCCATTTTAGTGCGCCCTATAATCTCAGTAATCACTCAACTGATTTCAAATAAATTTATATGTTTGTTTTTAGCTTGAAATATATAATAGTTTTGTACCCGACAAATTACACTGAATATATAAAAGTTACGAACCATTTTGCACCCGTGCGAAGTCAGGGCGGGTCGCTAGTTGTGTTTTTAGAACATTTTATTTTTACTCGGACATATGTTTATATAAATGAAACAATTATGGCACGCCACACAGTAGCATAACGATTATTTTTATCCATACCTTATGTATATACTGACACTATGACAGAAAATTCCATTTGATAAAAGTAGGTCAACATTATTTGTATAACTATATCGCACGGTAGTGCTGACGTGACGAATGTACATACATTTATATTCACTGTACATATAGTTCTTTTATTTTATTACAATTAATATACTCATTCGTGCGTTTCTTTGTTGTTATAAATACAATACGAGGTCTTCCGGAAAGTTCGTATAAAAGTGTTCTGGCATGCGAGAAAGAGGAGTGGGGAGGCCAGGTAAGCGCAGGACCCCTTCCTTATGTCCCTAACAATGCTTCATATACATCTGTGAAGTTACCTCTTAACGAAACCCCGTATAGCCCGCTTCCGTTGAAGAGCAGCGCGTCATAGTTTCTCTCGAAACTCGGCAAGAATGGCCGTGAAATTTTTGCCGATCTAGTTTATGGGGATTTTGAAGGAACCAACCGTCCACAAGTGGCTAAAAAGATTCAGAGAGGGCCGAGAAAGCGTTCAAGATGACCCACGTTCAGGACGTCCTTCCACTTCACATTCCGACGAAAACGTGGAAAGAATTCGAACTTGTGTTATGGGGACCGTCGTTTAACGGTCAGACAGGTGGCTGAAGAGCTTAATTTGGGCAAAACCGTGGTCCACGAAATTCTAAGAAACGAACTTCAAATGAAAAAAATTTGCGCCAAGATCGTTTGAGTTTTTGAGTAAAAATTCCATTACGGTGACCGAACACCCCCCTATTCGCCGGATTTGGCCCCGTGTGACTTCTTCTTGTTATTGCTACTTCATTTGGGGGACATAAATGAGATAAAAAAATACGACGGGGCAGCTGAGAAACCTACTTTTTCTCACAGTGGAAACGGCGTTGGCACAAGTGCATTTGTCACAGTCTTTGAAGGGGATAAAATTGATTTACCTGAATAATTGTAAAATAAAATTTTTACTTTCGGACAAACCTCGTACAGTAGTACCTCGATATACGAGTGCCCTATAGTTCTCATATCGGGTAAATATTTTTAGACTTGTCATCTCATATCTCCAACATTTGTAAAACGATTTGGAAAATTCTTTTTCTATCTATACAGGTCTACTATCAGATTAATTCTATAGAAATTGTTCCAAACCGGCTTAGTAGTTTAGTTTTTAAATCAAAATTTCTGTTTTTCTATTGAGGAACAAAATCTTAAATCATTGTATTTAAAATTATTATTAAATGTACATTAAATAATATATATTTAAATTTATTATTTTAAGTCAAATATAAATTTATTTACTACATACTAAATAAGATCAATTCCATTTGTCCCTATCAACATTTCCAGACTGGTGTGTAAGAATGGAATTTTTATCCAACTATCTCTCAGTAGTGATAAATGGAATAAATATGCCGCTTTTATTTATAGTTTTGTGACAAAGGTGAATGCATAAGATGTGTCCCTAAATGAAATAGCAATATTAAATCGTATCACGTCAGCGTATATCGAGTCGAAATAATAAATGTTTTAATTAATTTAATAATAAATGAATTCACTGTGATGCTATAAAGTTATAACTATAATGTTATTAATAAACTGGTACATATACTTGTAAATATTCTAATGTTACGAAGTAGTTTAAGAGAAAGTGACACTATGAGTATATATTGAAGTTTTTTTAATATTGAATGTATATATAGATAAATATGATGTGGAAGGACTGTTTAAACATAAACTACGAAATGTTATAATAAAGAAATAAATTACGCCACTTATTTTGCAATTTTATTTTGATTGTTTTTTTATTTATTTTATTTTTCGTTATTCATAATTATGTGTGTATATTAAAAGTTGTATTTTATAAATCTTCCTTTGTAAATAATAAATGTATGTAATTAATGTCTTTGTAATATACTTGTAAAATTTCATTACATACGTTTTTATGTTATGTTACAGTATTTCGGTGATTTTCTAAAGACTTCTTGACATATCGTAAATATTAAGCGGATATGTGTAAAATTTCTTGGAATAATAAATTTGCTTGTCAGCAAAATTGTTTTATTTTATTTTAAGGCATTAAATGACTTCAGCACTCGATGCTATATACCTACTCCGCCAAGTACTTGGTGTAAAGGTAGATACATAATTAAGGTGCTGTAGCCCAGTAGTATAAACTCCTATTTGTAGACCGCAAGGTGACTTCGAATTTGGGAGACGTCAAAAACTTTGTGTCTATAAATTAGTAATTGAATTCATAAATCATCCGCGCCTGAACAGTGATCCTTTAATTCTAAAAGCACTATTATCCGTAGATTGAATTGTATTAAGTAATTTATCGGTTTGCTTATTAATGAAATATTGTTTATAGTTATATACAATACTTAAAATAAAATTATTATAATTATTTCAGGTGTTAAGTGACCCATTTAAAATCATATGATAGATTGATATACAAAGTACAATAAAACTGACAGTGAAAACAAATAGTTAAAAACGTTAGTAAAACGTATAGTTAAAATAGTTAAACACACGTAAAATAGTTAAATTAAACAATAGTTAAACGCACGCACGAACATTATTCTATTTATTAATTTCTATTCAAAATATTTTCAACTGTGGAATATAACAACACGTATTCTCTAATAATATTAAAGCAAAAGCAATTTGACAAATAAAAAAAGCAAAACATGTGTAGAAAAATAGAAAAATAAAAAACATAAATAAAAGGGTTTGCAACAGTCTCCAAAATTTGTAAGAAAAATAAGTTTAATATTACTATTTACGACCGCCATATTTGTTTTATGGTTCCTACACTTTCGCACTCCCGCAAGTAAGAAGAAGCTAACGGCGCCCCATTTATTAAAATCCGTCAAGCCGTCGAGGCTTCATGTCGCGTCAAGTTATGACCGTTTTCCATACACAAACATACATATACCCAAAAAACATTACTCGTCGTTTTTCGCAAATCGAGTAAAAAGAATAATTAAAGATTGTGCCCTATAAAAAAAAACTCTTTCATTTGTGACAAAACTATTTATTTTGATATAAAATCTAAACTACTAACCTGTAAGTATATCTTTTCAGATAAATAAAAATCAAAATCGATTTAGGTCTGACAGAGTTATGTATAAGGTAACAAATATAAAGAAAATACAACTGATTTCAGAACCTTCTTTTTTTAAAGTCGGTTGAAAAATGATGGCTTTAGTACAATAGTTTTTTTTTTCACATAATTCCAAATATATTTCCAAATAATTTATAGTATTAGGACCGATATAAGTCTAAAATTTTAAATTCGTATTCCCATACTAACAAATCTGCTGATAATTAAAATTTTAATAAGAAATTTCCATACATAGTTATCGTAAGACAGAAGGCAGTAAAGTTGATTATTTTATCGTAAATGAAAAAGTTCGTACCAAGAATTCTCTTTAGATAGCCAAAAAGAAAAGAAATGGTACATATAAATAAAATTAAAAAAAGAAATAGACTGCAAAGCAATAACATAGAGCCAAATGAAATGTTTTTTATGTTAATCTTTCGATACAAGTTTTGATTTGATACGATTTAGATAGGTATCCATATTTGATAATTTGTTTAAAACAAAAACTACTTGAATTTTTTAATGAATTTGTTCTGTAAACTTGAACAAAGCGGTATACGCACACAATCAAAGTACACGTTACGTATCGATGTGACCTAATCGCTGATAGAAGACGAAAAAGAAATGTGTGAATCTCTCACTGAATAAACACCTTCAAAGGAAAATGCTTGAGCCCGAATCAAAAGGGTGACGAAATCAATCCATTAATTCCATCTATACACAAACATGTTAAGACTACTGCACACTGGTGATAAGAATGCCATTATTGTACTTATCTACAAATAAACATTTACAGTAAGTTTAGAAGAAGAAACACAGTCATGCAAACACAGCTGCTTCACGGTTGAACCGTGCATGCATGCATGGCTGTGTTTCGGTTTGAAAAAACTTGAAGTGTGGGATATGGCGTGAATTTACTGGGTACAGAGGAATAACATCTGAATCCTCAGGAATGGCAACGAATGGGGGGTATCATAGGCGAAACAGTATACTCTGTTATGTCCATGGTACTGCTCATGTCTATAGGCGACGGTTACCACTTTCCATCAGATGGGCCCTCAGCTTGTTTGCTATTCTAAGTTGTATAAAAAAAAGTTATTTATTTATTAAGTTAATCAACAACATACAAATAAGTTCTTTTATATGCGTATGTAACGGAAATTTTTAAGTTAACATTGCATTCATATTAAAAAAAAAAATACGTCAAGCAAATAACATGAAAGATAGCATAAAAAGTAATTATGAAATCACAAAGAATCACAAAAAAAACTGACAATATTTATTGCGATCCATGGAACTTATTGTCTTAAAGTTTCATAATAACTTCGTTATTAATAAAGTTACAAGATTTTTCTATTAAAAATATATGAAAAATACCATATAAAAAATGTTTAAGAAAACAAAAAAAAAATACAAATATATTATCTATTAAAATTATTAAATATTTATTTTTCGAGTAAACATCGACAAGTTTTTAGAAATTTCACTTGATCTACTTCCCAGCGATAAGAATTTTTATCCAACGTTTTTGTGGTGTAAAGGTGGCAAATTTAACGAGCGAACATCTGAACTGATGAGTTTTCCCTTGTTTATGCCTTTTACTACAGATCCTTGCAAAAAATGTAATCTCTCAGACAATAGGGGCAGGGTTCCTCAACTTTTTGAAAACAAAACGTCGTCGTAATAATTAAACGAGATGTAGATAAAAATGAGATAGGAAATAACCAACGGTGTAGCTTTGCTTAACAGCGGCCAAGCTACTACTATGTACTACTATTAAATTAAACAATTATTTTTAAACTTTACCTAATTTGAGTTTGAGATTCACGAGTTTCATGTTATATATTATTACATTATATTATTAAATCATCATCATCATGTTAAACGTTAACTGTCCACTGCTGAACATGACTTCCCCACAAGGGGGATTTTGCCAGTTATAGCCACGTTTGACAGGCAGAATTGCAATCTCACTTAAGTGATGTTTAAATTATGTTATAATTTTTAAACATAGTGCAATAAAGTGAAAATAATTAAAAAAATATTATACTTAAGTGCATATAATTTTTATATATTGTTCAAAAAGCACTGCTGGAAATTAACGTTCATCCATCGGCCGATTCGATCTTGCAATATCCAGTTCAAACTAGTTATATCTCGCTTCAACCAGTTTTGCTTGAATTAGCGAACGGTCGGCGTGGCAGCGAGTGTTGCGTGTTGGACTCTGCGCTTGTGTGCATATGTAATTGATGTGCCCTTCCCTTCAATTTAGCGGAGCACGTAAACGTAGCTGAACATATTTTACCATCGGTTTAGTGCGTGCTTTTAATCGTTGAAGTGGAAAAAATACGCGGTGAAAATACATTAATTTTATAGCTGAGTGGTTTTATTTATGCGTACATATTATTACTGAATAAGTAATCAAAATTTTAAATGCGCCAAAGATTAGAAAAACGAAAGGTACTTAACGTTGAACAATATAAAGGACAAACTAACAATAAATTATAAATACCTAATAAAAAAAAAAGTAAACTATTCTGTATTAAGCATTTTATAATAAATACTTACTTTTATTAGTACTAACGTCTCACATGGGTACATTTACTTTTTTTATTTAATTTAATTTGTATTGCATATTTTAAGCCTAATTAAAATTTATTTTGACCAATTAATTATTATTGATTCCCGTGTGATCCCAGAATAGAATAGGCAATCCCTACTATTACAGTGGGTGTAGTAAGAGGTGACTAAGGGAACTTAATATTTAAAGGGGTCGGCAGCAGAGTCTGTCTTAAAACATCACCAAAGGCTAACTGTGATTGCCAACCCGCCTGTCAAGCGTGGCAATTACTGACAAATCCTCCCAAGGGGCAGGCCTATGTTCAGTTAACGGTTGATATCCTCATCATCATCAATGAATAAATTTTAGTAATGATCAAATTTTAATAAATTAACATACAAATATGTCTACAAATTTTTTCTCCATTAAGAAATGTAAAGGAAACAAATATTAAAGGTGGTGATTATTTTTTAATAATTTTCAATTTTTGTTATTTTCCTAATAACTTCTATATATCCCCTTCTGTATTATAAGTAATTAAACCGTTCTAAATATTTCATATGGTTCCATCTTCTGCAAAACTGTCAATTAAGCAAATTGGTATACTTAACTTGATTAAAAAGGAATCTGCAAAAGTTCCCAATTATAAGAAAGAAGCAGCATTGCTAAAAGCTTTACAAATACTCGACTTTGCACTTCGAGTTGGTATCTCATGGCGCCAATAAAGCGAGGCCCCTGAGATCCATTTAGGTAATTGATACATACTCCCCGTCAATTCAACGACGAATCGTTACGAGATTGTGTGTCCAACAATCAAATGCTTTTATCATTTCACCGGTCTTTTTAACTGAGCGATTATTATTTACAATAAATGATCTTGGTACGTAATATTCAAGTATTTGAGTTTCAGTGGATGCAGGTGTTACGGGACCACCCGTTATGGTAGTCAAGGGGGAGGCCTATGTTCAGTAATAGATGGTTAATGGTTGATATAATGATGATTGACGAATGATTTGAGTTTTAAGACTCCGTAATAGAAATTAACTCTACAGTTGTATCAATAATTTTTATTTCAATTTCTTTATGTTTTTAAATTTGATTGGGATAGGGATGTAACATGACCTGCAATGTATTATTGCTGCAAGAACTAATTGCATGAAAAATATATATTTTAAATGGGTGATAATGGAAAAGTGGGTTACTATTGCGCTATCTATATACACCGGCGGGTTGTATATAGATATATACATAACGAATTCAACAAGAATTGTTCAAGATGGTTTCCAGGAGAGGCCACGTGGAGGTCAACTTAATAGGACAAACTCCATTGTTAACAATCTCTATCCGCCCATGAAAACTATATTAGACATATATGCAATTATCAAAGTTGATCAAAGATTTGTCAACATTATTATTATATTATGAAAATCGATCTATAAAAAGAGAAATATATTTTATTAAGGTATATTATTACACCTTAACAAAATATATTTCTATCAATAAAAAAATTTAAAAAAATATTGAAAGAAATTTATCAGCAAGTACATTTTACTCTGGAAACAAAACAGATACTTTAATTTAATTTAAATGTGACATAACACAAATATGAACCATAATTTAAAACGCGAAATTATGTGTCTAAATATTACTTTGCAATAACCACTTTTTTTGCTCCGAAAAAAATCGACATTTTAAATAGTCACCAAATTTATAACATCTATTGAGAAACCATATGATAATATAAGAAAATAAAAATTACGACACATGGCCTTTTACGAGAAACTCTGAGTAAAAAAAATACAGGACTTTGGACTTTCAAAGTAGATAATAACGAGTAAGTATTTTAGTCCCGTTGGTATCAACTAGGGAGCTTTGTTTGAAAACTTCTGTTTTACAGAGATCACGACATGAAAAGATAGGAAACTAGGTCAAGAAGCTATTTAGTAAGTATTATATCTTTAGCAAGGTACATTCAGTTACAAAATTTATTGGCAAGTGGCTCATAAAAAATCTTACTTTATTACTTTTTACTCGTGACTTCGTCTACGTGACCACAATATATTAATTTCCCATTCGTGTCAGCTGTTAATTGTGCACTGCTAAACATAGCCCACCCTCACAAAGGAGGTTTTGCCAATAATTGCCACGCTTAGCAGACGAGTTGGCAATCGTAGTTAGGCTTTGATAATGTTTTAAAGATACTGCTGCCCATTCTTCCGCATTTAGAAGCCCTTAGTCACCTCTTACAACATCCATGGGAAAGAAAGAGGTGGTCCTTTCTATGCCAGAACAACATCGTAAATATTAATTTATCCTTATTCTGATAAAGTAATATAGTAACCCAAGTCTTTCACCACTGCAAATATATAATAGAAACTTATTTGTATAATTTTTATAACATTTAGTTAAGTTGTAAAGACGCCAAAAGATAAAAGAAACAAATAAAAAACCAAACTCTAACATTTATAACAAATTATTTTACTTTGCTCTATAATAAATTTACATAACAATATTTTAATTTACATATTGTTACCTATTATTACATATATATTTTATATTACCAGAGGGAGACTTTGTACAAAAGTCGTTTGCTTGGGTACCTCTGTCCTATTCGTGTTTCAACCGTAAAGCAGTTGTTTTTGCATGGCTGTGTTTAGGTTTGAAGGGTGGGATATGGGGTGAATTTATAGGGTACAGAGGAACAACATCTGAGTCCTCAGGAATGGCAACGCATGGGGGGTATCATGGGCGTAACGATATACTCTGTTATGTTTGTGCTACTGCTCATATCTATAGGTGACAGTTACCACTTTTCATCCGGTGGGCCGTCAGCTTGTTTACCATTCTAAGTTGTATAAAAAAAAATAAACTTATGGTATAAAAATAAGAATATAGAATACCGACACTATACGAGTAGAATCGCACTCAGTTTTTAAATGCACAATATTACTGAGTTCTCATTACGATGATTAATTCACGCGTTATCATTCCTGAGGACTGATGAGTTATACCTTCGTATCCTATAATTATTTAGTAGCGGACAGTTAACGGCTGATAAGACATGATGATGATGATCCTATAATTGCCACATACTATCCTTCAAACTATGCCATACAAACACAGCGACTACCATTAAGTTAAAACCATCTTCTGGACTCCTCTAAGAGTTATTATTGCTTGTGCTCGTGGCCTATATCAATAAAACTAATAAATCTATTAGACTAAAAATCTGTCTTGGATAAAGATTGGTTCTTTTGAAAAATATAACTCCGCAATATTTATTTTTATATCCTTTATTGCACAATAAAAATTGTACAAGTAACGAGCTTAATACAGTATTTTATAACTAATATCAGAGTCACTACTAATGACTTTTTAATACGAGTATAAAGTAATTAAACTATTTACTAGCATTATTTATAAAAAGAACGTTTCTGTAACTGAAAATCCAATGATTTCTTATTTAGAACAGTCAATTGGATCTTTTTCTTTTGGTCCTTTGTTTGTAAGAACAAAAGAGTTTGTTCCTCTTGTTTCTGTGTCCTATAGATCCATTGTGATCTCTTATCGGATACTGGAACTAGACGGTATGAAAGAAAACCTGTAAATGACAATAAAATATACCAGCTATATACCTAGTCTTTCTTTGTCTTCAGTTTAGAAATTCGCCAAATAACTTTTCAGTACTTTTCTGAAATAATTGTTGAAAACCTATTATTTCGGTAGACTTCAAAGTTCAGTTGTATTCATTAGTGAGCATCGATTAAAGAGGTTAAGCAATGCAGAGTCCTTAACCTCGCTAATTGACCGTACTTGGAGAGTACATTAAACTTGCCAACTTGCCGTTTCGACTTGCTAAACTTGCTCAAATCTTTATGTTCGAAATTAACTGATTTAAATAGATTTTACAGGTGCTATTTGTACTCTTCTAACACCATATGGATTTCCATATAGTGATCCTGACAATTGTCAGGCAGAATTGAATACTAAACGCCTTCATAAATTTACATATATCATTATTACATGCATTTTTAACTAGATTTTTGTTTATTTACTAGTTTTCTTTCGTAATTTTTTGAAAAGCAAAACTTTATAAATAAAAAATTTTTGTATATTTACTATACCGTTTTCCATCCCGTATACTACGGGCATATCAAATTTCATAGTAATTGGTTAACCCATTAAGACGCAATAAAGTAAAAAATAAACAAATTCACCTTCACATTTATAATATTAGTATCTTGGATGCTTTTTACAGAAAACAAACTGACGACCTGATAGAAAGTAATAGTTACTTATAGATATTTAGAAATGTAAACACAGCTATTTTGCAGTAGAAACACGGGTGGAACAGAATCATCCAAGCGGATGATGGGTGAAAATGGTATGGTAACCCCGCCTGCGCTAACAGGATACGCTGGCGGAGCACCAGTGAAGGGTAGTAGATAAGAATGAAAACAGGCCAGTTAGCCAATCATCATGAATTCATCAGGAATTAACCATGACAGTTTCCAGGGAGAACCGCGAGGAGGTCGAATTGGTTGGTTAGCTAGCAATGGGATTCTCAGTCTCCATTATTAACAAGCCCTTTCTCCCCATCCAAGCGGATGAGTTATGTAAATAATTACACAATATTATTTAGCTTTAATTGTTATAATTGGAGTTTAATGGTCTGTTACAGATGTTGTCGGGCTAAACGATCTCAGTCAAATGTTGACTAAAATCACTTCGCAACGGATGCAACTGTGTGCACGATTAATGCGATTCTGTGAATATTTGCCGACGGACGCTCGCAACCACTCGATACGGAATTAGATTTTGGAATTTTGTCGTAGATTCTCGACACATCTTTTTAGGCGACTATAGGCGAAAAAGATGAGAAATATATTTCGGGTAGGTATATATGTATGTATGCCATAATAGTTGGTGCAACGTATAAATAAAACTATATGAGAGATTTTATTAAATAAGATATATGGTATAAAAACAGGGTTATATTTTGCTAGATAAGTGACATCAATCATAAAAATAATTAATATGGGACGCATAAGGGATACAATGGGATCACAATGCTTTTTATGTTGTCCATGGTGATATTCCTGTTTATAGCTTTTTTTTTAATGAATGAAAATGAAATGTAACCCTGCCAGAGCCATCGGTATATGCTGGCAGGGTACCAATGAGCGATGGTAGGTGAGGATAAAAAGAGATCAATTAGTTTATTATGACAAATTTGTTTGGAATTAACCACGATGAATTCTAGAAAGAACTGCATGGAAGTCGAATATATAGGGATAATGCTAGCAATAGGGCTGTGAGTCTATTTACTTACATTACTAACAATATTTTTTCTTCTATAGCCCACAGTTGCCAGTTTCCATAATGTGAGCCCAATTTTGTAATTTTTTTATAACAGGGCAAACGAGCATACGGCTCACCTGATTTTTTTTGTTAATTAGATTTGCAAATAAGCTAAGGGCCCACCTGATGGAAAGTGGTAATCGCCGCCTATAGACATGAGCAGCATGATGAACATAACAGTGTATACTGTTTTGCCCAAGATAGGCCCATTGTGTTGCCATTCCTGAGGACTCAGATGTTATTCCTGTGTACCCTGTAAATTTACTGCCATATTCTAACTTTCAAACCGAAATACAGCCATGCAAACACAACTTCTTCGCGGTTGAAACACGAATGGGACAGAGGTGGTCAAGCGAACGACTTTTGTACAAATTCTCCCTCTGATAAATGATAGTAAGTGATTACCGCCGCCCATGATTACTCACATTACCAGAGGCATTTCAGGTGTGCTGCCAGCCCTTTAATTGTTTATCATTTTAAATAACATAAAATAAACACGCGAGTAAGTTCTTAATTAGAAAGAAGAATATTCTGAATTAGTACACGTGGAAATGCAATAGGAACAAAACTTTAAATAATTAATCTTTTATTACTATATTTTATCTTTAGCTATACAATGTTTACCCTCAAACATTTTATAGTTTTCTTTCAGCTTTTCAAAGGTTAACTGTAAGAGGATCCTTCTATGGAATAAGTCCGCCATTGTATAATAAATCTTTTTCATATGTCCAGTATGAAGTATGTACAATAAAGATTTTACTTTACAATACAAATTCTAAATAAAAATAATGAAATTATTTAATCGATTTGCGTTACTTAAAAAAATACAAGCTAAAGCGATTCAACGACTCGAACGATTACAATCGAGTTTGTTATCAATTGTAAAATTTCAAATTTAGTAAATTTAACGATTTGAACGATTACAATCGAGTTTGTTATCAATTGTAAAATTTCAAATTTAATAATTTTGAAATCGTATACAAATGAAGCCGGCTACTTCATAATCTTAGCTAACACAAGTGGAATATTCACATCACAATTGCTTTAATAGCGGATAATCAAAGCTATATTGCTTAATATTTCGTGCAGAATATCTCGCAACGGGGATTACTATAAAAGCCCAAAATTAATATCTGCCGAAACGCTATCCTTTGGATACTTAAGAATTATAAAATTCTCTTTAATAAAGTTAAAAGAATTTGAACGCAACGTTTTATGTAACGTTAATACAAACCGAGAATACGACTCGAATGATGAATTGTGACTCTTTTTCAAACTGAAAATATAATTTGGGTTTCATTTTATATTATATTTAGCTACTACACACGACTTTGTCCACCTTACAGGAATATATTTATTGATCGGATTATTACATAATGATTGGTTAAGCTGATAAAACGCAAAGTGGTGACGAACAAACAAACTCACTTGCATATATATAATATTTGTAAGAATAGAATAGAATAGAATAGAATAGAAATCATTTATTCAAATAAACTTACATTGAAGCACTTTTGAAAAGTCATTACATTTTTTTTAATTTACCGCCATTTAGTCATTACATTTATTTTATTTAAGAATTATAACTAGCTACTACACGTGACTTCCTTCGTGGGATAGGAAGTTAATTTACCGGAATAAATAGTAACTTGTGCGACAGACCTCTTTTTATATAAATTTACCTTTTTAGATTTATATTTTTATATTTTAAATATGATCCTTTCATGAAAAACAGAGTTTCGCCCATGCGTTGCCTTTTTTGTACCCTGTAAATTTTGAAACACAAACACAACTGCTTCACGGTAGAAACACTTGATCGACTTTTTGACATCTTAAGAAATTCAATTCTATCTTCTTACTTGATTGACATCTTGCATAAATCTTGTCAAGGAAATTATACGTGGTGAACCTCTCTAATAATTATTATTATTTATTATCGCCGCCCTACTCTTTTACCAGCGAATTTAATAGTAAGTTAGATCTTTCTACGTACTAAACGCGTGTTTACCAAATTTCATTTTAAAATCTCAGTTTGCGTTCATTGCAATTATTATACACGAGAGAACGTCATATTCGTCTAAAAATTACATATTCGTACGAGAACGTCACTCTCTAGCTAGTGTCAGAAGTTTCTCACCTTCAATATATACATGACGTTATGAAGTGACTTACCGAATGATAGCTTTAAAATGCAAGACAAGTTACAATTTATTTTCAAGTGATCTCTTAGGTATGTGCATATATATGAATTTTAAAGTTCCAAGAGTTATGTTAGAATTCGATTTTGGGATTACCAGATCGCACTCTTTTTTTTATACAACTTAGAATGGTAAACAACCTGATGGCCCACCTGATGGAAAGTGGTAACCGTCGCCTATAGACATGAGCAGTACCATGGACATAACAGAGTATACTGTTTCGCCCATGATACTCCCCCATACGTTGCCATTCCTGAGGACTCGGGTGTTATTCCTCTGTACCCTGTAAATTCACGCCATATCCTACCCTTCAAACCGAAACACACTCAACCATTGTCCAACTAAGCTGTCTAGTACGGGTTTAGTATTTTAAAGTAAATATAATAACAAAAAAGACAATAAAGGTTTTTTTTTATGATACTAGGAAGTTTCCGGAGAAGCGGAAACAAGCGAGCCCTTTGCCTTATGCACCCTTGTTCACTTTTAAAGGCGCTCCATGAGCATCGCTCCGCCTACTTTGAAAATCCTTGCATTAATAATTTACTGGCTAAAAACAGTACAATATGAACATCAGAGGATGTTTATTTTTTGAAGTCATCTTCCTTCTATCGGTTCCATTATCTGCTATAATATGAAATCACATTGATATATTTAAATCTGAAAAGGTATAATAACTAAATACAATTTGCTATGTATGTTTGTGTGTAAATGATTAGTGCCAATCCAATGTGCCTGTAATTCATGTTGGATAATGAAGTTACTCGATTGATAAAGAAGGAAGGTACTTGAGTAGCGACCCCGTACGAGCAAAGACAGTGTAGAACGACTAGATAGGGTGACGACCTCGAATGCAATGCAGGGAGTCAGTAGATGCAGGTGGCTTAGGACCGTTCCTTATGGCAGTCTATGGGAGATGCCTATGTTCATTAGTGGACAGATAGTGGCTGAGACGACGACGATGATGATGAATAAGGCCACCTTTCTAAATAAGTTATAAACAAATTTATTACTAAAATTGTTTCGGTCATTAATCCCATGAGAAAGAATAAGATATCACACGTCGCTATCTCATTCTCTCATTCTCTCTCATGAACTCGCAACCGATAACGATTCTGTCAATAGAACTATTTCTTTATTGAGATGAAGGAAGTTTGGGGGGAAGTATTCGTGTGTCGAATAGGAATAAACATTCCGTGTGGTCCTGGCATAGAATAGGTTAAGCCTTCCTTTCCCGTGGGTGTCGTAAGACTAAGGGAATTTAATGGTTGAGGAATGATACTGCTCGACATCCCTCTCTTAAAACATCATCAAAACGTAACTAAGATTTCCAACCTGATCACTACCAAGTTTGGCAATTACTGGCAATTACAAAATCCACCAAGGGAGAGGCCTATGTTCAGTAGTGGACAGTTGAAGTCTGATATGGAATGGCAACTACAATTCTTTTCAAAGAGACTGCGTGGAGGTCGACCTGATAGTAATGAGCTCGATAATACCAACCCTCTTCCGCCACCATCACATTACATCAGTCGATTCGATGCAAACGTTTTAAAGATTTAATCGCCTTACCTACAGAATGCTTTTAATCCAACAATAACAATTACTAAAACATCCGAATCCACTCAAAGTTACTATGTTAAATAAATAATCTCGCCCCTTCTGAAGAACTAAGATAACAACTCTAGAGCTAAGCACCCGAAACGACAAACTAAGTTAACGCTTAATTGACGCGCCACTCCGGCCAACTTGGGAATATTAATATTTGTGGAGAGAGTTGCTGTTACAAGTAGGTATATTTTGTTATTTCTGTATACAACATAATGTTCATTTAAAACTTAACAATTCAGGATTTTTATATTTAATTTATTTAAATAGATTTATATGAAAGTAATTTAAAAGTTTCTTTTTTATTTTAACACGTTTTTTTAATAAAACAATGCAAATACACTCATTTAAGTTTCATCTCATTTCGTTTCATTTCACCACGTGTCATTTCATCTTATCTCATCTCATTTCATTTCAATACAAGATCACTGAGTTTGGATTTATTTGATTCATTACTATGAGTAATAAAGAAACAGTAAAGTTAATTTCCCTTCGTTCATTTTATTCTGCTTCTCATTTGGAACTTATTTTTGATTTGAGAAATAAATTAAAATATTATTATAGTCATAAGAATAAAGTTTTATATAATGAAATATTTATAGTGCTTGTAATGTTTAATTTTGAATCAAAAGTACAGAATACGTTAGTTAATCCAAAGTAAACACTCTAGTTAATCTAAGTAGGCCAGATTGCTGGTAAAAGAAGTAAATCCTTACGAAAGAACCTATAAGAGTGATTTAGCTGTAACACCATCCCTTCATAGTGGCAGCTTCAAAAATTAACATCTCTCTTAGGTTGTCCATCCTTCAATAGAAGTGTATTGAAATATATATACTTTTTTTTTTCTAATTTGAATCAAATCTATCCATAGTTCTTGTACCAGATAGGTAGAAAGAAAATGTATTATTTGCATCGAGAAATACACAAAAATTATAACAAAAGTAACAAAAAAGTAGTATTTAACACAATGGCGATATATACAAACTTTTTATAGATAACATAAATGTAAAACAGTGGTGCAAAAAGGCAACACCTCAGTGAGTTGTTTACTTAATAAGAAAACCACTGATTTCAACCACTGGCATTACCATAGACATTTACCACAGATTCCAGATCGGTTCGTCTATTTGCTCGGACTTAATGGAGAGAGCTAACTCGATGAATTGTTACAATGCGTTACAATCCGTTGGGCCGCCCCATCTTATTTGTCCCACAAGTCCACCAGTCAATTGGAAATAAATCGAATGTTTATTACGGGTCTGAGATCTCATTTTGTTAACACTTAGCTTTAGTACTTGGAAACATATAGCTTTATGGCCTATTTCCTTCACCTCTCTCTAATGAAAATTAATAGACCAATCTAACGGAAGTTACAAGAATTCGCAGTGCTCGTTCCAGATATCCACTTTAAATCGTTGTTTGAAAAGGAGTTAACAAATTAAAATGGTACTTGGAATTGTGAAATTATTGAGTTACTTTATATTTTATAAAAATATATGTACATTTATCCGTTGAATTTGATAATTTTGAATTTAAAAGAGTAATTAAATACTTAATTTCTTTAAAATAGTTCATTATTATAATGCATATATTTATCTTGATTTAGTTAATCGTATAGTTAGTTCATTAAATATAAAACCAATACACAGTAACTCATTAATGTTCTTCTAATTTGCATTTGAATTTGGACTTTGATTTCTCTCTATCAGAGAACTATAGATTATTGAGTAAGCAATATCCAGTAGAAATTTTATACTAATCCATTGTTTTTATATAACGTTGGCAATGAAAACGAGTAGTGATATATTACATAATTACTCCCTCATCACACACATTTTTTAAATAAATAAAGTGGCATGTATGGTTTATTTTTACTGCATTTTATAAATAAATTTCCATATAAATAGGATATAATGGATTCCCGCAGGTGAAGCTATAAGAAGCTACATTAAAAACGATATTTTATTTTATTTATTTTTTTTTCTTTTTTGAGGTTTCTTCAGGGTCGGCAACGCGCGTTATACCTCTGGTATTGCAGGTGTTCATAGGCTACGGTAACCACTTACCATTAGGTGGGCCTGAGCCCAAAATTTAAGCAGTGATTGAAATATGAACAATCAAAAACAAAGAACAAAATTATATCGTTCATAGTGTTTAATCATAAGATTCCAAAAATCCGTGGCATAATGCTTTTATTTCATTATAAAAGTATACTTTTAAAATGTAGATAATCCATCTTCCGGCGTTCTCATTCCAATAATCAGAAGAAAGTAAAAATACTTCCCGTAGGAATAAAATCATCCCGGTAAGTAATCAGTGCGGGTGGGCGCCATTTTTAAATGTCATTGCAATATGGAATCCATTATTTCATCTGGCAACACAGCATGATCTGTCACTATCAGGGGAAATCCCGGCAACTTTGCTAGCGTGTACTCACATCGTGTGTAACTAAGAATAATGAGTACGCTCAACTGAAACGTAGGTAGGTAATACGGGGGAATCGCTTGCAACGAATGACTTTTACAATGCACTCTACAATGGGATATAGATACTTAATTCACATTATTTCTTTATATATAATTGGACAATAGGACTTTATTGAGCTTAATACGTTTGTCGTTTCTGTTAATTATTTCGACTTCTTGAGACAGTCTTGTTTGGGGTAAATACGGTACCTACGTTAGAGTGTCTCACCTTGCACTTAGCAATCTAGATCATTTTATAATGTTTATATAGAAGACACTTCCCTTCTTTGTCCGTGTGTGTCGTAATAGGCGATTAGGGGAACTCAATGGTCGATGGGGATGGCCTCTTAAAACATCATATAAAAATTGTGGTGGCCAATCTGCATACCAAGCGTGACAGGCAAACCCCCTTTTATAGGAGAGGTCTATCTTCAACAGTGGACAGTTTTTTTTTATGGGTGATAATATAATATTATATATAAAGAATAGTATGGTAACCCCGTCTGCACTATTGGTATACAATAACGGGGCTCCAGTGATAGATGACTGATGAGTATGAAAGCAGGTCAGTTAGCTCATCATGACCAATTCAACTAGAATTAGCCACGATAGTTTCCAGCGGGAACCACGTGGAGGTTGATTTGACAGGGTATATTGCTAGTAATGGGGCTATTTGCCCATTACTAACAATCCCTTTCTCCCCAACAGTGGACAGTTAACGGCTGGTATGATGATATAGAAAACGATTTTAGACATCAAATATATAATAACTGGGGGGAAGAGATTGTTAGTAATGGAGACTAAGAATCCCATTGCTAGCAATATACCCAACCAGGTCGACCTCCTCGCGGTTCCCCCTGGAAACTATCATGGTTAATTCCTGATTAATTCATCATGATGAGCTAACTGGCCTGTTTTCATTCTCATCTATCACCCTTCACTGGTACTCCGCCAGCGTATCCCGTTAGCGCAGGTGGGGTTACCATACCATTATCACCCATCAAAAAAAAATATATATACAATAACTAATTTCTATCTGCTTCTATTTGCTGGGGACAATAATAATAATTCGTTATAAACACTAGGTGTATACTAAATTTCATGATGACCATTAATAGGTCCTAATTTAACTTCCGATAACTCGATCCGATGGGATCCAACCCACATCTCTCTGCTGTTCGGGCTGAACGTTTCCAGTTACACTATAGAAGGAATACCATTAGTGAGTAATCTGTTTAATGGTTAACAGTTACTGTACGTACACCAACAATATCAGAGGTGTCACTTGCGTGTTGCCAAAACATAGAGAAATGCCTAAATAAAAAAACTTACTGTACTATTTATTCATGAATATTAGGTAAGCCATTTATACGTCAAGAGATAACAGAAGAAAAAACTTCCTTCTATATTATATTATTGACAAACAAGAGTAAATGTAAAATTAATTAAAGTGTATAAAGTAAAAAAATACTTAGAATTTGACGGCCCACCTGATGGAAAGTGGTATAACCGTCGCCTATAGACATGAGCAGTAATGGACATAACAGAGTTTCTGTTTCGCCCATGATATAATGCGTTGCCATTCCTAAGGACTCATGTGTTATTCCTCTGTACTCTGTATTCACGCCATATCCCATCCTTCAAACCGAAACACAGCCATGCAAACACAACTGCTTCACGGTTGAAACACGAATTACAAGCAATCGACATTTGTATAAAGTCTCTTTTACTATTACCAATAATACAATATTTTCTTGAGATAATTTTAATTATGAATGTATCAACATCTTTTCTTTTTTACAGAACTTATCTTTTTTTATATTATTACACTAAAATTAGTAAAATAATATTTTATATATTTATGCTTTAACTAGCTATATCCCGTGGCCTCGCCTGTAATCGAATTGTAATGACGAGTAATTTATAACTTTCTTCAAGAAATGAGTAATTAAATGCAAAAATAATTCTTCCAATCCAACCGATAGTTCCAGAGATTATCGCGTTCAAACAAACAAACTCTTACGCTATATTACAGTATTTTAAAGTTTAGATTCCCAACATGCATATTTCCACTTTCGCGTAATATGTAGTAATATTCCACCGATCTTAATTCATACACCGATCAATAAACGCTTAAACCCGCTTATAGGCTTTGCACATTCAGGCTCTGAAGTGTACATAGAGATTGAATCAGATCAACAAGCGTTCGTAAGATTATGCAGAGTAGCTCCAACCTACATCGTATGTTTCATTTGAATAACGATCGGCGAATCTTTACACCGCAATCACAGTTACTTGTCTAAGAACATTTCTATCGCATTTAAATAGATGCTATTTAAATGGATGTCGAAATTGTATGTATTTTGCATATTAATTTTTGGTTCGGAGCGAGGTCAAAAGTACTTTAATTTATGGGTTTAAAATTTTAATTAAGAATTTTTGTACAAATACAATATTTTAATTTTAAAGATATAAAAATTTGCTTGAGACAGCGACAGGGGTAAATCTTTTCAAGTCGATTGCAAGAACAATTGTGAAAATCCATTCAGAATGAGCGACGCAATATAATCACAAAAAATATCAAATGCGTTGAGAACTTTCCGTCTTTTTGAATTTTTTTTTCCTTATCTTTTCTTTCGTCTCATAAAATAGTCAAAAAGAATGAAAGAGAACCAGCTTGGAGATTATATTTCCAAAAACATTTATGATTCAACATATCAACCGTTTACTGTCCACTGCTAAACATAAATCTTTCCCTATTGAGAGGTTTAGTTAGTAACCTCTTACGACACCCACGTGATAGGAAAAGGTGGCTCATTCTATGCCGAAACCATATGGCAATACTTACTATTAACAACAACATATTTATAGAATGTAAGCAAAATAATAATCTGAGTCCTCAGGAATGGCAACGCATGGGGGGTATCATGGGCGAAACAGTATACTCTGTTATGTCCATGGTACTGCTCAAGTCTATAGGCGACGGTTACCACTTTCCATCAGGTGGGCCGTCAGCTTGTTTGCCATTCTAAGTTGTATATAAAAAAAAAAAAAAATATCTCCTTTATAATTTCCCTAAACATTATCACTTCCATCTTTCAATATTTACATTATCTTTGCGTCATACCATTTTATTAAATAAACACAAAAGAAAGACACTCCAAAAGATAAAGTCATTGTTCTCATTAATGAACACGAAATATTGTGTTGTTCTGTTTAATTGTGCATTTGCGAAAAAATTTTCGTACGAGAGAACGGACGGAACAAAAGCGGTAAAATTCAACAAGAGATAATTGGCATAGCTGATATTACAGCTTGATTAATAACATTATAAATCAGCCGGAGTCCCAGCCTTAACGTTAAAATAAAAACGGCAATTTAGATTAAAGCAAGACGATTTGGGTTTTATGAAATTAATAATGAAATTATGTGCCCCTATGTGGGTTTTGGACGAGGTATTCTCCATGTGCCTTTGTAATTTTAATAAACATTAACGTTATAACATATCGGTTACAGATTTATCTTTTTTAAAACGTTTTATTTGTGTAATGAAATGATGTTGTGTGTTTATATTTAATACTTTTTGGTAAAGGAGGGATTAAATTTATATTTTGGAAGTTGTTTAACAAAATATGCTAAATTTATTTTTAAGAGTCGTGCAAAAGAAAAAAAAATTAATTCGTCACATGCACACAAAAATTTTTAAAAAATTGTACGCGTATGATTTCAGTATAAATTTTATTAATTATTTTTTGCAATAGCATTTACTTTCTTGTTTGTTTTATATTATTTGTTTCATAATGGATGCTACTTTACAAAGCAAATTCCTGCCTGTTATAAAAAAAAATATATTAGTACGCTTTTAAAATTAAAATACGTTAAATCTAATTTATCTTATTGTTCATTAAACTATACTTATAAAATGGGGGGGGGGGGATTGCCAGTATCTGCCAAGTTTGGCAGATGGGTTGGTTAGTTGCCATGCATGTCGCATTCAGGGATCACGCGACTAAAAAAGTCGCAGATAAACGCTTGTATTTAACAACTTTTAAAATAAGAACAGTCACATTAATAATGAATAATTATATAAAGATAGATGTCGCTGTTGTAATTAGGAGTAAAATCTATATATTACTACTATAATTCTACGCAAACTCGTGGGTAAAAGCTAGTTTCTTATTTCTCTCTTGACACCCTCACAACCAAAACTAATGTAGGCATAACATTCCGATCTGTCCCTATTGTGATCACAATAATATCTCGTAGTTATAAACTCGGCACGGTCAAGTTAAATTGATTTGCGTTATACGTACGTTGAAGTTATGTTAGGTGAACCCTTGAACTATAATTACGAGCCGCGAATTCTGTTCACACCACAATAGAATATAGTTGTCGCTTTGTTGTACAAATTGGTGATTCCAACGCGTTCGTATTAGTTCAATATAAAATTAACTGCCTACATACAAAACACGCTGAAACCGCAGACGTGAATTTGAATAGACGTCTCCATTGAAGTATTTTGTGTGTATTTAATTGAAATTAAGAATTGGACTGGAATTTCTATTTTAAATTTATGCTCAAAAACTTAAGGTACTTATTTTATTGAATAATAATCTAGATGTTGTTTTGCAGAAGTGTATATCAAGCAACGATTAATTAATTTAGAGAACTAATATAAAGAGTATTATATTTTCTGCCTACTGTAATGGGAGACAGGCGTGACAGATGTTTGTATGTAATTTAAAGTAATTTTCTCAAACATGCTTGGAAATGTCAACATTATTTTGACAATCTTCTTAGAGATAAATCAAAATTGCCGTACTGGCTAGATACATGCGGGCAGTGGCCGGCAAAAGTTGTATGAAAATTCATATCTGTCGTGTTTTGCGGTCAGATAAATTACTATGTAAACTCATATCTGTTCTGTAATTTAAAAATGGAATGACCTTTTACTTAGAAATATGATTACTAAGGAGATAACTAATAAAAGGTTTTATTTAAATTTCGAACTGGCTTGCAAATAGAAAGCTGTTTATTGAAAAAAAAAAAAACAAAGGAACATTATGGCGCGTGAAAAATTATTATTGTTCGTTATTCGTCATTGAACTTAAAAAGTAAAATTGTGTTTTTGATTTCCGCGCATTGTTTGAGAAAAGTACTATACAAGCCTTGGCCACAACCAGGCATTGATGGACTCATGTATGTGTGCCTCGGCTACGCCTCGGCCCACATTTGCATGTACGTCCATCAATGCCTCAGTTGCTGGCCGCTGCAGTAGTGTACTAATTTTTATATGTGACATGACTGTAAATAGTTTAGTAGAGACATGATATATTTTATATATCAATGAGGTATTTGCATCATCTAGGTCTGTCTATGTTTATTTTGGTTCTACTAATTTTGGGTAATGAATACCCAAAATTACTCGTTTATCAAAGAATAGCACACTTAATTCATCTATCGACCAAGAAACAATATTAGACATTTAGCAAATAATCACGAAGTACTCATCATCATCATATATGTTAACTATCCACTGTTGAACATAAGCTTTCCCCATAAGAGGGGTTTGTTAGTGGTTGCCACGCTTGGTTGGCAATAGCAGCGAGGCTTTGGTGATGTCTTGTAGAGGGATGCTGCTGCACATCCTTATACAATAAAGTTCCTCTAATAACTTTTTATGATAATAAGAGAGGAAGAAGTAGCCTAATCTTTGTCAGGACTACACAGCGTTTGTGTAATGTAGTCTTTTATTCGGAAAATAAAAATGGTTTAGTAACTTCGCCAACGCTATCGGTATACCTTTGCTGAGATGAGTGAGTAAGAAATGATAGGTAAGGATGAACTCAGATCAATTGTTTCCAGGGGGTATCGTGAGGAGGTCGACCAGTAAGAAAACATTAATAGAAACGGAGCTAGTATATTCTATTATCAAAAATCACTTTTCCCTAAAAAAGCCTACATTTTTTAACTCTCCTCTGGTGTGATCTATATCTACTCTTACACGTATTTACGTATCGACGTTTTAAAAAATATACTATTTATTTAGTAGAATTGAGATAAAAAGGTCATGTTTTACATTTCCATTAGTAGATATTCACAGAAATCGAGCTTTTAATGGAAGGCACGTACAATGTACTCGTATTCAATTAGAAATCTCCTAAGCCCATATTGAAGGATATAAAATGGTACTAAAATAGCATCAGATGCACAGAGAAATTGAGCTCTAAAATTGGTGGCACGGAATTATAACTAAGGAAATGTCAGATATAAAATATATTTATTATTTATTTATTTTATTACACTTTATTGCACAAAGTAAAAAAAAATACAGTAAATATTAAGGAGTAAATACAAAAGGCGACCTTATCGCTAAGCAATCTTTTTATTGTGTATGTCTGTATTATGTGTATGTTTGTATTGTTGTTTGTGTTACTTACAGTAGTAATACAAATAAATTATCTATTTATTAATTATTTATTTATCTATCAATCTCTATAATATAATATAATTTTGGAATAAAGAACTTATTTATTTATTTATTTACTATTTATTTATGCACCACTTAAAGAATAATACAAAAATATATATGTATTAATTGCCGTGTGATCCTAACAGGTAATAATAGGTCAAATAATAGGTAATAGGTCTTCCCTTCCTTTCCTGTGGGTGTCGTAAAAAGCGACTATGGGAACTTATTGGTCGAGAGATGGGCAGTTGCGTTCCTCTTAAAATATCACAAAAGACTAACTGTGATTGCCAATCTGCCTACCAAGCGTAGCAACTACTGGAAAAACCCACTTTATGGTGAAGACCTATGTTCACCAGTAGACAGATAATGCTGTATACGATGATGATATATGTATTACATTTATGAAGTACAAAAGTTGGTCTTATCGCTAAAGCAATCACTTCCAGATAAAGTTTGGGTAGAAGAGAAAAAAAAAAGATGGTAGCTATTTGCAGCAATATATATATATAGGCACATATATGCAAAAAATAACATACACAGTTTACATAATTCGGTTTGGCATGGCGTAAATTTTCAGGGTACATAGAAATAACATCTGAGTCCTCAGAAAAGGCAACGCATGGGGGGTATGTGTTGTTATGTCCGTGGTACTGCTCATGTTTGTAGGCGACGGTTACCACTTTCCATCAGGTGGACCGTCAGCTTGTTTGCCATTCTAAGTTGTATAAAAAAAAAATGTATTTTAGAATATATTTTCAATAATGTCCGTACCGCGAAACGGGTCCAAACAAACAGTGCAGCAAAAACAGCGCACTGGTTGTGATTAATTTTGATTGCGAAACTTGGCCCACCCTCATCTGCCGCGTCCAATAATTCAGGGGGATAGTTATAATTCACGCCGCAATGTGTCCGGGAAAATGCAAATGTTACTCGTTATTTGTTATTTTTATACAGCTGTTTCAAATTTTCAGGGTTGCCTACTGGAGTGGTAAATATTTTGTTAATCCTCTACAACCCATTATGTTTCGATGTTGGGTGTGGGTGTCAATCCTATAAGGGGAGGTTATAGCTTACTATTACTATAATGGCCAGGCGGTTTGGTATAGTATTTTTTTAAGTTATCCCCACTCTTGCATCTACTGGTTTATCGTACTTTGTTTCCTTAGTCGCCTCTTATGACATTCTGGGGATAAAAAGAGTATAATTTTTTACTATAAATGTAACATAGTTGATTTTTTTTTATATAATTTGTTTTTTTCTTAAATAATTGCAAATTTGTATACCTCGATATATGGGGTTGATCATAGAGGACTAATCTTGTTTTACCATCCATTGTTACCTATATCACAATTTAAATAAATAAATAAATAGTTTCCAGGGAGAACCGCGAGGAGGTCGACCTGGTTGGGTATATTACTTGCAATGGGATTCTCAGTCTCCATTACTAACAATCCCTTTCCCCCCGCAAATATCGAATTGAAATTTGCAATTCTAATAACTAACTTTTCAAACATATCTAAATATAAAACTTATCTAGAAGAAATAAAGAAATTTTAAGGAAATAGTAACAAAACAAGAAAATCGAGGAATAATATTAATACGATACAAACTGTTTTATAACATTTTAAATCATTAACATGTGTAAAACTAATATCACGAATAGAAAGTAATAGTAAAATACACGTAGAATACTGTCATAAATATAAGCGTACTATAATAAGTGTGTATAAATATAATAAATATATATAAAAATACATTAATACACCCACTTTGATAACATTCACGAATTTTGCATAGAAGTACGAATAGTACCAGTTGAAACGAATACATATAACGTTAGACATTGATATATGAATATCAGATTGACCTGCCTCCGTAACGCGGGTATCACTCGTGACTCGGATACGAATGGCCAGTAATAAGTGGAGGCCGAGCAAATTGGCTCGATTTTTGCAACACGTTATGATCCTGCCATTACTAGTGATAGAGTTTTGTATGGTACGCCTGGGGTTTTTTTTTTTAATGGATGATAATGGAATGGTAACTCCGCCTACGCTATCGGTTTAAACTGGCGGGGCACCAGTGAGGGATGATAGATGAGGATGAAGCAGGCCAGTTGGCGAATTCAACAATAAATCAATCAGGATAGTTTCCAGGGGGAACCGTGTGGAGGTCGACCTGATAAGATATATTGTTAGCAACTAGGATTTCCGATAAGAGAACGTACGAGAAGAGGAAGAAGACACAAATTCTGTTGTACTGAATAACTTTTTTCCATTTATTCAGAAGTGGTAAGAGAATATACAGTCTGTGACGGAAGGTAAATAATATGCAGGATTATTAAGACTGATTGCTGTGTGTTTTCGGCCATAGAATGTATAAAAAAGTGGTGGCCATGGAAACGGCCACCTCTTCTTTTCCTGTGGCTGTCGTAAGAGGCTACTAAGAGAACTTAATCATCAAGGTATGTACAGCAGCGTACCTCTTAATACATCACCAAAAGCGGTTGTTAACCCGTCTGCCAAGGCTGGCAACTACTGGTAAAACATCTCAATAGGGAGAAGCCTATGTTCAGAAGTGGACAGTTAATGTCTGATATGACGATGATGATGACTAAGACTGAACTATTTTCACTGGAAATATTATGTCAATATTTTGTTTCAAATTTCCATATAAGTTCGTGGTCACGTGATCGCTTTCATAAAAAGATATTGAAAACTCTTTTTTATCCAATATTTTCAATAAAGAAATTTTAAAGATTCTTATAAAAAGAAGTTATACAAATCTCCGATAAAAATATAGTTAAAAGTTCAATAATAAGTATTTGTAGAAAAATATGCATTGTATAACTTTTAACAAGTGAATAAGTGAGCTATCATTATTTTGGCAAAAAACTTTTCAAATTTTGTTTTGTAATAGTAACATTTTTTTAGCTTTATTACTCGCATTCTTTCCGTAATTTCCAATAAGTGGCATAGACCTCCACTCAGTGGGAGCTTACTGATGGACAGCGTCGCCGAGGCTGACCGCAGGAAGCGATGGCGTAACGGATTTAAAAGGAGCTGGTTTGAAGTGATGCTGAATAGGAAATTTTAGAAGAAGATGGCAGGGACCATTGGATGGGAATGGAAACCAAATTCAACAATGCCCAAGAGTGGAACATTATGATTAACAACAGAAATAGAATATCCGAAAAACAATATACGCTCTGGGGTTTTGAGCTATTAGGTACATAGTTTCATTGAATTTAAAAATATATTCATAATATACAATGACCCACTGGTATCCAAAGATTCTAGACTGCTTGTATTGTACACAAATTTCTACGTGGTCTCTGAAGCCAAACTAAAATTATTAGATATTAAAAGAAATTAAAATGTGTGTCTCTAACCATCTTACCACATAAAAGTTAATCTCGCGTTAGACAGGTGTTTAATACATGTTAAGGTGTCTTAATACAAAATACTGCTAAATTCTTTATTACAAAATAGTTTTGCACTTGATCACCTCACCTAATAGTGAGCGATAATAAGATCTATGATGGAGTACACTATATGTATGTTTGTCTATACAAAAAAAAGTCTATATTATTAAAAATAAAAAGGTGTTCAAAGAAATACATTTTATTATAATAATCTATAGATTTTGACACACAAAGTTGTAAATAAATATTATTATATAGCCTAAACAATATTTAATTATTTAGAGTTTTGATAAACACTGTTTAGATAAAAAGTGTATTAAATATTTTCTTTAGTAGGACCGCAAATGTTTCATCTTCGAATGTCAAAATATACGGATACTCGTATATACGGTCTTGAAGCTTTTAATACGGACTAAAGCTAGGTGTATTAGTCAGTAAGTTACGTTGCCGTCTTTATCCTAGTTCTGCTATAGCCTGCCTTATAACCTTTACATTAGGAGCCAATACTTATCTTTTTACTTTGGGACCATGACGTCAATGTAATCGAAACGCGTTCGTGGAGCGGTGAATGGGCATCGGGGGACTGACATGGATATAAAGTACTAGATGTGAACGTATAAGTCGTTGCAATGAGCTGAGAGGTTAAGAACGCAACTTTACACAAATCATAATAGGAATTGCTTTGTATAACTTATCAAATTTAATATGTATCTCACATTAATTGAATAGTTAATACTCGTACAGAGTTATGTCGAAGTTTTAAAAGAAATCCTATTATAATTTATGTACAGCAAATATTTTGACCCCAACATTGAAATGAAACTGACGATGATGATGTAAATATGTCAATCAGATCATAGAAAACTATGTTAATAGATATAATATACTGATGATATATAGATATATTATATATAGATATAATATACTCATGTCAAGACTATATTCATACTAAAAAAGATTTTTTTTCTATACAACTTAGAATGGCAAACATAGCTGATGGCCCACCTGATGAAAAGGGGTAACCGTCGCCTATAGACATGAGCCGTTCCATGGACATAACAGAGTATACTGTTTCGCCCATGATAACCCCCATGTGTTGCCATTTCTGAGGACTCAGGTGTTATTTCTCTGTATCCTGTAAATTCACTGCTATATCCCCACCCTTCAAACCGAAACACAGCCATACAAACACAACTGGTTCACGGTTGAAACACAAATCGGACAAAGGTGCCCATGCAAACTACTTTTGTACAAAGTCTCCCTCTGGTATATGTATATATTTCTCTTGAATTTGTAAAAAAATATATCTCGACTCTTTTATCGTTATTAACTGTCTTTCTAGTATATATACCTATATTCTTCTATAGGTGGAAAAAAATATTAAAATCGGTTAGTTATTTTTCTAATTTCTCCCTTACAAATAAAAAATGAAATATTACCTCCTTATAGTATTAATTTAGATTTACCCCCTTATACATAAAAACTAAAACCTTCTACAAATCTAATTTTAACTATTACACTGTTTTGTCACTTTCTTTCAAATTGTAAATTTAGTATAAAAGAAAGGGACAGACCAGTCTAATAGCCAAAATAGGTTTATGAGAGTTTTGACGATTTTACGAATAAGAGGACAAGGTTTTATAGTTCCATTTAGAGATTCCCATTAGATGAGCCGTCGTTCGTTTGCTATTCCAAGTTGAATTAAAAAGGGTACATCCAGTAGCTTTATATTAGAGAAACACATGGAGATACTCGGGGCTGGCTTATAAATTTCACAAATCCCGAATACGGCCACCGTTGATCTACACAGGGGAGCGGGGGCTAATGCACCAATATGTCGCTGGGGCTTAGTTGCTACTGTTATGGGTTTCTGTCACGATTAACGGGTTGCGATGTTGGCCCAGTTCTTTTTGTATTGTATAGGTATTGAAACTGGGAATGGAAATAAATTTTGGACTGGAACTGTGTTACTTAGGTACATCTTTACTAGTATTTATTTATTAGTACTGTAACTTAAGAAACCACAGTTATGTTTTTATGAATAAATCTCATTCAAGTTCTTGTTTCAACAGTATTTTTTTTATGTTTGTTACCTCATAACTTTTTTTTATACATTTACTTTTTTAGAATGGAAAACAAGCTGACAGCCCACCTGATGGAAAGTGGTAACCGTCGCCTATTGACATGAGCAGTACCATGGACATAACAGAATATACTGTTTCGCCCATGATACCCCCCATGCGTTGCCATTCCTGAGGACTCAGGTGTTATTCCTCTGTACCCAGTAAATTCACGCCATATCCCACCCTTCAAACCGAAACGCAGCCATGCAAACACAACTGCTTCACGGTAGAAACACGAATGAGACACAGGTACCCAAGCAATCGTCTTTTGTACAAAGTCTCCCTCTGGTATATTTATGTGCAGTGTAAAACATTTTAATTAATTTGTAGTTAACTTACATTTTTCCATGACTTTGCTATTATATGTATAGAGTATTATATGTATATTTGGGAGTACAAATAAACAAACTCACTTTCATATTTATAGTATTAATAAAGTTGTGGAAAACACACAAATAATGTGTTTTATTGCATAGTTTGCAAGAATTTGTATAATAGTCTTATTATTAAAAAAATATTTTTCTAAAATTACTCCCTGTATCCAATTTATTTTGACAAGATAAAATCGATGTTTACAAATCGCATTCGTACGTAACATAGAATTAATGACAGAAATTCAAGGTTCGACTTTTGTTCCATATAAAACGTTGAATTTGAAAGCATGTTCCGTTTCACTTTGATCTCAATACAAATATCCCATTTAATGATGGAAAATAAATATAAATATTTCTTATCTTAACATTAAAGTAATAGCTATATATTGTAGAATATTAAAATAAAAACAAAGGACCGGTAAGTAGAATTTAAAACAAAAATAAAAAAAAAATACCCAATAAATCTCTACTGAAACATCTATTCAGGACAGGTTTCAGTAGGCAATATTAAATATTAAAATAAGAAATAACAAAGTAAAATAATTAAGTTTTTGTCGGTACTTAATTAGATGTAGCGGTTTTACCGAAAATAAGTTTTATAAATTTTACTGAGGCATGTATATTCATTAGGTTTCTAAATTATATTTAAAACCGTTTAAGTTTTATACTTAAAAGTTACGCGTAAGTCAATCCAGTTATTTGTAAGAATAAATGTACATATTGAAGTAAAATTCTAACGTTACTGTTATAAAATAACATTGTAGCAAATAACAAGGAAGATATTTATTATATCTTGGTCTTTTTTTTGGTGGATGAAAATGGGATGGTAACCCCGCCTGCGCTTACGGGATACACTGGCGGAGCACCAGTGAAGGGTGATCGATGAGAACGAAAACAGGCCAGTTAGCTCATCATGATGAATTCATCAGGAATTGACCATGATAGTTCCAGGGGGAACCGCGAGTAGTTCGACCTGGTTGGGTATATTGCTAGCAATGGGATTTTTAGTCTCCATTACTAACAATCCCTTTCCCCCCATATCTTAGGTCTTAGGTCACATCATGAGATACAGTATACTCAGAGTAATTATCTAAGGTAAAATTGCTAGTAAAAGAAGTACCAAGAGGAAGTCGTATGTGGTGACAATATATGATAAGTGGTTGTAATAATTTTGCTTTTATACCATCTCGATATTCTATGCAATAGTTCAAAATTAAGAATGCCCTGATATTTTTTAAATTCCGATAGGAGTAGAACTCAAAGATTAAGAAAAATTAAGTACCTAATACGAGTACATCTTAACTTAAAAAAAAAAACCTAAAAAACTGGGAAATAAAAAAAAAAGATATACAATATTTTCAACAGTAGATTATAAACTACCCACTATAGTTATATGCTTTGTATAATGTGTCATTTCTGGATAACAGTATTATATGCTATACTAAAACAAAGTTTGCAGTGGCCATAAAGTATGAACTAATTTGTCAAAGTTCTAGGCAGAAATGCTGAGAACGCCGCTGTTGTGTTACCAATAATGCATTTGATACTATTTACTTGTACGTTTTGATATTTCACAAAGAGATTTATATTCAATATTTTATATTTCTTTACTAACCAACGTAATAATTTTTATCACACAATGGCAAGTTAATATTTAAATTAATAAAATAAATAATAAAACTCGTAAAGATAATAATAACATTCCAAATATAAAATAAAAATAAAAAAATAAATTAATTATAGTTATTATTATGTTAATATAATGGTAGTTATATATCAGTAATGATGATTGCAAGTTTTACAATTGGTATTGTCAGATTTATTACAATTAAACTTAAATAAATATATAATAATATGGCATAATTTTATATAAGCATTTAGGTATTCGGTCACTTTGTTAAAAGAATGTTACTCAAAAAATGTCTTTATTTTAATTTATTTCTTGGCAATTATGTTATTGTTTTGGGTAACTTATTATACTTTTTTAATTATAAATTTTCATTTGTCAACTAACACATAGATACTAATTAATAGCGATATATTTTATTATTATAAAAATATTGTACGTAACATTCTTTTCAAGTAGCAGCACTAGACACCTTCAATCGCCACAACGTTAATATAAGTGTCATTATATCAGTAATTAAATGTTCACTATTAAACATAAGCCTTCCCCTCCCCCTTTGGGGGGGGGGGGGGTTGCCAGTAGTTACCACACTTGGCAGGCACGTTTTGGAAATGTTTTAAGGGGACACTGCTGCCCATCCCTCGCCTTATTTATCGCCTCGCCTATTACGACACCCACGGGAAAGGAAGGGGTGGCCTATGGGTACCACATGGCTTTAAATAAAATACTCATTATTAATTACAATATTGTAAACACCAAAAAATTTTAAAATGTAACTTAAATTAGCATCTAATCCAGAAATCATTACAGCGAGAGATTCTTCCTTCTGGTCCACGATAGTGCAAGGCAGCAAATTGTACAAACTTGTGCAATTGAAACTCCAATATTATAATCACGGTTGCACCGCCGCCTGTTTTTACCACTGAATGCCCATTAAACGTTTCTATCTCTGCTGAACACTCGCTAAGGGTAGTTACACGTTTACGATACTGCTTTCGTGCCATTAGCTGAATTAAACAGCATGTTATGAGATATCAAATTGTGTTGGCTAAACCTTTGCTGTATTTGTTCATATTATATTTATAATAAGTAAATTGCTACAGTCCACTGTCGTGGACGTATACCTCTGCCAAAGCACGCCGCTGAACCTGATTTTCTGTTCTTTTCTTTTACTTATACATACATAGACATACAGTCTGTCTGATAGCAAACGAAAATTGGAGTAAGTGAAATAATATCATTACTTTCCTGCCCTTATCCCAATTATTTCGGGTCAGCGTAATATAACTTTATTCATATTACCAAGAATTCTTAGTTTTACGACCGGCCGCTTGCCTGCCAATTGATTGAAGAGAATTAGGAACACCGCTGTTTATGAATGTTGGCAGTATCTACCATCTTAGATATGGAGAGAAGAATAGAGGAAAAGGTGGGAGTGAGTGAAGGAAGTTAGTATAAAAAAAAACTATAGGATCTACGGGGAAAAGAAAAAGGGACACTGCAATTGCGGAGAAGATATTGGTCACAAAATGCAGCGGATCAAGAGGCCAGGTTCGTATACTCATGAGCCCTTACTCTAGAACTGAACAGATTACTAGAGGAGAACTATTCTGGCAGAGTAAGTGAAATAATATATACTAAATAATTCGTGTTTAGGTTCTAACTACCATATCAATTGTCGATGTTAAAGATAATTTTTTCTTTACTTTAACAATGTACACATCTGCTTATTTACCGTTCCTTTTAAAGTATAGCATTTAAAAAAAGCTACTTGCTTACTTGTAACCAACCCTGGATCTCATGTATATAGATAGAATAAACCTAGAAAACGCCAGAGAACCGCCTAATATTGCGGCTTTGCGCAATCGTAAGGCGGTACGCATGACGATCGTAAAAAATGCGAATGGCGTATTGAAATATTTCTCGCGACCCTTTTCTTACCAATTTTCTTTGGGGTGCCATGTAACGTCGATATAAATCTAACTAATCTAATCGTCGATATAAATTATGAAATAGGAAGCAGTTTTTGTAGGGATAAACAAAGAGGTGGAACATGCATTTTGGTTAAAAAAGGATTAGTTTTTAAGGAATTAATAAACGTAAAAAACCATGCTGCAGAAAATATATTTGAAGTCTGTGGATTGGAACTTCCTTTACTCAAGTTAATAATAATTTGTGTATATAGAACACCTCAATCTGACCCAAGCCTCTTTATTGATAAATTAGATAATCTACTGCATGATTTGAATAAATTACATGACAACTCAAAACTTGTCGTAACAGGCGATTTTAACATAAATACTTTGAAAAAGGGAAAGCTTACAAATGACTTATATGATTTAACGTATAATTATAACCTAAAAATTCATATTGACATCCCGACACGTAAATCGTCTTGTATAGACCATATTCTGAGCAACGTACCAGATGCTACTGCTTCAGTATTGCCACTTTATCTCTCTGATCATGACACTGCACAATTGTTATGTTTTCCGGTAGACTGCAAACCGTTAAATAATGCAACATATTTTATCTACAAGAGAGATTATAACTCAGACAATATTAGAAAATTTAAAGAATGCTTACATAGTCTCTCCTGGTCAGATCTTTATGGTGAAACAGATCTTAATAAAGCATTCAGTATGTTTCATGATCTTTTTTGTTTGATATATTATCTCTGTTTTCCTAAAAATAAAATAAAGGTGAATAATGTTAATAAAAACAAACATAATTGGATAAGTCGAGGTTTAAAAAAAAGTTGCAAATATAAACGGACATTACGGTACAAATTCTATAGATGTAAAAACAATTATAATAAAAATAAGTATACTACATATGCTAATATTTTAAAAAAATGTATCTTTAGCTCAAAGAAAATTGCAAATATAAAATACATTAAGAAAAATGATAATAAATGCAAAGCGACATGGACTGTTATGAAAAATGAAATCACAAATACAAATATAAAAAAAGGTATAGAAACTATTAAAATTGGTGATACAGTAATAACAAATCCTATAAAAATAGCAACTGCATTTAATGACCAGTATATTGATCACATAAGCAGCACAAAAAGCAATAACATAAATAGTAGTTACCCTAAAAATTCAAGAAATAACTCTATGTTTCTTAAACCAATGACAGAAAATGAGGTTAGAGTGGAAATTCTGACATTAAAAAATACTAACTCCGAAGGTTATGATGAAATTAATACAAAAATAATAAAAGCATGCACAGATGAATTGGTTGGGATCTTAACACACCTAATTAACTTATCGTTTTCAAGTGGAACTTTTCCAGATTCTTTAAAATTTTCAATTGTAAAGCCAATATTTAAAAGCGGTAAAATGAATGATATTAACAATTATCGTCCGATTACGTTAATTCCGATTTTATCCAAAATATTTGAAAAATGTATGTATAAGAGGCTAATAGAGTTCAGTAATAAATATGATATTATTAGCAAAGACCAATATGGCTTCCAAAAACGGAAATCAACAACATTAGCCATTTATTCCCTTATAAAAATAATAATGACTAATGTCAATAATAACAATTGGACCACAGGATTATTTTTTGACGTATCAAAGGCATTTGATTCTGTTTCACATGACCTTTTATTAAAAAAATTAGAAAATAATGGAGTTAGGGGGCCAGCTCTTCAGTGGATAAAATCTTACTTATCGCACAGGCAACAACGTGTTGTATGTAATAAAATAGACAAAAATAATAATATGACATCGTACTCATCTGAATATAGATTTAATAAATATGGAGTATCGCAAGGAAGTGTGTTAGGCCCAATATTATTTTTATTTTATATAAATGACATTACAAATATATTTGACCATAAATGTATCTTATTTGCAGATGATATTTCTATCATTGTGATTACTGATAGGAAAAATAATACTATTATGAATCATGAGAATCAAATTAACAATACAATTGACAAAATAATAAAATGGACAAGTCTTAATAATTTACGAATTAATTTTAATAAATCTAAATATATGCAATTCAATAAATCTATTAATAATACGAGTTTGAAATTAAAAGTTGCGAACATCGAAGAAGTGCTGCAAACAAAATTTTTAGGAATCAACATAGACCAAAATTTAGATTGGAAGTCTCATATCGCATACATTTCTAAAAGGATTAATACTTTCGTATACGCTCTTAAACGACTTAAAAACGTAACAAATATTAAAACAGCAATCACAACGTATAATGCATATATACAATCAATACTACGATATGGACTCATAATGTGGGGCAATAGTACGGAAAAAGATAGAGCATTTCTTGCCCAAAAAAAATGTATTAGAGCATTGTATGGTCTTTCACCTCGCGAATCGTGTAAGCCGGTATTTAGGAAGCTTGGTTTGTTACCACTACCGTCTCTATATATTTATGAAATTTGTATGTTTGTACACAGCAATAAATATTTGTTTAAAAAAGCTACTGATATATATCCACGGAATCGACGTAATCCAAATAGACTCGTGCTGGATGACATTCCTCGTCTAGCTAAATATGAAAAAAGTTGTTTAGCTATGTGTGTAAAAGTATATAATAAAATACCGACTGAATTAAAATTGTTAAATGTGAATTTATTTAAAGAGAGATTGTATACTTGGCTGAATATAAATAGTTTTTATGATGTAAAAGACTTTTTAAACAAAAAACAAAATGTTAATCGTTAACCTTAAATGTATTTTTGCATGCTATCACCTTGTTAGCTAAGCACGAATGTTCTTTGACAAATGTAACATCTTTAACTTTACCGTGTTTAAGCAAATAAAGATTATTATTATTATTATTATTAACTGGCAGCCTGTTACTGCTTCGATTTGTGTGTTTACTGTACAGTATATTTTTTATAATCAAAAATTTAAGTTAAAAATAAGATTCTAAACATAGATCAAAAACATTATCTATATGTTTCTGATCTAGATTTAGAGCATCTCCATACAAATTGTGGGCGAAAGGACTGTATGCTGGTATGGAAACACGGTGTTTTAGAAAGATAATATAATAATATAAAAAATATACATAGCAAACCAACGGAGTAAAAAAGCGAAGGCGAAAACAAAACCGAAACTGACACAGACTTCAAATTATAAAAAGAACATCTTTTTAATAAACTTAAAAAAGAAACTAAAAAGGTGCGTCGTGCACACAAATAGTTTGACGAAAACTGATTAATCTTTTTCATTTTTGTATGAATTATTTCATAAACTACAGATAGACTTACGTGATTAGTTACAGTGTGCTTTAGTTAGTAAGGATATCAAAATATTATAGTTATTACTTGAAATACCAACAAACGGTGCAGTTTCTTCATTACGCATCTGCTAAGAAGTTGATTGACCTTCTTTTTGATATTTTTTAAATATATGATGCTCTATCTAGTCGTATACGATTCATCCCCGAAAAGCTTTTGCTTATATTATTATTTTATTGTTATTATTTGATGGACTCTTGCAATGAGAAAGTTGGTGAAGAGTACCAGAGGGAGACTGTACAAAAGCGTTGTCTGCTTGGATACCATTGAAATTACAAGGTACAGAGGCATAACACCTTAGTCCTCAGAAATGGCAACATATGAAGAGTATCATGGGGGACACAGTATACATTTTAGGCCTATGGTACTGTTCATGTCTATAGGCGACGTTAGGCGACTATTTTCCATAAAGTGAGCCATCAGCTTTTTTGTCTAAGATGCATAAAAAAATAGTAAAATTCTTTAAGAGTTGTAAATCTATGTAGTTATATCCTTTTTCATAAACTCACACGTGCTAATATGAGATATAACAATAGGAAGTTATTTAACATTCCATGCATTCCAACATGTTTCATGGAACGTGCCATAAGCAACATTACCATAATACCCACATACCCATCGGTGGCATCAAGAATTGAATATGAAACAGTTATGTTAAACACAATAATCACTGTATAAAGTATACATTAAATTAGAAACGTCATAAGACTTATACATTTTTTTTTTTAATATTTAAAGAGAAATACTTTGTTCTATAGAAAAATAACATCGAACTCAATTGTGGCAAAGCTGATCAGTTATATTGATTAAAAAACCAAGCCACTAAGCCAATTTAGATGACATTTCGAGAGATTTAGATGAGATTGGTCTCATATTGGTTTAGTGAGGGATGTAGGCTACTTTTTATCCCGGCCAGTAAACATATCCTGGTCACACGAACGAAGTTGTAAACAAAAACTATTAATATAATAAATACGAAAGTGTATACTGAAAGATAAATGGATGGAAGGATGTTTATTTCCAAAAAAATAACTTAGATTTGAATATGAATATATATATATTATATATATATATATATATATATATATATATATATATATATATATATATATATATATATATATATATATATATATATATATATATATAAATGCACTGCCTACTTAATTTTCTGGTTGTTTCATGGTTGAATGATAGAGAACGGCAGTAGGTATTACGTCCACCATATTTACACTTACTTATATAATTATGCAAGAAGTAAATAAATAAATTAATAGAATATAATAATATAAGTAAATAAATAATTTATTACATGAATACGTTATAGCCTAACTTAGCACATAGGACTTGATATATTGATTCGCGCGAATAAAGCTATGGAATACAGCTACAAAATTAGAATTGAATAGAAATAAAATATTTTTTTATTTTCTAAAATGAATTATTATATTAAATATTTTTTAGGACAGAAAAAATGGAAAATGAACAAAGAAAACGTTGTCACACTCGGAATTCAAGCTCATCATTAAAATATTCATTAATGGAATGTTTTTTCGATTCACGGAGGGCGGTAACGACGTCCCTCATTAATTTGAACAGCTTTTTTCATCTTACGATACAAATATTGAATCAATTTTAAGTCACTTTTAAAATATAATTACACAAATCTTTGGGCCATGACAAGTGGATTAATTAAATTTTGAACAACGAAAGGAATTTTTCCAAAAAAAAAAAAATCTAATCGACGTCAATCACGAAAAAAATAGTAGGATACTAATATGGGAATAAACATTTTAAATAAAAAATTATAATGCTGTTAATTTATGACTAAACGATAATTAGTCATCGTTGATCATCAGTGATTTCTAAGATATGTTGTAACATAAAGTTGCGAACACAGCTATGAAATACATGTTTGTTTATTTGTAACAGTTTTCATTCCACTCAGAAGTTTTAAAAAAAAAATCTATACTTAGTTGTATTGTTAAAATAGATATCTGTTATAATAGAACTTCAAGAGTTCAACAAATCTCGCCAACGACTAAAATGCAAAGTAAGGTTGTTTAAAAAAAAGAAAATGGGTAATTTCGGCAAAGCAATCTCATAAAATTATTTAAACGTTCCGTAATAAAAAAGGCCATACGACTGCCATAAAAGAGTCTTAATTGCGTGTGGCTGTACTGTAGGACCAGAGATTTCTTTGCGATCCAAATTATAATGGACTCTACAGGAAAATCTTTGCTTATCATCATTGTCCGTTTAATTCTTATAATTATTATTATTCAATGTTCCACTTATAATATTCAAGTCGAGAAATTAGTACCAATGTTTGTTTAAATAGAGTTCATTAAAACATCTCTATAAATAACGCTATATTTGGCCTAAATTTTTAAAACACAGAATTAATTTTTGAAGTGTGATTTAATAATAGTAATTTTTAATATTAATTTTAATATGTTTTTTTTTTTATTTAACAAGTAACTTATAAAGTATTTAGTCGTAAATAAATATTTATTCTCAATTATATTAATTGATATATTTATTATGACAAATTACTGCACCATTTTACCGACCAATTAATTTTACTTCGGCACATATTTAACGTTTTGACATTTACTGTTCTGTGGCGGCTCTCGTTCGGTAACAAAACCGAGCATTGAGTGTTCCCCGAGCCCAATTAGAATTTTCTGCAATTAATTCCCAGCATTCGATGCTTTAAAGTATATTTTCCAGTCGGCACGAAATTTAATTAGATGAGGCAACGTCAATTATTTTACTATGCACGAGTGGACCGCATAATTACTTTAAAAAGACATTGTACATTTCGATTGAAGATATCTTTTAAAAAATATATTATTATTTATTTATTTTTGACTATTTACGTTTATTCACAACTTGTTAACATTGACTAAAGATTGGCATTTTTTTTTTATTTTCGTGCGCAATTTTTTATGATATGTGATGTGTGTGCATGTGTGTGTATTTTGGCGTTACAATAAAAGTAAAAAATAATTTGAATATATCAGTTATAAAATACAATAAGCAATTTACGTCATAATTGGGTATAAAAATTAATGAAATTTAATAAAAGACATATCGTTGGATTCAGTTTAATTAGGAGTTTCCTATAGGCTACATGATAGAAGTATAAAATCAATATTAGCATTTTTTACAGTTTTTTTTTATTAAAACACAAAAAGTCATAATTTAAAATCGTGTTTCACAAGCAAAAAATTACTTTAATTGTGGTAAAACAAATTATTTTGATTCAAAAACTGTTTACAGAATCGATTTTGATATTTTGATGACAGATCTAAAAGTGTCCTTTCAGATAAAAGAAAAAAAATCCAAATCGATTTATACCCGATGAAATTAAAAGACAACAGACATAAAAAATACCTCCAAATTGAGGACCTCCTTTTTTGAAGTCGGTTGAAATTTTATTTTCAAACACAACGGTCGGTTTGTTTCTTTGTGATATACATTTATTTTATCAGTATTTTTAATCGTATATTCGAGAAAAAAATCTCTGATATAAAACGTAATCAAATTATTTAATGATAAATTAGATTTTATTCTATTTGCTATCACGAAGTGCTGATTAGCTTGATTTACCAGAGGGAGACTTTGTACAAAAGTCGATTGCTTGGGTACCTCTGTCCCATTTGTGTTTCAACTGTGAAGCAGTTCTGTTTGCATGGCTGTGTTTCGGTTTGAAGGGTGGGATATGGAGTGAATTTACAGGGTAAGAGAGGTAATAACATCTGAGTCCTCAGGAATGGCAACGCATGAGGGGTATCATGGGCGAAACAGTATACTCTGTTATGTCCATGGTACTGCGCATGTCTATAGGCGACGGTTACCACTTTCCATCAGGTGGGCTGTCAGCTTGTTTGCCATTCTAAGTTGTATAAAAAAAAAATCAACATTTGGTTACTAGTTTCAGATCATTTTACCCTCAATCTTAACAAAATAAATCTCAGTAGTAATGACGTGTAAATAATAATAATTTATTGATTGTTGATAAGAAATACATCATTTATATTTGACGGCATAGCAACATAACAAAGCGATATTTGTATATAATATTCCATCCGTTCCGTTGCGTACCTTTATTAATATTTCAATTTTCGATCACTCATATCGTGGTTTGTTTACGTATAAATTCTAAAATGCAATTTGGCTGGCAACTGGGATGCGGTGAGGGACGAGCACATACTCCATTAGAATTTATGATACATGTAGGGGCAGACAGTAATTAAAAGAGCCCACTGAGGGAAATAACACACTGAAATGTTGTGAAGTTATGGTATTATGTAGTGCTACTTTAGAACTACAGTCGTTTATTTAGGAGGTCAATGGCCGTGGGGCTGCAAACGGGAAGCTTTTATAAAGTTATGACTTACTATTCGTAATAACAAACTAGTATTGCTAATAAAAATAAAAAAATATATTTAGTTAATATTAAATTTTGAATATAGAACACAGTGGTCTAACGCATTTATTCAATTTTAAATTTCCAATAAAGAAATTACTGGCCATCTAGTGTTAAAAAATACTGATGCCATTTTTATTCGATACTTAAAACTTGAGCCAGTTTTTAAATTTTCCACCAAATTTCTGGTAATATAAAAAAAATACTTTTTTTGGAGGTACCTTAATCCGATTATCATTGATATTTATTATTAATACATTTAAACTATACAGTGATTTATTTATTTTATATCAGGATCATTATATATAATGAATGAATGAATGAGTATACTTTATTTGCATTATACAATACAGGAAATAAGCAAGGCAATTTACAAACACAACGATACAATTGTATAAGTACAGTAAGGCGGTTGTTGTTAAGTGACTTTGTAATAATATTTTAGATATCCTTTACGAAAATATAACAATATAATCAAAGATTCTGTAATAATTAGCATTTATAAAAATAACAAAACATCCTAGCAAAGTAAAGAAAAAGCCTTTGAAATTGATAAAACAAAAAAGAAAATCATAGTAAAACGAAACAATAATATTTATATTTATAGAAATGAGAAAATATCTAGAATAATCAAAAGAAAATAAAAATATAAACCTAACAAAAAAAAACTGTATAAAACTAAGTACATAACAAGATACCTTGGCACGTCCTGTGAGACTAAAGTTCAGTCTATACATTTATGGTACCTATAACTAAAACGAGCGCAGGCACTTATGGGCACGTATTCGTGTCCATTGGACAAAAGCTTTAATATGTACTATCATCATGTCGTAGCGTCATGGGAATCAAAGTGTGGACCGGAATAAATAGAGATCTGCTCGGAACTCGATTACGTTATTCTCGGAAAACGAATGGTTATAACCAAATGTTTTCAATTACAAAGAGAACTGTATACGTGACATAATTACTGAACAACTAGCTTTTACCCGCGACTTGGTCCGTGCATGCAGACATATTGACTGACCATAATACTAAATTTCATTACGATTGGTCGAGTTGTTAATTTTTAATTTACTTTCACTTTTTTTTATTTTAATAAGGATTATTTTAATTGATGAGGTTATTTTAAGCAAACTATTTTCAATAATTTATTATAATTATTATGATAGATATATTATTTATTACTGTATAATTTATTTATTTATTCATTAGTACAAATATGTGTACATGGAGGATTTAATGCTAAAAGCATTCTCTCCCAGTCAACCATAGGGAAGTGTCAGAATACTAGAATGCGGTACTAGTAATTATTGATATACATACATACTAACATTACATATAAACGAATAAATACATATATTAACTAATAAATAAATATATATATATATATATATATATATATATATATAAATAACAAATATACTTACACATATATGACATGTACTATATTATACACGAAATTGAGAATAATATACTCATATAAATATGACCAGCTATCCGTGTCATTATAAATTAATATAAAAAAAAAGTTGATGTCAGAAAATCAAAATATATTAAGCAACGCTTCGGTCGATGTTGGGTTATATTTCTCTCATTGGATTTAATTTTTTTTCTTGAATGGTTACCCTTACTGATATAATATTATAAATGTGAAACTGGGTTTGTTTATTTATTTGTTACCTTATAACACCTTAATGGTCTAAGTAATCTCTATGACGTTTGCTATTACAAAAATAGAGAAGGAGGGGCGGCCTAATCTATGATTATAAGAGTCTTCTAGTTATCATAGAAAATATAAATACTTATCTACAATATGTAGTAGGGCTAATTAAACGGTGTTCTGTTTGAGCGTAGCTCTTTCATATTAACTTCGATGTAACTAGAATAATTCCAGGAAGGATGATCATAACTTTCTCCAAACTCAAACGTAAGTATATTACTATACATCTCTTAGAAGTTATGAATGAAACAATATTACAAATATATATATATATATATATATATATATAAGTTATTTATACCTGTCCTGTCTTCATAAACTCATTATGTTTGTGTATGTATATGTAAATATTTTGTATATATTATATATACGTATTATTATATACAGATATGTATGTATTTTGAATATAAGTTACTTTGTATTTAGGTAAGCATATTTATTATTTCTTACTAGAAACAAATATACTGATACCGTTTCTTATTGTACGCACACTGCTAACTGGTAATTAATGCTCCTTTCCACTCAGGGTTTGCTGGAAGAGAACTCTTACAGAGTTAAGTTCGCTTGTTATACATCTTTATTTAGAATAAATTATAACAATGCAATTTTGTGTACAATAAAGTGTAAATGAAAAATATTTTAAAAAGGAAAAATTTTAATTTTATCCATATAAACTCAAAAACTTTAGTTGACTTTAACTTTTTTTTAATTTCTATGGGACCCATTTGTAAATAAAATATATACTTTCAAATAAAAAAATAATTTTTTAAACATAAAAAGAATACAACCAGATTGAAAACTTTATATTAATTTATATTCATATATATTTATTAGTTTATATATGTAATTTTAGTATGTATGTATATCAATAATTCCGCATTCGAGTATTCTGACACTTCCCTATACTTGACTGGGAGAGAATGCTTTTAGAATTAAGTCCGCCATGTACATATATTTGTACTAATAAATAAATAAATAAATAAAACTGAGCTCAGAACAAGGATGATGTTTATGTTCGTTATCTCATATCTCCGTCAGTTATAAACGGATTTGAAAAATCTCTTTTTAATTGAAAACATATACTTTCAGATTAAGGTCTAATACAAATTTTATCAAAATTGATTCAGTAATTTAGTTTTAAAAATCAAAATAATTGAATTTGCTACGATTGGAGTCGATATTTTAGTGGAACACAGTCTTAAATTATAATGGCTGCCTTTAACACATAGAAATCAGTTTTGACAAATGTTTATAATCGAGAATATTGCTATCTGTGATTACAACGATATCAAAGATAAAAATTATACGGAATAATACAGAACTATAAGGAAAACGATTTTAAATTGTTAATCATATTTATATTTAGATGCCGAGATAAATATAATTATTAAAATTGAATATCTTTACATTTGTTAATTTTTTTTTTATATAACTTAGAATGGCAAACAAGCTGACGGCCCACCTGATGGAAAATGGTAACCGTCGCCAATGGACATGAGCAGTACCATGGACATAACAGAGCATACTGTTTCGCCCACGATACCCCCATGCGTTGCCATTCCTGAGGACTTGTGTACTATTTGAGAATTAGATCAGTGAAATGCATTTTTATTATTATTTATTCTTAATATATTAACTTAAACCTTTATTATTTGTTAATAGTATTTTATTTAATAAAACATTATTTACATATTAATTTCTCTACTTATACATACATACATATCTGTCGCGCCTGTCTCTCATTAGGGTAGACAGAAACAATGTAACGCTAAATGCTCCTATCTCTTTTTATAATAATAGATCAAACAACTGATCAAATATTTCTAATAAAAATTAAATAATTATAATAAACACTATAGGTAGTATTTATGTAATGTTCCATACATTCTTGTAGTCATTAAATCCAAATTCTAAATAACTAATGTGGTTCTAATTAACTGCGGTTGCCAACCCACCTGCCAAGCGTGACGATTATTGGCAAAACGCGCCAATAGGCAGAGGCCTATGTTCAGCAGTGGACAGTTAACTTTTGCAGTAGGTATATTGACCATTCAATATAGGTTAAAAATTACTACATATAAAACAGAGTCCTTCGCCGCGTCTGTCTGTCTATTTGCGATAAACTCAACAACTACTGCACCAATTTTCGTGCTGTTTTCATAAATAGATAAAGCGGTTCTCGAGGAAGGGTTTAGTTTATATATTTTGTTAAGTTTTTGTATACATTAGCTAAAATATAACAATATTTGTAGGAAGAAAATAAGCCGTCTGGGAGCTTTAAACAAAAACGCTGCCTAAACCCTTTGAGACATAATAGAATAATGTATGGTAGAATTATGTATCTTATATAGATCTACAGAAAAGTCCGTGATGGCATATGTTTATCTCTTAAGGATAACATACTATATCCATTTTAATACTTTAACAATGGGCAATTATAAAGCGGTAACTGGAAAGCTATTTACACAAATACAGTATTAATCCTTATCATTTTAAATACATTAGTTGGCTTGAGCATTTCATAGAGATTACTTTTCCCTTTTAGGCCATGCAAATTAAATAAATACCTTAGAAGATATAGCAAAATCAAAATAATGCGCGATGCTGCATCTCCTCGAAGTAATCTATAGTAGGCTATTTTATATTTTTAGTAAAAAATCCGTGCGAAGCCGGAGCGAGTTGCTAGTTATAACTAAAGCCTAATTAAGTAAAGTGGTGTACGATATAAAAGATACTTGTTATTCCCCCGTTTTACTGAGTTATTATTGATTTTATCATATGTTAACTTGTATTGATAAGAACAGGTTCAGTATTAACATGCTATATACGTAGGTATGTTATATATATATATATATATATATATATATATATATATATATATATATATATATATATATATATATATATATATATATATATATATATATATAATGGGTGATAATGGAATGGTAACCCCACCCGCGCTACAGTCCTACTGCCTGGCGGGACACCTGTGAAGGATGATAGGTGAGTATGAAGCAGGTCTATTAGCCCATCGTGACAAATTCAAGAAGAATTGTTCACGATGGTTTCCATGGGGAAACACGTGGGGGTCGACCTAACAGGGCATATTGCTAGCAATGAGACTATGAAACTTCATTGCTAACAATCCCTTTTTATATTTTATATTCTATGACTACGTTATAATTAACAATAAATTCCTTATCTCTGTTATCTTGTTTTAGTTGTAAGGTTCAATGACCTTGGTCATGTAGTAGTAGTTTCTGCTTTACTAAACTGATAGTTGCGAATCTATATTTAATTTATAACTATATCTGATTATACCAGCCTAAATGTTTTTTGTTCCATTAATGTATTTTAAATTATATTTTTCCTGCAGGGTGAACATTTGTAACAAATAAGAACCCAGCAAGTAAAGTCATGAAAAAAGGTTTTATTTATATAAAAATAAAAATCTGATTTCATTTAGGTAGTTAGTCGGACAATGCTTGATTGCCACCTGGGGATATTAATATTAAATCCCAGCGTCAACATCTAAATTTTTGTAATCATGTCACATGTCAATCACACACACATACACACGCAAACGCACACGCACACGCACACGCACACGCACACGCACACGCACACGCACACTCACACGCACACGCACACGCACACGCACACGCACACGCACGCACACGCACGCACACACACATATATATGTGAAATGAATGTATTTGTTAAAAAAGACAAGAATTTATTTCCATAGTTTTCTGTTTATATATTAAATTATTAAAGACAATTGTCGGATTAATGATTATTTATATTAAAAAAAATCTAATAGATCTAAAAGAGCACCGCAAGTTTTTGTATATATAGTTTTGAACGGTCTATCTGTCCTTAAAATAATATTGTTAACATCTCTATTTATTTATATGCAGTCTATGAGAGTGGCTCATATTCAGTAGTGGGCAGTTAACTGATATAATTCAAACAGTATCGATAAGTCGAGAATAGTAGAGATTAACACTCTATTTGTCTTCTATCTATGGCAAAAAAATACAGGAAAATAATGTTACCATGGCATTGGCGGAAAGTCATATTGTGAATTGAACATAAACTTGTTGACGCACTCAGATATCAATATTTGTTTAATAAGAATTTTGATAATTATCCTATCGTAGATTAGTATTCACATATATTGTAACTTGTTATCAACAAGAATAGATATAAGGCAGCTGCATAATGAACAACGATCAAAATAATTTTATTCATCGTCTCTGATTTATTTATTGCATTCATAATGGATTGGTTTAGTGGTTTCCTTATAATATTACTAACAAGTTCATATGCTTACTGTGATGAGTGTTACGTTGACAGTTTTGAGGATATATCCAGTACACTTGCATCTAATGTTGGGGTTTGTTCGGGTCTACCTGCTTGGAATTATGGAAAATATTCCCAGATAAATATAGAGAGTCAGCATGAAAACAGTCTTTCTTTTATATCTCCACCGTCGGTATCAATAGGATTTGCTTGTGTGTTGACTCCAACATTTCGTATGGCCGCTGCAGGAGTGTTGCAGTTCAATGTTTTCTCACAGATTACTATTTCTACTGATTTAATAACGATCGTGGCATACGAAGGAGAATCTGGCACAACAGACAGAAATATTGTTGGCCAAGTATCAATCAGTTCCAATGCAGGTTTGAATCGAGGATGGAATATTATAAACGTAACATTAGACGGCAGTGAATCTTTTAATGGATATGTAAGTATTCCTTTTGTAACATTATTCAAAATTATACATTTACATACGGTTCCTATACAGTTAACAATTGATTTCTTAAGAAGTCCAAAATCTGAGACTATATATTTCAATATTTATTAATCCGAAAAGTGACAGTAAAAATTCAATGACACATTAATACGCATTTTAACCGATATGATATTGTAGGAAGTGATAACAGCGGGCTGATATCCCCCTTAAATCAATACAGATATAAGTTTTAACAATAACAATAGTTCTTAATATTCTTCTAAGTCTTATTGCTTTTTGTTTGACGATAAGATGTTTATTTATTTATTTTAACACTTAATAGTTCTTAATAACGATAAATAGTATTAAACTATTAAGTAGGAGCTCGAACATTATTTTCTTATAACACGAACATAAAAATGTATAAATTGCAGTGTTTTTCTTTATTAAATTAGGGTATGCTATATATTCTAGAATATATACATACTTCTATATGATGTCTTTTTAAAGATTTTCTTATTTTTACATTTACAGGTATCTTTTGTTGGACGAGCTTCACTGAGTTCTATTCTTTTAGTTGACTCTTTTCGATATATACCAGCTGAGTATACAACCGATTCAGATTATTGTGAAATTTATGAAGATGGCGCAAGTGATACGACAACGACTGATACAACAACGACTAATACAACAACGACTGAAACGACAACTATCAGTACAACAACTACTGAAATATCCTGGACGGAGACTACTACGACTGATTCAACAACAACAACTACTGAAACACCACGAACCGAAACGACGACTGGTACAACAACGACTGAAACGACAACGATCAGTACAACAACAACTGAAATACCCTGGACAGAGACTACTACGACTGATTCAACAACAACCGTTACAACAACGACTGAAACACCACAAACGGAGACAACTACGACCGAATCGACAACAGTTGACACAACAACCACTACAATAACACAAACAGAAACAACGACTGTTACACAAGAAAATGATGTTTGTATCGTATATAATTTTGATAACAAATTTGAACAATTATTCTCTGATCCCGTTAATCGTTGTAATGGTATAGAAGCATCATGGAAACTTTTCATTCTTGGAATTACACCAAGTGAAAATGGTGTATTCAACTGTTTAACTTCTAATCCGTTTAAAGTGAATTCCGGAGGGATATTGAAAATAAATTTCTATGCAACATCTTATTTTCAATTAGCTGTGGTTGTTGAAGAATATATAGAGAACGGCATTGGATTCGTTTTAGGATCTGAAACATTATCTTCCTCAGATACAGAAGTTGGTCTGAATGTACAAACCATGGAATTGAGGTTATGGGGTGAAGAATCTCGACTGGGTCACGTAAGTTAAAATATTAACATTGTTATTTTTCAAATAGTTAATACATTTGAGATTAATAATCAAATAAATTAAATTAGAATACCGTCTTTCAATATAATCAGCGATGTATACAGCAGCGGCAGTAGTATATTTAACAGTAAAAACGTGAATGAACAAAGAACATCTAGATATATTATATTTTAAAATTGAATATATTTTCAGGTATAATCGTATTTGTACATAAAATAGACTATATGTCACGTTAGAGTATGGTCTAACTAAATTTTACTATGTCCGCTCTGCTCAGCCGTTTAAGCGTAACGGAGTAGCAATCAAGCAATAGGACGTCCAAAATTTTAGACGTATAATTTCTTTCAGAAGGACTTCTTGATTTATTATTATATTTTTTTTTATTTTAGATCATCATTGTGGGAAAATCGTCGACTGATTTATCTTTAATCGTAGAATCATTCCAATACATTCCTCCTTCAGGCAACGAAGATAATTGCATCCCATTTGACGAATATGAGAAACGGGAAAAAGATAAATCATTTTTTAACAGATAATGTATAAAATGCTTAGTATAAAAATGAAACACATTTTATAATAAAACTTATTGTAAATTATAATTTTGGTTTTAATTATTTTTAGATATGTAAATAATCAAGCGTGACAGTTTAGTTGGATAACACTTGACTGTGGTTCAGGAAGTTCCAAAACCGAATCACAGCCTAAACCTATGAAAGGTTTAATTTAAAAAAATGATTGTCACCTATTTCGTAGATCAGAAGAGTAAAGTTATAGTCGGATAAATCACGTCAGAGTCCTTTGTAGTGACTTAAGTAGAACTCCCTTCTTTCTCATTTTCTCCTGATGTTAAGGAGCATTACTCTCACATGAATAGTTTAAATAGTAAAATAAATTAATAATTAGAGGGACAAGTTGTCCGAATGGGAAAGTTCAACTTCGACCGAGAGGTCAACCGATGAATCCAACTTAGCTGGGCAGCATTCGGGAAAATACGCCACATCTTTTCATCCAAAATACCTCAGATTTTGAAGATGAAGGTGTTTAACCAGTGCGTGTTGCCAGTGATGACTTATGAAACCGAAACGAGGTCCTACACAATTGCCCGTATGCAAAAGCTACCAGTTACTCAGCGAGCGAGTTACCAGAGGGAGACTTTGTACAAAAGTCGATTGCTTGGGTACGTCTGTCCCATTCGTGTTTCAACCGTGAAGCAGTTGTGTTTGCATGGCTGTGTTTCGGTTTGAAGGGTGAGATATGGCGTTAATTTACTGGGTACAGAGGAATAACACCTGAGTCCTCAGGAATGGCAACGCATGGGGGTATCATGGGCGAAACAGTATACTCTGTTATGTCCATGGTACTGCTCATGTCTATAGGCGACAGTTACCACTTTCCATCAGGTGGGCCGTCAGCTTGTTTGCTATTCTAAGTAAAAAAAAAAACTAGTATAGTCTTTAAAGTTATTGCATTCTGTTTTGTATGCTAATTAGTAAATAATTGTACGTTTTATATTTTGATGTATTACAGCTTATTACTACTTATTAATTTAAATTACATACAGACATGGCTAGTACCATGGACATTACAGAGTATACTGTTTCGCCCATGATATCCCCCATGCGTTGCCAATCCTAAGAACTCAGGTGTTATTCCTCTGTACCCTGTAAATTACAACATTATAACATACAAAAGGTATAGATCAAGATCGTAATCCAAAAATTATTCATAGGGATACAAGTAGAGCATACCTAGCCCTTATTGTTTGATTACGATATCAATATATAATTTGATAATCAATTAATGATAGTATTGATAATTATCTTAACTTCAATTAATAGTAACATTTTTTTTACAATTTCTTATCAATGAGAATTAATATAAGTCAATTACATAGTGAACAATCCTCATAATAATTTTATTAATTGCCTTTGATTTAGTTACTGTACTCACAATGGATAGGTTTGGTAGTTTCATTATTTTGCTCACAAGTTTTTTTGCATATGGTGATAAATATTACATTGACAGTAATGTCGGAGTTTGTTCGGAAATATTACATTGGAATGATGAAAAGTACTCCCAGATAAATGTAGAAAGTCAAGCTGGCAGCAACTTTTCTTATATATTTCTGCCATCGGAATCTATTGGATTTACTTGTGGCTTGACTCCAACATTTCATATGGCCGCTAAAGGAGTTTTACAGTTTAATGTTTTCGCTCAGCCCACTGTTTCTACAGATTTGATAAGAATCGTGGTATATGAAGGAGAATCTGAATCAGCTGATAGGAATGTTGTTGGACAAGTATCAATTAATTCCAATTCAGATTTAAATCGAGGATGGAATGTTATAAACATTACATTAGATGGCAGTACAACCTTTAGGGGATACGTAAGTATTTAGCAGTTTTACAAGTGTTGCAGATGGTTTTTTTTTCAGTTATTTATTAGTAATTGGACACGATGCAATTTTTCTTAATAAACACAAAAGCAGACATTTGTAAATGATAAATTTATATATTATACTAATGTTTTATATTATATTTTATATAAACAATTTAATACATCGTACACTAAATAATATAATGTTAATGAAAAATGGAACATGATGAGATGTAAATCAAATTTACTAAACAAAATAACGATTCCTAATGTGTACGATATAAAACCCTCACCTTTAGCTCAGACGTAAATCATACTCGTTGGTGATAGATCAAAATCTTGCTTTAGTGTACAATGTATTGTTAAGATATTGATATTTTTATGTTTCAATATTCATAGGTGGCATTTCTCGGGAAAGCAGTTCCTAATTCCATTCTTTTAGTGGACTCTTTTCGATACATTCCGCCTCAGTACTTATCAGAAGAAGACTATTGTGAATTTTATGAGGATGATGCATCCAGTACAACAACAACTGTCACAACTACGACCGAATCAACAAGCAGCGAATCAACATGTTACGTTGATAGTTTTGAGGATACCTCCAACGCGCTGGCATCTAATGTCGGAGTTTGTTCGGGCTTACCTAATTGGAGTTTTGGAAAATACTCCCAGATAAATGTAGATAGTCTACACGAAAATAGCTTTTCTTATATATTTCCGCCGTCAGTATCCATAGGATTTGCTTGTATATTGACTTCAACATTTCATATGGCTACTAGAGGAGTTTTGCAGTTTAATGTTTTCGCTCAGCCCACTGCTTCGACGGATTTGATAAGGGTCGTGGCATATGAAGGAGAATCTGAATCAGCTGATAGGAATGTTGTTGGACAAGTATCAATTAATTCCAATTCAGATTTAAATCGAGGATGGAATGTTATAAACATTACATTAGATGGCAGTGCAACCTTTAGGGGATACGTAAGTATTTAGCAGTTTTACAAGTGTTGCAGATGGTTTTTTTTTCAGTTATTTATTAGTAATTGGACACGATGCAATTTTTCTTAATAAAGACAAAAGCAGACATTTGTAAATGATAAATTTATATATTATATTTTATATAAACAATTTAATACATCGTACACTAAATAATATAATGTTAATGAAAAATGGAACATGATGAGATGTAAATCAAATTTACTAAACAAAATAACGATTCCTAATGTGTACGATATAAAACCCTCACCTTTAGCTCAGACGTAAATCATACTCGTTGGTGATAGATCAAAATCTTGCTTTAGTGTACAATGTATTGTTAAGATATTGATATTTTTATGTTTCAATATTCATAGGTGGCATTTCTCGGGAAAGCAGTTCCTAATTCCATTCTTCTAGTGGACTCTTTTCGATACATTCCGCCTCAGTACTTATCAGAAGAAGACTATTGTGAATTTTATGAGGATGATGCATCCAGTACAACAACAACTGTCACAACTACGACCGAATCAACAAGCAGCGAATCAACATGTTACGTTGATAGTTTTGAGGATACCTCCAACACGCTGGCATCTAATGTCGGAGTTTGTTCGGGCTTACCTAATTGGAGTTTTGGAAAATACTCCCAGATAAATGTAGATAGTCTACACGAAAATAGCTTTTCTTATATATTTCCGCCGTCAGTATCCATAGGATTTGCTTGTATATTGACTTCAACATTTCATATGGCTACTAGAGGAGTTTTGCAGTTTAATGTTTTCGCTCAGCCCACTGCTTCGACGGATTTGATAAGGGTCGTGGCATATGAAGGAGAATCTGAATCAGCTGATAGGAATGTTGTTGGACAAGTATCAGTTAATTCCAATTCAGATTTAAATCGAGGATGGAATGTTATAAACATTACATTAGATGGCAGTGCAACCTTTAGGGGATACGTAAGTATTTAGCAGTTTTACAAGTGTTGCAGATGGTTTTTTTTTAGTTATTTATTAGTAATTGGACACGATGCAATTTTTCTTAATAAACACAAAAGCAGACATTTGTAAATGATAAATTTATATATTATATTAATGTTTTATATTATATTTTATATAAACAATTTAATACATCGTACACTAAATAATATAATGTTAATGAAAAATGGAACATGATGAGATGTAAATCAAATTTACTAAACAAAATAACGATTCCTAATGTGTACGATATAAAACCCTCACCTTTAGCTCAGACGTAAATCATACTCGTTGGTGATAGATCAAAATCTTGCTCTAGTGTACAATGTATTGTTAAGATATTGATATTTTTATGTTTCAATATTCATAGGTGGCATTTCTCGGGAAAGCAGTTCCTAATTCCATTCTTTTAGTGGACTCTTTTCGATACATTCCGCCTCAGTACTTATCAGAAGAAGACTATTGTGAATTTTATGAGGATGATGCATCCAGTACAACAACAACTGTCACAACAACGACCGAATCAACAAGCAGCGAATCAACATGTTACGTTGATAGTTTTGAGGATACCTCCAACACGCTGGCATCTAATGTCGGAGTTTGTTCGGGCTTACCTAATTGGAGTTTTGGAAAATACTCCCAGATAAATGTAGATAGTCTACACGAAAATAGCTTTTCTTATATATTTCCGCCGTCAGTATCCATAGGATTTGCTTGTATATTGACTTCAACATTTCATATGGCTACTAGAGGAGTTTTGCAGTTTAATGTTTTCGCTCAGCCCACTGCTTCGACGGATTTGATAAGGGTCGTGGCATATGAAGGAGAATCTGAATCAGCTGATAGGAATGTTGTTGGACAAGTATCAATTAATTCCAATTCAGATTTAAATCGAGGATGGAATGTTATAAACATTACATTAGATGGCAGTGCAACTTTTAGGGGATACGTAAGTATTCATCAGTTTTATAAGTATCGCAGATGGTTTATTCAGTTATTTATTAGTAAATAAAAACTACTTATTGTTAATCGTAGTGAGTGGCAAGAGCCCCACCGACAAGAGCGCAGCTCTTAAATGGATAGATAGATATTGACTGTTCATCAGTAGACTCATTAATGGATTGGTTTCTAAAATGACACGTTAAAGACTTTAAAAAAGAAAAATTTAATCATAGACATCAGTAATTTTTTTATGAAACAATTATTAGTTGATATGCCTATTAAATAAAATAATACGATAAGAGAATACTATATCTATTTTTTTAATCACAGAAAATAAAATTGTATAGTTTCAATAATATTTCTTTAACCTAAAATATTTAATACTGGGATGAATTTTGCGCTTAATCTTTAATTTTACAATTATTTTCTAATACATTTTTTTTGTTCTCATATTCACAGATTGCTTTTCTTGGAAAAGCCTCTTCTAATTCTTTTCTTTTAGTGGACTCCTTTCGTTATATTCCACCTCAGTATCAAACCGAAGCAGACAATTGTAAAATTTATGGAAATGATATAATTGATACGACGAGTGATACAACAACCGAAATAACGACGGATACAGTAACGTCAGAAATATCATCAACGAAAACAACAACAACGGAAACACCACAGACAGAAGTAACAATGACTGATACAACAACTACTGAAACATCACTGACCGAAACAATAACTGATGCAACGAGCACAGACACAATTATAACAATAACAGAAACATCATGGACGGAAACAATAACGACTGACCCAACAACAACAACAAGCATTGTAACAATAAGTGACACACAGACGGAAATAACAACGATCGAATCTACAACAGTTGACACAACAATAACAACTGCAATAACGTCAACAGAAACAACAACTGTCACACAAGAAAGTGATATTTGTATCGTATATAACTTTGATAATAAATTTGAACACTTATTCTCTGATCCCGCTAATCGATGCAGTGATATAGAAGCGTCATGGAAATTTCATATTTTTGGAATTATACCAAGTGAAAATGGTGTATCCAACTGTATAACTTCTAATCCGTTTAAAGTGAATTCCGGAGGGATATTGAAAATAAACTTCTATGCAACATCTGATTTTCAATTAGCTGTGTTTGTTGAAGAATATATAGAGAACGATATTGCATTTGATTTAGGATCTAAAATATTATCTTCCTCAGACATAGAAGTTGATCTAAATGTACAAACCATAGAATTGACCTTAAAAGGTGAAAAATCTCTACTGGGTCACGTAAGTAAATATATTAACATTGTAATTCTTTAAATACAGTACTCAAATAAATGTAAAATTATACTAGGTGAAAACCAAATCATTATAGCATAAATAGTATTATCTTTAAGGTACTATGGTACCAGTAAATCAAATAATAGTATATTATTAATATTGTTGTTATTTTTGAAATTAAAATTTTAATGTAACATTCATAACTTTAGATATAGCAGTGTTATCAAAGAGTTAATATACATATAATATTTAAGTGTTATGTGATTTTAATACATTTCGCATATTAATTATAATTCAATTTATCCCACAAAAAATAAATTCTGGTATAAATGTATTTGTATATCTAATAGTAATTTAGGAAGTGCGGTAATGTAGTCTATGATATATCTGTGTATAATACATATAATTTCTTCCAAATTTTTTTAATCATTTAAACGCAATTAAAAACATTTTAACTATCTTATTTATAATATTGGTAGGATTAAATCGAAGGATTTTTTTTTATTTTAGTTCCGACTTGTGGGAAAATCATCGAATAATTTGTCTTTAATGGTGGAATCATTCCAATATATTCCTCCTTCAGGCAACGAAGATAATTGCATCACATTTGATGAATACTCGAAACGAGAAAAGCATTAATTACTTTTCAAGATATAATGTATGAATTAAATAATATAAAATAAATAAAATACATTGAAAAATAAAACTTGCAAAAATACAATCTTAGTTTTAATCAATTGCAACAAAAACGCAAAAAAATAGGGTAAGATAATAAGTGCAATCTTTTTAGGATCAGATGACCGTTTATAAGTTATTTAGTCGCTCTTTTTTCCGTGTAGCAGCAACTGGATAGAACTACGTCTAGCAAAGGCAGACTTTGTACGATAGTCGTTTGCTTGGGCACTTCTGCCCTATTCGTTTCAACCGTGAAGCAGTTGTATTTGCATGGCTGTGTTTTGGTTTGAAGAGTGGGATATGGCAGTGAATTTACAAGGTACAGAATAACAACACCTAAGTTTTCAGGAATGGCAATGCATGGAGGTATCATAGGCGAAACAGTATACTCTGTTATGTCCATGATACTGTTCATGTCTATAGGCGACAGTTACCACTTTCTATCAGGTGGGCCGTCGGCTTGTTTGCTATTTTAAGTTGCATAAAAAAAACTACATCTTTAAATAATTGCGTCTAAAATGAAAGTGGAAGGGGTAGATAATTTATATTGTTTGTTTCGTTTTGTCGCTGTTAAAAATTATTTGTTTGAGATATGGTCATTGAACAAATTAAAAAGCAACTTATCCCATTTTCAATCCTTTATATGATTTTGGTACGTATGTACCGAACATCATGGCGGTTAGTTAAGACGCTAAGACCTAAGAAATAACAAAAACTATTAAGAGACTTATATATACATTTATAATTTTAGTAAGCATGACGTCATGTAAATAGTTTCAACTCCAAGACTTTATTAGGCAAGCTTATTAAATACAGCGGCTTTATCTGTGTGAACTATATCCTGCAATATTGTCTGCATGAATTAGAATAAGATACGTGTTACGTGTCAATCTAAGATATGACCAAATATCATTATTATTTTATTACCACCTTCTCGCGGGCTTAATATTATTTATTTATAGGAAGCAAACAGTCTTGTCAATACATGTTTTTTTCTTAGAATACCACAAAAATACAATGTAACATCATAGAATAGAGGAAAAATTTTAAGGACTTGTACATACGTCACGTTCACGTACACTCAAAACATAATTTGTCTTATGGCAGTATCTTAAAACTCCCAAGTTGTACGTCCGTGTTGTTTATCAGCCAGCCAACTCATAGAATTTACTGTAATCTAGAAGTGATTGTATGTAGTCACTTTTTTAATGTAAAATTATTAATAATTACTAGATGGATATTATCTATAAAAATCGTTCACGGGCTTCTTACCATTTTCTCTGACCAGGACAAACATAGCCTATGACCTTCTTTATTTCATATTACCTGTAAACCTATAGCGATTGATTAAGCCGTTAAAGCGTCTAATGGTAACAAACAAACAAACTCACTTTCACATTTATAATATTAGTAAGAATGGATAAGTAAAGTAATACTTAACTATTTAAAAAAATCACTTTTACTGCATAATTTTATTTAAAAAAAAACCGTGCGAAGCTAGGACACGTTACTAGTCATATTTTATAAGGACACAATTATTGAACTCAAACACGCGTCGTGAGCACTTTCCTCAGCTCTAACTCAATGTACACATAGTGCAATAAAATGTAGCCACATAAAGTTCGTACTTAACATCTGGGTGCATTGTAGCACTGGCTTAGCCTAACTTAGCTAAGTTTACAGCATCGCTGCACCGTATGTGAGGTTAAGGTATTGGTTATGAACGGAGTAATAGGTGCTCTATCATTAAGTCATGCCACGATTGTGATGATGTAAGAAAAATGAAATAGTAAAGGTATTTTTTTTAATGGATGAAAATGGAATGGTAACCCCGCCTGCGCTATCGGTATACACTGGCGGGGCACCAGTGAGGGATGATTGGTGAAGATGAAAGGGCAGGTCAGTTAGCCCATCGTGACGAATTTAACGATAATTTAGTCAAGACGGTTTCCAGGGAGAATCGCGTGGAGGTTGACCTGATAAGGTATATTGATAGCAATGGGGACTTACCTCCGCATTACTAATAATCCCTTCCCCCAGTAAAGGTATTAAGATTTTTGTCATTCTCATTAATCCATTTACTAAGCACTTCCAAATGGGACGAAAAGGATTGTTATTAATGAGGCTTGATAGCTCTATTGCTAACAATATACCCTATCAGGTCGACCTCCACGTGGTTCCTCCTAGAAACTATCGTGGCTAATTCTTGTTAAATTCGTCACGATGGGCTAACTGACTTGCTTTATCCTCATCTATCATCACTCACTGGTGCCCCGCCAGTGTATACCGATAGCGCAGGCGGAGTTACTATTCCATTATCACACATAAAAAAAAATACTGCCAAACAGATAGTGTGAGTGAACGATAACTGTAGCGAACTCCTTGCTACATTTTTATATTCTTATTGTCATTCGAAATTTATATTTTTTTGACATATTGTTTTTACATTCAAATATATTTTGCTAATGTCTGTCTCCTCATCTTTTCTGTAGTTTTCCATTCTAAAATCCTCTCATTGCATATTAAAAGTATTATCTCCGTTTCAATAACACTTATACACGTTACATGAAGCTGTATACGTTTAAATGCATGAAGATAAAAGTGTCAGAAAGTTAAACACGTATGAAATGTAATATAAAAAAAGAATATTATAATAAAAAAAGTTCTGCGAACGAAGTTGTCAGCAACAAGTAGGGTTTGATAAATTTGAGCAGCTGTGTATTTCTCTTTTTAAATAAATTATCATTATAGAAGTTTTTGTTACAAAAACAAAAGATTTTAATGTCCATGTCAGTTAGTTAGTTTTATTTTTAATTGGTGAAAATGGAATGGTAACCCCGCCTGCCCTATCGGTATACACTGGCGGGGCACCAGTGAGTGATGATAGATGAGGATGAAGCAAATCAGTTAGCCCATCGTGACGAATTTAACAAGAATTAGCCACGATAGTTTCTAGGAGGTGGTCACGCTGGTGGGGCACCAGTGATAGATGATATGTGAAGATGAAGGCAGGTCAGTTAGTCCATCGTGAAGAAATCATAAAGGATTAACCACAATGGTTTCCGGGAGGAACCGCGTGGACATCGACCTGTTAAGTTGTATTGTTAGCAATGGGCTGTTAGAACCTATTACTAACAATCCCTTTCCCCCACAGTTAGTTAGTTAGTAGATTAAATTAGTTTGGCTACCGTTAGCATACGTGCAACAGTGAAAATTTGAAGACTATATTTGTTATTAGTAGAAGTCCTACGACGTTACCTATTAGGCATCGATCTCTGGTTGTTATTCAGTCTACGCATATGTTGCAACATGTGTTCCTCCCTCTATAGGAAGCATCTTTGGGCAAATAATTGAATTGCCTAAAGATGCTTCGTTTACAGATGAAATAGAGAAACTTGTCGAACTTCTAATAATAATAATAGTAATCATTCCTCAAATGTTGATAATTTCACATATACTAATAGTAGTGAAATTAAACAAAATAATTCAAATCAACTAACTAAAATAAAAGAGACGAATTGATAAACTCCTTCGCTCTCAACTCATTTTTAAGCAATTTCCAAAGTTGCTTAAAAATGAGTTTTGTGTAGAATTATCCTTAGGTTTAATTTGTATATTGTTATTATCATAATAAAACACAATCATATAATCATATATAGATACAAATCGTTTTGTTAATGTTTATAAATTTTTATTGCGAAATGGCAACACTAGTTTGTAAATTTGCCAACTGGATTTCGGTTAGATTCGATCGGATCCTTCGGTCTAAACTCAAGCGTACATGAAGTCTTTGTATTATTGAACAAAATAATAATAATAAAATTCAACTTTCTATTTTGGTGATTTTTACTAGCCAACCGATTTCTGCTTACTGCAAATCCACTCTCCTATCACCATTATGTGGCAACACCAAAATGAAGTGGACAAATACGATAAGGACCGAAATTGAATTTGTACTGCCTCTTCGAGTTGCGACAATATCCCTCGGGATACATCGGGACGAGTGGATCTATTTGAAAATTTTACTTATTTGAATGAACTGTTAAAGATTTCTCAGTTTAAATAAATTTTAAATTTAAATACACATACACGCAAATAAGATTGTCAATAGGTTAAGATATTGGGTGTTGTGCTGTCAAAAAAGAAATATTTAAATGCTGGTAGATTTTTTAAGATATATTTAATTTCATCATATCAGATATTAACCGTCCACTGCTAAACATAGTGTTCACATTAGACCACCATAAAGATTGCTGTCCTCGCGAATCTTAGTCATAATTCAGGTAATTTTGATTAAGTTTACATATGACAGAAAATGCTTTCTCTAGCTCCGAGCAGATATCGTTTGTATTTCTAGCGACCTTTGAATTAGTGTTTGCGAGAGTTGTGAATTTTCGCAAATTTTGTTCATGTTTGTATTAAAAGACAGTCAAATTACCTCCGTCACTGGATAGTCTCGTTGTTGTTAGCCGTGGTATTGCGGCATGGTTGTTGACTGGAATTGTTCACCTGGATTAGTTTGAGTAGGCCAGTAAGCCAAGAGTTGCCCTCTGGGCTGATGTTCCTCGATTGATCTCCGGACTAGTCTTTTATGATGGTTCGTTGAACGAGTCCTCAGACGCTGATGACCTGGGGTGTCTGCCCGTAAAGTAGTCCCGTGACTAGCACAGGCCAGCTGGATCAGTTCCCTGAGGAGGGCGCAAGCAAATGTAATTAGGTTATTTCCAAATGACTGAATTATTTAAATTTAATTTTGTTATTACTGTCAATGGAAAACAAGTTAACAAGAACGTTACAGAATAATAAGTTACCTATAATATTTCATATTTCATATTTCTTTATTAACCAATGTAACAGTTTTCGTCACACAATGGCAAGTCAATATTTACATAATAATTTTGAAATTAATAAAATAAATAATAACAATAAGATATAAATTATAAAATAAAATTACAAATGAATTATAGTTAACATTATAAATTAGTTACTACATGTCAATATAAAGGTAACCATATAACAATAATGATGATTTCAAGTCAATTAATAGTCATTGAGATGCTGTTCTCTTATGAGGTAACTTTATGTCTGCACTACTCATAGTTGCCTGATACTTGTATTGACTATATTTCGAACAAAGGCTCCCAAAATTCCTTAATACAATGAAGAAAGCTAGTAAAATCTACTTTAAAATATATCTTAGCTATACGTGAATGAGATAGATTCTTTAAGCGTTAAAAATTAATGAATCTGTTTGAAAAACTCCAAAACGGAAAAGAATGCTCTATTTTAATGTAAATAGCATTGAGCATAATTCCCAGGCTCGCTTTGTGGCGACGTTTAAAAAAATAAAAAAATCTGTCGACATCTGCAAATAAGGAAATTATGAAACCGCAGCAAAAAGCCTGAATGCCAGGCCTTTGTTCGTTCAACACCTTTTGTTTTACCCTTTGAGATTTTAATTGAAAAATCAAATGGGGTTACGTTTACGTGACGTTTGGTTCTTCATTATTTTTTCTAATAATTGCGTGTAACGGAACGTGATTGTGACGTGACGTGACTAGAGATAACGTTAATGTCTCGTTTGGTTCTACTATTATTAAAATTTACTCAATTACCGATAGGAATCTTAATGATAAATCATTTATTTTATTAACAATAGTAGTTGTATAGACAAAATTGTGTTTGTGTTAAGAGCATTCTAACCCAAACAACGTTTCATTTATCTATAATTTCTTTAAAAAATAATACAAATTTTGTGAAAATCATCTTCATAACTTAGAAATATATGGAAATTTTAAAATAACGGTAAATTTGACTGTTTAATTTATTTATTTATTTATTTATTCGACTAGGTTAGTTTTAAAAGAATAAATATAATAGATATAAAAAATACGAACAATATTTGATAATTGAATATAAAGTTATACATAGCAACGCATATATATATATATATATATATATATATATATATATATATATATATATATATATATATATAATCATCATCATTTCAGTCGATAACTATCCACTGTCAAACATGGACCTCTCCCATAATATAAGGGGGTTTTATCAGTAGTTGCCATGCTTAGCAGGCGGGTTGGCAACCGTAGTTAGGCTTTTGGTGATGTTTTAAGAGGGACGCTGCCGCCCATCATTCAACCCTTGGAACGGATGGACGGACGGTATGGAACATTATATAACCTGCCATCATCCTCTATCATCTCTCACTGGTGCTCCGCAGGCTTACACCCGTAGTATAGGCGGATTTATCAATCTATTCTTTTCTTTTCTTTGTTCTTTATTGTACACACCAGTTATAAGAATATGACAGAGGTAATCAAATGTACAAAGGCGAGCTTAACTGTAATAGAGTTTTCTTCCGGTAAATTCAAAGTGGAAAGGAGCATCAATGTCAGCGGATAGAGCGGTGTACAATATTGTGACAATTTTTAAACAAACTAGACTATTATACATCTATTCTTACTCATAAAAAAAAATATAGGAGAAAACTTTTGTGTGCATAATAGTAAGAGATTAAGTACAACAAGCTCATTAAAAACAAAATATACATATTAATAAATAAAAAAAATTAAGTAATAGATAGCTAATGTCTGATTAATAAATAGCAAAAATAAATAAGTTTTTCTAGAATACGGAACGCGGAAAAAATAATACTATATTTAAACTTTTATCAGTTTACGCGGTTATTATCGAGTACGTATCAATACGATCAGTAAATTACATTAAATGATAAAAATCTTTTCTCTTCACAACACGCTATGATAAGTATGTCATATCAGTATCGTTTAGGTAGAAAAAAAAAATTACAAGGAAATTTGAATCATAACATGTTATAAACGAAGTTCCTCGCTGCGACTGTCTGTCTCAATGCCGCGTAAATCAAAAAAACTACTGAACGGATTTTCATGTGGTTTTAATTTGTCAACAGAATTATTCCTAAGAAAGGTATGACAATTAAAATCTACTGCTATTCTTTGTGGAGAAAAATTTACTTGTTAAATATAAAATGGATGGAATGGCAATTGGAGTCGCATTATTTATTTATTTATTTTCCGCCAAGCAAATTGTACACTTTTGTAATTGTGTCTTTCTGGTTTTGGTATAGAATAGGCCACCCTTTACATTCCCGTGGAAGACGTAATAGACGACTAAGAGAGGGCGAGGGATAAACAGCAGCGTTCCTATTAAAACGTCTCCAAATACTAACTGCGGTTGCCAATCCACCTACCAAGCGTGACAACTATTGGCAAAATTCTCCGATAGGAGGAAGCTTATATTAAACAGCTGATGTTGTGGGCAGAATATGGGCGGCGGTAGTCACTTACCATCAGGTGAGCCGCATGCTCGTTTGCCCTCTGTGTTGTAAAAAAAAAAGTGGACAGTTAAGGCTGACATAATGATAATGATGATATTGTACTTTTTACTGTACATACCTATAAAATTGTGACTTGATGACTGACACTGTATCTATTCAGACTCTGTTGCTATATTGAGGACAAGAAAGTGAGAATCTAACATAAACTAACTTTTAGACTTTTGTGTTGCATGGTTTATGCTTTACTAGCTTTTACCTGCGACTACGTCCGCGTGATCGGATTATGTTTACTGACCAGGATATAATGTAGCCCATATCCTAATAAGATATAATGTAACCTAATATCTATAACATTGATTTGTTTTTTACTGTCATAATGTTATATTTATTTTAATGATTAAATAAATAAATCTATATTATAAACATTTAACATGCTACTTGAATTATAACAAATGGTTAGCAATTGAGAGTAACTTAAAACTGATTCGCCTCATTGATAGCTCATATCGAGCTAATACCTGGAAATGGTATTAGCTTCAATTGTTGTGTAAGCACTCAGTATAACGATACTGTTGAACTAAATTGAATCGAAGTATAATCCAGTGAAGGTATATTCACAATATTGCAAACAAATTTATTCTCATTTTCCTTTCGTAATAAATCCATTTTTAAGTAACTTGAAGCTAGTTATGGTTTTTTTTATACAACTTAGAATGGCAAACAAGCTGACGGCCCACCTGATGGAAAGTGGTAACCGTCGGCCTATAGACATTAGCAGTACCATGGACATAACAGAGTATATTGTTTCGCCCATGATACCCCCCATGCGTTGCCATTTCTGAGTAATAAGATAATAATACAACTACTAGGAAAACTCAACCCAATCCACTAACTCTCTAAGAGCTTAACTGCGGATTCCAACCCATTTTTCTATTTTTCGTTCTTATGCAGGCTAGCGAAACTCCAGTGAGAGATGATAGGTGAGGATGTGAGCGGGTCAATTGGCCCATCGTGACGAATTCATCTCGAATACGCGACGATGATTTCCAGAGGGAGCTGTGTGGATATATTGTGAGCAATGGGTCAACTAGTCCCCACTGCTAACAATTCCAACTCTCCTTAATATATATTTACTACAAGTTGTTTACTAATATGATAACTTGAAAGTGTTTTACTTTTTATTACCTACCATTTTTACTGGGTAGTTGATTAAATTTATTTTTTTATTTTTTATTATCAGTTATATGAACTCCCGCAAAATATTATAATACCTAGTTTAGTTAAATATCTATTGTTTTTAACTTTTTTTTTTTTATAAAATCAATAGAGTTTACTGACATGTTAATATTCTATCTACTACAAATATTTTTTTTGTAGGAAAAGTAATTATATAATGAATGATTCATTCTACAAAATATTTATGTTAAATAATTATGTTATATATAATCTGTAAATATATACAATTTATTAAAAAATCTTTTAATTTCATTTTTTTTTTATACAACTTAGAATGGCAAACAAGCTGACGGCCCACCTGATGAAAAGTGGTAACCGTCGCCTAAAGACATGAGCAATACCATGAACATAACAGAGTATACTGTTCGCCCACGATACCATGTGTTGCCATACCTGAGAACTCAGGTGTTATTCCTCTGTACCCAGTAAATTCACGCCATATCTCACTCTTTAAACCGAAACACAGCCATGCAAACACAACTGCTTTACGGTTGATACACGAATGAGACAGAAGTATCCAAACAATCGACTTTGGTACAAAGTCTCCCTCTGGTAAAGAGTAAATAATCATTTAGTTTTAAATTTTTTTGGTAATGTAATTAGAGATTATTTACAAATTTAAAGAAAATTCTTTGTTTCTTACTGTATACTAATTGTATGTACGAATACTCTGTATATTTGTATGTACTATGCACATTAAATTAAATTAATAGTACATGCACTCAAATACATTTGCATTAATTATGAGGTAAATTCAATAGTACCCTAGGCAGGAGACTGACAGAGCAATTTAATCACTGTAATGATTAGTGACAAAACGAAAATTTGATTTTCCAATTAGAATTTAGTAAGAATTCAGGTAATATTAAATTTTAATTTCAAAAGTGAAATATATATTATTAAAAAAAAAACTATTTAAATTAATAATTAACTAAAATGTGAGTAAATTCTGTCGATTGTAAAATTAATAATGAACTAAAATGTGAGTAAATTCTGTCGATTGTTAAAGAATTGTTATAATTGGTATGAAATTATATACTTAATAATTTTTATCGTGCAATATGTTGATATTTAAAAAATCCTATTTTTTATAGCTATTAACTGTCCTACCTACCTATTTAGCCTCACCCATAAGGGAGTTTTGCCAGTAGTTGCCATGTTTAGCATGCGGGTTGACAATCGCAATTAGGCTTTTAGTGATGTTTTAAAAGGGACGCTGTTGCCCATTTCTCGAACATTATGTTTCCTTAGTCGATACTCATTACAGAGACGGGAAAATTTTAGAAAATACTGATAATTTATTAGGTATACTAATAATTTATTACAACAATATGTACATTTTTTTATAACAAGATCAAATTTACGATAGATAAACGGCATATTTCTACATAATAAAAAAAGTCGAAATGTTTTTTTCCCTAATAATACAATAAAAACAAAATACATATGAGTATTAGAATAATACTAAATAAACAACCATATAGTCAATACGAACAAACATACTGGCAGACGGACAAAATTTATAAGTATTATTTTATTTTATTGTTTTAGCTTCTTTTAATTTTTACTCCTCGTATTATTTTTTCTTAAATATCCATGTACAGATATCGTCTAATTGTAATTTTATTATATTAGTAAATAGTTTCAAGTCGGCCCTGTATAATAAAAAAAGTAAAATAAAAAAATAATAGTAAAAAGTAAAATTAAAGTGCATTAAAAGTATTTATATACTTTTTACTGGTTATTACTCACGACTTCATCTACGAGAAAAGGTCCATGATCAATCTATGATTGACTAAGATAAAAATAGTCTGTCTTTCTTCTTCAACAGATTTCAAAAAAGGTTAGTTTTAAACCGATTTGCATTTTTTTTTATTTGAAAAGATATACTTTCAGATAAAAAAAAAATATCCTATAGAAATTTTATAAAAATCTGTCAAATAAAATATGTTTTTAAATCAAAATAATTGATTTTGTTATAATTAAAGTAAGCTTTTTTGTACTTTAATTATTTTCTGTTATGTTTTTTCAATATCGTGACAATCTGTCCTTTATTCCAAATACTATGTACTTATACCAAATTTTATAGTTTTGTTATCTCATCAGGCAGTTTAGAGGTAACAAACTCACTTTAAACTTTTTTTTTATATTAGTAAGAATTTATATTTACTGTTTCTTATAGTAAATAAAGTATCTTATTATGCTAATTTAGGATATAACCTATGCGTATACTAAATTCTGTTCAAATCCGTACAGTAGCTTTTGTGTAAAAGAGTAACAAACATGTATCCATCCCTCGTTACAAATATTCATATTTATAATATCAATGTTAACAGGACTTCAAATATTATAATATTCAAATTAAAATACGTAGTATATGACTCTCTAAATACTTAGGTGGACTTCCCAATGCTAAGTCATTTAGAATTCCTGTTGTAAATTATTTCGCGGAGCGCAGTTGCCGGCCTCTGCAAAAGTAATGACTTGTGCATCTGCAGGCATGCAACGCTTTAAATAGGAAATGCATTGGCTAGGTTGAGAAATTTATCATCTATATTATTAAAAAGTTGCATATTTTACACATTTTTTTTTATAACACAGGGAGCAAACGAGCATGCGGCTCTCCCGATGATAAGTGACTACCGCTGCTCATGATCGCCCACAACACCAGAGGCATTGAAGGTATGCAGCCGGCCTTTTAAAAAAATATATGTTTTTCTTTTATTTATTTATTCATTTATTTATTTATTATTACCTGCAGTTTACAGATGATCAAACTCCAACACACTACAGGTTACAGGTACAATTTATAGGTACATGTCAAGTTATTTACAATAATTAATAGTAATAATTAACTATTAAAGATTATGATTATATTATTTTTTTATAAAATGTCAATTTATTTATTTATTTATTTACATTTTATTGCACCAAGTAAAAAGAGAAATAACAAATACAGTAAATATTAATGAGAAGTGATACAAAAGGCGGCCTTATCGCTAAGCAATCTCTTCCAGACAACAAACAACAAAAAATCTGTAATCAATTCCACTAGAGTAAATAGGAAAACAATAATAATATATAATACAATGTCAAAATCAATTTCAACTAAAAATGACAATATATACATTAGAGCAAACATTAGAGATATGTCATAGAGAATCATTTTGATGGTTACGATGTCGTATCGTTTCGGAAATACTGCTGCTGGAAGTTGATCCCAAATAGTGGTTGTGCATGTAAGAAAGTGCCTTGAAAAACGCACAGTGGAAGACCGCCACTCATCCAGATGGTTGGGATCGAATTTTAGTTTGCGGCGGGTTGTACAGTGGTGAAAATCTACAGCAGGCATCAATCCGAACAATTCCTCAGAGCACTCCCTATAATAAATTTGGTAGAAGATGCACAAAGATGCAACATTTCCACACATCTCTCAATATTAGCAAACATGCATTCAGTCATACATTTTTTAAAGACTTTAAGATCACGATACGACAACAGACAGAGGGGCGAGTTACAACTAGTATAATATAAGCATGACAGACAAACGGCAGGTACCATTAATGTAATATATTAGTTATCGCTATTTTGATCATTATAGTCATTCGTTCAATATAAAATATAATTAATTTTGTATAAGAAGTTTAGTTTAGTTTTATTTAAGAAAAACTAGATGGCGTTGTTAATATTTACACGGCGCTATTAAGATTTTCTTGCGTTAAGTGATTCGTTCTAAGAAAACGTTTGAGGACTATTTGTAGCTCAGAAATGAATTGTTTTATTTGGGAATAAGCAATTACTCGTTTGCTATCAGATGTATGCTTGTAGTACTTTAGTGCTATAAAAAAACATAGTCGCTGACGCTACCTAATTGTTTGTTCACTCATTCATACCTTGTGTGAAATACATGCTTATCTCTAAGGTTAATCAGCTAATATTAAATTATTTAAATTTTTATCAGAAATAAATAAGTCCGTTTGTTTTAATTCAATAATTATTATTTATAATATTGTAGTAGTATTGTTGTAGCTTATCTATATGTTACAAATTGTAAGGAAAATAAAACGTTTACACTTTTTATGATCTTAAGTTTATTCGTACAATTTCTAACGTCCTTTATAACATCTACTATCATCATCATCATCATATCAGCCTTTAACTGAAATCTCTCCTCAGGTCTCCCTTAGGGGGTTTTTACCAGTACGTACCGCGCTTAGCAGGCGGATTGGCAACCGCAGTTAGTCTTTGGGGATGTTTTTAAATGGACACTGCTGCCCATTCTACATCTTCCCTTAGTCGCCTACAACTCTTCGCCAACAGACACCTACGTAAAAGGAAGAGATGGCCTATTCTATGCCGGGACCACATGAGAGAACTCTAATATCTACTATGTTGCTTCAAAATCCGAACCCGTAACACACAATTATACAGTTTCAGTTCAAACGGAGGCCGGCGTTTCAATTAGTAATGCATAGTTAATATTGGTATCCTTAATCAAATATACACGTTGCTGCAAATTATTGAATTTCAACGCTCTGTGCTCATTTGAAACAGCGTATCCGAATATCAAAGCAGACAGCAAATACTGGGAACTTAATTTCTACGGATTTGCAGAGAAACGGACACGAGAGTTATGTGTGAACTACGTCAGAGTATCCAGTATCGTAAGTTCTCGAACGAACATCACTGTTATTATTTACAACAGATTTACTCGTGTTTTAAATTCGGTGACACCCATTTAGTTTCCAACTCAATGGGAGCCCTAATTTATGAGCACAGTTTAAAAACGTGAGCATCGCTGACGTAAATAATCACGCTCACGATGGTTATTAAACATCTCATTCCCAATATTATCTTATATATTTATAAAATAAAATATACATAATTCAATATTTTTAAATATATTTTCATAACCATTAGAAACAATTCATGAAAATATAAAAATGAAATTAATTATTACGAAAAGGCATTTTTTTAAATTTTATACCACACATGGGGTAAACAAGTGAAGTTATATACTTGTATAATTTATATCTAATGATTTTAAAACAAAAAAAAAGACCAAAAATTTGAATAAGTTAAGAACTGTAGTATATTATGTTCACGTACTGGCCACTAATAATTTTGTAAATACTGGCCGGTAATAATTTGTTCTATTTATTCTTCCAATGAATAAATTAGTGTTTAACCAACTCGTTTGCATATCACTACAAGAACCGGTTGCTTTTTGAAGTCAGTTCAATTTTATATTTCTTTTTATAAAATTTTGAAGTGTTTCTGTCAAATTTATGTTTAGTTTTTGTAATTTTTTGTCAAGTAAAAAAAAATCACGTACATACATGATTCCAAAATTTTAAAAAGTAATTAAAATGGAAAAATATTGAACGAGTTAAAAATAAAATATATATTATCAATTCGCCTGTTTTTGTTTTTGTATATAAGTTATACATAATATAATAATATTTTTATTGATTTATATATAATAAAAATACATGTAGTCCTAACTCCTGAACCAGCGGTAACTGTATGTCGAGAGCCAGTGCCTGACTAAGTTACAATTTAGATTCCAAGACAATTATAATATTCGGTGACCATATCAGAAATATTCTCTTGTTAGTTTCATATTAATTTTCTCTCAGCTGAAGCAATTGTTTTTTTAAAAAACCTTTATTATTTGATACCAGTAGTAGGTGCAAGTCCTTTTGTTCTGCAGCAACGAGCAATGTTTGAGATCTACCACGCGAATATTTGCGCCGTTGCACTCCCATTAGTACATACGTCGAGAATTTTGAATGATAGATGTATATCGGATCATCAGTTACAATACACGTTTACTGACGATACACATGTTTCAGATATTTGAGTTATGCGATTATGGACATTATTTGTTGTGTAATTGAAGTTTAATTAAGATGTTACAAATTATGAATTTACAAGGCACAGAGGTATAACATTTATTTTTTTATTTATTTATTTATTTCATAAAAACTAAAACCCTTCTATTTTAAATATTACACTGTTTTGCCACTTTCTTTCAAATTAGGAATTTAGTGTATAAGAAAGAGAAAAAAACAATTCAATATTATCCTTATTGGGAGTAGTGGACAGTTAATGGCTGAAATGATGAAAAAATGATGATTATAATATAGTAATGCATTTGATATTTATTGACTTTATTTCATTGAAAGCTTTCAAACGATTTTACGCTCTGCTTCATCTGCTAATGATTGCGACCTTGACGCAATACAAATATTTGTGACCACGAAAATTTGTATTGTCCTGAACATTTTATATGTATTTTGAGACTGTATCTAAATATAAGGAGATCTACAATTATGTATTATTATTATTGCATTATTTTTTTTTAACAACTTAGTATTTTTGTCATCCGCAACGAACCTTACATGGCGACCACCTGAACAATGGAAAATTTAACTGTCGTTAAAATTACATAATACTTTACCGTTTAAAAACATTAAAAATATTAAAATATTATTCCTTTGGACTTTTATGGTAGGATTTATGACGAACGAAAATTAAGCTCCATTTATTGGACCGATTTGGTATGAGCGAAAACACGAAATTGTCTGAACAATTTCAGACTGTTGGAAATTCAAAGTCACGAGTCCGAGAATAGTATATAAAAAATTTAAAAAGAAGAAGTTGTTAAACAAAATCTACATTTACGCGAACGAACCCGCGGATAAAAGCTAGTATTAAATAAACGTATAATAAAAGGAAGATACATTATATGGAATTCGAAAAATAAAAAATGGGATCAACAAATTTCATAGAAGAAAAATAGGATGTTTGCATAAGTGAAACAAAATTGTACCTCATGTTTATTAGAAAAAGTTACACCCAAGGCATATACTACCAACATATTGCTGTTGATGCTTACTATACGTAATATAGCTGGCTTTTACACATTAAAATGTATAAATACTAAAAATATTACTTATATACTATAAAAAATATACTTGTTGTGGGTACAAGCTACTATTGTTACAGTTATCGTTAATTTGATTTTTTAAGAAAAAAAAAGAAAACCTGTTTTTATATACCATTGAGGTGGCAAACAAGCATACGATCCACCTAATGGTAAGTGGTTACCGTAGCCTATGAACACCTGCAATACCAGAGGTATTGAAGGCGTGCGTTGCTGACCCTGAAGAAATATCTTTACCCCCCTTTTGAAGAACCCCATGCTGTAGTCTCTTGGGAAAACCTCGGCAAGGAGCTCATTCCACAACTTGAGTGTTCGTGGGAGGAAACATCTCTGAAACCGCGCAGTACGCGACTATTGAGGCTGTAGGACATGAGGATAAACTCCCTGTCGATGGCGAGCCGTAAGATGGTAGAAAGTGGCTGTGGGCATCATATGTAACAATTCCTCTGAGCACAATCCATTGTGCAGGCGGTAGAACACGCAGAACACCTTAACTTTAGCGTCTACATTTTTAAATCAAGATAAAAAATATTCAAATGTCATCCAATTTATTTTTTTATCGGGAATCTTTCTAAAGGAATATTATGTAATTCAAGATAAATATTTCAGTCTGAGTTTTTTCAAATGATCCAAAGGAAATTGCATTGCTCATTTTAGTTGACCCGACGGCCACCAAGATTTTTGATGATTCCTTCATTTCCTCCCGTCGTCGTATCGTCGATCATCCTTTTGTACTTGGATCGAATGAACGAAAACTAATAGAAGGGTTCTTGGAATATTTATAAACTTGTAGTTCTTAATTCGAACTTGATCATTTGTCATGCTGATTATTAATTCAATTTGAGTTAATTACAATAATATTATTATTGTAATTGTTTGTAATAATAGTATTATTGTAATTGTTTGTAATAATAGTATTATTGTAATTGATTGTAATTTTAAGTAATTACGATAATATTATTATTATCGTATTCAATGATATTATAACAAAATGGGGGGAAATTATCATATATTATCTTATTTTTTTTTATTTTTTTTACAATGTTATTAAAAAATTAATTTAATTTTTAACTAACTTTCCAGTGAGAGAAAAACACCCTTATCGAACCAAATTAAAAAAAAGGGACGACACAGCTTGTTCAGCGGAACGTCATCATTTCGAGTGGAATCATAAGAATTATTATTAAAAAAAACCAGCATGAAATTTTTTTATTTAATAATTTAATATTAACTTTGCGTGGACAAATATTAATTATATATGTATATATTATTTTTTATAATGCATTTTTTGTTTTAACGAGCAATCTCATCGATTCCAAGTAATGTTAACTAAATAAAAGAACAGGTGGGAAACTTTAAAAGTAGTTAATAATATTCAAGTTACTAAAAAAATGTGTTCTAATATGATATTATGACTCTGATCGAGTGAGTCATTTGTTTAAGGAACAATAAAAATAATATTTATTTATTATCAGGTACTTAACCCATAGAAGTACAATTATATTACAGTGACATTTACACTTACGTTTAAGGTATAACATATAAAATATATAAAAAAAAACATAGGTATATAAAGTAAAATAAAATAATATAGCAAAACACAGTTATTAGATAAAAACAAAAGAACATTCATTTTTTTGTCTCGGTGCAAGGATAGCCAGTACTTTTGAATGGGACTGTTCAAACACTGGAACAGTGTGCTGAGGATCATATTCTTCGAATTCCAAATGTGAGCCCAGAAATTCACTATACGATATCTTATAATCGCGAAGTAATCATCGCCCTAAACTCCGCAAACATGCCCGACGCACTACAATATTTCGGAAGCCTCATCAAAATGCGGTATGCATTATTATACTGCACTCTAATATTACTCCGCGCACTTTTGGTGCAGTTTGTCCAAAGCCGACATGTATAGAAACAATGACAGAATGCTCGAAACAATGTTTACTTTATTTCTGGACCGCAACGGGCGAACTTTCGCACGAGCATGTTGCAACGGACGGCCAGAGTCCTTCGTTTCCGTTCCATGCAAAGCAAAAAACTTCGAAGACAAGAAAAACCATGCCATATTTATACACAAATGATGAATTAAACGATGTTATGATAAGTTAATTACCAAAATAAAAAAATCGCAGCATCAATAATATCTTCCCAAATTACAAAAAAATCACAAATTCCCATTCGTGTTTCAACCGTGAAGCAGTTGTGTTTGCATGACTGTGAATTTACAGGGTATAGAGGAATAACACCTTAGTCCTCAGGAATGGCAATGCATGGGGGGTATCATGGGCGAAACAGTATATACTCTCTTATATACTCTGTTATGTTCACGGTACTGCTTGTTTATAGGCGACTGTTACCACTTTCCATCAGGTGAGCCGTCAGCTTGTTTGCCATTTTAAGTCGTATATAAAAAAAAAAAAAAAAACTATTTCAGCATCAAAAATACTTTTATGAAAATATTTTTTGAAAGACATGATATAGGACGAAAAAAAAAGATTTAAATATCAATATTTTAAAGTCAATAAAGTAAATTAAAACAAATGTTTGACGCGAAAGCATTCAATCTGTGGTAATAATAATACATCACAACAATATTTACTGAATTTGTTTCAATGAATTATTATTATATGACAGAAAATTACGTACACTTACACGAGGCAGCAAATCCAGCAAATTCCATTAATGATTTACTCACTTCAATGTGACGGCTAATTTATTTCTCAGGAGGTAGCGATACACGTGTAATGAGCTTTTCAGTCAATAAAATTACGCTAATTCAGCATATCACTCTTAATAAACACTAAGTACACGAGGATGTAATTAAAAAGTTTATTAATAACAAGACAGGTAAGATGCCGAATCACCTGGTTAAAAAATCTAAGGTAAAGATCGCCATGATGATCGCCATGATGATCGCCGAGCTCCAGTAAGAGAGGACACCTTAAGAAGAAAGATTGATTATGTAGACGATCGCCGACCTCCAGTAGTAGAAGGTATCTTAAGAAGAAAGATGGATAATCTAAAATTATTAAAAAAATAAATTGTTCTGAGCTTCTTATAATTTGTCAAATAAGATCTTATACGTTCCTTCCGAGTATTTTAATTCAAATAATGGATGCTCCTAGTATCGTTTCATTATTTATCTTTTTAATATTATATATTATTAAATTGTGTCTACAATATATATATATATAGTGTACGGCAAAGAATAAAAGCATCCATTGTATTATTTAAAAACATTTCCAAGTAAATGATTCATTCATTTATAACGACGTATTATAATTCCAGTACTGGGCAAAAGTTTTGTCCCATAACGAGAATAATATTCGATTTTTTTAGATTTATTAAAATAGATAAACTGCATTGTTACTGCAAAACAGTATATAGTAACAGTACAGTAATCAAACAAAAATAAAGTAAAATACAAAACAAGATAACTTTGAATAATTGTTTTTAAGCGAAAAATAGTACAGTACAAGTTTATTATCATGCTAAGTATTCCATATAGAATAGCACATAAACACAAGTGGAAGTCGCATTTGTAGGGGACGAAGTAATTATGCTACATAACTTCCGAAAGGCGTTTGTTCGGAAACAGGACAGTTATAGTACCTCACGTCACCTCGAGTGTTGTATTGAGCGTAATATAGTCGGGCTTGGTATTTGGTTGGACATATTTTTTACCTCTATGCATTTTAGTATTTGAAATTTGCCACGGATATTTTAATAACAATACTCTTTTAGTAAATAGATTTGACAACAAGCTTATGGTCCATCTGAAGAAAAGTTGTAACCGATACTATGGAATGTTTTGTAATATATGAGTATAGCAATCAAGGTAACTTTAAAAATTAAGGTGCTATGCCATGGTAGTTTCAAACAGATCTATCCCAGTATAGTCGCTTGGCGACAATATAAGTTGGACAAATGCATTTATTCAGACCACTTATGTAGTAGCAATAGTTACTTCGGTAGAACTTTATTTAAAATAATATTTACATGCCACATAAATAAATATGCCCATTATAAAAATCTTTGTGCTTTTAAATAATTTATATTTTGTAGTTACCAGGATATAAAATATCAATATAATGTTTTAAAGGTGAGTGCAAAAGAAAATATATTAACGAATGTAATAATAACTCACTATAATTATGTAAAATAGCTCAACAGTAACGGTATTTGAGTTCAAAGTCAAAATTAAATTATTAAAAACAAATAAGCGCAAAACCAGAATATTTTAAACTAGTGCAGTGACAACTCACTACGGTCAATTCAAAATTACATTGGCAAAATGAGATTATCAAATATGGGTTTGGGGTATTCGGTTTGAATAAGGTAAGCACGGTTGCACTAACGTTCTATTCTTGTACTCACTTGTATGGGATTGGGTTTGAGAGGGAGGTGACTGTATGTGTGTAGCATTGTCTTGTTGGAATATATATATATATATATATATATATATGTTTTTGGTTTTTTATATTTAGCATTGTGTGCTTTGTTCTGTGTGTGTACGCAATTGTAGGTGGTCAAGTTGTTTTTGGAGTTAGATGGAGATTGCAATCGAATCTAGCCCTGGTCGGTTCATGAGAACTAGGCTGTTAGTCATTGATTCATGATTATTTTGTACTGTGGATGAGCTGGAGAAGGTGCGAATGTAGATCTAGATACGTATGTGTTTATCAGGACTAGTTTATCATGACCGATTGGGTTGAGGTGTCCTTGAGTTCGGGGTTTGTGAATGGGGTGGCATGGGTAGGGAATAATGAAGTTATGATTGTCTGATGTACGAGAGGAAGATCTAACTAGTCCAAAGTCTCATATTTTGGTTTTGATGTTAGTAGTGCATGTTGTATGTATAAAAAGTAGGTATAAAAAGTGAAGGATGGGTTTTGTTGTAATCGCTTCTCAATCATGTTACCAATATTTGCTATCAAAATGATGTATCATTGCATCATTATAAATGGGATAAAAATTAGTTATGTTCCTTTTAAAGTGCAGCAAAGCAGAATATGCCCCATTTTTCTGGTTATGTGAAGGTTATTTTGGAAGCGATGTGGATGTATTTTTTTATACTACAGGGAGCAAACGAGCGTGCAGCTCACCTGATGGTAAGTGACTATCGCTGCCTATGATCACCCGAAACACCAGAGGCATTGCAGACGTACTGCCAGCCTTTTAAAAAGGAGTATGCTCTTTTCTTGAAAGTTATGATGTCGTATCGGTTCGGAAATACTGCTGCTAGAAGTTGATTCCAAAGTGGTTGTGCGTGGAAGAAAGAGCCTTAAAAAATGTAAATCTGCCTCATCTGGGTAAGTGATTGTCAGAGCATTTCCATAGTTGTATTATAGTTGTGTTTGTAATTAGTGCGTGATTGAGTATAAGATGATGGAGTTGTGTTTTGATGCTGGGGAGATCGAAGTAGTCCATGCTTTCACGTCTTGCGATTGTAATGTTAGTAGTAGCGAGTGATATGCTTTGGTCGGTGGGTGAGAAATAAATGACATAATGTGTTTCAGAGGAAGTGGAATGAAGTGGGGTCGGATGAGTCAGCTTGCCAATGATACAAATTGTGTTCTAGAGGATATGTATTAAGTGTGGGTGATTATTGTTTATTTGCGGGAGGGGATGAACTATTATGTTAGTTGATTGTTAATCCTGTTATGGGATCAGTTCATGTGTAGCATTTAGAGATTAGTGTGTGTAGGTTAAAGCTAGTCTGATTATTATATGGATTGTAGCTCTTAATATTAGACGTGTTGATAGTAATAAAGAGTGTGGCTGATGTTGCTTGTATGGTGTATGAACATATTTGTACGTGTAAGCGTAATGTGATTATTTACAAGTAATAATTATTTGTTAACATTGTTATAGTAGGATAAGTGTTTAGAATTACATTTAGTAAATATTTGCTAGTAATGTTGTACTAATATTACATGTTTTTTTTTTATTATTTTTATCAAATATATACAAGTTTTTTCTCCACGATTACTTTTTTTATACAACTTAGAATGGTAAACTAACTGACGACCCACCTGATAGAATGTAGTATCCGTCGCCTATAGATATGAGCAGTATCATGAACAAAACAAAGTATACTGTTTCACCTATGATACCCCCCATGCGTTGCCATTCCTGAGAACTCAGATGTTATTCCTGTGTACCCTGTAAATTCACTACTATATCCGACCCTTCAAACTGAAACACAGTCATGCAAACACAATTGCTTCTCGGTAGAAAAACGAAACGGCCGAAGTGCCCAAGCAAATGACTGTTGTACAAAGTCTCCTTCTGGTGGTCTATCTTTCTATATATGTATAATATGAGGGCAGTTGCTTAAAATTAAATTACAGAATGATTTATTTGCTATGATACTACTCTACATGCAGCAATGATTCACTACAATCATGTTAACCATCTCAACAATAACGGTATCTGAGTTGAGAGTCAAGCGGCTAAGCAAACGAGCGAAGTGAACAAGCACGTATGTTTGCGTTGTTAAGTTTTACAGTACTGGCTGACTCAATGTTTGTTGGGAGACCGAGAACTTGGCTATAACTTCTACCTTAAGTTTATGGATATGGTACAAGTAATGATCGGAAAGTAAGTTTTAGAATTGATTTTTCTTGTTCATTTACGGGAAGACTTATTTAGGTTAAAATTAGGTTATTTGATAATCAGGGATGAAATTAACAGTATGTTATATAAAAAAAATAATGTTTTCCTTACCAAATAATTTTTAATTATCATAAATACATTAAAATTTACTAGGTGTTCTAGTAAATTTTATTTAGTTTTTAATAATATCTTCAAAATAAATTGTTTTTTTTTTTCATTCCACTTAGAATGGCAAACAAGCTGATGGCCCACAAAGTGGTAACCATCGCCTATAGACATGAAAATTAAACTGTAAAAAGAATATTAGATTTTTTGAGAACCGTATTAGTAGGTAAAACGAATTACGCTGATTATCAGCTGCAACCTGAAGCAAGTATACACGCGTGCAACAAACCCAGAGTGTAACCTGTGTAACCAATTTAATGGCAAAAGGTAAAATTATATTATATATTTGTAAATGTTGCTTTATATTATATGATACATACTTATATAGATGATGCATAAATAATTCGATTAATTACAGGTTCAATTCATACATATATTAAATTTGTCATTATTGATAAAATCGCTGTTTTTTGTATGATAAAATATACATGTTCATATCCTTTCAAATGTCCATATATGTTTAGCAATAGAGCTCATGATTGTAGAAGGCTCAAATTGTGGTATATTGAAACAGTTTTAACCAAATAATTATAGTTTTATTAGTTTTTTAAGCCTGATATGAATTCTAGAAAAATTACTTGCCTAAATTTATTTTTGTATCTAAACTGTAACACCGCTCTCAACTTGTTACTTTTACAGCTGTACAAACTTGTGCAGGTTCATACGGGTTTATTTGTCGAAGGCAGAAGGTATCTTTATTGTACCTATATAGTGAAAGGAAAGGGTCCATATCGTAGGTGAATTGGCTATTGAATGTTTGATAACATCATTTATAATATACAATGAAGAAGAAGTATTTAAATTACATGTACACATCGAGTACAAACAATTTGACATTTATTTTAAATATACATATTTTAAATACACAATCGGGACTTAACGCGATGTGTTTTGCCTTTACAGGTAAATGGTACCTACATACCTGCTTCTTTATTGCCGACGTTTCGACGTCGTGGTCACGACGATGAAATTAATTAATTTGATATTTGCCTGAACTAATTGAAGATAAAAATGGGTTTTAAAAAATAATATTACGTATTTAAAACTAAATATGTACTCGAGGGTAATTTTTAGCGACATAATACGTAAGATTTTGTGAAGGCGGTCCTTTTTTTAGAACAAAATCTTTATTTAAATATACTTGTTTACAAGCTCCTATGAATCATTTATAATTTTAGTGCTGAATTTTTATAACTATATGATTAATCCATAAAACTATATTTTATAGTACTTAGTCTAATTTAATTATGTAGGATGTTTTTGATAAATAAAGATATGAATTTTTAAACTTTTTCCAAAATGAGGATATTTTAAATTCGATATTTTTTGTAATCTACATAGTGTACTCCTATGTTACAATAGTACCATATTAATAATAAGAAATTTGAAGAGATTGTTCGTTTTTTGCATCATAATCTTGAGAAATCTACTTACAATTCTGCATAATTATATTTATGTAGTTAAAATATATTTCTGTCAATTTAAATTTCAAATTCAAATCATCTTTATTCAAATAGACTTATTTACGAATATTCTTAAATCGTCATTTTATTATGAATCTAAGTTTCAGAAAGTTATTAATTGCTGAGAAGAATCCGCAAAAAACTCAACAGTTAATCTTTTAAATCTCTGTTAACATTATGTGTATTTATTTAAATGTACTATGTCTAAATTATTACTGATTTTTAAAAAACCCATGCATGATGGTCTAAAACGGTGCACATTTGTCATTCAAGTAATTGTTTAATGTGTAATATGCTTTGTTTAATAAGTGTTTTTGGGACAGTTTTAAATTTATTAATAGATAAATCTAAAATATTTTTTGGTGTCTTATTATAACATTTGTTGCTGAATGATAAAAGCCATATTAATTACCTTCTAACTTATCACTTGTCGATGATGAACGGTCTTCTGACCCTCCTGGCGGGAAGGTTAGGCGGTTTGCCCCGTCTTAACTCTGGAGAAAATTACCCTTGGATCTCTACTACTTTCAAGAGTCAAGCTCTTCCATGGTGGGTGAGGCGTGATCTTTCGGTTATTGTTTTTGGTAATAATTGAAGGTCTGAACTTCTCTGACTTTTCTTTTCAGGGGTAAATACATATTTTTTTAATTTTTAATTTTAATATATAATTACATATACCGAGCTATTGTTATAAGAATGTTTCTTTGGTGGTATAGTATTTTATTTATTATTAACTTTTTTTATTTTATTTTATCTATCATTCATCTAGTACCCATAGTATACTTATTGCTTAGTTTGCAATTAGATGGCAAAACGTTATGTCCGAGTATTTATTATTATGCACCTCTATAAATAAAGCCACGTAGCTCTCAGTAAAATTTGGTAACATAATCAGTCTTTGTTCATTCTATTCGCCATACTTTTAGTTAGTCCTTTGTATTTTGCACAATGCATAAAACGTAGAAAATTATTTGAATGTTACCACACAATGGTCATGTTTCTGCACAATCACCATACGCTTTCAAAGTCAAAGAAATATGAAATATGTTTGTAAAAGACTTAACCTATTTTGAATCGACTTCAATAAAGTAGGTTCTCAATGGGTTTGATTTTTTTTTATGCTTGTTATCTTAGAACTCAGTTATTTAGAAAGCGATTTCGTACGTCCGTTTATTGTGGCTCTATATCTCAAAAATTCCTAATGTATCGATTTGAAATTTGGAATAATATTCATCTATACATATTGCAAAATAAATAATTGAGAAAATATTTCAATTAATTATCGGAATAAATAAAAATAGACATATGACCAAAATATTAAAAAAAAAAACATTATTAATCATATAGGACAAATATATATAATAGATAAAAATTTGAACAAAAAAAAAAAAATTTTAAATGATATAAATAAAAGTAAAGTTCTTGACCATACATTAGTATGTCCTTTATGATTTTATTTTAGCATTATTGAACGTTATCATATTAGAGGTAGAGAGAGTGTCATTGTCAAACTATGTTGCATCAAAGCAACAATTGTTTACAATCGAAACCAAAATGTTTACTTGTCTCTATAACGGAATAGTGCTCGTAACTATCCTATTATAATTAATGATAGTAATAACTCACGTATCAGACAAACGTGGGTTAATTAACGTCCCCAAATTATATACAATTTATTATATATTATATAGAAATTATATATAGACGGATACTATAAATATAATTCTAGGTTGATAGGTATTCTGGCTCTCTAGATCGCTCTACAGCTAGCGATGTCGATTCCATCGACGAATTTGCTTGTCTAGAAGACCTGTTTTTCTTACGATGAAATTGAGAAATACATATCGATAGAAAAAAATAATAATAAACGGGTTAGATCAATCGACACCAATGTCTATATTTGTCGAATATTTTGATCTGCAAAAAAAAAAAACAGTCATTTTAATCATCAAAAAACAACCGATAAATACCTAGATGTTTCGTAAACAAATAGGATTGACAACAGACAGAATTATTCATAAGTAAGTAAATTAAAAAGTAAATTTAGAACCGACAACCGATGGAGAATAAAGGTTCTTGAGTGGCGGCCGTCAGTTATAAATATATCTGAATTACGATTTAGAAAATTATTTTTTTATCTGAAAGGATATACTTATAAAATAGTCCCACAGAAATTTTATCAAAAACGCTTTTGTAGTTTAGTTTTTAAATCAGAATAACTGGTATCACCACAATATTAAAGTAAATTTTTTTTTTATACAACTTAGAATGGCAAACAAGCTGACGGCCCACCTGATGGAAAGTGGTAACCGTTGCCCAAAGATATGAGTAGTACTATGGATATAACAGACTATACTGTTTCGCCCATGATACTCCCCATGCGTTGCCATTCCTGAGGACTCAGGTGTTATTCCTCTGTACCCTGTAAATTCACGCCCTTCTAACCGAAACACAGCCATGCAAGCACAACTGCTTTAAGGTTGAAACACGAATGGAACATAATATAAGAGGACAGAGGTAGCAAACGACTTTTGTACAAAGTCTCCCTCTAGTTAAAAATGATATTTACCTCTGGGACACAATCTTAATTATCATTTTAATTATTATTTTTTAACCAAAAAGTCGATCCACTTTACAAAACGTCTACATTTAAATAAATCGTCATTATAATCATCATATTAGTCTTATTCCGTCCATTGCTGGACATAGGCCTCCTCCATAGACAGCCATAAGGATCGGTCCTGAGCCACCTTTAAATAGATAAAACAATATTACCATCTTTAGTACACACATAAAAGTATTATATAATTACAAGAAAAACAACAATAAACAGTAGAAACAAATATACATATTAATATCACATTTATGACGCACATAATTTAAATTTCTATAAACATATAAATAAGTAGATTCCGTTTACTGAAGCTTTTCGTCTTCACCGACTCTTCCCTGTGGCATATAGTTTGATACATTAAAATAGATATTGTGCTAAAAAGCCATTGAGTAAAGTGACACTTGTCTTCCATGACGAAGGGCACTCGAAATATAGCCAGGGAAATGGAGGTTCATTGTATTATTATTTATTAAGCTACAGTCTGCAAGCTTAGTAAATGGGACAAAATTGTTAAACGCTATGTCGTGCTTGACATTGTCTTCTAGTAGTTGCAAACTAATTAGTGATACCATATTCGTATAATACTTTTCTTATTGTTAAGCTGTTTTAATTATAATTTCACTACTATTATTATTTATTTTTCTTTATTTCTCTATTTCGTTTTGTGTTTTATTATTGATTTAATTATTTTGTGCTTAACTTTACATTTATTAAAAAAAAAATACATACAAGAAGTAAAATAAAAGCACTAAAATAGTATTACTCGGCCATGTTTTTATAGACATAAAGTTGATTTTCAGTGGCAATATATTTTATGCGATTTAGATTATAATTTTTTAATGGTAATAATAAATTATTTATTCAACATTTTACGTGACACCCAAAAAAAGTAATATCTTAAAATAGGTAAAATAACAAACAAGTGATGGATTATTATTTTAAGAAGATTAAAAATCATATGATACAGCCTGAAATGGTTCACATAGCATTTACTTTAGAGTATTGCTGCAATAGTGCAAATGTACTTCCCATTGGTTTGGATATTTTATGAGTAAAACTAAAACTTTGAATGTCCTTGTGGAGAAAATTTTAAAATGATAAAAACTTTGCTGTCAGCGTTGTGTATACATTTATTTATTTTTTACTTATATATGTTCATTTGTTTTATGTGTATTTTGTTTATTATTTTTCTTAAAGACTAGTTCAACGTACAACAACGTACAACTCTTCTCATGTTGCAAGTATTCATGGGCGACGGTAGCCGCTTTCCATCAGGTGGACTTCCGCTCGTTTGCCTCCGGAAGAATAAAAAAAACTATACATAATTAGGTACATAAAGCGTTTACTTCAATTTATTTTATTGAAAAAAATCTATTAAAATTTACAGTAACATGATGAAAATTAATATAATAGCCTATAAAATTTACAAACGAACATTCCCTAAACACAATATAACACGGAAGAAAAGGAAATAGGCAAGGGCTGGACACACATCGTAAAATCATACGAGAAAACTTATTGGGGACCATACTTTATTGCTAGTATCATGACATAGCTGATCCCTCGTAAAAATATGTATCGGTATTGTTAGAAAAATACGACGGTGAACTTATGTTAACAGGACCGGGCCTGCATTGCAAAATGGACTTAAAATTTATAGGTTTAAGGCCGTGTTGGTAAGTGTTAGGCTCGACTTGCTGATTCGGGGATATGAAGCGCTGTACGTTGAATAAGGGAGTGTGAAATAGCTATAGAAATATATAATGTTATTTGCTAGATTGTCAAACGGCTTATCCTTATGATATTATGAATATTTTATAATGTTCGTTAAATATATTTACTAGTTTTAATATTTATATTTTGCGTCAAAATATAGGATTAAATAAAAATCATTAATATACACTGTTAAGTTAGATACTTCTGTTTCGTTCTATTAGTAAAAAAATATTTGGTTTTACTGATAGAACGTGAACAGCCTTTTGTACCAGACTTCTTTTTGTAATGTGGTCAATAAAGAATAAATAAATAAATACAGTGGTCTTCATTTATTTTTATTTTCTATTGGGTGCCTGTAACACCAGGTATGTCATACGCTTGTTGCCGACCCTTAAGATATCTTATTACACCCTTTTTGAATGTATTTAACCGTGCTGTATTTTTGTCTATATAGAGTGAAATCGCCACCCTGTATATCCTTTTCCAAGAATTATATCAACCGTACCGACTGCCATATTGCATTACGCTTCGTGGACACCCCTTATTAGCATCAAAAACGCGCATTTCACCGACTACATCGATGCGGCATCGCGTTTTAGCGACTACCTTATATTTAATCATAGCTCCTGTCAGATAAATTCAAACTGAATAAGGCAAAAGCATGACGTAATATTATTATGTTAAGTTTTATTATTTTGAATACACAGTGTAATGTGTCTTATCTCAACTTAACAACCCTTTAGCGTCCCACTGTTGGGAATGGATCTCTTAACAAAAGAGAAGAGTATTTATAGCTTACCATTACTAAGCTCTTCAGACGGCTTGCTGCAGTGTTTTATTTCGAATTTTCCGGACTTCCTCCTTCTAAACTGGTGTATTGTGTTAAGTTAATTTATTTACCTACTACGACATCTCAGGAAATGAGTATATACATCTAAATAATATGGCAAATGTTAAAAAAAGCATCCTAGAAATGATTAAATAACTGCTGATGGTGCATTTCTTTTATATAAATTGATACTCTTTATATTTCTTTCCAAAAGATTTACAGTAGACCACAACTGAACTACAATTTAGCAAAACAATTACAAGAAAAAATCACTTAATAATAAATATAAACAATATAATATAGTTTTACTATGGTCTGTTTTAATATCATCATCATTATCTCGGCTATCGTCTGTTCACTATTAAACGTAGGCCTTCCTGGATCTGGTACACTATGGAGCTACCTGCATCCATTGACTCCCTGCAATATATTTGAGGTCGTCACTCCAACTACATAGTAATGGGTGATAATGGAATGGTAACCCCACTCGCGCTATCGGTTTACACCGGCGGGGTACCAGTGAAGGATGATAGGTGAGGATGAAGCAGGTCAGTTAGCCCATCGTGACGAATTCAACAAGAATTGTTCACAATGGTTTCCAGGGGGAACCACGTGGAGGTCGACCCAATAGGGCACATTGCTAGCAATGAGGCTGTCAAATTCCATTGTTAACAATCCCTTTCCCCCCTCCAACTACATAGTTAGTCGTCTTACACTGTGTTTGCTCAGTATCAATATTATTAAAAGGAAATATTAACAAACGAATAATCGATCTGACATTAAGACAGTCCGCCGTTATTCAACAGTAATACAAATAAAAAAAATAGTAATCCATTGAATGTTTCGATTTATCAATAATTTCATTTAGGTATTCATATCTGTGATAACTACAACAGAATTTAGCTACATTTCCATTAAGTTCCATTTAAATAGACTACACTATATGAATACACGTATACATACCTGTGTATAGAACATTATGATGTTTAAATCATTAAAATTGAGACGCGACATGTATAGATGATAAATCGTCCCATATCTTTCCAACTGAACGCAATTCGGCGCTGCGTCCGGCGGAGCACTCGGTAAATATTTGAGAATTCTACGTTTTACAATTTACACCCATCGCCTAAATTCTGAACGGTTTACGTTCTATCAAATACGATGGAATTCTCTAATTAGAAATGTTTTAGTGTTTCCCCCTTATTGCTGTTGCTTAACTGATGACGTCGTATCGATTAAAATGTTTATTTACCGATTTTGTATCGTTTATCGCAATGCATTACAATTAGTTACCATTAAAAATAATTCGAAAGATAAATCAAAAGAAGAGATCGTATTTGAAGATATTTTGAATACATAAATCTGTGCGTCCATTATTTCTGTCTACTCTACAAGTAATAATGGGAGGCAGGCGTGACAGATATATATGTGCATATGTATATAAGCCTACATTAATAACAGATTTTATTTATAGATTGAAGAAATACTTTTTAATGATTCTCTATTGTTTTAATAGTTTAAAAGAGATCCTGGATGGTATTAGTAGGTATATAAATAAGAGATATGGAATTGTAACGCGTGAGAGGTATCATGGATGATACAGTATGCCCATAGTACTGTTCGTTGCTATAAGCGACGATTATCAATTTCCATCTGGTCAGCCGTCAGCTTGCATACCATTCTAAGTTGCATAAAAAATGTTTAAGATAAATTTTGATTTTTAAACAACTACCCTAATCGAAGAACGTTTAGTTTCTGATTGATAAAAGTCTCAAAATAAAAAATAATACTCAAAATGAATATGAAAATTTTTATCTTCAAGATATACCTATCTTACAAAAATTGTTTTGTAAAAATAAAATTACGAATCCAAAGATTAATTTGTATAAAAACAAGGAAAAATAGTTTATAATTACTTTACCATTAAAACTCAAAATGTAACAAAGTCTGTGTTACTTGTAATTTTGAAAAATAATTAAATAAATTTAAATATTTCCGAATAAATATTTAAAACGCGATTTGATACAGAACTAAAATATTACACTAAACATAAACAGAACATTAAGCACTAAATTTATTTTAAAAAATACAAATATTTTTTTACCATCAAAATTCAAAATTTTGCTGATGGTTTACTATGACTTTATAGGATTCATAATTTAGTTTGCTATTGAATAAAATGTTACTGCAAAATTAAGTCATAATTTAAGTTCACTGTCAGAATAAATTAATTCGAGTATAAATAACTCAATGTGTATTTATTACAAAACTGTAATTATACTTAGCATTACATTAAGTAAATCATAAATTAGTCACGTGTTAACTTAAGAGCGTCTATAACTTTTGCTTACCAAAGCGCGGCAATGTCGCAATTATGTGTCAATTTCCAAATAAATTTAAATTATTATGATTGATTATTTAAAAAGTACTCCGCTGATGAACTATTACGCTAATTTATATACTTTTAACTTTTGTACATTTTTTATTTCATGTTTATACACATATATAAGAGGAAATATAACAACATAACCTTCAAGAAAAGAGTATATTCCTTTTTAAAAGGCCGGCAGCACACCTGCAATGCCGCTGGTGTTGTGGGTGATCATGGGCGGCGGTAGTCACTTACCATCAGGTGAGCCGCATGCTCGTTTGCCCCTTGCGTTGTAAAAAAAAAATAATAAAGTTTATTAATTTTTCATTACATATGTATATAGACAACGCTATTATTTTTGAAATCAACCATTAAAAACTTGACACCTATTTCATATTTTGCTTCGAATTTTTTTAAATACATTTTTGCTATTAAAATTCCAATTTTCACTGACAGTGAATATTATTGCATGATTATATTTTAGTTCGTTAGAAGGACACTTATTAAGTATCTATTAGAAATATTGAAAACATTTTAAACACTTTCCCAAATTGAGATAAAATGTAACGAATCATTCATAAGTTTGTTATGAATGCTAATTAATCTGTGAATTGTAATTATGCTATGGTAAAACAAAATCTGCTGGGTGGAGTGAGCGGTCCATAAATCTCTATTAGTAGTCGGAAATCCGAATAACAAATGTCTAAAGTCCGAACTAGGAAAGTTGGTACACCGGCTAGTTCAATTTATGCGTAAGTCCCATGGATTAATACGAAATAGGACAGCTTATTCTGTAATATCGTGGAATATTGTTCGACGATATTAATCTATTATACTTTGACTAATTTAATGTTTCGGATTGTTTGAATACAAACTAAAATTCAATTATAAATTTACTGTTTAAAAATGAAAATAAAAATCTTAAAACATTAATTAAAGAAAAAATTTCTTTGAGGTCACTGGTAGCCAACTGGTAGGATATCTAGGAAGTTTGCCGTATTGCCACTCTCTACGTCTACGGAAACAAGTTAAACAAAATATAGGTCAGTCACTGGTCGTTATTTATCACTCATTAGAACAAACTACCCAAACTCTACCCAAAGTTGTCTGGAAGAGATTGCTTAACGGTAAAGCCGTCTTTTGTGTCATTTCTCATTACAGTTAAATGTATTTACTATTCTATAAATGGTGCAATAAAGTGTAAAAAAAAAATAAATAAATAAAAAGAATTTTATAATTCATAATTCTTATTGAATACAAATATTTTATTATTCATTTGGTATAATAATATTTTTATTATAAAAAATGTTTATACAAGGAATGTTTATATATAATTTTACGAACTAATTTAGTGTTATTTATAGAAGTTTAAAACTGTAATAGTTATCAGAATAATGCTATTCACAGGCTATTTTTGCTTTTACTACATTATATTAACATGATTAATAAGCACTAAAATACTATAATATATGGACTATAATTCGTGTGGTATATAATACCTTCCTTTCCCGTGGGTGTCGTAAGAGGTGACTAAGGTACAGCGAGGGATGGGCAGCAACGTCCCTTTTAAAATATCTCTAAGACCTAACTGTGGTTGCCAATTCGCCTGGCAAGCAATTACTGGTAAATCCCCCTAAGTGGGAGACTTATGTTCAGCAGTGGACAGTTAAAGACTGATGATGATGATGGGGTATGATTATCATTATCAGCCGTTTGTAGCACCTGCAAAGTAGAAATTCTTTGATACTTTGACTAGAGGAGATAAACTCACGACTTTGTCTTCTTTGAACACGAAGAACTTTTCAAATTAGAAAACTATAAAAAAACAATATTTATACATATATGCCCTTTTTTATATATGATAGTAGATAATGTGTTTGATCAAATATTTTCGGAAAATAAATACTTAGACTTTAGGATGTTTTAGAATTAAATACCTTCATTTTAAGAGTGTTTTATCACTGAAACTGAGTAAATAACAAGAAAAGGTTTAATGCAGATTGTTCTCTTAAAATTATGCTAATAATTACTTCTATTTCCACCTATATAATATTAATAGAAAACGGTTTCCGTTTCCAAATTATAGCCAACTCCAATTCATTCCCCTACCTGTACTATTAATATTTCTTGTACCCATAAAATCGTATACTTGAACAAATTTATACAAGAGAGTAAACAGATTTCGTCCTTACTAAATATCGCATCAGATAGCGGACTAACAGCTATATCACCATTTAAAAGGGATAGTGATTTATGTGAGGTGCTAGAGCGATTACCATCGAAGAGGCTACCCGTTCGGCGATGCCTGTGCATTTCAATTACTGCGCCTCGGGGTCTCTCACTGAATAATGTATGCGGCTTTGATTGAAACGCTCCTACCGCGTTACTGTTAATATCTGTTCAAACAGTAACTGGTAAAGTGGATGGAAATTAGTTATTTTATATAGTGCGGTGTGATTACTTGGTAGACGCGGCGAAGCTTGACTGCTTACTACCAGTTCTAAGTTCGAATCCCTTTTTTTTTCGAAAATTTCAAATGCATATTTGGATATTTTTCATAATAATTTGTGCTTCAGCGCTTAAGTAAAATTATATATATATATATATATATATATATATATATATATATATATATATATATATATATATATATATATATATATATATATATATATATATATATATATAACTTTAATGTAATTAATAATATAATAAAACTGTAACTATATGATGTCTGTATAAGGTAAAACAAGGTGTAGGTCTATATAAAAAAAAGGTGTTCTTATATTTTTCCCTTAATATCTCCTTTAAATATCATAAGTATTTAGAATTTTTATTTATCTTGTATGTTTGTTCCAGCATTACGCAAAAACTACTCAAATAATCTGAATTCGATTTTTACCGTTTTCAAAAGGTCTAATTTAAAATATGACGTATGATTCATGTTTATGCGCTTTATAGAAAATTATCACACGTACGAAGTTGTGGTTAGCAAAAGTTAGTACATAATATACGAGTATATATGGCAGACCTAACACCGGAAGGTGTTCACCAGTATAGTAGTAAATATGAATGCTGAATATATTTGTTGAGCAGTGCAGGCACGACGGAAACGGATGTCTACTAGCTACAAATAGCGGCCCACTGTCTGTTAGTGACAACCGTACTAGTAAATCGACGTTAATTAACTTATATGTCCTTCTGAGTTACTTATTATGAGCTCTATTTTATATATATTAAGATGTATTTTCTCATGCAGTATTTTGAAGTATTAAAATTAAAAAAATATATATCATATGTTCAAATCAAATGTGATGTTGATGCGAGATAAGCTATGAAGAGTTTGCTGGTAGTATAATTATTTTACTAAACTAGCTGTTACTTTGCAAAAGTCCACATTACTGGTAAGTTGATTAGAATTATTTTGTTTAATTCCGCTGCTATGAGTATGCGTACTACTATGCGTATTAATTGAAAAGTAACTTATATCTGTCATTTAAACTGTCATTTAAATAAAAAAAACAAATCCGTTAGCAAAAGATTTGTAAATTACAGATTTTATTGTAATTACTTAAATATGTGTTGTATGATAAAAATAATCAAATACAAATTTATTAAAAAAAAAGAATGATCCCCATGCAATATTTACGTCATTTTAGAATCCCGATATCAGCGCCGCACATATGGTCAATGCAAATATTCCAAATTGAAATTTCAAATGGGACACATTTAAAACGAAATGTGCTTACGAAACGCGTGGCTTGTAATAATAAAATTCAGTGTTATTGAGTCCGAATTATAGCGTGATGTTCATTTGTATTTATTTTTTTCATTTATAGTCTATCGTTAGCAATGAGTCCAGAATACATTGGTTCGGTAAATGTTTTGTTTTTTTTTTCAGAACGCTTATTATTAAATTGAATATATTTGAATTTAGAATACGAAATTATGTATTTCCAGGAAGATATCGCTCCAAATCATCTATTAGATTTACAAATAACAAAAGATAGTTTTAATCGTTAATTGTCACAAATCGGTTAAATAATCATATAACTCATGTAAAAGAAAAAAATATGATTAACCTTTTTCTTATGGAACTCAATTAAAAGTTATTCAAATTATCGGTCATTCAGTTTTATGTAAAACAAGTTTTACCGGTGACTTCATCCGGAATTTACCAGTGACTTCATTCGATTTTTATCCGTGACTTCAGAAAGCAGCTAAGTTCTTCCCCATCTCAGTTACTGTGTGTATACTCGTACTAAATATCATAATATAAAATTTGTTGAGTTATTAAAATACAGTTGCAGTTGTATTTCTTTACTAAAATAAAAACAATAACTTCGTCAATGCTGTACTAATGACAAAAACAGAAGTCCGTTACCCGCTCGCCTCTTATACAATACAAAGGCACTGCCAACTGTAGTGTTCTTGTTTTTATACCGGTTCTATGAATACACTACACAGATATGAAACCAACCTATGAAGAAAATTTGAGATTTCCATCTCGTATCGTTAATTAATTTCGAGATTCAAATAGATAGATTTTTTTTCATAGTAAAAAAGTAGCATGTAATTACTTCAATCGTAGCAAGACCTGCATATATACTAAACTACTACTCTAAAAATTGTATGAGACTAATCTAAAAGTATATTCTTTCAGATAAACATCTTTCAGATGATTTCAGATCGATTATTGATTATTGAATTGAAAACCTCTTCCTTTTTTGAAATCGTTTAATAATTATTATTACCTATTATTATTAATTATTATATAATATTTTTTATTATAAATTATTATAAGGTTCGTGATACGCGTACGTGTGTACTAAATTTCTTAGTGATTGGTTAAATTATTAAGGCGCTATAGAGCAACAAACAAACTCCCTTTCATATTTATAATATTAGTAAGAATTTTAGAGAAAAGATATATCAACAAATAAACGGATAGCGGGTAAACAGAAAATAGATAATTTAAATATAAGAATTCCATTTTTATTTTCATAAGTAAAATTCTAAAAAGAAATTAAATAGTACTTTAATATTAAATAAACTATAATATATATGTATAAACAGTAATATGTATCTACCTACATAAGTATATTATGTAATACATTTAAACGGAAAGCCATAAAGTCAATTAGTATAGGAAATTTCGAGAATTGGACTCTATAGAACGTGTCACCCTTTGACACTGTACAAATTTACTAAGTTCTTCATTCCTACTACTAAGTCACCTGCACTATTTGGTGTGTAACATAGTTTCAAGTTGACTGCTAACATTTCAAAACTGTTTGTTAGAATAGATTCCTGCGTTCACTATATAGAGAGATCGAAGCGATGTAGTACGTCTATACGAAATACTTTAGGCAGTTTAAAGATTATTTAAAGTACAAACTAATCTAGTGTTAAGGTGTTACATTCTATCACATATTTAGTACTACACTTTAAATATAATTATTTTATATTTAAGTAGAATAACAATTTTAAGCAAATTTTAAAACCGAGAAAGCTCTCAATTTATTTCTGTACTTTTGTGGTTATCATCATCATCATCATATCAGACGTTAACTGTCCACTACTGAACATGAACCTCCCCTATAAAGGGGTTTTGCCAATAGTTGGTCACGCTTGGCAGGCAGGTTGGCAACCGCAGTTAGGCCTTGGTGATATCCGTCTTTGATCATTAAGTATTAATTATTTTCTGCTTACGAAGAATAAATAATTTAATTGACTTTGTGACGGTTCGCCTATAGTACAATAGGTTTAATACCATATAAGTGCATAGAAAAGAAACAGGGGTTCCTATGGGTGACCGCTGCGAAAGCTGAGCTATTTAATATAAACAAACTTTAAAGTCAAGGTTCACAATAGTATACAGAGAAGACGTTACCATATATAAAATATTGACACAGAAGGGAAACTCCTTTGATGTGTTTCCAAAGTGTAGTAGATGTCACAAGAAAATTAAATAAATTAAACAAAAATATATTATATTTTATATATAACCAAATTATAGTTTACCTTTTATCATCAGGTGTAAAAAGGATGCATACAACACAGTTTAATAAGGTTTATGAGAGCCTTTAAAGTTTTATAAATTCGATAATAAAATTAATAGAAAATACCAAAATACGTTAACATATAATTAAATTGAATTTGAAGAAAAGTTCAGTTCGAATAATAGGCTAAATCTGATTATTGAAGTATCTACCCTTCGGTGACATAATCTATGACGTTATTAGAGAAAGAATAGAAAGAAATAAAGAAAAAAGGAGAGACGGCGGATCGGCGGGCGCGCGGGAGTCGCTTTTTAGGAATTGCGCAAAAAAAAAAAATAAAAAAAGAAAAGAAAATGGCGCGGGAGTCGTGTTTTAAGGAACTGCGCAATAAAATAAAAAAATAACTAGGATATAGATCTAGGAGAGACTGGTTCGATGAAGGGGTTTGAGATCTTAGTGTATCACTATGGATTAAGTGTGTGAAATTAATCAATAGAAGACTGGAGAATCCGGTGAGCTTGTTCCATTTATTACTACGTAGTTAGATTTTTGACTGTGATCGCAGGCAAAGTCTATACTTAATATTTTTCCCAACAACTATTAAAATACGTATTTAGTCGAGTCCATATACCTTTAGGTAATGCGTATATCGTTAAATGCAATCACATTTGAACAAAGTTTACATCAATATAATTTACGTACTTACGTTATTCTACTCATATACAAAATCCAATTATATGGTCGTTTGATAGAACTTCATCAATTTGATTCAATGTTCTAATTGTCCAGTTTTGGAAAATACTTATTGATTCAACTATTGAACTATTACAATACTAACTAGTTTCATATCTAGTTATTATAAAGTATTTATTTATTGAGGATAATAGACTAAAGTGACTATGGTCTGGTCTCATTGCTGGGAAACAGCCATTGATGAGAGAGAGGGTTATTGAGTGGCGACCCTGTGAATGCAGGTGCGGTGTGGGCTACCTCCATTGTTTGGAGTGACTGTTTTATGTGTATTGTGGGGCCGTTCCTTGTGTCAGTCGGTGGAAATTGCCTGTGTTCAGTCGTGGGTTGGTGATGGTTGAAACGATGATGATGATGAAATATTTGTATTTATTACACTATTACAGTGTTGGTTTGGAATATCTGTTCATACTTAACGCTTCATGGTGAAGTGTTTTTATACCATTACTCGGTCGACCAGATTAATGATTCTTAGTCTATATTTGATTATCCATGACTACATGTGGGGATTTGTTTTACACCAGATGTACAAAGAGACAGCTTAACTGTTGTAAGTGATTTTATGTGGATGTAATACTTTTAATACATTATTGTGTTAGTAGATAAATTCATGTGACTGTGGGGTGTTTATGGTAAACAAGCCTGTATTGTGTAAATAGATAATTTGTCTTGATTTATTATAAACTTTAATATTGATTTTATTGTAGTAAGCAAGCTGATAATGACAATTCTGTGTGTATTACTGGTTTCTAATAATATTGAATTATGCTGATATTATAGGTGTGGATTTATTTCCTAATGGTAATAAAAGTACTAAAAGATTCTCTGACTATAGTTATTTTTAACTAGGTATGAGATACAGTATAAAATTAGTACTAAATGACAAGTATGAGTTATGTATTTTACTCATATTTAGAAAGGAAGTTGTCCTGGCGATAAGGTTTGTATGTGTGTTGTTTGTTCATGCTATATTGACTAGACAAGTTCAGACAGGGTTAATATTAGTGAATATTTACTGGATTTATATTTAATATACATGTTTTGAATATTTTATGGGAATAGTATGGAGATATACAAGTAGTAAAATATAATATTAGTATTTTATAAATTTAATTATTGAGATATATGTTTATGTCGGACTGTGTCCAAGGAGATATTATCCTATTAATATCAAGTTAGGACAATTACTTTAAATATTAATAAAGCAAACACTAACACTGATTATTCACTTCTTTAATAAATTTACATTAGAGGTTAGAAATCAAATAGATAGCATATTGGGAAAATCTTCACCACACATGTATTTGAGGAATGTTCTTGATAATTAGTACTGTGTGTATATATTATTGCAAGTACAATTGCAATAAGAATGTTAAACTTCTAATCTTCTGTTCATTCTTGAATTTGAAAGTAAGCTTGGCTATTGATATGAATATAAAACTGCAGCATTACTGGATACTATTAATTATTTCTGGTGTAAACCATGATTATTTATGTCACTGATAATTTAGTTATATATTACGGTTGATATATGATGATTTTATATTTAATTATATTAAACAAATACAAATAAACAAACTTGCTAGTATTTGTTACGTTGACAGTTGTGATAGATAATCAAAATTCAATTCAATACATCAATACGTCATTCAATACGTCATTAGTGTGACAGATGTCAAACAAAAGGAGAATATACACGTTATGATTCTATATCTAAGTCTATAGAAAATTTATATAATTTTCAGTTATTTTATAATAACTGTAGGGGAAATATTGGAATTATTTATATGAGAAATTTCACTTAAATGATATGATAATTATTTAAAGACCTAATTTCTTAGGGATTTAATCATGATGATTTAAACACTAAAACACTTGTTTATCTGAGAAATCCTCTTAGTAAATAGGTTTACTAAGACACTAAAAGGAAGTAGATATAGTATAACTATAGTACAGCTACAATAATTGTATGGGACTTACTGTCCTTTCTATACAAATATATATTTAATCTATATCTTTCACATTATAATTATGCAATATATTGCCTCTACTACTACAACATACACAAATAGGACTTATTGTCCTTCCTATATACCTATATATATAATAATTGACCTGGCACTTTAATGTGTAATTTATCAGTACTTATGACAACAACCAATTAGGACTTATAGTCCTCTCTATAAAGCTACATAATTATTTAATCTGATTATTTCACAATGTGATTAATCAAACCTCTACAAATATTACAAAAGATCTCTATTACTCTCAACACAATAATAGCTTGTTGGACTTAGTGTCCTCAAATTTATAGAAAACCCAACTGGTTATTTCACGAGACGTTGTTAACTTGTGATTAATCAGTGTCTTTTAAAGGACTTATAGTTCCTTTAGATATATATCTCTGAATAAATAATTGGTTAATTCACAATGTGGTTAATCAACAATAATATTATATATAATTGACTGGACTTATAGTTCATTCAATAGCACTCATTACTTTTAGTAGCTCTCGACCTATGGGTTGGACTACTAGTTCTTAGGCTCTGGCCTAATAAACATATGTAACTTGAACCTTGAGTATTCTTGGTATTAAGTAAATAATATTAAATTGACAATGCTATGTTATGATATAGCAATTATCAACATTATATGGCTTGGCCAATTCCAGGGTGTGGAAGGTATCCCCTATCACACAAATCTTCATCTCTATCGGACTGTCTTCACAGGTGATCTCTAATGTCACATTATAGGGCCGAAGGGTTATGTCCCATCAAAGTAAGTTCTGGTGTCTGGGTGATCTCGCTTCTTGGTCTGATCTCTTGTGGAGCCGAAGGGAAACCCCCATTGAGTAAGCTCGTAACAGGGTGACGCTGGGAAACAGTTTCGTACTGTTAGTGGGTGATCTCTATGTCGCCATATAGGACTGAAAGGGTCATCGCCCATGAGTAAGCTCTCGTGTCGGAGTGATCCTGGGATTTCAGTTCCGATCCGTTTGCCTCTGGCAAACACTAATTTATACTGGAAGCATCGTGGGGCTGGTGGAGCCACTGTAATGTTGAAGTAAATGTACTTATGTTTGGTTTGGAACTGAGAATACTCATTCCCTTATTACCATCAGAGTGCATTAATAAATAGTAATACCCTTCCCTACCTTTTTGGAGGAAGAGTTATAGATAGTTGGAAAGTCTTCCACTGGTCCGGGCGTGTGAGGGGCCCGACCGCTCCCCCATTTTTTTTATTATTACAGTTATTCTGTAATTTACTATTAAATTATATATTATATTCTAACTTCCTAGTTACATGAATTATGAGTATAATTCATTAATTATTCTTAATCCTTAAATATTTATCAATCATCTTCATTATTTAACTCCTATCATATACCAATTAAAGAACCTTTTGGTTATTACACACACAACGGGTCCTACATTACTAGACGATCACACATTTATTTATCTGGCCAGATGATCAAGTGTTCTACTATAAGATCTGTTCAATATTAAGTGTTTATTGTAAGGGTTTATATGATTCATAGGGTGTTTGGGGTGTATAAGGCAATATAGGTATGGGGTTATATTGAGGGTGATAAGCCATTCTTTAGAGTAGGTTTCATTGGATTTTCATAGATTTCATTAGGTTAAGCCTTCGTAGGCTTTTCTTAGGCTTTGTAGGTTTTCCATGTGTAGGTTAGTTAGAGGGTAGTTATAATTATTATAAGGGGTGCAAAGGGGGGACCATCACAATTGGTGCCGTGACCAGGATCTAATTGGTTCATGGCTATTTACATATCAGATCAATATGAACACTTGGTCACAATTGGAGCTTGTGACTTCAGGGATTGGTTAATGAAATATGAAGGAGTTTTAAAGTTAAACAGTAATATCTGCTGATAATATAATTCAACTCCAACTTTGAAGATTATGACTAAATAATTATACTGTCATAATTATTATAAAATCAGAGCTTTATAGTGTTTACCTTATGTAAATAAGCCCATAATTAATAATTCTTTTACTCTGAATTATTTTAATTATATATGTAGGTTAGGTATACGGGAGTCCATTCATTTATTCTTATATTTAATATAGATCTAGGATTTGGACCTAATTTCATGATCTCTATGTCTATAGGTAAATAGCCTATTTTACTGTTATTTTATGTTATTAGGATTTAATTTATCAAATTCATTCAATCGTTACCTATTGAAGTCAATTGTACAACAAATTACATAATTTGGTTTTTTTTCTCTCATTTACTCTATATCAATTGAATAAATTATATTAAGAACTACACTAATAGGTACATAACAATAGCAGCAAAGATAGCTTGCTACGTTATACTCAGTTCACACTGATCTAATTTTATGCTATAGGACACATTTATTATTCTTTTGCTTCATTAATTCTCAATTCTTACTGAACTATTAATTTAACATTATATTAATTTTATAAACAATAATTATGCTATAATGACTTATACATAAAATTTATTAATCTCATTTTATTATTAAAGAAATAAATTAAGATGAATTAATGACATTATTTATTTCTGAGGAAATATCCAATTGATTTTTATTTCATAAACTTTTATGATGCAGTGACATTGATTTTATATATATATAAAAAAAAAAAACAAATATTATATAATTATGATTTGATTTTAATTTAGGATGTTTAAATAGCTTATACAATGTTTTATAGGGGTTTCAAATTGAAAGTTAGACGTTTCATAAAAGATCATTAAGGTTAGTTAGGGCCTTTAGTTACTTTATTTGATTACCTAAATTTGAAAATTTAATTAGGTATTTTCATATTGTTAAATTTAATTCCAACAATTTATTAGGATGCTATTATAAATATTTTATTTAGTTTTCTTCACATAATTTCTTTATTTTACTTTACAATTATAGTTCAGATTTTATTTGATTATTTACTTATTTTGACTTAGACACTTTATTATATAAAAAAAAAAAAACCCCTTATACTTATATCAGAGGGAGATTTTGTAGGTTATTTATACATGTGCACTCTCTACATGCCTAAGCATTTTACATACTTAGATGTTGCGCACACTTAGTTTATTTAGTCCTTTGTAGTTGCACAAACCACAAGACATCTGTATCTTTTGAAATATTAATTTATTGTACAAAATAAATTAACTGATGTATCTAATGTAACTGTTTATATTTATATTAGGTTGTCTGTTGTGATCTTTTGGTAGAAGCGATGGGAGGTATTTATCTATCTATCTAATGGGATTACATAATATTTTATTATAAAACTTATTGGTCATGTTATTTCTGAGGGTATTAAGAAATAGTCATTGGTAATTTAAGTATATTAAAGGAATTTAAAGAGAATTTATTAAAAGAGTTTTAAACTATGGGGGCCGTTTGTATTATTTTATGCAACATATTTATAGGAGTCTTAAAATTGGGGGGCCGTGCAAAATTTGTCAGACAGGGTGGCCGGTGGTGATAAATTATTATTTATATAAGCTTTACTTCTATGATTAAAATTAATAAATAAAAATTAAATTTATTTGAATTTTGTTAGGGACTATTATTTTTTTTTATTCAATGAACACTAGGTTATTTCTTAGATGAAATATGTATTTGTGGTTACTTAGACGCTTCATAAAGTTTTATTCGTATTGTTTAAATTTATTTTAACAAATTTATTTGAACATCTTCATTTTAATATTTAATTAACTTGGGATTTTATCTAATCATTTATTTACACTTAGACAATTATTTTAGGATTCCTTTTTGCATTTATTACATTTTAATGCTTAAATTATTTCACTTCATTTCACTTTAGGTTTTTTACTTAGGCTCTTTCGCTTGTTGATATGTTATACTCATACATTTAAGCTTTTAATTATGAACTTCCATTTAGATGTTTTAACTCGTATCTTTTAAATAGATACTTTATCTAAATTTACTAATACAAATAACGTATCTATTAGGTTCTTTACTTGAAGCTCTTCACATATTTAGGTTTTATACATTTAGACTCCTCACATACTTAGGCTTTTCATACATTTAGGTTTTATAGACTCCTTTACACACATTTAGGATTGTATTCATTTATGCTGTTTATGACATTGTAATTACATGCATTGAATTTATTACATATAAATAAACGAGTATAAAAATTTTAATTATAAAATTTAATGGATTCACTCTATCATTACAGCGTATGCAAATTAATTATAAATAATTATTTACAAATCTATTCATAAATAAATATTATGCTTAATTATTAATATATTGAGTAGAAATTTTAAGGCTATTCATACACATAACATTCAACAACACATAACTTCGGGTTTAAAGATATTTTTAATACTTTTATTGTTTTGAGTCTTAAGAATGTCAGAGTGTTAGGCTAGTATCGATGAATCAATGAAAAATTTAAATGATGATCTTAAGCTCTGTAAAGTTAAATTATATACACATATGTGAAGTACATTTTTAGGGTTGGAAAAAAAAAATTGTAACAATAGACTTATCTTGTTGTAATTATCAATCCGGTAAACTCCTTGATAATTAGGGGGCCGGATGTGACGGTTCGCCTATAGTACAATAGGTTTAATACCATATAAGTGCATAGAAAAGAAACAGGGGTTCCTATGGGTGACCGCTGCGAAAGCTGAGCTATTTAATATAAACAAACTTTAAAGTCAAGGTTCACAATAGTATACAGAGAAGACGTTACCATATATAAAATATTGACACAGAAGGGAAACTCCTTTGATGTGTTTCCAAAGTGTAGTAGATGTCACAAGAAAATTAAATAAATTAAACAAAAATATATTATATTTTATATATAACCAAATTATAGTTTACCTTTTATCATCAGGTGTAAAAAGGATGCATACAACACAGTTTAATAAGGTTTATGAGAGCCTTTAAAGTTTTATAAATTCGATAATAAAATTAATAGAAAATACCAAAATACGTTAACATATAATTAAATTGAATTTGAAGAAAAGTTCAGTTCGAATAATAGGCTAAATCTGATTATTGAAGTATCTACCCTTCGGTGACATAATCTATGACGTTATTAGAGAAAGAATAGAAAGAAATAAAGAAAAAAGGAGAGACGGCGGATCGGCGGGCGCGCGGGAGTCGCTTTTTAGGAATTGCGCAAAAAAAAAAAAAAAAAAAAAAAAAAAAAAAAAATGGCGCAGGAGTCGTGTTTTAAGGAACTGCGCCATAAAATAAAAAAATAACTGGGATATAGATCGAGGAGAGACTGGTTCGATGAAGGGGTTTGAGATCTTAGTGTATCACTATCGATTAAGTGTGTGAAATTAATCAATAGAAGACTGGAGAATCCGGTGAGCTTGTTCCATTTATTACTACGTAGTTAGATTTTTGACTGTGATCACAGGCAAAGTCTATACTTAATATTTTTCCCAACAACTATTAAAATACGTATTTAGTCGAGTCCATATACCTTTAGGTAATGCGTATATCGTTAAATGCAATCACATTTGAACAAAGTTTACATCAATATAATTTACGTACTTACGTTATTCTACTCATATACAAAATCCAATTATATGGTCGTTTGATAGAACTTCATCAATTTGATTCAATGTTCTAATTGTCCAGTTTTGGAAAATACTTATTGATTCAACTATTGAACTATTACAATACTAACTAGTTTCATATCTAGTTATTATAAAGTATTTATTTATTGAGGATAATAGACTAAAGTGACTATGGTCTGGTCTCATTGCTGGGAAACAGCCATTGATGAGAGAGAGGGGTTATTGAGTGGCGACCCTGTAAATGCAGGTGCGGTGTGGGCTACCTCCATTGTTTGGAGTGACTGTTTTATGTGTATTGTGGGGCCGTTCCTTGTGTCAGTCGGTGGAAATTGCCTGTGTTCAGTCGTGGGTTGGTGATGGTTGAGACGATGATGATGATGAAATATTTGTATTTATTACACTATTACAGTGTTGGTTTGGAATATCTGTTCATACTTAACGCTTCATGGTGAAGTGTTTTTATACCATTACTCGGTCGACCAGACTAATGATTCTTAGTCTATATTTGATTATCCATGACTACATGTGGGGATTTGTTTTACACCAGATGTACAAAGAGACAGCTTAACTGTTGTAAGTGATTTTATGTGGATGTAATACTTTTAATACATTATTAATTGTGTTACTAAATAAATTCATGTGACTGTGGGGTGTTTATGGTAAACAAGCCTGTATTGTTTAAATAGATATTTTGTCTTGATTTATTATAAACTTTAATATTGATTTTATTGTAATAAGCAAGCTGATAATGACAATTCTGTGTGTATTACTGGTTTCTAATAATATTTAATTATGCTGATATTATGGGTGTGGATTTATTTCCTAATGGTAATAAATGTATCAAAGGATTCTCTGACTATAGTTAATTTTAACTAGGTATGAGATACAGTATAAAATTAGTACTAAATGACAAGTATGAGTTATGTATTTTACTCATATTTAGAAAGGAAGTTGTCCTGGCGATAAGGTTTGTATGTGTGTTGTTTGTTCATGCTATATTGACTAGACAAGTTCAGACAGGGTTAATATTAGTGAATATTTACTGGATTTATATTTAATATACATGTTTTGAATATTTTATGGGAATAGTATGGAGATATACAAGTAGTAAAATATAATATTAGTATTTTATAAATTTAATTATTGAGATATATGTTTATGTCGGACTGTGTCCAAGGAGATATTATCCTATTAATATCAAGTTAGGACAATTACTTTAAATATTAATAAAGCAAACACTAACACTGATTATTCACTTCTTTAATAAATTTACATTAGAGGTTAGAAATCAAATAGATAGCATATTGGGAAAATCTTCACCACACATGTATTTGAGGAATGTTCTTGATAATTAGTACTGTATGTATATATTATTGCAAGTACAATTGCAATAAGAATGTTAAACTTCTAATCTTCTGTTCATTCTTGAATTTGAAAGTAAGCTTGGCTATTGATATGAATATAAAACTGCAGCATTACTGGATACTATTAATTATTTCTGGTGTAAACCATGATTATTTATGTCACTGATAATTTAGTTGTATATTACGGTTGATATATGATGATTTTATATTTAATTATATTAAACAAATACAAATAAACAAACTTGCTAGTATTTGTTACGTTGACAGTTGTGATAGATAATCAAAATTCAATTCAATACATCAATACGTCATTCAATACGTCATTAGTGTGACAGATGTCAAACAAAAGGAGAATATACACGTTATGATTCTATATCTAAGTCTATAGAAAATTTATATAATTTTCTGTTATTTTATAATAACTGTAGGGGAAATATTGGAATTATTTATATGAGAAATTTCACTTAAATGATATGATAATTATTTAAAGACCTAATTTCTTAGGGATTTAATCATGATGATTTAAACACTAAAACACTTGTTTATCTGGGAAATCCTCTTAGTAAATAGGTTTACTAAGACACTAAAAGGAAGTAGATATAGTATAACTATAGTACAGCTACAATAATTGTATGGGACTTACTGTCCTTTCTATACAAATATATATTTAATCTATATCTTTCACATTATAATTATGCAATATATTGCCTCTACTACTACAACATACACAAATAGGACTTATTGTCCTTCCTATATACCTATATATAATAATTGACCTGGCACTTTAATGTGTAATTTATCAGTACTTATGACAACAACCAATTAGGACTTATAGTCCTCTCTATAAAGCTACATAATTATTTAATCTGATTATTTCACAATGTGATTAATCAAACCTCTACAAATATTACAAAAGATCTCTATTACTCTCAACACAATAATAGCTTGTTGGACTTAGTGTCCTCAAATTTATAGAAAACTCAACTGGTTATTTCACGAGACGTTGTTAACTTGTGATTATTCAGTGTCTTTTAGAGGACTTACAGTTCCTTTAGATATATATCTCTAAATAAATAATTGGTTAATTCACAATGTGGTTAATCAACAATAATAATATTAAATATAATTGACTGGACTTATAGTTCATTCAATAGCACTCATTACTTTTAGTAGCTCTCGACCTATGGGTTGGACTACTCGTTCTTAGGCTCTGGCCTAATTAACAAATGTAACTTGAACCTTGAGTATTCTTGGTATTAAGTAAATAATATTAAATTGACAATGCTATGTTATGATATAGCAATTATCAACATTATATGGCTTGGCCAATTCCGGGGTGTGGAAGGTATCCCCTATCACACAAATCTTCATCTCTATCGGACTGTCTTCACAGGTGATCTCTAATGTCACATTATAGGGCCGAAGGGTTATGTCCCATCAAAGTAAGTTCTGGTGTCTGGGTGATCTCGCTTCTTGGTCTGATCTCTTGTGGAGCCGAAGGGAAACCCCCATTGAGTAAGCTCGTAACAGGGTGACGCTGGGAAACAGTTTCGTACTGTTAGTGGGTGATCTCTATGTCGCCATATAGGACTGAAAGGGTCATCGCCCATGAGTAAGCTCTCGTGTCGGAGTGATCCTGGGATTTCAGTTCCGATCCGTTTGCCTCTGGCAAACACTAATTTATACTGGAAGCATCGTGGGGCTGGTGGAGCCACTGTAATGTTGAAGTAAATGTACTTATGTTTGGTTTGGAACTGAGAATACTCATTCCCTTATTACCATCAGAGTGCATTAATAAATAGTAATACCCTTCCCTACCTTTTAGGAGGAAGAGTTATAGATAGTTGGAAAGTCTTCCACTGGTCCGGGCGTGTGAGGGGCCCGACCGCTCCCCCATTTTTTTTATTATTACAGTTATTCTGTAATTTACTATTAAATTATATATTATATTCTAACTTCCTAGTTACATGAATTATGAGTATAATTCATTAATTATTCTTAATCCTTAAATATTTATCAATCATCTTCATTATTTAACTCCTATCATATACCAATTAAAGAACCTTTTGGTTATTACACACACAACGGGTCCTACATTACTAGACGATCACACATTTATTTATCTGGCCAGATGATCAAGTGTTCTACTATAAGATCTGTTCAATATTAAGTGTTTATTGTAAGGGTTTATATGATTCATAGGGTGTTTGGGGTGTATAAGGCAATATAGGTATGGGGTTATATTGAGGGTGATAAGCCATTCTTTAGAGTAGGTTTCATTGGATTTTCATAGATTTCATTAGGTTAAGCCTTCGTAGGCTTTTCTTAGGCTTTGTAGGTTTTCCATGTGTAGGTTAGTTAGAGGGTAGTTATAATTATTATAAGGGGTGCAAAGGGGGGACCATCACAACTTAAAATAAGAAAGCTCTCAATTTATTTTCTTTATTTTGTGGCTGTGTTAAGGACCAATCCTGAGTCGATTTTAACAGTTCTTTTTAGCAATCAAATAATTCTTGTTTTGATACTTTACTTATTTTGTAACCATTGATGTAGCCATTATTATTTACAAGAGAAGATATTGTTTAATGCAACACTAAATTTTGTGTTCTAAATTCAAACATATGAAATCTAATATGACTATGAAATATCTTATCGTCAATTAATTTTAGTTTTTAGACTTTACATGGTTTATGGTTTATAATAGTCTAGAATTAACGCCATTATTTTGTAAAGTATGATAATTATATACCCACCAATTTTTTTTTAATTACAATATAAAAATATTAAATTTTTTAGATTATAATTATACCTTCCATACCAATTCATCATATCACATTAGCTCTTAACTATCCACTGTTAAACATAGGCTTCACTTATAAGAGGGAAGAGGGTCCAGTAGTTCCCACGCTTCTGTACCGTTTATTTGTATTTAATAATTTGATATATAAAATATGAATTATTGTCTGAATCTTTAATAACATAAAAATATGTAATTTTATAAGATCGACTCGTACTTTTTCAATCGAACATTATACAGCAATAAGATGTAAGAAAAAACAATTCGACAGAAATTCAGACTTAAATTATAGGTACTTGAGTGTAAATTTATAGTCCCCGCCATCGTTACCTGACAGATTTATAGTTTAGTAGGTACCTATAACTGTTGCAGACTATCTGTCTTCGAATCGAACCGAACTTCTGAGTTCAGACTTTGGTAAATTAAAGTTGTTTTCGTGCATTTTAGATTTAATAATTTAAAGTTTTGAAAAGAAATATATAGATATCAAACGTATTAGATTTAATATGAATTCAATGCAGGTGTAAACTACATCTATTTTATCGATCGATAAAATAGTTTTTTGAATTAGATTCAGAATTGGTGAATTATTAATATAATATAATAATATATATAATAAGCACAATATTACGTTTATATAAATAATAATATTATTTTTTATGTAAATATATTATATCTACATTATATTATTATTTACATAAAAAAAAATTGACAGATTGAGAATCTTTTTCTTCAACTGGTATGTAACGAGGCATCAAATAAAAGAAGCAAGACGTGTCTGCAAGGAACAAAGCTATTCTTTAACATTGGATTCTCTCTGCCTTTTTCTGAGAGACGGTATACGAAGATAGATAAATAAATAATAATGTAATATTATGTTCCAAAAGCAACCAGATATTTTAGTGGTGATAAAATGAGTAAGATATCATCAGATAAGCCTATAGTTTATAAAAAACTAATTAAAATTTAGTTTGGATTTGACAGAGATATTATAAGATAGCATAATCGATACAAATACTAACATATAAAAGAAGAGTTTTTGTTAAAGTGTCGATCTCTGGAACTACCAGTTGGATTTCAAAAAAACTTTTTGTATTTGATAGTTAATTTAAAAAAAAAAATCTTATAAAACATCACAATATAATAACGGACAATGGCGCGGGTAATAGCTAGTAGTTCCAAAAAAATATAAAAGCGAATTAAGAACCACTTCTTTTTTGAAATTGCAAAACAAAGTCTCAATATTATTTTCTCAATCATAGTTAGAGGTATTTTTCAATCTAATAACAATGCGGTAAACATACTTAAGACTCGACTTACCAACACTTTGCCGGGCATATTTGAATTCAAAAGGTCATGCGACAACCTGTTATCTCTTGGATTGTAAAACCTTGGGTTAGTTGAAAATATATGAAACCCAAATGCATATACAATTTTTTAATTTTTACCAATATAGCTTCCATAGCTGATAAGATTTTCTCGAACTGTTTTTGTCGTTACATTAATAAGTAATACAATATATAACACAATTACAATATAGTAAATTGATGATATCCATAGAAGAACCAAATTAAAATATCATTAAGAATAAGAAAGTAGAAGTGGCAATATATTAATAGATAGATTCACTTTTGCTTAGATTATTTCTAATTATTATTATTACTGTATGTTTTACTGCAATAAAGAATATTAATTATACATATTTATCTTGAGGAAAACCAGTTAAAAATGAATTACGTATATGTATTTGAAATTTCTCGTAAAAAAAACTTCTATTTTACAATTCCACATTCAACCGAATTCAATACACATTTTCTTTTTCTCTGTGTGTGTATGTGTGTGTTAAATAAATGAAAAAACAACAGAATGTTTCAATTGCTGCCTACAATGTATTCCACTGGACAGTTTTTTTACCAGCTCTCTTGTAAAATTAGTTTCGCGTACGTAAATCGAAAAACCGAGCATGCAGCTCGGTTTTTTACCTTATAATTACAATATTCACTACAATATTGTTTATTTATCAACATCCTCATATCAGCCGTTAACTGTGCGCTGCTGAACGTAAGTCTCTCCCGCTTTCGCGTTTTGCCGGTAGTTGTCACGCTTGGCAGACGGGTTGGCAACTGTAGTTAGGCTATGATGATGTTTTAAGAGGAACGCTGCTGCCCATCCCTCTACCAAAGTCCCTTAGTCGCTTCTTACGACATGCACAGGATAGGAAAGGATGGTCTATTCTGTGCTGGGACCTACACGACTATGGATAGCATGGAAATGAGATATCATAAAAACATTTAATATTAATTTAATAGCTAAAATTTTAATGATAAATTCGAAATTATTATTTTTCAATTTATATTTCCATTAGAACTATGTTAAATTTTACTAGTACACTCTAAAATCCTTACTAATATTATAAATTTGAAAGTGCAGATAAATTAAAGCATATGCAAAAGGAGAAGCAAAATATATAAACCAAGTAACAATTTTTTCTTCATACGTATGCCATAGTAACACAACACAACTCAGTTTATTGTTTTGCCCTCAAAAGAGCAAAACACTGGTATTCTCTTATGGCCAAATAAGACATAGATTATTCTTTATCCCGATAGATGAACGTATCCCAATCGCAAATAAATAGTCACAGGAAAATCTAGTATGCCAATATTTTCAATTTAACTCAGTATGTTTTATTCATAGTTATATTTCTCTGTTCATTTTATCTGCAATAAAAATCACTACAGCTGACGTACACTAAATGGTGTGTTGGAACAAGTGTAATATCTGTGCAGACAAAGCAGTCGTTCTGTCTCGCAGCCCGTCGGGATAAAAATCTGCATACTGTAAAGTGAATTTATTAGTGTCTTCTCTTTTGCATTTATTTTTCGTTTAAGAATTCCAAGTTAGTTTTAAAGGATCCCGTTCGAAGATCATAACGATGAATCTTTAAATAGATTTATTACTGAACAAGAAAAATTATTCGTTAATAAAAACAGCTTATAATAAAAGGAAACTTAAATGTGTTTTTGGATTCAGTACTGACATTTTGGAGAGTTTCATCTACTGATTACATTCCTGTATTTTAGCCTTTATCAACTTACATTCAAAATATACCTCACTTTTTTAGTTTTTCTTTTTTGTACCTATCATTAGGATATCCATGGAAAAGAAAATATAGTTAAATAATCGCTATTTCCTGAACATAAATATTTTAACATTATATATATTTAATATTAGATTTTTCTCAGCCAAAAAGAAAACATGTTATATTGTTGTTGTTGTTTGTATTGTTTTTCTTTTCTTGTATTATTCTGTTTAATATTGAAATATAACTGTAATAATCTAATATAAATTAATATTGTATAAAAATTGTGTTAGCCCTGGTAACCTAATAAAAGAATTTATTTGCTATTATTTTAAAAAGAAACAACAATTTATGAGTAAAGTGAGTATTAGTTGCATAAAAAAATATCAAAATTGGAACTTATTGAAATTATTGAAAACATCGCATAACATGTAGACTAATTGGAAATTCTGTACTTTTGAAGTCGCTTATAAATATCTACGCGTCAAATAATTCTATGTATGTATTAAAGAATTTGTTTAGAATTAGGAAAACAGTAGCTGTTTAATAATTTGGTCGTAAACAACTATATCTGTATAGACGTGTTACAGAAATTAATTGCTAACATTAATCATATAGAACAGAGACACCTTTACTCACAGATGAAATATTAATAATGTTGTTATAATTAATTTATAATGTAGTGGTAATATATCCGCGTGCAATATTTCCATGAAGCAGTTGTGTTTGCATAGCTGTGTTTCAGGTTGAAGGGTGGGATATGGTAGTGAATTTATAGGGTACAGAGGAATAACACTTTAGTCCTTAGGATTGGCAACGTATCAGGGGTATTATGGGCGAAACAGTATACTCTGTAATGTCCATGGTACTGCTCATGTCTATATGCGACCGTTACCACTTTTCATCAGGTGGGCCGTCAGCTTCTTTACCATTCTAAGTTGCATAAAAAAGATAATTTAATTTTACATTGATCCTGTTTTAAATTTTCTCTACCATTACAACTATACAGAGTCGTGTTTTATCTATCTGCCATAATCCCAGACATTTGAAGTCGGCGTAATATATTTTTTCTTTTGTTTATTTCTATTTGCAGTAATTTTAGTATTCACTACCTTTCGAACAACAAATGGCTTGTTAGTTATGTAACAACAAAGTAACAGGTCGACCTCACACATGGTTCCCCCTGAAAATCATCGTAGATAATACTTATGAAATTTGTCTGACCTTTTATCCTCAAATATCATCTCTCACTGTTGTCATTCCATTCCATTCTCATCTATTAAAAAATCCATATCATTTTTAACATAATCTGTCCATGTCAAGGGTAGACGCAATCTAAAAAGATGGCATCTACCCTTATAGTCATCCATATTTATACTTAATATTATGCTTAAAAAACTATTTAACGATAAAGTCGTCCATTGTTGACTCTTTCCTTGTTCATTATAATTATGATATATCTTGTGTGTATATATGTTTATGTAACTATATATTTCTTTGAAATGAATAATTAAGAGTTTTCATTAATTCATACATCACCTTCATCCCAAGGGGAACAATAAATAGTCTCCATTTATTCATTCATTATCTTCATCCCACCATAGAACTATCCATACAACTCTTATACGCAGTGCACATTTCCCAAACAGAGATTTGTTTGTGTACAATTCATCTTCGCTTATACATTTATAACAGACTGTAGCAAATAACGTGTACATAGTTAATTTAAAAGCCAGAGCACACCCGTATGGTGAATAAATCAAATTTAGCGCAGTTTATTACATGTTGGTACAGCGGAACTGTTGCTAATCTCTATCAAATTAGCTGTTTATCTGTTAAAGTATGAAATACGAGCGCGGATATAGAAATTAATTTCATTCCAAATGATCCAGATAATGTGTGGTAGCGAGTGAAGTGTTTTACGACGTGTTTTAAGGTGCCAGAGCAGTTAGTAATGTTGACGCTTTACATAAAATTGATAAGAAAATATTCTTGTTAGTTCCGACCCGGCTTCATACATGTAGATAAAATTTTGTAAACCAATTTTGAAACCAATATATAGTCTATATTACGCGCTAGTAATGTAACTTTCTAGAAATATATAAAAGAATTTTTAAAATCAGTTGAGTACTTTTTTGAGTTTATCCATCATAACCAAAGAATCTAATCTTTCCTTTTTACTATAACAATACCTATAGATGACTCATTGTTATGAACAATACTCGTATTTTCTAACTTACAAATAATTCTTAATTCGGCTTTAATATTTATTTTGTAGGAGGTATATGTTACGCAATCTGCAATAAATTTGATATTTTTTTCCTAATTAGAATGTTTAACTTCTATGTCAATTTTCTTCACTAATTTTATCTAAATAAGTGTAAACTTTATTAAAAAATAAAAATTGAAATCATAAAAATAACTTAATATATAAAAAGTAAAGTATTTTTGATACTAAATATATATAAAAATCAACGTATTAAAACTGGATTCTTATCTATTATTACCTTTTCCATGACAATAACAAATGCCTTATCGCTCTATTGATAACCAGTGTACTTAAATTTTAATAAAAAAAAAATATATATATAGTCATCTGCTTAAATAAAAATATCTGGGACCCCATAAATTCCATATTCTGATCAATTTGTCACTCCGAACAACGCTACGTATCTACATATTAAAATACTTTTATTCATCCCGTCAACCCTTAACACGTTACATGACAGATAGTGACCTAAACTATCCAATGCCGTCCCTTTTCACGCCATCCGAAGGTGTCGAGTACGGTAGAATTTATTCTCTATTTACTCAATAACCCTCAAATGCTAAGGGTAAACTGAAACATCGAATAACGCCATCTGTGTTCAATATCATGAATCACTTGGTTATATTGCGTACAAATCCAGTTATAGGCTGTTTTACAAAGCACCAACAAACATTTAGTTGAACACTTGTACAGATAGATGTATCGCACTGTATCGTAGCAGTATAAGATGAGGATTAAATGGATGTTGAGCTTCGTATGTGCGTAATTTGAATATGTAGTGGATGCTATTCTATTTTCAGTACAAAACATCGTTATAACTTTGTTTAATATTATAGAAAATTATTTAGATAAATAATGTAATCATTATTGTAATTGATTTTAGAGAAATTTTTAATAAAGAAAAGACATTAAATTACCTACTAATTATTTTTCACATTTCGAGCTGAGAAATTTGGGCGGCGGTAGTCCTTTATCATCTGGTGAGCCGCATGTTCATTTGCCCCTTGTGTTGTGAATAAAAAATATAAAATAAAAAACATATTTCAGTACTTTGTTTATAAAGCAAATATATTTAGACAATATATATTTACGTGTATTTTTGTCTTTATTAATAGATACAGCTAGCTGAAGTAATGAAACATAATGAATATAATCCACTCGCATGTTTTATTTACTTTAGAGTTTGGACGGGTTAATTTATATTAATATACGTTAGGTACTGTAACGTAATTTTGAGTTTTAGTTTATGTTACGGTATGATACTAGCTTAAATGAATTATTTTAGTTATTTAGTTGATATTACGGTATGGTAATTAAGACAGTAATATTAAATTTAATGAAATGAATCTTTTTTCATTAAAATTGAAGTGGTAAAGTTAAATTTATATTTTCTTTAGTGTATGTGAAATTACTGGGTACAGAGGAATAACACCTGAGTCCTCAGGAATGGCAACGCATGGGGGGTATCATTGGCGAAACAGTATACTCTGTTATGTCCACGGTACTGCTCATGTCTATAGGCGACGGTTACCACTTTCCATCAGGTGGACCGTCAGCTTGTTTGCCATTCTAAGCTGTATAAAAAAAAATTAGGCGCTGTTTATTTAAATTACTATATAAATCTATTACCCTACAGTTATTTATCATTAATTTGATACATGCATACCAACTTTCATCCGCGACCTTCGTCCTTGTGGCCGAGATATGTTCACTGACCGAGAGAAAAAATTGCCTATAACTTCCTCCATCCCATGTAGTACGTGTATACCAAATTTCAGTTAAGGCGCAATAAGGTAACTAACAAAAGAACAGATTCAGTTTTACATTTACATTACTAGTAAGAACTAGTAATGGTTGACTTACCCAGCAAACGTTTTATCCCATACCGGGTCAATTATTTCTTATCGATATAAAAACTATATTATATCTTAAGTTAGATAAAAAATATATATTTACAAAAAAAAAAAATAGTAAAATATGTTAAGCAGTTTTAAAGATTAGTGTGAACAAACATTGTAACACGGAATTTTTATATATTAAGATTTATGAAGACATTTGGTTATGTAATCTAGAAATATACATATATGTATGATATTAATGTAATAAAATTACAACTTGACGATGTCTGTGTATAGGAGATACTTAAAAATGAACTAAAGGAGGGGCCTGAATAAGACTAATAGATGCTAGAACAATATTTTTTTGATAATTGTCTGTCTGTTTACATGAATGTTTGTTTCAGCATTACGTAAAAAAGAATAGACCAAAGTAGCCAAGCGTGATAACAACTGGCAAAACCTCCAAGTGGCAGGCCTATGTTCAACAATGAACAGGTAATGACAAATATGATGAACTTAGTTTGCATTGTAACAATTTTTCGTTATTTATTCATACGTTGCATTAAACCAGTACACGAATTCATATGCGTGTCATGACTGCGTTGTAGAAATTACACGTGAAATGCGGGGTCATGTTTACATTTACAAAACTGGCATGTTGTTTAAATTATTACAGTTATGCCACTGCTAACTCAATGAAAACAGCTGCTGCCATTTTTAACTACATATTAGGTACCCGTGCATTTATATTTATGGTTTTATTTTTTAAATTGACTTCAAAAAGAAAGAGATTTTCAATTAGGTTGTTTTTTTTGTTTGTTACCTCATAACTCCGTCACTTGTAAACCGATTTCGAAAATTTCTTTTTTTTATCCAAAAGAATATAATTATAGATTTGTTACACAAAAAAAATATCAAAATCGGTTCTGTAGTTTATTTTTTTAATCGAAATAACTAGTTTTGCCACTATTGAAGTCAGTTTTTTTGTGGAACTCAGACTTATGTACATAAAAAAATACAGTCAAGTGTGAGTTGAACTCACTCACCGAGGATTCCGTACATAAAACAGACTCTAAAATCCTTTTGTTTTCTTTAGACAAAAAAATATTTGAACAATATTTATTAACTTATTAATCTTACATGTATGTATTATATATGAGATTATTATAAATATTTGAAAATTATGTTATCAGTAACGTGGGCAGTATTTTATATAAAAAAAACGTGCGAAGCCGAGGCAAGTCACTAGTTTGTTAATAAATATCAAAATTGACAAGTAATATAAATAAATATACGTATACGTATGCGAGTGATGTTACTCTACATTGTACGTAGCAAATTGCCACTTCGCTACATGCCAGTGTACTACGCCGTAGCATCTGCTACGAGATCGCGTCGTTAATATTACTAGGGTATATCTACGAATAACTATTAAACCGAAAACACTTCTACATTTTGTAATTTGATATAATTCTCTACTTAGAAGAACTTAATAATGGTAATATCTACTTATATTATGAATGTGAAAGTTAGGTATTTTGATATTTGTTACACAATCATGTATTTAAACGGCTTTACAGATTTAAATAAAAAAATAATGGGTAAGCTATATCCTAATTTAACTCACAGGATATTTTATTTATTCATTTAAATAAATTTATTGACCAAAGTAAAATAAGGTACAAGAGGTAGACTTAATCCTCCATTCCTCCAATCCAATCCATTCAATGAATGCATTCTGTACCAGTCAACCTTTGGGATAAAGAAGGAATCAGGAATACAGTACTTAATGATTGATTATTACTTCGTATCAATATTTTTTTTTATTTTATTTTATACAAAAATCCACAGCTCTTAAAAAATAACTTACATGCTAAGTCTTTTATGAATACAGCCAATAACGGATTTTATTTATACAAACAAAAATTTTGATTTCAAAGCGAGGTAGGCAAGTTAGAGTGGGTGTATGCAAGTAATAGAATCACATGCATAAAAGAAGCCATACATAATAGTGAGTGTCCATAATGTTAAGTTAATTGATATATAAAATAATTAAAAGTCATGTTGCTAAAGTTCAGATATTGATAGCAATGATTAAATAATACAAATTCATGGTCACCAATTGTAAATATAATATCAATATATGAATCAATATTCACGTAGGTAAAACCTCAGGATAATGATATATTTGAAATTATCTGAAAATTTGTTTCAAATGATGTCCACAGCCACTTTTTGTCATTACGCCGCTCGTCATCGACGAGAAATTCATTCTCACATACGTAAAACCTAAATGGTCACGTAAAATGTGGTTTCAAAGGCGTTTTTTCCAGTAAACGCTCAAGCTGTGGAATGAGATCCCTGCTGAGGTTTTTCCTGGAGACTACAGTATGGAGTTGTTCAAAAAGAGTATACAAAGGTTTCTACAGGGTAAGCAAGGCGCACGTGATACCTCTAGTATTGTAAGTGTTCATAGGGTAACCGTTTACTATCAGACAAGCCGTATACATGTTTGCCACATTTGTGTTATAAAAAAAATCTTCGATTTCATCCACTAGCACTGGTTTTATTAATAATATATATATAATATAATATAAATATATTATTAGATAAGCATATCGAAAATCACTGTGATCATGAGTGAGGCTCCTATGGAGTTCAAAACTAGTCCAGAATCTCCGAACTTAAAACATGAGTAAAGCCGTTATAAACAATTACAATAAAACATGACATTATTCTTAAAACAAATGTTAAATTTTAACGGAAATTTTATAAACTTATTTATATTTTTTGTTTGACAATTGTTTAAGAAGAGTAAATTTTATGATATTATTCTTAAAATATATGTATGTTAAATTTTAACGGAAATTTTATGAACTTATTTATCCTTTTTGTTTGACAATTGTTTACGAAGTGTGAATTTTATGATTTTATACTTAAAACATATGTCTAATTATAACGGAAATTTTATGAACTTATTTATGTTTTTTGTTTGACAATTGTTTACTTTCACGTGTTAGACTAGTAGACCGTATAGAATTTAGAGAACAATGACAGCGAAAATAAAAATCCTTCACAGTTAGATACCACAATACTAGACACACCGCCTAATCTCCGAAAACACCATTGTCTATTACTATCAACGCTACCCCTAGTCATCGCCCCAATCAATATAGTCATGGTATTATAGCAATCATTGCATTTGTCACCATCATCGTCATCATATCAGCTGTCAATTGTTCACTGCTAAACATAAGCTTCCTCAAAAGAAAGGTTTTGCCATTAGTTGCCACGCTTGGCAGGCAGTTGATAACCACAATTAGGATTTGGTAGTTTTAAGAGAGGGCCTGCTGTACACACACACACACACACGCACGCACGCTCACGCACACGCACACGCACATGCACCTGCACATACACATGCACGCGCACGCGCTCGCACAAACACAAGCACATGCACACGCACGCATACATACACACACACGCCCACACACTCACACATATGTATATAGATCAGCATTGCAGAAAATCACTCATCTAGAGCGGCACCTTGAGGAAGTTCAATCACAAAATAAATCTTTGTTGGATCACAGGCGGTTGAGTAGTTATAACGAGACCATGGATCTGTATACAGAAATGTTAAATACTACTAGTGATCAAACATCTGCTCTGCCCCTTGTGACCATAGATTTGACAAATACACCAAGCTCCTATAGTCCTAATAAAGTACCTATTAATAGTAGTAAGAAGTTAAAAAAATATGTAAAATTAAATAAATTTATTCGAAAATCAGAAAATTTAGTGAAAAGTCATAAAAAGTGTTTAAAATCAATTATTACTAGGAAGCAAAAAATTGACTTATCAATAGAATTAAATAATTGTAAAGAAAAATATATAACAAAGATTTAGAAATAGATGAATTATCACAAAAAATTAAACTATTAGAGAACTCGTTGTCCAATTTATCTTTGAAATACGAATCAGCTAAGAATGAAATACATGAATATTCTGATCAGTTGGATAATTTAATAAAATTAGGTAACTACAACATGGAGCGGTTTGTTTCTCTTACGGATAGATGTCACTGTAATTCACCAGAGTCTGATAACTATATCCAACCGTCCCACCATAATCAGTTGAACATTGATATCTCATCCGTCACGGAACCAGACGTTTCATGTTTACCCACACGAAACAGTACAAAAGTAAATAAATGCAGCACTGTACATGAAACCATCAGGAGAACAATTGTTTATTCAGATGAATTTGGCAAGGATTTAGGTAGTTTATTATCGAACTGCCTCTCGCAACAAGTAATAAATAATTGTTTTCCGGGATCAGGTATATATAAGATTATAAAAAATATAGTAAATGAAAAATATGATATTCACACGACCCTAGTAATAGCGTTAGGGAATTGTTTGCATATGCGTAAATCTGATATAGTTAATTTAATAAAATCATTATATAATATAGTGGAGCTTGGTATAGGTAAAATATTATTATGCGCATTTCCCTACTCTCAATCCCTGACTAATGAACAGAATAAGTTCATTTATAGTATAAATAATTTAATTTATTCGATGACATATCATTGTAATGATATATTTTATTTTGAAAGTAACAAATTTGTTACAAATTATTATATGACGGGAGGTAATTTTTATCTTCCTAAAAAACAAAAAAAGACTATTGCTAGTTTACTAGCGTATAACATTTATGATCCCATTATAAGTAGTATAACGGGTTTAATTAGTAATATTAGTAATTATACTAATAATGTGACATGTGTTAATTTAAACTAACATCTACGACATTGGTTAAGCCACAGGATATGGTCATTATTCATCAAAATATTCGTGGCTTCTCCAGCAAAGAATTAGAATTAAGTCTTTTCTTAGAATCTAACAATGTATGGGTGTTATGTCTGACAGAACATTGGCTTAAACAATATGAAATAATTTGTCCTTTTGAACATTATAATATAGCTAGTTTTTTTGCTAGGAACAATGCCATTCATGGCGGGTCAATTATTATTTTAAAAAATGATGTAGAATATAAAAACCGTCAAGACATTGTAAATATTTCTATTGAGCAAACAATTGAACTATCTTGCGTAGAATTAGTTACTTGTATAATAATTTGCGTTTATCGTCCGCCATCGGCTTGTTTTGATTCTTTTGAACTGGCTATGGAGGAAGCATTGAGACGAGTCGCACGGAGGAATAAAACATTATTTGTATGTGGCGATTTTAATGTTGATTTATTATCGGAATGCTCAATAAGCTTAAGATTGATTAACTTATTTAAATCATTTAATTTGCACAATCTTTTTTTAGAACCCACTAGGGTCGCAGGAAATTCTGCCACTTGTATAGATAATGTTTTTTGTAATTGTGAAGTAAAGGTGAAAATGAATTTCGACTGTCTTGGATCTGATCATTACGGACAAAAAGTTATAATTGAAACTAAGGGATCTAAAGGGACTCAAACAATTACATGCAGACAAATAACACAAAAGAATTTGGCACGTTTTAAAAATAAAATTGAACATAAAATATCTAGTGTCATAGTACCTCAATATGACCCGGACATTGTATGTGAACATATTTTTAATTTAATTGAACATGAAGCTAGCAGTGAATTTAAAACAAAAACATTTTCAACTAGTGTAAAATCAAAGTTTTGTGACTGGGCCACGTTTGGTATTTATAAGTCTAGGGCTAATCTTTACGAACTTTACGAAAAACGAAGCTATATATCCGATCCCTTATTTCATGAACATGTAAAATCTTATTCGAAAATATTTAAAAAGGTTTGTCATACAGCTAAGTCTCTCTATTTAGGTAAAATAATAACTAAATCTAAAGATAAAATAAAAGCCACTTGGAAAGTAATAAATAGCGAAACTGGAAAAGTTAATTTTCAAAATAGCAAAATAGCTTTAAATATTAATAACAAATTGGTAAATTCCGACACAGAGGTCGCGCATACATTCGAATCTTATTTTACTAATATTCCATTAATTACGACACAGGCTCTAAAATCTTCCCCGTCTGCTGCTGAAACTTTACTAACAGACAATGTTAGCAAGTCATCAGCTGTATTTAACTTTAGACATACATCATCAGTAGAAATAATGAAAATATTCAAACAACTTAATAATAAAAAAACAGAGGATCTATGGGGTATATCTGTTAAAATACTGGATAGTATAATGGAAATTATTGCGCCCTCTCTTGCTTTTATTTTCAATAAATGTATAGATGAAGGTAAATTTCCTAACATAATGAAAATTAGTAAAATCATACCGCTTTTTAAATCTGGAGATAGGAGTGACCCAATAAATTATAGACCTATATCCATACTCCCAGCACTCAGTAAAATTTTTGAAAAAATAATCCTTATGCAACTTGTCAGTTATTTCAATTTAAATAATTTAATCCACAATAGTCAATTCGGTTTTTCCAAAGGTCGTTCAACTACAGACGCAGGTGCAGAGTTGCTTAGACACGTATTTGCTGCATGGGAAACTAAAATGGATGTGATAGGTGTTTTTTGTGACCTTTCTAAGGCTTTTGATTGCGTTGATCATAATACATTGCTAAAAAAACTTGCTTTTTATGGCGTCAAAGACAATGCTTTAAATTTAATAAAATCTTATCTATCTGATAGAATACAGAAAGTGAAGATTAGCAACGCTACGTCTGACGGGTCACTTGTGCAAATGGGTGTACCTCAAGGATCTATTCTCGGTCCATTTTTATTCCTAGTTTACATTAATGATCTCCCATATGCCATGCAGGATAGATGCGGCATAGTATTGTTTGCAGACGATACTTCATTGATTTTTAAAGTTAATAGAATGACAAATAATTATGACGATGTAAATAGTGCTTTGCGGCGTCTCCTGCACTGGTTTACAACTAACAATCTTATGTTAAACGCTAAAAAAACAAAATGTGTTAATTTCTCTCTATCTAAAAGTTTTAATACTAATTGCAATATTAAATTAAATGACGAATCTCTCGAATTTATAGATTCTACTGTCTTTCTAGGAATCACACTAGATAATAAAACACTATGGGGTGCACAAATTCAAAGCCTTGCAGCGAAACTAAGTTCAGCAGCTTTTGCCGTGCGTAAAGTTAGACAGTACACTGATACTGATACTGCTAGATTAGTCTATTTTAGTTATTTTCATAGTTTACTCTCTTATGGAATATTACTATGGGGAAAAGCGGCAGATATTAAGAATATATTCATATTACAAAAACGTGCCGTTCGAGCGATCTACTGTATGAAGAGTCGTGACTCATTAAGAGAGAAATTCAAAGAGGCAAATATTCTCACCGTTGCTTCTCAATTTATATATTCAAATATTCTATATGTTCATAAAAATCTTGACTTATTTCCAAAAAACAGCAATATTCATAATATTAATACTAGATTTAAAGACAAACTTGCTGTCCCCAAGTATCGTTTAGAAAAAGTTAATAGGTCTTTTATGGGAATAGGTATAAAAATTTACAATAAGATACCAAAGGATATGTTGGAATTACCCTTAAATAAATTCAAAACATCTGTTAAATCATATTTACTGAGCAAAGCCTATTACTCACTAAACGATTACTTGAATGACGAGTGTGCATGGCAATAGTTGTTCATGCACTGAATTTTCATTTAACGTTAGACATAGACACCTATATAAATATACATTGTAAATAAACTGGCTTTAAAAAAAAAAAAGTAATTCAATTGAGTTTCTTGCCAGTTCTTCTCAATTGGACCTATATACCGAACTGGACGGTAGGGTAAATATAAAATTATAATGTAAAAATTTGACGTTCATAAGCGGCTAAAATGTCCTACATGAATAAATGATTTTTGAATTTTGAATTTTGAATTTTGAATTTTAGATATATATAAAATTATAATTTAAAACCTCCATCGTTACAAAATATTATTATTATACGACCCGCAAAGAAGATAAGTAGATAGCCATCGGAGTTCAGCTGGTATAAACTGCATCATTTCCGTAACTTCCGGATTTAAGGAATTCTTTTCATCCTTTATGTAACCAACTGCCGCGAAAAATAGGCACTGTACTTGTTTAAAAAGCATATTTCGCTATTTTATATAAGAAAACGGGAAATTCTTAGAAGTTCTTTTTTTATATATTTAAATTTAGAACGGGGAATCGTGTATCTATATTATATTTCAGACACAATATACATCGTTTTTTTTTTTTAATAAATGACTAATGACTAATAGACGTAGTATATCATACTTTTAGATTATACAGATAGAGTGTCTCCATAGAAATGCTTCGACAAAAATGGGTCAACTTTTTCATACAATTATTCGTGATAAATAGTTATGAGTGATTCCTTTATTACATCTATACTCGTATCTATTTTGTTATGTAATTTCTGCATCTTTTAAATGCGTAATCACTCATTTTATTTATTAAGAAATATGAATAGATACATTTTATGCGTAAGTAATATTAATGTATATAAAACACTAAAAAAAAACCAGTCGGCTAATTTGACAATTAGCTGACAAAAAGTTGATCCGTGTTTGAGGAATGTTTGAGACTTAATGCTCTATCTATATAATCTGAGATGATGCTGTCAATATGTAGATTTACAACCGAGTTCATAAAAGATACTCAATTCAGTTGTACTTGTATGTTTGTAACTTCAGAACTGTGCTCTTTATAAATCGATTTTGAATATTCTCTTTTTGTCCTAAAATAATAATTGAATGAATCAAATTGGTCTCCAATATTTTATAATCAGTTTAGTAGTATCGTTTTTAAACGAAAAACATTTAGTTTTATTTAGTAATATAATAATTATTTATATAAAAATACCCGTAACCGGCGAGCGTGTATGAAAAGATGTGGAGAAAGCGAAAGAAGTTTGAATCGAAGCATTTGGCGTTCCATTGTTTCTGCCTACGCTAATAGGTAACAGGCGTGACATATAGTATGTAATTAGTTCTAACTCGATAGTTTCTTTGTAACATTAAAATCTATTTGTGCTTTGCAATAAGCAGAATTTTGAGTCGCATAGAATAACTTATCATTACATAATTGATAGAAATAGAAATAAAATTGAAGCGAATAGAATGATGAACATTGCTTCAGAATTAACGATGTGAAAACCATTTTCTTTTTTAAAATGGCTTAAAAATAGATATTCTTTGAAATTTTGGTCATTATTTATTCGAAAAAATATCTATAAATAAAGCATTTCGAAGGATACAGTGTTTATAGTAGAGGATTTCGATTTCGCTGGATGGTCGCAAATAAAATATGCAATTGGCGTGAAACGTGCCTCGTACCCATGTTTATTTGTATTTAGTACCGATACATATGTATTTTTTTATTATTACGTTTCTTACACTATTTTATAATATTAAATTTAATACAAAACAGTATATATGTGTGTATATATTATATATAACATACAGTTTTGTATTATTATTTAAGTAGTGCAATAAAGAGTAAAAAAAAATATATTATTATAATTTAAATATGGATTATATGGTCGAGTTCTTAGCATCAAGAAGTAAACTAATTGACCAATGGAGGCGCTGGTCTCATGTATTAACATTTTTATTCTAATATTGTTTACTAGATGTTACGCCGCTAGTTACGCTCGCACAAATACATAAAGTACGTATGTACTAAGTTAATGTTAAGCTAAGTTAGTTACCTATCTACCAACCTACCGTTGCATCAAATTTCATTCGAATCCAGATAGTAGTTTTTATATGAAAAAGTAATAAACATGCATTCATCCTTACAATTTTATTTGCTATTTACTTTAAGACTCTCAGTTATAATTTGATTGTTCGTAATGGATAAACTCAAAAACTACTTAACCGATACTAAAAATTCCTTCACCTAAAGAAAGCTACATTATCAATGAGTAACACAGGCTGCATATAATATTATCTAAAATTCTATTTACCTGTGCAAAGCAAGACGGGATCGCTAGTAATTTATAAACTTTACTTATTGATCGCTACAATGTAGCACTGCAATCAGTGTAAGTTCTCCTAATTCCGAATTGAAATTGGATACAATAAAACGTATTCGATTTATCTGTACATTCACTGTTACGAATAAAACCAAATAAACTTTAGTGCTTCCTCTTAAGTGTTACATTCTCAGTGAAATTCATCGGAAACTTTCTGTTAAAGTGTATTGCTGTTGCCTTTGAAATTATTTTATCTGATGGCTTTATTTCTTTAAACACAATAGGTATTAAACTATTAAGGGCGCTTAATAAATATGAAGAGTTTTGATTTAATTAAAAGTTCATTGTTAAATAAATATTTACATTTATTTTTTATTTTTACTCTTCTTAATTTAGTCTACAGTTTTTAAATAGTTTATTTTAATTTAGATAAATTTAAACTTCTGAGTTTTTATTATTGTTACATTTATTTTATATTTTCAGTTCTTAACGTAATACAGCTACATGTTAATAACGTCAACATACCTCTTTGTTCTTATATATACATAAACTGAAATTGAAATTTCACTTTTTCAAGAATTCCCCAAGGAAATATAACATTTTTCCCATGGATTGAAACATGGGCCGAGATATGCCATAAAATCGTGAGCTCCTCACAAATTTGATACCTAGACGAGCTCTATTTTTTTTGTATTACTAAATATGTTTATTAGTTGATTCTTTTTATTGTAAATTTAAATTTATTCGTCATATCATAGTCTGTGCTGTTATTATTTAAATTTATTATCTTAGTCAAATGTAATGGAATTACATTTGACTAGAGGGAGACTTTGTATAAAAGTCGATTGCTTGGGTACCTCTGTTCCATTCGTGTTTCAACCGTGAAGCAGTTGTGTTTGCATGACTGTGTTTCGGTTTGAAGGGTGGGATATGGCATGAATTTACTGGGTACAGAGGAATAACACCTGAGTCCTCAGGAATGGCAACGCATGGGGGGTATCATGGGCGAAACAGTATACTCTGTTATGTTCATGGTACTGCTCATGTCTATAGGCGACGGATATCACTTTCTATCAGGTGGACCGTCAGCTTGTTTGCCATTCTAAGTTGTATAAAAAAAAACTTATTTAAAACTTTGAAGGTTTTGATGTAATCAAATATTATAGGCTTATAGGTTAGTAAATTAAATCGCGGTTTATCGGTAGACTATCTCTATATATAGTATATACAGAATTCTTGAACACGAATCTGACCGATATCGAAAACTTTGTGTCAGTTGAAATTTCCGACCAACTTTCCTGTTATTGAGGTAAAGGATTATTAGTAACAGATAATAGCAATCTCAATATCAGATCGACCACGACGCGGTCATACTGGGAACTAGCGTGATTATTCCTAGTTAATTTGTATACTCGACTACGTCCTTACCAATCATCCATGCCAATATTGAATTATAGCATTATTATTTATTTACGTTTCACTGTAAGAAGTGTGACAATAAAAATTTTATAACTTGAAGTCATCATTATTGATACATAGTTACCATTATATTGACATGTAGTAACTAATTTATAATGTTAACTGTAATTCTTTTGTAATTTTATTTTTATTTTGTTAATTTCAAAATTATAATGTAAATATTGACTTGCCATTGTGTGACGAAAACTGTTACATTGGTTAATAAAGAAATATGAAATAATATGAAACATCACCTACTGATACCTCGCTTACGTATACCAATAACGCATGCGGGGTTTCCATTATATCGTCATAGCCGTAGAATACTGACGGATCTATATAGGTAATATTTGTCAGATCCGTCAGTATTCTACGACTTTGATGATATTATTCTCCTTCTTCTTTAAGTTCCACTCCTATCAGAACTGGAATAACATAAGAGTAATCTTAATTTTTGAAGCTGCCGCACTGAAAATCGAGGTGGTGCTACAGCCAAACTACTCCCGGAGTTTCTTCAGCCATTGCCATTTTGGCTAGGTTATACATACCATAGTCATGAGTTGACAGAAAACACGAGTAAATTATTTGTTTTTGTGCATTCACTTTTAATATATACATATATATACATATGTATATATATATATATATATATACATACGGGACTTCTGCTAGTCAACCTTAAGAAGCTAAAAGGAGAAAGTATCTATTGGGTTTGTATATAAATCATAACATATATAGGGCAAAAATATTATTACAAAAAATAAATTATATTAAATTATTATAGTTCATCTAAATAGTCGTGTTTAGTCTCATTTTTTAACTGTAAGCCTGTATCAAATATGCCAGATAAAATATAGATCTATCAACTTTTACTCAAACAGTAATACTCCACAAATGCCTGTCACTATCACATCATATATTCCAATAGTGAGTATGTTTTTAAAATTATAATTTTAAATGTATCAACAATCAACGAAATAATTTGGAAATCAAACAAGATTTATAAAGTATCTGGAAAATATTGTTTTCATCGTTGCTTAATTACAAAATATTTGATCGTCCACTTAAAATCTCTTAATTGGACGGAATAATAATTATGAAGTTGACAATCTTAATTATGGCCGTAATTGATGATTTGCATCACCAATTGTACAGTCCAGTTTAGAATTCTTACAGAATTCATCATTAATTTTGATTCCTCTTAATTAATTACACCTTTAAAAGAGCTATCTATATTATGTTGAAGTGTTGTTTTTGAGTCATACACTGCTTATATTTTTTTTTGATGGGTGAAAATGGTATGGTAACTCCGCCTGCGCTAACAGGATACGCTGGCGGAGCACCAGTGAAGGGTGATAGATGAGAATGAAAACAGGCCAATTAGCCCAATCAGGAATTAACCAGGTCGACCTGGTTGGGTATATTGCAAGCAATGGGATTCTCAGTCTCCATTAGTAACTATCCCTTTCCCCCCTACACTGCTTAAGGGTAATATAAATATATAAGTCTATACATAAAATTTAGAAATTTAATTAACAAATTATTGCTTACGAAATTAATTTACATAACGAAGTAAAAGCATGAGTATCAATATAATTTTATTAGAAACCACGTCTTTTGTAGCTACCAGCTACCTTATTGGAGATAATGAATAGGCATGTTCTCTTTTGTATCGATGACCCAATTAACAATTAGAATATTTTCATCTAAAATCTTGCCACGTCTATGAAATTATTGATGACAGAATTTAGATAATTTACCAAAATAGGTGTTCTCTTGCGGCAGTCCATATCATTGGTTATTTGATTAAAATTATTTTGTTGAATTCCTCTACCAATAGTCAATTTCATTTAGAGATGAAACACGTGTTGCAAAGCGTGCGTGGACGAAATAAAAGTCGATCAGTAAGAAATACCACAGTAATTATGTTGGTCTATCTTCAAGTGTTGGCAGTCACACACATACTAATGATGGTGGAATAAAAATAGATCTAAACAAAATAGCCAGCGTCAGAGTTTAGTTTTTTCAAAGTGTCGTTGGTAGTACATTACATACATAAATTCTATGAACGTTAGATTTATATTTTAAGTAATTCTTGGACTGCTTTTTTTAGGAGGTATCGTGATACAAAAAAAGATAGACGCGGTTTCGCCAACTTGGAAAAAGGTTTTCCGCCTAAATCGAAAAAATCACAAAATTGAAAACTTTTTAAGCCTTTTATTTTACTTTTGCAAATACTAAATAATTACGTAAATATAGTATAAAAAAGAAAAATAACATCATAATTTTTCTTGAATTGTACTAAAACTCTATTTTTACTACTTTTTTTTTTATTTAAAAGTTTTCTTTTATCGAGGCATATAATTCATATATTAATATTTGTAATAATTAAAAATTGTGTTACATAAAAAAAAAAGATTTCAATTATAACAAATTTAATTTTTAAAGACCGTTATTTTGATGTAAAACTAAACTACCGAAACGATTTTGATAAAATATATGTGGAATCAATCTGTAAATATCTTATTGATCTTCTATCTTATTGTTAGTCAGCGCCTTACTGTCCGACTTGACCCACTGAAACTGCGCAGAGATGTTGCATCTCTGTGCATCTTCTACCGAATTTATCATGGGGAGCGTTATAAGGAATTGTTCGGATTGATACCTGCTGCTAATTTTCACCACCGTACAACCCACCATAAACTAAAGTTTCATTCCTATTATCTGGATGAGTGGAGGTCTTCCATCGTACGTTTTTCAAGACACTTTTTTCCATGCACAACCACTCTTTGGAATTAACTTCCAGCAACAGTATTTCCGAACCGATACGACAACATAACCTTCAAGAAAAGAGTATATTTCTTTTTAAAAGGCCGGCAGCACACCTGCTGTTGGTGTTGTGGGTGATCATTGGCGACGGTAGTCACTTACCATAAGGTGAGCCGGACATTTATGTGGATTTCTAAAAAAATAATATCATCATCCATTGTTTTGTTATATCTCAAAGAGAAAGCTCCTAGACGGCTTAATTTTTCCCGAAATTTTCAACAATTATTGTCATATTTCAACCAGTTTATACGAAAACTTAAAGAATTATATATTTATATCTTTTTTAGGAATCACTCTGTTGATAAATGAAAACTGCATGAAAATGTATTCAGTAATGATACTTCGTCTGGTCCTGACATAATTAGGCCACCCCTTCCTTTCCTATGAGTGTCGTAAAAGGCGAGTAAAGGAACTTAATTTTGGAGGCATGGGCAGCTGCGTCTCTGTTAAGACATTTTTAAAAGCCTAAATGCGGTTGCTAACCCGCTTGCCAAGCGTGACAACTATTGACAAAACTTCCCCTTATGAAGAAGGCTTATGTTTAGTAGGGGACAATTAACGGCTGAAATGAAAGATATTAGTAGAAATTGTAGTATTTTTTTTTTATACAACTTAGAATGGCAAACAAGCTGACGGCCCACCTGATGGAAAGTTGTAACCGTCGCCTATAGACATGAGCAGTACCACGGACATAACAGAGTATACTGTTTCGCCCATAATACGCCCCATGCGTTGCCATTCCTGAGGACTTAGGTGTTATTCCTCTGTACCCAGTAAATTCACGCTATATCCCACCCTTTAAACCGAAACACAGCCATGCAAACACAACTGCTTCACGGTTGATACACGAATGGGACAGAGGTACCCAAGCAATCGACTTTTGTACAAAGTCTCCGTCCGGTATATCAGGTCGGCCATCAGTTTCTTAGCAATTTCAAGTCGCATAAAAATTACATGAATGTAAAGAAAGAGTAGGTTTCTAGATGTTTCTTCTAATAACATAGCTATACAAACGCAAACATCATTTAGTATGTAGGTATTATCGAATACAGAAAAGAATACCAAAGAAAACGTTACCCTTATACCCAGCCGTTCTCTAGAGCCCTTTACTTTGTTATTATTGTTTAAATATTCCTATCAAGCAGTCGTGTTATAAGTATAACAAAGGATTATTGATATCCTTTAAGCCTTAGTGTACACGAGAGGTTTTTAAATCAGAATGGTAGAAAGATATTTTGAGCTCTCGTATGGGTTGTTTGTTGATTAGGTACTGAGTAAGAATTCTTTGAAGTAAATTTTTGTAACGATTTTGTGACGTTCACAATTATCCTATTTTTTTAGTATCTTTTATTTAACTTATATTGTATGTTAGTTTGCCGTGTGTTCCTGGCATATAATGGGCCATCCTTTCCTTTCCCGTTGGTGCCATAAGAGGCGACTAAGAGAACTAAATGGTCAAGACATGGGCAGAAGCGTTCGTCGTAAAACATCACCAAAGCCTAACTGCGGTTGCCAATCCGCCTGCCAAGCATGGCAACTACTGACAAAGCCTCTTAATAGAGGGAGGCCTATGTTCAACCGTGGATAAATAACGGCTGATATGGTGATGATGACGATAGTAGCATTAATATAAGATATAGTATTGTAAAATCTTTATTGTACATAATTTATACTGAATACAGTAAAAGATTTAATATACAATGGCGGACTTATCCCATAAAGGGATCTCTTACAGTCAACCTTTGAGAAGCTGAAAGAAAACTGTAGAATGTACAAGGGTTATAACCGTACAATTAAAGATAAACTAAATAGATGACTAATAAATACTTGATATTTATCTATACATTGAAAAATTTATTATCAAAGATTTAGAATACTTTTCTTTTTGAAAAAATCTTCATGTAATTACGATGAATAAATTGAGAATGTCGAAAGATTTTCATTAGCAAGAGTCACGGGTACTTTATAATTACGAAAGTAAAACAATTTTCATCGGATATTAATAATACTGGAGATAAATTTAAAGAGCCGAGATCACATTGATTAGTTTATCCCAAAATAGATATTTTAATTATGATATTCTGATTGTCACATTGTTCATTATTTTAGTGGATAGTATCAATTCTGAGAAGCACTCTGGCAAAATGTCATAAAATGGAGACTAAGCTGGGCAATTATTTATCCTATTCTATCTAATTATAAAACCCGATATAGATTTCCAGTTCTCTATTGTTAATTATATAATAACTAGTGTCTAGCGCGGGGAAAGGGATTGTTAGCATTGGAGTTTGATAGCCCCATTACTAACAATATGTCTTATTAGGTCGACCTCTACGTGGTTCCCCCTGGAAACCATCGTGAACATTTCTTGTGGAATTCGTCACGATGGGCTAACTGACCTACTTCATCCTCACCTATCATCCTTCACTGGTGCCCCGCCGGTATATACCGATAGCGCAGGTGGGGTTACCATTCTATTATCATTCATTAAAAAAAAATTAACTAACTATATGTATGAAATTTCATTAAAATATATACTTTGCACATATCCCTTAAAATCATCTAAATACCATCGAAATTCATATCTAAATCCGTTGTCGCAGTTTAAAAATCAGTGTAGAAACAAATAGGCGCACGCGGATATCGACTTAGATTTTATACTAGCGATCTGCTCCGACTTCGAATACGAGTAGGTAGACTGAATTTTTAAAAATAATATAAAGTCTGTGTAACTCGCTGATAATGTGGCTTTTCACAGGCGAAAGAATTTTTAAAATTAGTTGAATATTTTTTAAGTTTATCAATAAAAAATAAACAATGAAATCTTTCCTCTTCATAATAATAATATAGACTAATTATGAATAATAAAAGATTTTTTTTGTTCGAATAAGAATATTTTAGCACCTCAAATATACATAGAATAATATATTCTGATCGTGACGTTATAACCTTTATAAGCGTCCATGGGATGAGCCATTTAATTTTTCTACTATTTCATGTCACGTATAAAAAAATCCATAAGGTCTTGGCATAAAATGCCCCAACCTATTCCATAGGTGTCATAAGAGGTGACTAAAGGATTTTAATGATGGAAGGATGGGCAGCAGGCTTCTAAAACATCACCAAGGCCTATCTGGGGTTGCCAACCCGCTTGCCAAGCTTGGCAATTAATGGCAAAACCCTTCTTTATAGGAGAGGCCAGTGTTCAGCAGTGGACAATTGATGTCAGATGTGATGAATAAAAATATGCTTAAAAAAATCTTTGTGTACAATCCTTAGCTCTGACGTTGATACGATTAGATTACGTATTATTGTAATTATCCACGTACTGTACTAACTCCTTGGCAGCTGCAGCTAATGTTAGCACCGCTGAGCGGCTCTGAGTGCGGGGAGATCGAGAGTCCTCGTATCAAGTGCTCCTCCTGAATGCCGGGGGCATCGCATAACGTTACGGAATTAATTCGGCTATTCGGTTGAGAGTGCTCGAGGGGCGCGAGAGAAAAATATGCGATTGTCAATTATTATTATGTCGTTCGGGCGTGGCTGGATTGTTATTTGTTTTTCTAGTGATATAAATGTTAATTCGGTTCCTTGTCGAATAGTCTTTTTTTTAGTTAGGTAAATATATTTTTTGTCTTATGATTATACACTTAATAGTATGTTTGGATTGATTTCATAGTAAGAAAAAATCAGAAACATATCTTTCTACACTATAATTTAAACTCAATGATATATTTTGTTGTACACTAAATACCTTTTTTCTAGGATTCTTGTTAAATGAGATATCTTATAAAATATGAAGAGTTTTAAGTGAATTTGCTCTATTATATACCGTTTCATTTAAATTTTATGTTAACATACATCTTAATAAATCTTAAAAAAACAGGCTACCTTACTCAAAAATTACTATGAATTGCGTGTATCGCAAATAAAAACTCAAAGGTATTCACAAAATAGCATATTTGCAAATAAAATAAAAAAGAAAAAGAGAGAGAGAAAATTAAAAATGTCACCCGTGATATTACCATTATTACCATTATAAAATTTTTAATATCGCATTGTAATTTTATACAACGCCATCTAGTTATGGTAGAGGACAACATGTTTGTACTTTGAATTACTAGTGGGATGTTTAACAAATATGATTTGAAAAAAGAATCAAAAAACTTGAAATATTATATAGTATTATACATATATATTCTTTCTCTAATATTTCAATGAATTTGAACACGAAAATAAATAACTCCTGTTTTATATATTTATACTTTTGATAGGTAGGGCGTATTCAATTAATATTATTAATAATCACAAACAGTACGATACGTATCTCTTTATTTTATGTCTAGACAGTTGACTAGTAGTATTATTTAACTATTTATAAAGATATCACTTAAGTACCTAAGATAATGTAGTTATGTACCTATATAGTAATTTATCTGGGACAAATCAACCAGACAATCTTTGGTATTTAAAGACAGAAATAAATAAAGAAGATCATTTTATTTATTTATTTATTTTATTGTATTTAACTCTTTATTGCACCATAAACAAAAATATACAATGACAACATGTAAATAACAATTATGTAAAAGCTAATAAGCTTTTACCCGCAACTTTGTCCGTGTGACAGGGATATGTTTACGGACTGGGATAAAAAATAGCCTATATATAGTCTTCTCTATCCCTTACAATACGTGTAAACCAATATTCATAGTGATAGGTTATGCCATTAAGGCGCTGTTAAGTATTAAACAAACAAATTTTCACATTTATATTATTAGTAAGGACGCATATTCCGTATGGCATAGAATAGGCCATCCCATCCTTTCTCGTGGGTATTGTAAGAGGAGACTAAGGGAGTGCAAGGGAGGGCAGCAACGTCCCTCTTAAAACTCCGAAGCCTAACTGTTGCCAATCCGCCTGCTAAGCATGGCAACTACTGGAAAAACTCCCCAAGGGAGAGGTAGCTGTAATATTCAGCAGTGGACGGTTAAGGGCTGATATGTTGAAGGATGTTAACCCTTCCATTTCATAAAACAAACACTATATAGGTATCGATATACGACAACAAATTAGTTATCGACATAGTCCGATATATTTATTTATTTATTACATCATATATATGTATTATTCCTCGCGAAATGATTATTGCAATTGATTTTGGACGTGAAATCTTAGAAATAGCCGGTTCTATTCCAAATTGAAGCTTTAGAAGCATTTAAATTTTCAATGCGGGCCTGTCAAATGCAAAGCTTGTGGGTAGCCACACCTATTGAGTAACGTACGGTCAGTCGAATAGGGGTATTGCAAAAGAACGATTAATCGCATATGCCAATAGGTATGTAACGGTTTTCACTTCAGAAAGGATTTAGAGCAGTTTTTTTATGCAACTTAGAACGACAAACAAGTTGATGGCCTACCTGATGGAAAGTGGTAACCGTCGCGTATAAAATTATTAGTAATTACAATTACAGTCATTGTATTAATGAAAATATAATATAAAATATTACATACATTCCCAAAGAGGGTTGACGTCAGGCAGGTGGCCGGTCGTAAAACTAAAAACCCAAATCTTTTTGTAATATGGATAAAATCATATTACACCGACCCCAAATGATTGGGATAAGGGTAGGAAGATGATGATGATGATTACATACATTAATTATTTTGAAAGAATAACTGCTGAATATTTTATTAATTCTTCTTATCAGAAAATAACATTCTGAATTCAATTATTAAAAAAAAAAATAAGATCTAGAGTTTGTCAAAGAAACAAGTCTGTTTAAATAATAACAATTTATGTTACATTGTACTAATTATAGTAAATTTGTCTGAGTTTAAAAATACAAGAAGTTTTAGAAGAAATGAAACATACTAAAAAATAAGAGTACAGGGATACTTGTATTCACGATATGTGATCCTGGTGGATTTATAATTAAACATTAAATTCTCTCTATATCTGCACATACTATTTAATTTACACACCCAGATATACATTATTTAATTTAATCTTCTGTCAGGATTTGTTTCCCTGTATCCTTCACAAATATTATAAATGTGAAAGTTTGTAAGGATTGATGAATGGATGTTTGTTTTTCTCATACAATAGCTACTGAACGGTTCTGAATGATATTTAGTAAATGAATAGTTTATATCTAAACTTAACACATACGTACTGATTTTCATGAAAAAAGCTGTGATAAATAACTAGTGCAATACAAGAAAAGAAAACATCAAAACTAATATTCGACAGTTTGCAGGCGCCCTAGAAACGGTTACTCATTTAATTTCCCGTACCAAACTCTCCCAGTTTCAAAGTGTTGCAGAAAGATCAAAAGAACTCTTTGTTCCGGTGTCAACTCGTTTGATCCTTGACTTTAGAAAAAGGTTCCAATCCTCTAATCTATTTACGAAATTTGCGGTCTATTGTCAGTAACAAAAGTGTATGTATTCGTAAGATTTCAGCTTTTTATAAACCTTATAATAATATAAATACAGGATATTTCGTTTCAACACCAGAGCCAGATTTTGTACAAAGTCTTCGTTTTATATTATCATATTTATATTTCCAAAATAGTTCAAAATTTGAAGACGAAGGTCTTCAATCATCAATTAAGTGCCAGTGATGACATATGGAACCGGAACATGGTCCAACACGGTTGTCCGTGTGCAAAAGCATTAAGTTACTCTGCGAGGTATGGAGAAGGCTATCCTTGAAGTTTCTTTGCATCATAGAATCTGAAAGGAGGATATCTGCAGAAGAACCAAAAACCGGTATTGTTTCAAAGAATGAACAAGCTGAAGTTGCTAATTATACCATATAACTCGAAGAACTAACAACTGATGGGAAATAAATGTTTTTGAATGGCAGTCGCATACAGGAGTTCCTCAAAGACATTGCAGAGAGTGAATGGATGCAGGCGGCTTGTAACTGTTCCTTATAGCAATCAATGAGGGAGGCTTATGTTTAACTGTAAAGAGGTAAGAGTTGATATTATGATTATTTATATTAAGAAATAAGTATACAAGTTAGATGGTAAATGATTTATTAGATAACATAGTAACAAGATCTTGATGTCTCGAGAATACGTGACGCATCTGAACCCTTTGATGTAGTTTTATTATTATCGTATTACATGAGTAGCTTATTATTAGACGAGCCATACATGACTGTCATCTAACCTTAGATAGGTACTACGTAAGAGTAACTACATAGACATACTTTAGTACATACTATTAACAAAACAAAGTTATAATACAGTAATATATCTTTTTTTTATTTGAAAGGATATAATTACAGATTGGTCTCATAGAATTGCTATTAAAATCGTTTTAGTAGTTTAGTTTTGAAATTAAAATAATTCGTTTTACTACAAAAGTCGGTTTTTTTTTTATGGAACATATCTTTTGTTTTTTTTTTTATACAACTTAGAATGGCAAACAAGCTGACGGCCCACCTGGTGGAAAGTGGTAACCGCCTATAGACATGAGCAGTACCATGGACATAACGGAGTATACTGTTTCGGCCATGATACCCCCATGCATTGCCATTCCTGAGGACTCAAGTGTTATTCCTCTGTACCTTGTAAATTTACGCCATATCCCACCCTTTAAACCGAAACACAGCCATGCAAACATAACTGCTTTATGGTTGAAACACTAATGGGACAGTGGTATCCAAGTAAACGACTTTTGTACAAAGTCTCCCTCTGGTATAATGTACTTTATAAGTGTTATATATTATAAAGTTAATGAGTTCAAATCTAATTTAAATGATTTATTAACTATGCGATGATGGTAAATATTGATAATTCATATAAGCAGTTTACTGTCCATTGCTGAACATAGGTAACTCTCTCATAAAGGGGGTTATGCTCATACTTGCCACGCTTGGCAACTTTTTTGCAACCGTAGTTATGAGTAGGCTTTAATGTTGTTTTAAGAGAGCTGCTGCTGACTATTCTTCGACCATTTAACTTTCTTAGTGGTAACTAAGAAAGTTGGTGTCGTAAGAGGTATCTTACGACACCAACAGGAAAGCAAGGGATGGTTCATTTTATTCCTGGGGCCACACGGTAAACAAATGTCGATAATAAATCATATCAATCCGAGTACACCAGAGTACGATCCGCAGTAGACTCACCTACATTGGTTTCTAATAAGCTCGACAAATTATAGGTACTTGGGTATTACTTACGTTCACCACAATGACAGTAGTCGACAAATACTTCTGACTACCCCATTAGATAGACTATTAGTCGTGAACTTATTTGATATCTATATACATATATAAATACGATAAGTTTGTTAATTTATCTATCTATATACATATATATGTATATAGATGTCATATTAAAAAATTAACATAAACTTTAATAATAATATGTGAAAATATTTTTTATTTTATTTTTTAAACTTGTACATGTATTACTAGTATATTATATATTATAGTTTCACTGTACATTAACTAAATATGCAGATCATTAGTGTGAGTAGAATATGGTCCTGTGAATTATCACCTTAAAATGTTAACTTTATGTCAGGTTATTGTACGTTGGTGAATACAAAATGACGTACATTATAATGTCTGCGAACAAAAGCTACCAGAAGGGGTTGCAATAATTAAACAAACTTGATTTTTTGACTTCGTTTTATAGCTAAGCTTTTGTAGGAAGACAAAGGGGCCGTAACAATAGAGGTCGCCACCTATACCTGCGGATAAGTAGTTGCAGTAACCATGGTTTCGTAAATCGAATTCAATAAGTCCAATTTATTAATTAGATTTAATAATATTTAACTAATCGTTATAACATTAAATCTTGTTATATTTTACTAAAAATTCTAAAGTTATAATTAGACGATGGTGTAGATAGTAGAGCTTTTGATAAGACCAGTAGATGCTAAAACAGTAATTTACCACTGAGGTGGCAAACAAGTATACGGCCCACCTGATGATAAGCGGTTACCGTAGCCTATGAATGCTGACCCCGAAGAAACTTCTTTACTCCCTTCAGAATAACCACCTCTGTGTCTGTATGATTGTTCCGACATCACGCAGAAACACTGCACCAAATCAGATACAGTTTTATATAAACAGTTTCGGACATAGTTGTATATCTGAAGGTCTAACTTAAAATCCGGTGTATATTTTATCCAGACGTAGTCTATGTCATTGGTTTCCGTATTTTCGAAATCCGCGAAAATGAAGTAGCGGGCTAAAAGCCAGTTATATAAGATATGGAACTAAAATAATATTAAATCCTATTTAATGTTATAAATATGAATGTTTGTAAAATAATAACTGTCATAAATTATACTGTATAGTAATTATTTATGTCGGCTTTACTCACATTTTAATTTCGAGAATGCTCGACTAGTTTTTAACCTCAAAAGGAGCCCTTATTCATGAGTACGGTTCGTTCACACAATCGGCTCCATCACTACTACCACCGCCGTCGACTGCAAGTACTGAGCGTGAACTGCGCTCATGAATAAGGGCTCCTATTGAGCTGGAAACTAGTCGGGTTTTCCCGAATTTAAATCGTGAGTATAACCGATATAAATAGTTAAAAAAAAGTTTGTGAACATGTTTGCGACTTTATAATCAAATCATTAGATACGCATTTATTTACTATTTTTATTTCAATTCACGCAGAAAGAGACGCGAGATACAGACAGTAAATATGCAAGTTTGATTTTGGTTTCAAATATTGAAACGAATAATAATAATATTTCCAACTTATTTAATCTAAATAAAGAGAAACCTATTGTTATTGGCGCTCTTAAATAAATAAATATGCTTCTAAAAGTGATTCGTAAAGAGGCAGTAGGAGATATTTGTCAATAATTATCTTTATATAATCTATATAACATTGTATTCAACATGTTCACACTTCACTAAGCATTTTTAAGCATTTCAGTTAATTTACAGGGAACAGAGGTATAACATCTGAATCCTCAGGAATGGCAACCCATGGGGGGTATCACGGACGAAACAGTATACTCTGTTATGTCCATGGTACCGCTCATATCTATAAGCGTCGGTTACCACTTTTCATCAGGTGGGCTGTCAAATTGTTTGCCATTTTAAGTTGCATAAAAAAAACATATTCGAATTCAATGTGGTATTCGTCTACCTACCATTGTCATCTGTGGTTAGTTGGAAATTTAAAGTGATGCAAAAAGTTTTTGATGTTAACTAATCGAATCCAATCTCATGACCTTTAAGATTTAAGTCAGGGGAGTTTACTATTGTGATTTTTTTTTTAATTTAATTAAAATTAGATTTAAGCATTTTTGAATGGTCATTTTCAATATTTTTTCGCCCATACGGAACGCAATTTTAGTTAAGCAGAATGGTTAGGAAACTCATCTGTTGCTCTTTTCAAAAAGTTTAATTATATAAATAATAAATTTGTGTAAATATAAACTACTAAGCAGTATCACATCATGGAGTGTAAAATATATAGTATATAATTGAAATAAATTGATAAAATAAATATTTTTTTTTTATATTAATTTAAATCGTGTTTTATAATTATCACTTTTAGAAAATGTGGTAAGGGCCTTAGGGTTATAACCTCGCAAGGGTCTCCCTTATATGAGGTTAATGTCCTTAATTAACAGATGATGTAGAGTCACCCTACACTCGAATTCTCCTTTCAGATGAGAACAATAGTTTGAAGAGCGCATGACAAGTCTGATTGTGACGCGATTCTCAAAGATTATTTTCAGGAGTACAATATTATTGTTTTTCTCTGTTTGGGATTCTCTTCTTTATTAGACAACAGTTCAGATTAATTAGCAACGAAATGATTCTTGTGTTTGTAAATTAAGCACGATTGTAATCTTAAGGTTTATTAAAACTCTGCTAAGCTTGAGTTGATTTTATAGGAATTTCAGTGTATTCAGTCAGACTGTTTGATTATAAGTATCATGAATATGAAATTAAAGCATTATGAGAGTATTTTTTAGCTGAAAAGCTGAAATGATTAGAATAAACCAAGGTGTATGATGGTTTAATTCCTCTCTCTCCTTCAAGGTTTGGACATGTGTCATCTGAACGCTCAAAGTATATCTTCTCGCTATTCTGAATTTCTTGATATATTTTTCTCTTCTGTAGTATATGTAATGTACATTCTATTCGTATTTCTGGAAACTTAACTTCCCTTCTTAAGCCTTCTCTGCCTTACACATCGTATTGTCTCTAAGAATATGTTCTAATCCGCAATGACCGAACTGGTAAGGACGGTGGCGGTGTGGCTATTTACGTCCACAGCGACATGCACAATTCTTTCTTCCTCCCCTTCTAATTATTTGCCAAATGCTGAATTTCTTTTTATCGAAAAAGGAGTTAAAAATACCATAGTCGTTCTCGGGGTTATTGTTCATCTTCCAAAAACTACTTCGATCAGCTTGAATCTATTTTAAAAACAATTTGCTAGAATTACACGCATTACAGAATCTTAAGGATAATTTTAATACAATTTTTTTTAACAGATTCCCTCCGTTCCTAAAAACTGTAAAATGTTATCATGTTAATCTTTTTTCATCAGATACCTGGCTTGATTTAATAATCAGTTTTTCTCCTAATCTCTGCACCAATTATGGTCAATTACCTGCACCTGGTTTTTTGAAATATGATGCTCTATACATCACCTATAAATTTAAATTGCCAATATCTTTTTAGTCTGGATACATAACTATTCTCGTGTATATACAATTAAGTTTAAAGAGAATGCCTTCTAGTTAGATTTTACCAAAGAATCGACAATGAATAACAAAATCTTTAACTTGAAATTATTCGATGACCATACGTCGATGCGTGTAGTACATTTCATATGGCCTACAGCGACATAGATTACCAAGAGGATGCGTGTGGCCATGACCTGACGTGATAGAGTTTTAAGAACCTTAAAACGTGATAGAAGCGATGATAAATGGATGTTCTACATGAAATAGATGTAACCAAGTGCTTAGGGCAGCTAAGAGACAACATTTCCGCAACAATGTTTCCAATGCTTTAGAAGTTCTTACGTTCTCTCGGTCTTGGGAAATGTAAATCAAAGTCTTCTTCTTATACATTCACATTAAATAAACTCAGTTGCCATATTTAATCTACCACTTTATACACTTAATTAGTTTATGTTTAGTAAACGAATGAAGTTTCGGTTATATAAAAATAAATTTGTATTTTAACAATATTAAGTAACATAAAAAAAAAAAATTCTGATAACTCTTTTATTACTTGACATATTTAGTAAACAAATCTTTTTAATTACTCTGCCCTCCAGGTATTCACGTTTTATTTATACCTGCTTTGGCATAAATAAAATGTGAATACCAAGTATAAGATTTGTATTTTTATAATATTTAGTAAAATAAAGAAAAAATAATTTTTAACAGTCTTTTTTTACTTGAATTATTTATTTTTGATTTTTTCGAAATTAATTACTATATTCTAGCTATTTTTTCATACTATGTATTGTTTTTAATTTATATACATTTATATAATATAGAAATTAAGTACTTACATAAAATATCCGTAAACGAAAAATTCATAATCAAAAAAAAGAAACACAAACATTTGAGTTGCTATCGAGACTCAATTTCCTTATTTTCTTAGATTACATTTCCTTACTACATTTATGTATATTTGTGCTTATAATTAAGTCAAAATAAAACTAAAGGTTAAATCGCCGGATTCGCAGTATTATTTTTGGCTTGGTAAAAAGGACAATGTTGTTTCTTCACAAATATTAACAGACGAGAGATTTCTACATAGAATAACTGTTTATTTTGTCTGCCGACTCGGATATTTCACCTTGTATTTCTAAGAAACACTTTATATTTTCATTACACGTAAGTGTCAATTTGCTGAAAATTAGCATTATCGTAGGAGTTTGCGTAACGTTAAGAAAGAAAGGCCTCATTTTTAATTCAGTTTGAATATGAATAGTAAAATTCAAATTATTAATTGTTGGTGGCAATATTTAACAACATAAAAGTGGCAATCAAGTCTCGTCTAAAGGAAAAGGTTGCAAAAGGTGCAGGTGCCACATACCTATACTTGTATGTGGCACCCGTGGCGTAGTCAACTTCGAAGAAATAAACTTTTCTAAATAATGCAAACTTGAAATTAACTAATTGAGAATAATAAACATCTAAAATAATACTTATTATCTAAAATTAAGTCCCGGTATAAAATAGGCCACTCCTTTCCTTTCTTGACTAAGGGAGTTTTTGGTGGAGGGATTCGTGTCCCTTATTTAAAACATCATTAAAAGCCTAACTGCGCTTTGTTGGTAAAACCCGTTTGCCACGCGTAGCAACTACTGGCGAAACTTTCTGAATAGGAAAAGCTTATACTTATACAGTTAACGAGTGATATGATAATGATGACGAACGTAGGCCTCAAACAAAGATTGTAATAAGGTATCATATCTAGAACTAACAAAATTTTTCATCGTGCCTCCTACCAAATTGTTTATAATTACTCCTCTCCATCCAAAGGTTGCCTGGAAAAGATCGCTCTTAGCGATAAGGTCGCCCATTGTTTTCTCATTGTGATTATTTCTTGTAATTATTTATATTTATTTATAATTTTACTATTGTAATCTTTTGGAGGAAACAATAAAGAGTATCTATCTATCTATTGAGCCACCTGCATCCAATAACACCTTCTACCGTATTTTCGGTTTTCGTGCCATCGAGTGAAAATTCGTCCGTTGGCTTATACGATTGCTACTCGACAAGCTTTCTTCTGTTCTGTGGAGCTGTTCTTTTTTTTTATACAACTTAGAATTGCAAACAAGTGGTAAGTGGTGGCAAGAAAGTGGTAACCGTCGCCTATAGACATGAGCAGTACCACGGACATAACAGAGTATAGTGCTTCGCCCATGATACCCCCCATACGTTCCCATTCCTGAGGACTCAGATGTTATTCCTCTGTACCCGATAAATTCACGCTATATCCCACCCTTGAAACCGAAACACAGCCATGCAAACACAACTGCTTCACGGTTGAAACACGAATGGGACAGAGGTACCCAAGCAATGGACTTCTGTACAAAGTCTCCCTCTGGTATTATATTTTGGTTAATCGAGATTTTATATATTTGTTATTGTAATTACAATACATAGATATTGATATAAAATACCCATCTACCAATTATCCGAATGTGCAGAAAATATAACAATGTATGTAAGGACCTTGATATTTTTTAACAATCTTTGCAATGTTATATTAAGACTGCCAATTTGTTACTTTAAATCTATAGTCGTTATTCTTTTAATGTTTACAATATCGAATGTTATGCAGAAAAGTTATTGGAGTGCAAATTTGATGCTGTTTTATGTAATATTTATTTTACTAATATATTAATTCATAATCTGTTGTTTTGTTATAAATAAATAAATCTCTAATACATAGTTTATAGCGTGTAGGTGAAATAAATTTCAAACGTGAGTAATAATAGATTCTGAATTAATAATATTTTAGGCGTATGTTTATATCTTATTTAAATTTTTGTGTAATATTTCAAACTTAAAGATATTATTGAGAAGTATTTATTCAGAATATCGCTACATCTGTTTGTTATAAAATGAAATTATTCCTGTATTGTAATTGAAATTTGTTTAATGAATATTATTTGTTATTAGAAAGTGTATAATAATAATTACATTAATAATAAGCAATAAATAAATGATGTTTCTTGAGAGATAATAAATTTAAAACTAAGATAATAAATTTAAAATATAATGATCAATCCTGTACAATTAGAGAATAATTTATTTAATTAAAAAAAGTTATCGATATTTTAAAATTGTAGAACGGCAAACAAGCTGACAATTGATAAAAAATATGTATGATCAATCCTGTACAGGATATATTAGAGATAGGCCTCCTCCATAGACTGTTGAGTCATAATAATTTATTTCATTATTATCAAACGCTGCTATCCCTGGACCAATAAAGTCGCATCTTACAACACCAACCAGGAAGGAAGGAAGGAGATGCCCATTCTGTGCCAGGATTACATGAAAATTTAGTAGGAGTTAAGAATTTTTTTTTTTTTATTTAAAAATACACAACAGGTTATATATATATATATTTTTAGAGTAGTTTTAACAATGTTAAGTTATAAAATATATGCATATGAAATTTAAAAAACGTACATGCAAATAATAAAAATACATAAAGATATGGACATGTCAAAGAAACTTGATGGCTGCTTGTAAAATGCTTTTGAAGGTGTTTAGTCGTAAGTTGAAGATATCAATGTAATTGTAAATTGTAAAATATATGAATATTACGTTTATAAATTCCCCTTATGGGGAAAACTTATGTTCAGCACTAGACACTTAACCGTTGAAATGACTAAAAATAACTATAATGTAGGCAATGGAAATTACAGACGTATAAAACTGAGAATCTTCTTTTTAAAGTTACTTAAAAACAGAACGACATAGTGCGAGAGAGACATAACCAAGTTTATTACGGTGTATGATTAAATGGAGCGCTGAAAACCATTCGAGCGGACTCATAATAGTCGAGTACTACAAAACTGAATTCAATGTTCAGAATATAAAGCACAATTTCGAACTTGGGCTGTAACATCATTAAATTAGATCACCTCGCTGTTTTGTAATGCGACAGACTGCATTAGTCTCACGGCTTCAAATTACTAGCGCATATAGAGATATCATATTTGGATATTGTTTGCTTTGTCAAAAGTTACTAGTTTACGTAACAAAGTAAACGAAATAGATCCACAAAAGCAACCTGGCCTAAATTAATTAAATATTCGGGATTCGGGGTAATACTCGAACTTTGTTATTTTATATTCGTATTTGCTATCCGGTCCGATAGAATCGGTATAAAGAAATTTCTATAATTATACGTGGCCTACTTTATTTGCTCATAACATACATAGGTTTGTACAGGTGAAAACATTTTTAAAAAACGCTGAGTTGTTTTAGAATAGAATAGAAAATATTTAATGCGGGCGGCATTAAATATTTTTCCATTGTTCTAAAATAAGAAATAAATTTTCCTTTATGTGTTGAAATAATCGCCCACAATTACGTGTTTGTAGAGTGTCAAAATGTATAAATAGTATTCCAGACGCCATCATGCTCGTATACATTCAGGGCAGAACGCATGCACGCACGGGCGCATCGTCAAATTGGCGGCAATGATTGTTAAATGGCGAATTACGTGTTCCGTGTTTTGAAACAAAGTCTGTTTGACACGAATCTAGTCGTGTCAGTCATTTATTTATTTATTAAAAACCAACAACGTTACAGATATTATTTACAGAATAGTATTTTTTTTATTTTATTTTAATATTACATTTTGAATTAACAACTTATGTCTAGAATAATTAAAAATATTATATTTATATCAATTTGTATACCAGACAATATTATACTTATTTTTGAAGGGTAGGTTAATTTAAATAGAAAAAAAAATACAAAAATAAAATCTATGGAGATACTTATTTGAAACATCGCATCACAGGGAGTTCAGCAATAATTAGTGTAAAAGTGTGTATTATTTGTGTGTGTAGTGTTACGTGAATGTGGTGTACAAAGAAACAAAATATCATGTGGTGTAAAAAAAGTGTATTGTGGGCGTATCGTTTTGTATAAAGAAAGGGTTTCATGCAGCAAATTTTATAGCTTTAATAATAAAAAAAAAACAATTCATCATAATTTTCTTAATTATATATAAATATATTTTATTTCTGTGTTATAAATAATACATACCTATTCATTCATATAATTAAAATGGTATTTAAAATATTAGGGCTAATAACAGATTTCTTATTATTCTAAAAATAAAAGTTTATTACTAAAAGTTTCGTAAGTATATATTATATTAATTTTTACCAATTATTTTTATCATGATACATCATACCAGATGTTAACATTTCACTGCTGAACATAGGCTTCCCCCTATGGAGGAATTTTGGCAATAGTTGCCATGTGTGGTAGGCTGGTTGGCAACCCCAATTATACTCGTATTTTGGCGATATTCAAAGAAAACGCTGCTGGCAATGCCTCGATAATTAAATTCCCTTGGTCGTCTCTTAAGACACCCATGGGAAAGGAAGGGGTTATTATTATTATTAAGGATTATGATAGTCTGCCGTGTAAATTCTAGCATAGAATGGAACATCCCTTCTTTTACCGTGGATGTCGTAAGAGGCGACTAAGGGAGCATATGGTGAAGGGATGGGCAGCAGCGTCCCTCTTAATATTTCTGTAACAGCCTAACTGCGGTTTCTAACCTATCTGCCAAGCGTGGCAACTATTAACAAAACTCTCCTTGTGGGAAAGGCTAATGTCTAACAGTGGACAGTTAACAGTTGAAATGATAGTCCGCAATCCCCAATCCTGATATGAAAACAGTATGACTACTACGGACTACAGTTACTAACGTAACAACAAAAATTTGACTGTAAAATAATCCTGATTGATTTACATGCATTCTGATTAGTTTCAGAACTATCCTAAACCCTTAATCATGAGCGGCATTACAATGTTAATAATATTACAAGAGTTTTGCTGACTTAACGAGAGTGCCTTGATACGTGGTACTATGGTTATTAAAATGGAGTATAGAAAATAGTTTTTTGGAATGGCAACATTTGAAAGTAGCATAATTTTTAGCGTATTCTGTGATGCCCGTAGTGCTGTTCGTATCTGTCGGTTATGTTCACCACTTTACGTTAGACGGACCGTTAGCTAGTTTGCCATTCTTAATTCAAAAAAAGAAACAAAAGGCACAGAAATATTAGCTTTTAGCTATAACGTAATTGTCATCGATATTTAATTTATTTTTATCTCAATGACTACGTATAATTATCTTTTATGCTGTAAAGGAAATTGAACGTACACTGAAGCTCGTCTTATCAAGATGTGTTTTCCTTATAGGTGCCCAAGAAGCGTGAGCCATTAAATTGAATGGACTCATATTTTTGTATTCTGGCTCGTTAGGCTGCAATAGATCCGTTGTGAAAAGACATAAAGAAAACGTTGTAATTATCAAAACATATCAGGTTTCTTTGTTTGTATAGCGGCAAGTAATTATATTTATTGATTTAAAAAAAATATTTCCAAGATGGCTGTTATATTTGGTACTTCATTTAGTTTAACCTGGTGTATATACTTCTATTCGTATACTGTTCCATAAGTAAATGATAAAAACGGTACTTAAAACTCATAGCTAATATTGAAGTGCCCGTATAGCACAGCATCATATCTCTTGCACTTAAAATTTAATGGTGTTATAAAATCAAAAACTTATTTATAATAAGTTATTGCTTCTATGTATTTAAGTGTACGCCTTAGTGGCCTATATGCTCACCTTTTAAACTGATATATAATTTCATCATATTTGGTACATATCTTGTTATTTGGTACCTATTTGGTATTTGGTTCATTCAGACTCAGTCTTAAGCACATCTGTTATTATTCAAGAATTTTTTCTAGTTTAATTTTTTCATACAGATTCTTATCAAGATACTAGCTGTAACCTTTCTCGAGAAATGAGCTTTCAAATGGAAAAACTATTTTACAAATCCGCTCAGTAGTTCCGGAGATCAGTGCATTCAAACATATAAACTCTTCCGCTATATTACACTTATCATAATATGGATTTTTAAGATTTTTGTCCTTATTTTCTTGTATCTGAACCACAAGACCGATAGCCAATTACTTAATAAACAGTCCACTTAAATTATCAAGACATACAGAAGGGGCCCTTAGGAAATAACGAGAAAATAATTGGACGTTAACCATGTAAACTTGGTTTTAGTAGGTAAAGTGCATTAGGTATCCACATGAATGCGATGTAATTGAAATACTTCCAACGTTGTTAGAAATTATACGCTGGATGGAATCTTGAGCTGTACGCTGTATGCTATTTATTGGATATTTTCACTGTACCGTATACTCTAATAGGTATACTATAATTTACAAAATATATCCTTTGTATCCTTTCTGTAGATTTATATTCAGTCAGACAAATATATATTATAATACTAATGAAATAAAATAATATTTATTTCTAATTATTTGATTAGAATTATTTTGTTTAATTCCGCTACCATTAGTATGTGTATAATTGCAAATACTCGAAGATTGATCACCATTATTACTACTAGAAGTTCTACAACTTTCCACATTAGCCATCGATCTCCGACAGCCATTTTGCTCACGCACGTTTTGCGACACGCTTTTCACCTATAATTATAGATTAATTATTAGATCGTTGTCGCTTTTCGGCGCCAAAACTACGAACAAACAAACACCTAGTTCAGTAAAATGTTTTGTTTAAATAATGTTAAAAAAAAAACATGTTTAAAAGCCTTAATGTGGTTGCCAGCATAACAACCAGTGGCAAAACCCCTCTTATGGGGAGGCCTATGTCCAACAGTGGACAGTTAACGGCTGATATGAATTGGCAAAGATACAATGGTCTATTAACAGTGAGAGCTGAAATAGGTGAGGATAATGTCAGATTAGTTAATTAGAAGTCACCAGAAATTAACTACGACAGTTTCCAGGAGGAAGTGCATAGATTTCGATTTAACACGTGTCTATTAAAACTTTAAGCTCATGTGTAAACAAATATCACGCGACAAGCTACTGGATAGATTTTGATAAAATTTGGTTTGCTGATTACTTAATCCAAACCAGGTCAAGATAACTATACCAGTAGATTTATTTTTATTTATTTATTTAAACTTTAATGAACAGTGAAACTATGCAAATATGGTGGATATATACATAATCTTTTTAATGCAAATAAAGGAACTAATTACCAGCAAATAATAATACGAGCACATATTAGAAGTGCTTTTATAAATTAAGTGCGCATTTAACTATGTTAATGTATTAAGTTTACAGTTAAATATAAGTATAATATTGTCTAAAACCCTAATTAGGAATTTTCAGGGAAAAGCTAGCGACACGATGTAATTTTAGTGCTTTGTGTAACAGAGTTCGTAGTTGTTCGAGCCAATTAACTAAACGTTATACCTAGACGTTTTATAGCTTATTTACAGCGCGAAATTACTAAATTCAAAAGTAGCATGAGTTTATGAATTATTTACGATCTTCGGTAAACAAGAGTGGAGTGTAATGGAAGTTACATAATTCAACAAGTAGTTACTTATCTTTGTCTATAGAAACATCTAGAAGGCTTAATCTTCTGTACAAATTGAATATAAACAACATTTTTGTTTGCCACTATTGTGAATTATCTCCAAATATTTCTTTAAAATATTTCAGTAGTATTCCTTAAGTAATTACTCAGTAGAGTAGGCTGACTTTCACGCAATCAAATTGGGAATTGGGGATCAGGTCTAAGGCTATTGCCACATTGAGCGACAAGATATCAGCGACCGATCATCGCAGCCAGTTTTAGCCTGTTTTTGACCGCATGAATGCCTATCATTGCGAGCAGTCAAAAAGCATGCAATCTTAGATTATGCAGAGCATCGGCAATCAATAATAGGTCAAAATGTAATATATAAAAAGCTGATATATATTTTATTTTCAACCCAATCCAAAACGCGCTTTTTTTTATTAATTTTACACATTATTCCAATTTTAAAATTTGAATTATGCACTTTTTTCTGAAATAATACAAGTATACATATGTATGTAGTGTTTATAAATTAACTTTTACTATGATATCTGCTCTTCGTGAGCCCTGACTAAACGGGACGCGAATTGGACGCGGGCCGTCAGCGCGCCAATGTGTGTTGTTACTGGATTCACAGGAGAGTTAATTTTACCTGAATACTTATTCTTATGTTGTAAGATAATTTCTAGCTAGATGAAGCAACGACTTCAATTGTATTGAAGGGACTCAAGGGAAGTGGGTGGCTCAGAATTGTTCCCTATGGCGACATATATCAGAGGCAAGTCAAGAATAGACTATAAAAGCTGAAATGATAATGGTGGTCAAAATTAATTTTGATCCCAATTCAAGTGCCTGCAGTCTACAGATTACAGAATAATTTTTTTGTTGCTCAATTTATACAAATAATAAACTTTAATTATTCCGTGTTAATATTTCATTCCAATATCAGGAAACACGCAGTTTCTGAACGAATTGTAATGAACTAATAATTAATAGAAGCTCAAAGGAATTAACATGCGTAGTTCCTTAGAGAATATAGGTATAACAGATGCATTATACAATCACATATCAGCGGCAAAATTATAAACATAAAAAACCTACTATAACAACATACGCAACATGAAATCGTGACTTCATCTGCATGTTCGGGATATTATTTTTTATACTACTTAGAATGGCAAACAAGCTGACGGCCCACCTGATGAAAAGTGGTAACCGTCGCCTATAGACATGGTTAGTACCATGGACATTACAGAGTATACTGTTTCATACATGGTTAATAGATATGTATATAAGTACATTTGTATAAAACGGGATAAAAGTATGTAGTTCATTATCATCATTTTCTATCCCAAATAGTACCATTAAGGTAAGGTACCAAAAGGTAACAAACAGACTTTACTTCCGCGTTTATTTATATTTTTATTAAAGATTATCTAAAATTAATATTCGTCATAATATTCATGTCATTCTATTTTTATTCCAAGATATTATCAATACTAATTTTATAAAAAGGAAAGATTTGATTGAAAGAAAGATTTAAAACTCAAAAACTACTCAAACTATTTTATAAATTCAGATATAGAAAGCTACATTATCAGCCAGTAACATAAGCTTCATAATATTTTTTTTAAATATAGAATCTTAAGAAAATTATAATAAAATAACCCAAAGTATCGAAAATTTTCCTATTAATCGAATCGCTAGTAAATTATAAAGACACCATCATAAAAAATTCGATATTAAACCTTATATCAAACCACTTGGCCAGATTGACGATAGTAGACTCTGTTTGGGCTATTTTATTGATGATAATCCTATACCGGTTGCATCGCACGACTTGAAGGTCGTTTTACCACACAAGAGAGTGCTATCGTATCGCACCTGAGCGTAACTATGTTCGGATTGATAAAAAGAAAAAAAAAGTAATATGGCGTTGGCGCGAAAAGGGATGATGGGTTGTTAGCAGCATACGCTCTGTTTTTATGTATTTATTTTATAATAAGGGACATATAAGTGAAATTCATAGTTTGCTATGACGTGGTTTTGTGTGCAATTTGTTATATTTCATAATAAGACTAAGTTTCTATTAATGGAAAAACTGATATGTGTGTCATGGACATGTGAAGTACCCGACATTACACCACCCTATTCAATTACAACATTCGTGCGTGAGAATCCTTAGCTGCGCCGTGGAGAAAGACAGCAAACCCAGGAGGCAGGTGAACCAGCACATCAAAGAGGTACGATTAATTTAAGTTGTTGCGAACGGCATACCGATCTAGGAAAGTCATCGTTTACCGCCCTCTCTGCCGACCCTTGGACTTTTAGTTTTTGGCCCGTACAGACTCCATCCTCCTCTAAGGAGAAAAAATCTATGCCCAGCGATGGGACATAATTAAGTAAAAAGATAAGATGAGAAATAAAATATAAAATGCTACACAAATATTAGGCAAAATTTGCATGAATTAGAAATTAATTAATGATTAATAAAATGAGCACGTAGGTAAGTAGGTAGATAGATAGACATAGGTACATAATATACAATGATGTAATTATCACTTAGGTATTTCACTTCAATGGTTACAAGTGGATTATAAGCCATGCGTACTGATTTCAATTCAATTGAAATTTGAAACTAATCCAGATGGCATGATTAATTTGTCATCGGCGCGCTCAATAGTAAAATGTACAGTCAAGTTAAAAATCGTAATATGTTTTTTTTTAATGGGTGATAATGGAATGGTAACCCCGTCTGCGCTATCGATATACGCTAGCGGGGCACCAGTGGGGGATGATAGGTGACAATGAAAGCAGGTCAGTTAGCCCGTCGTGACGAATTCCAGTAGAATTACCCACGATGGTCTCCAGGGGGAACTGCGTGGAGGTTGACCTGAAAGGGTGTATTGCTAAGGTCAGTTGGACCCCATTACCAACAATCCCTTTCCCCCCAATCGTAATATGTTGTATCACAATCATGCCAACTGTTAAAAGTCCACTGCTAAACATAAGGGGAGTTTTGCCAGTAGTTGTCACGCTTGGCAGGTGGGTTGGCAACCGCGGTTAGGCTTATAGAAATATTTTAAGAGACGCTGCTATCTATCTATTTACCATTAAGTTCCCATGGTCGCTTCTTACGACACCAACGGCAAAGAAAAGAGTGGCGTATTCTATACCGATACCATACGGCGGCAATATGTTATACGGATTATTGTTATCACTGATGTCTCGTGAAATAATTTTATAGGAAATGTTACTGCGGTGTTACCCGTAATGCGTTATGATATCATACCATTATACCGCTACGATATAAAAAGAAAAGCAAAATTTTGGCATTTCTATAAAAACACCTTTAATTTTCCGCGATAATATCATGTACATAGACAAATATTTAAAGTGTGACTCTTCATATAATTGCAAACATTTTGCTCTCTTATTTCTATTGTGTCTTATCCTATTTCTTTTATTATTATATCCTGTTTTATCGTGCATTGCTGCGTAAATTATAAAAGCATCCATTATATGGAAGTACTGCAAATCAAACGATTGTGCAAATAAAATACGGCGCCCATAAATATTAGAAAAAAAAAGAAGTATTTTTAAGTCGTTTTTTTGTCGTTTTATTATACTGTTATAGTATTTAAAGTACCTACGTATTTTAACTTTTAGCTAACTCAGTTTCTAGCTCAGACAATAGACTTTATATTTTGAAGTGCAACAGGGAGTTTAGAAAACTCCAAGCTCATTAACTATGAAATTTATCTCTATGCACCAGTTGTTTTATCTGCACTGGAGACAGAAAATAATAGTTTCAACTGAAGTGATATTAAGGTTTTTCTCTAAATTTTTGGATTATTTGCCTGATATGAAAACTGAATCCGAAATCAGGCATCAAAATAAAAATAAAAGAGTATTTTGCTTATAAAGTTTTTTATACAAAAAGGGTCAATGTGCCCCTATTATTAAGTACTTGATCTCTTAGAGTGACAAGTGACCTGTTTAAGAAAGTGACATCCCTATAAATTTTGTAATACCCTCCAATCGCGTTATATTTTAACATTTCCCCTGACTTAAGGCGAACAGACAAAATGGTCGGCTCATTCTAACGTCTACCGCGACACACTGTACAACGACTTGCTATTTTTTGTGCCTACCTTGATCACCAATGTACCTACTATGTGACGAACACCCGAACCTCCTGGAAAATTTCTAATGATCGCTTCAAATTATATATATATATATATATATATATATATATATATATATATATATATATATATATATATATATATATATATATATATATATATATATATATATATATATATATATATATATATATATATATATATATATATATATAGTGTAGTTTTTATACCAAAATAGATCGGCGCCATTGTGATATTCAAGTGACGTGACATCCTGAAACCTAATTTATCCTGAGCGTAAACCGCCTACGTTAAATCTGCTGTTAAGGTAAGTCTATACCATTTTATGACCTACAAACTTCTTCAATGGGACCTAGAACATGGTCCCGGCCTAGTTCTCAAATTTCTACTTTTAAATCAGCCTCTTTCCTTAATAAACCAAGAGAGCTAATGCACGCTTGTATGAAAGGCAATATTTACATATGATCAACATACATATGATCATATGGTTGACTTGCAACCATTATAATATGACAACTATGTCAACCATTATGATCTTAAGTCACAGGAAAGAATCATAGCGCCTAGTATTATCAGTATTCTTTTTTTAGTATTCTTGTTTAAGTTTTGTTTTATTTCTAAAAGGAAGTTCACAGTTTGTCTATTTTCAACTAACTTCAAAAAGGAGAGGGTTTTCAATTCGGTTGTATTTTTTTATGTTTGTTACTTCATAACTTCCTCAGTTACAAACCGATTTGGAAAATTCTTTTATTTTTCATCTATAGGATATACGTTTACATTAGAGTTTAATAGAAATTTTACCGAAATCTATTCAATAGTTTAGTTTTTAAATCAAAATTACTGGTGTTGCCATAATTAAAGACAGTTTTTTTTTATGTAATACGATCTTAAATTATTGTGGCTATAATACGCATTTACTTCACGAATTTTAAATCTATTTTGATTATTATTTTTTTGCGAAAAATAGGATATGTACTGCCTTTTTGGTCCTATAATAATTTCGAAACAATAAAAGTAGCTATTTTTCTTTGTGAAGTAAATACTACTTGCTGCAAAACTCTGCGTTTATTTATAACTAGCTATATTCCGCAACGTAATTGCCGTGAAATAGTGTATAATGTATTTGTTATTATTATTATATCAGCAATATATAGGCCTCCTTCATAAGGGAGGATTTGTCACGCTTGGCTGGCGGGTTGGCATTCACAATTAGGTAGGCTTTAGTGATGTTTTAAGAGGGACGCTGTTACCACCATGAACAGACCACATAGATCATATAATATATTCTGTGTGCTAAATTTATCTGAATACCAAATACCTATATTTTTTTTATACAACTTAGAATAGCAACCAAGCTGACGGCTCACCTGATGGAAAGTGATAAACGTCGCCTATAGACATAGTAGTACCATGGACGTAACAGAGTATATTTTTTCGCCCATAATAGCCCCACATACGTTGCCATTCCTGAGGATTTAGGTGTTATTCCTCTGTACTCTGTAAATTTACTGCTATATGCCACCCTTCAAACCGAAACCCAACCATGCAAACACAACTGCTTCACAGTACAAACACGAATTGAACAGAGTTGCCCAAGCAAACGACTTTTGTACAAAGTCTTCCTATGGTTATAATTGTATATATCCTATATATATCCCTATATGTTATAACTATTTAACCAGAGTACAAAATCCTATTCATTTGAAGTAACTAACTACTCTGAGTAGATAAAATGAATGGATAAAGTATAAACTTATCAATAAATTTGTCAGTAAGAGTTTGGAGTTTAGAAATGTAAGGCGATATTACAGTAACCCGAGTAAACTGATGGTTTTTGGAACATGAACTCCTATAAATGTTGTTAATCGTTTCAGAATTAAATTCTATTGATTTTGATACTTATATCGTTCGTGGAATTTATTTTGAAACATTATTTTTTATACGTCGTTTTATATCGATATAACGTTTTTATTTTTGTAGAAAAAATATTTGCATAATTTAGCATGTTAATATAATAATATAATAAATTTATACTTATAATAAATCTGTAGAGAGGTCAATTCTGTACAAGAAATATATTTCCAAAATAACTATCAGGTGGTGATTAATGATCGATGCTGATGCTAAAAATGCAATCAGTAAAATTTTCTGTTGTCTGTTTGGCTGTATGTTCGTTATAGAAACAAAAACTATTCGACGGATTTTAACAAAACTTGGTTCAATTATTCTTCATACTCCTGGACAGGTTATAGTACATTTTTCATTACGCTACGATCAATGGGCGCAGAGCAGTGAAGGGAAATATTGGGAAAACGGGAGAAGTTACTCCATTTTTAAGCTTCCGTCGCGTGTGCAGTGTTAATGGCCATTTTTTTAAATGTAAAAATGTCCACCCGTGCGACGCCGGGACGGGCCGCTAGTATATAATAAATGCATAGCCAATGGCGAGCAAGCATAAGACATAGTGAGAGAGCCGTGCAGCCGTACGGCGACGTGTGGGTCGCTCTACTAGCCTGCATTTTTTATATAAGCGGTTGAAACGTCCTCTGTGTAAAAAACTGTCATGTTAAAACTTTTTAATTTTTATTATAATTATGATCATAATATCAACCGTTCACTATCCTTTACTGAACATAGGCCTCCTTTATAAAGGGAGATTTTTGTCAGTAGTTTCTATGCTTGGCAGGTGGGTCAAGTTTTGGTCATGTTAAAAGAGGACTGCTGCTGCCCATCCCTCGGCCATTAAGTTGCCTTAGTCGCCTCTTAAAACACTCACATAGCATTTATTATAATAAATTTATTGACCTTATTGTTTAAAATTTCGTTTTCAAAATTTTGTTGACAAAATTTCTCAAGAGGGAGACTTACAGTCAGTAGTAGTCAGTTAACGACTGATCTGATGATGGTAATGATGAGAACTGCACCAAATGATAAATAATCCAGATTTATTTATTTGTACCAAATGCAACACAAAAGTAACTACCTTCAAACTAAACTGATTATGCTTTTTTCCTGTAAAAGTATTTGAACTTATTTGCACTAATTTAAACTTTACAGTAAAGAAATTAACTTTATTAATACTAAGAAAATGTATGTAACAAGAGAATTACTTACTAATTGCATAATCTATGTTTCTAAGTAAGCATTTATAAGTGTACTAGTCTAACTACAGTTTGTTATGTAGTAGACTTGTAATTATAAGTAAGTCATTTACAAAATTTATGTGAATATTATTAAATATTATTGTACCAATATTATTAAAATTATAATAAGAAAAGTAGAAATTTGGAAAAATTCTGTACCTAGACTTAAAACCTGATGCAACATATGATGCAGCATATGACGGCACCAACCTTGGTGTCACAGTATATATTATGTATCGTCGGCAATCACAAAACTCAAGTATGTACCCATAGTTAATCGGGACTATATTTGCAGTATGATCCTGGCATAGAATAGGCCATCCTATCCTTTTTTTATGGGTATCGTAAGAATCGACTAAGGGAGGGTAAAGGATGGCCAACAGTGTTCCTTTTAAAACATATCTAAAGCCTAACTGAGGTTGAAATGCTTGCCAAGTGTGACAACTACTGGCAAAGCCCCCAACGGGGAGGTTTATATTCAGCAGTGGACAATTAAAGGCTGATATGATGATGATGATGATGATAATAATGATGTACTCATATACACTATTTACCTGTAATCGAGTAGCATTTTTACCAGAGGGAGACTTTCTACAAAAGTCGTTTGCTTGGGTACCTCTGTTCCATTCGTGTTTCAACCGTAAAGCAGTTGTGTTTGCATGGCTGTGTTTCGGTTTGAAGGGTGGAATATGGCGTGGATTTACAGGGTACAGAGGAGTAACACCTGAGTCCTCAGGAATGGCAATGCATGGGGGGTATCATGGGTGAAACAATATACTCAGTTATGTCTATGGTACTGCTCATGTCTATAGGCGACGGTTACCACTTTCCATCAGGTGGGCCGTCAGCTTGTTTGCCATTCTAAGTTGTATAAAAAAAAGGGTCAAGTATCGAAAATAAAAGATACATTATCCTCCTTCTTTCCGATGTTGGGTAATAAAATTGTATCCATCAACTCGTATATACTATTATACTATCTTCAACAGCTAGCATAGACAAATGAGAGTTGACAATAAGTATCCAAGCCACATGGCGCCAAACGTGATTCGAACTTAGCCAATATGCGAGAGACCTTGCCGTGAACGATGCTAGATGTTTCTACCCAAGTTGGACAAACTTCTTACGGTTCTCTTATAGATACCTATATACTCTTAGTATACGTTTCAATAAATATATATTGGAGGACGTGACTTTTAGTAATGAGGTATACCTTATACCATTTACCAGACGGAAATTTTGTAGAAATGTCGTCGATATTGTCGCATTGTTTTTTTAAATGGATAATAATGGAATAGTAACCCCGCCTGCGCTAACGGGATACGCTGGTGAGGCACCAGTGAGTGACGATAGGTGAGAACGGAAAGGCAGGTCATTAGGTTATATCGAGATGAATACACCTGGAATTTACCACGATGGTTTCCAGTGATACCACGTGTAGGTCGACCTGAAAGTATATATTGCTAACAATGGGACCGCTAGTCCACATTAGTAACAACAGACGACTTTTGTTCAGTCTCCCTCTAGTAGTTTTATCACGAGCTATTATATTGCTGTTTTGTGTTAAGCAAAATCTTTATTTATTTAATTTTTATCAAATTTTTAGTATATTCGAGAGACTAGTGTATAACATTAATAAATTTAAGAGCCATTGCCAAAAGCCATTTGCTATGAAGTAGGAGCACGGGCGGTAGATTGATGAGCGGTGAGCTCCCACTAGGGCATTTCATTCACTTGAAGATAGGTACAAATGGGTAGGACGTTCGCAAATCGGATTGCCTTAAAAGTGGCTCGCAGGTTTAATAGAATCTCTTAGCTTAGTATTCCGTTTTCATCTTCATTGCGAAGGACTTACAAACGATGACAGAATTGATTTTATACATATTGTATAAAATTAGTAGGACAGGCGTTTAATTTAAACAAATCGTTATAAAAATAATTTATTATTTTGTTCCTTATACAAATGTACGAAATTGTTTTTTTTTTTTCTCTTAAATAGTTTAATTTAATAGAAAATAGTGGGGAGAGGGATTATTAGGTAAGGTAATACCAGATTGTTTTTCATACCCATAAGCAATTTTTTTTAATGAAAATATTTATTCATATTTACAAATGTGAATGAATTTATATATATATATATATATATATATATAAAACAAATATTTATACAATAAAGATATCTGTATCTATATATATATATATATATATATATATATATATATATATATAGATGTATAAATATTTGTTTAATATATATCTGCCTATATACATACATACTATACATGTACAACAAACACATCCGTAGGCTCCAATAAACATCTTTAATTAATCAAAATTAATTATATGTGTGACAACCACGGAAATACACAGATGGTTAGACAAATATACATATATATATATTATAAGTATTATTATTATTATACACACAGGTAAGTTATCATTATGACAAAGGCAATCGCTTTGAAGCGTTTTACGTAATTTCATATTGTTTCATAAAAAAAAAAAAAATAACTTTAATTTTAGCAAAACCAGTTATTTTCATTTAAAAAATAAACTATTAAAACAATATTGATTATTTTTTTGTATAGGACCAATCTGTAAGTATATACTTTCAGACAAAAAAATAATTTTCCGAATCGATTTACAATTGACAGAGTTTTTTTTTGAATGGTGAAAATGGTATGGTAACACCGCCTGCAGTAACGGGATAACCTGGCGGAGAACCAGTGAAGGGTGATAGATGAGAATGAAAACAGGCCAGCCCATCATGATGAATTCATCAGGAATTAACCATGATAGTATCCAGGTAGAACCACGGGGAGGTCGACCTGGTTGGGTATATTGCTAGCAATGGGATTCTCAGTCTCCATTACTAACAATCCCTTTCCCAATTGACAGAGATATAAGGTTTTATACATAAACATTATATATACATATATATACATATATATATATATATATATATATATATATATATATATATATATATGTATAAAAGTGCATTAAACATTCTTAAAAATAATTACACTTTACTATACGATATAAATAGGCTATGTATTTAATCACCTCATTTCATACACATTATGAGCTATTATTCGCGATAGTACGTACAATGGAAGTTGGTAACAAAGAGCTTGGCTGTCTACTGTCTATTACCACGGAACCCTAATAGCACGCGATGTAAGGTGTGTCTTAATTATAAGTAATACCGTATGAAAATGGCTTTTAACATCTTTATACGAGTATAAATAGTGAAATGCATGTAATATTTTCTTATAACATGTGTACTAGTAACGATCCAAGACTGAAAACAGGGGGCCTACCATGAAATGAAATTCCGAAGTTTCGTACTAAATTTCGTGTTTTCGTTCTAATCCAAATCGGCCCAGTAAATGGAGCTTAACATTTCGTTCATCATAAATCCTAATATAAAGATCCAAAGGATTAATATTTTCATATTTTTAAACGGTAAGTATTATGTAATTTTAACATTAAATTTGTGTTTCGATCGGCTCCGAAATTTCAGAAAAAATTCATGGTAGACCCACAGATTTTTTTATGGGTAAAATGGTATGGTAATCCCGCCTGCGCTAACGCGATACGATAGCGGAGCACCAGTGAAGGGTGATAGATGAGAATGAAAACAGGTCAGTTAGCCCATCATTATGAATTCATCAATAATCAATCATGATAGTTTCCAGGGGAACCGCGAGGAGGTCGACCTGGTTGGGTATATTGCTAGCAATGGGATTTTCAGTCTCCATCACTAACAATCCTTTTCCCCCCAGACTCACAGATTAGGTCAGATCAGTGTTATAAAAAAAAATCATTTCGTTTTAGGAACTAAACTACTGAATCAATTTTGATAAAAAAATCTTATGGGACCAATCTATAAAACAAAATACTCCTCCATAGCTGTATGGATTTTGCTAATAGTTGCCATGCGTGGCAGGTGGATTGGCGTCCGCAGTTAGATCTATAGTGATGTTTTAGGAGGCAAGCTGCTGCCCATCCTGTGGCTAAAAGTTCTTTAGTTGCCTCTTACAACACCCACGGGAAAAGAAGGGGTTGCGCAATCTATGTCGGGACCGGCCCAGTCTACACGGCGATTAATCATGTTCTATGCACAGCCTTCCAAAATCTTCTGACATTTGGATTAAGACAGAAACTTATCGCAATACCGAATTTCAAAATTAAGGTTACCACGTAACCAGAAGGAGACTTTGGACAAAAGTCGTTTGCTTGAGTACCTCTGCCCCATTCGTGTTTCAATCGTGAAGCAGTTGTGTTTGCATGGCTGTGTTTCGGTTTGAAGGGTGGGCCATGGCGTGAATTTACAGGGTACAGAGGCATAACACCCGAGTCCTCAGGAATGGCAACGCATGGGGGCTATTATAAGCGAAACAGTATACTCTGTTATGTCTATGGTACTACTCATGTCTATAGACGACGGTTACCACTTTCCATCAAATAGGCCGTCAGCTTATTTGCTATTCTAAATTGTATAAAAAAAAAACTCGAGCTGCAGAAAATAGTCCAATTTATAGCAATATAAATATAATATAATAAATTGACAATATTATTTTAGTCGAAAATTATCAATATAATGACAATACGTCATTAAAATCGTTAATTAAGCTCTTCCATCCATAAGCAACCAATTAGTTGGTGTGCAGCAACTGTGATACAGCTATTCAATAATTATATTCGCACTAGATATACGTATGACTTCGTTTATAATAATAATAATAAATATCTTTATTTTATTATTATTATTTTAAAACATCAGTTACAAATTACAAATTTAAATTATTTCATTATAAAATCTTTTGTCATTAATTTATTTCATTAGTCTTTTATTATTATCGTCATTATGATTATTGTTATTAATCTTTGATGAAATTTTGCCTTATAATTACGTAAAATAGCAAAAAAATCATTAACCCTATTCTCTGTAAACATACCAGACGCACTACACTGCCATGGCAAGTTGAGCATCGCTCGGAATGCGTTATTGTATTGCACACGCAGTGTGTTAGCATGATAATAAGATTTAAACAATGTCAATTTGACTGGCATTGAACAGAGGTTTATGATAAAGTCGAAATTATTGCTTACAGTTTGAGGACTTTTGAGAGCGATTGAGAGTGATATGGTTCGAAAATATAAAATGTCTCAGAAAAAGTACTGGGGTTACGTTGGTTCGGGATATTAGATGAAGAATTGTCAAAACAGATAGACATAATAAAGTGAAATGTAAAAGTGTGCAGATATGGTGGCCAAGACTGACATGGATTTATTCAGATAGACCAAAATTACTAATATTATCTAAAGGATAAACAAATTAAAGTGACAATGGGCCAATAGTACAGCTCGAAGAACCTAAGTAATGGGAAAGAAAAGTTACTCGAATGAAAAACAAGAAAATGTAGTGTAGGATGTGAACTACGCCAACTATATGAAACGCCTACTTTAAATGTACTGCCTGCAATACATTTAAATTCTGAATATTTTAATTTATGATTTAAAACTGACAACCTGATGCCAGTGGGCGGAAAGAGATTGTTAATAATGGAGACTGAAAATCCCATTGCTAGCAATATACCCAACCAGGCTGACCTCCTCGTGGTTCCTCCTGGAAACTGTCATGGTTAATTCCTGATGAATTCGTCATGATGGGCAAACTGGCCTGTTTTCATTCTCCTCGATCACCCTTTACTGGTTCTCCGCCAACGTATCACGTTAGCTCAGGCGAGGTTACCATTCCATTTTCACCTATCAAAAAAAAACCTGATGCCAGTGTAAGCAAAAGACTCAGGACGTTCCATATAGTTATGCCTAGAGGAGCTTTATATTCAGTAGTAGCCAATTAACATGCATTAACAGAGAAATTGAGAGTCTTCGAAATCAGCGTATGATGTATATAAACATATCGATCTTTGATAGTTATTTCTCTTTATCAATCCTGTTAGGAACTTAACGCGAAGACTTTAATATTCAAGTAAAATATCAAGCCACAAAACCAGATAGCAACTTGTATATACTAATTAACATGAGTACTGATTGTACACTTATTATCGACTATGGAAATAATCCTTTAAATTGGAGGTTTGTTCTCAAATCTACCGCTGTGAGCTAAGATTCTCAAATATGTCATACTTTAACAAGAATATGAATAATTTATTTCTATTCAACTCAATTTAAATTAATTATTCACCGAGTTGGCTTCGGAATAATGAAAATGGATTACAAATCTAACATTCGCGCTAGCAGTGGCTTGCACTGGGGACCAGAAGTTGCATTTAGTTCAATAACTGGAATGTTTTTTAATATAAAATAGAAAATAAGCTGGTAACCTATCTTGTAGAAAATATATAAATATATACATATGTATCTATTTATACTATATTTGTTTATGTAATATGAATCCTTATAAGAGAATTTAAATAAAAAACAAATAAATAAATAAGTTTTTTTTTTTTAATTGATGATAATGGAATGGTAACCCCGCCTGCGCTAACGGTATACGCTGGCGGGGCACCAGTGATAGATGATGATGGTGAGAATGAAAAGGCAGGTCAGTTAGCCCATCGTGATGAATACACTTGGAATTCAGCACGATAGTTTCCAGGGGAGACCACGGGGAGGTCGACCTGTTAGGGTATATTATTAGCAATGGAACTGATAATCCGCATTACTAACAGTCCCTTCTCCCCCAAATAAATAAGTTATGATGCTGAACATCACAGAATACACTATGAAACCTATAGTACCTACCCCTCATACATTACCATTTCTGTGGAATAATGTATTATGTCTCTATACGTCGAAATTTAATTACAGTTTTTACTTACAAACATTATGACGACATGATTATGAATTCGTATGACTTTGTAATTTTTATTTATAAAGACGCTATTTCTCGCATCGTTAGTACTAACAATGCTTTTTATCTCGTAGAAATTTTCTATCATCAAGGATTGAGGCCGCGTTTAATGACCAGTATGTCAATTAGTCATGACTGAGTTCACGCACACAATCAAACACACTCACACACACATACACGTCTTTCACGCCACACGTAATCAATAGTACGTACATTCACAAAATATTATTGTGTATTTTACCATATTTTGTATTTTTTGTATTTAATTTTTGTTCCTTATCATGATGGTAATTAGTAATATATTACTTTTATATATTTATTGGTTGTAGTGGAAAAATAAAAAATATTGTTATAAAAATTATTATTATTATATAATCTCAAATAATAAATAATAAAAAAATAAAAATGTTTATTTGGGATCCTTAGCTTAATTTAGTTTTTTGTAGGTTCGATAATAACTGCATTAGTCACAAAGAGACTGTGTCGCAGCTATTAACGCCCGCTCCATAACATGCGGTACAAAATTTAAATAACAATAACACAGGAGAAAATTAATAAAATTACTAAAAATAAAACTAATCAATGGATTTTGTACGAGTGTGTGTGTGTGTGTGTGTGTGTGTGTGTGTGTGTGTGTGTGTGTGTGTGTGTGTGTGTGTGTGTGTGTGTTTGTGCGCGTGCGTGCGTAGCATGTGTGTGTGTGTGTATGTATGTTTAATTTTAATAATTAAACCTTGATCAATGATTCGACATCATCATATTCAAGAGTCATTAGCCAATTAATCAATTTTATTTTGCAATCACGTAAAGAAAGTGGATATATTGTTAATAACATATTTATTTTATTATATAACTTGTTACTCATGTACTTATATTGACGGTTCACTACATCTAAACGACATTTATCAATTTTACAAACTTTATAAGTAATTCTTTTGTCTATAAGTAATAAGGGATCATATGGAAGGGACTTATGTTTACGCAGTATGGACATCAGTACAAATAACTTTCTTACACTATTTACTTTCCATAGTGCGAACAGATCTTTTGTTGGATACCTGATGGGTTTAAAAGCCATAACTTTTGATACTGCTCGCTGAGCTCTTTCCAATCTTAGCATTTGCGTTTTATTAAAAGCTCCCCATGCAGTTATACAATAACCAATAATGGATTGTGCAAGTGCAAAATAGGCAGTTTTCAAAATTTTGAAATCAGCACCATTTCTCAATTTTTTAAAAACGTAAATTAGCTTTCTAACACGTGTGATTACAGATTCAATATGTCTATTCCAAGACAGCATACTATCTACAATTACACCAAGGTATTTGAAATTGTCTGTTCGTGATATAGAGAGGCAATCACAATCAGAATTACCTATGGTATTACATTTGTGTGCTAGTATTTTAAAAGATGTGTCTGGTTGGGAGATCTTGTTGGGAGAAAATGTTACTAATTTGGTTTTATTTAAGTTTAGCGTTAGAAGGTTTTGTGCCAACCAGTTTGAAACAATAAACAAAGCAGATTCAGCATGAGATCGGGCATCCGCCCAATCATGCCCATGAATTATCAAAGCTGTGTCATCGGCATATGTTATTATGTTACAATTTGGAAGGGACATTTTGCATAAATCATTGATATATATCAAAAACAAGGTAGGCCCAAGAACACTACCCTGTGGTACGCCGTAACTGACAGATTCCTCATGACTCAGGATATTATCAATAATAACACTTTGATGTCTATCACTAAGGTAACTTTGAAACAATTTTAGGACTATACCTCGAACACCCAAGTATTGAAGTTTGGAAATGTCCAAATCACAAACATCTTGACAACAAATAAAACACGATCTATCTAGTCTATGCCGGTGTTGCCAGTGTCTACGGTTCGCGCTCAGCGTGTCGAATTGCTTAATTAGGTATACGTCCGCGTCACCACAGCTTATGCCTAGGAGACCCGGATGGCTCTGAAACTAATCGATCATTCCTAACTGAAAGCAATTAAATCCAGTGAGTCTTACAATTAAAATGTATAAAATTGTCAAGAAAAAAGCATATTCCGTTCTATAAGGCCCGTAGCACATTTGTGATTGTGTTTCTATTACCGCCGGATGAACCATATGTTTGTAAACCTTACTGATTGAAATAAAAATTACATAATTACTTTAACCGACTTAAAAAAGCAGGAGGTTCACAATTCGTTTGTGTTTTTTTTTATTTTGTTACCTAATAATTCTGTCAGAAAAATGTTTTATTATCTAAAAGGATTATACTCGTACTTACAGATTAGACTCATAGAAATAAGTATCGTAGTTTAGTTTTTAAAACAAAATAAGTGGTTTCACTACAATTAAAGTCGGTTTTCTTATAGACCTTACCAGAGGGAGACTTTGTACAAAAGTCGATTGCTTAAGTACCTCTGTCCCATTCGTGTTTCAACCGTGAAGCAGTTGTTTGCATGGCTGTGTTTAGGTTTGAAGGGTGGGATATGGCGTGAATTTACTGGGTACAGAGGAATAACACCTGAGTCCTCAGGAATAGCAACGCATGGGGGGTATCATGGGCGAAACAGTATATTCTGTTATTTCCATGGTACTGCTCATGTCTATAGGCGACGGTTACCACTTTCCATCAGGTGGGCCGTCAGCTTGTTTGCTATTCTAAGTTGTATAAAAAAAAGAATACGAGTACAATATTAAATTCTTTCTAACCAACATCTGAGATCTCAGTGAGTTAATGTCGATAATTTTAGACAATTCCGATAAGATTTATTTAAAACTCAATGGGCTTAAACTTATCACAAGTGTCACGATATCGAGACGAGAATCTTGGGGAACAATTAATTAATTTCAAATTCTACATCCTACGATTTTCAACGAGATTCAAGAAGATAAGTTCAGCTTTCTGGACTGAGAGAGATATTCTATCAAATATAATGTTATATGAAAATGAAAAATATTCATTTCCTTAACTAAATTGGCACAATACAAAGTTCGTTGTTGTGACCTTCTAGTTAGACTGATACGACATCATAACCTTCAAGAAAAAAGCATATTCCTTTTTAAACGACCGGCAGCATACCTGTAATACCGTAGGTGTTGTGAGTGATCATGGGCGGCGGTAGTCACCATCAGATGAGCCGCATGCTCGTTTGCTCCTGTGTTGTAAAAAAAAGTAATATCACCTGTAGTCGTGTGGTCCCAGCATAGTACTTTTATTAAGCAATACCCTGAATTATTTAATACATACGGACAACTCAAAGAAGGCATTAGATCACACAGAAAAAATAAACTTGTGATACCAAAAAGCAATTTGACCTTGTACCAAAAGAATATTTCATTTATGGCCCAAAAAATATATAATAAACTTCCTTCAGATATTTTAGACCTTCCCTTGAAAAAATCTAAGAAACGGCTTCATCTATGGCTTCTGGATAAAGTCTTTTACAGTATGGGAGAATGTTATGCCTACATTTTTCAAATATAAGTTGACATAATTATTGATAATATACTTAAGACTTGACATAAATTTCTTATTGGTATAACATATGGAATATAATAATTAATAATAATGTTACGGCGGCGGCGATAGTCACTTACCATCAGGTGAGCCGCATGCTCGTTTGCCCCCTGTGTTGTAAAAAAAAAAATGTAATTGTTAATTTTATTTGACGATATTGAATATGTACCTTTATTGATTTGATTTGATAATAGTTTAAGAATTGTTTTTTCTTTTTTTATTATTCTATAATCTTAATAATCGCTAAGTTAAATTTGTATCCTTATTTAAGCAATAAATTAGATTTGCATGCCTACAATTTTAAGGCAATTAAACAGATGCCATAAAGTTTTGTCACATGGCCCTTATAATGCCGTGCGTAAGGTTAGACAGTACACTGATACTGATACTGCTAGATTAGTCTATTTTAGTTATTTTCATAGTTTACTCTCTTATGGAATATTACTATGGGGAAAAGCGGCAGATATTAAGAATATATTCATATTACAAAAACGTGCCGTTCGAGCGATCTACTGTATGAAGAGTCGTGACTCATTAAGAGAGAAATTCAAAGAGGCAAATATTCTCACCGTTGCTTCTCAATTTATATATTCAAATATCCTATATGTTCATAAAAATCTTGACTCATTTCCAAAAAACAGCAATATTCATAATATTAATACTAGATTTAAAGACAAACTTGCTGTCCCCAAGTATCGTTTAGAAAAAGTTAATAGGTCTTTTATGGGAATAGGTATAAAAATTTACAATAAGATACCAAAGGATATGTTGGAATTACCCTTAAATAAATTCAAAACATCTGTTAAATCATATTTACTGAGCAAAGCCTATTACTCACTAAACGATTACTTGAATGACGAGTGTGCATGGCAATAGTTGTTCATGCACTGAATTTTCATTTAATATTAGACATAGACACCTATATAAATATACATTGTAAATAAACTGGCTTTAAAAAAAAAAAGTAATTCAATTGAGTTTCTTGCCAGTTCTTCTCAATTGGATCTATATACCGAACTGGACGGTAGGGAAAAAAAATAAAATTATATTGTAAAAATTTGACGTTTATAAGCGGCTAAAATGTCCTACATGAATAAATGATTTTTGAATTTGAATTTGAATTTGAATGTCAAATGTCTGTTTAAAGCAAATAAATATTTCATTTCATTTCATATAGTTCTTAGTACATTCTTTTTATTTTATCATTCTCTGTGTTTTTTCATTGCATAATTTTCTATTGAATATACGGAAGCAATTTATTATTAAAATACAATTATTTATTTATTATTCACCATAAAACTGGGAAATCCATCATACTCCCCAACATGGCATAAAGAGGGCTTCGCCATGCTTGGCAGACAGATTGGCAATCGCAGTTAGGCTTTGGTGATGTTTTTAAATGTAAGCTACTGCCTCTCTCTCGACTATTGAGTTCCCTTAGTCATCTTTTACGACACTCACTGGAAAGAAGGGGAGGTCTACTCTACGCCAGCTTATTCTACTACGTTGGTCACAGACGTTTAAATCTGCAAATACGCTGTTCACTAATCAAAAGACAACTTGAGAGAGAGCCTTTGAACTAAGTATTAATATATTCGAATTACAAATTTAGGTAAATACTAGTTGAAGGTTAAATATATTTGCACTTAATACTATTAAAGCATATATATTAATATTTAACTAAATTAAAATAGGAGGTCTTTTTTTTTATACAACTTGGAATGGCAAACAAGCTGACGGCCCACCTGATGGAAAGTGGTAACCGTCGCCTATAGACATGAGCAGTACCATGGACATAGAGTATACTGTTTCGCCCATGATACCCCCCATGTGTTGCTATTCCTGAGGACTCAGGTGTTATTCCTTTGTACCCAGTAAATTCACGCTATATCCCACTCTTCAAACCGAAACACAGCCATGCAAACAACTGCTTCACGGTTGAAACACAAATGGGTCAGAGGTACCTAAACAATCGACTTTTGTACAAAGTCTCCCTCTGGTCCTTAATGCAATTTGTTCATCACCTATAGATATGAACTATAAACATCACAGATTACACTGTGTTTTCCATGGTACCTATATTTTTATTTTATTTGATGTTATTAAGGTAATATCAATTCCTGGTATATATTTATAAATAATTAATATAGTAACAACATAAATCAGTGACATTTCTACGAAAAATTTACACATTAAATAAACGAGAAAATGAAATATGACATAACAAAAAAAAAGAAACATTTTAAGGATAAATAGGGACAAGTGAATGTTTATGCTAAATGTTATTTGACTATACTATGTATGTATTACGCATAATTTTATACTACATTATTTAATTTAGACGTTTCTGTATCAAAGTGGAAAAAAATAGTTTATTGTATTGTATTGTAAAGTCTTTATTGTACGTAATTCAAATTGAGCACTGATAAATGATTTAATATACAATGGCGGACTTATCCCATAAAGGGATCTCTTACAGTCTTTAGTATTATTAATATTATTAATTTTCATTTGCATACAATACATTTCATTGTATGTATATCAATTTGACACATAAATTTATTTATTTGTACATTATTGTACACAAAAATTATACTGTAATAATTTATTTTAAATAAAAATATACAACATGCGAACTTAACTCTGTAAGAGTTCTCTTCCTTGTTGGAAGAAAACCCTGAGTGGAAACCAGCATTAATTACCAGCGGGCAGTGTGCGTACAATAGAAAGTGGTAACAATATAGTTGTTATATACATATATATATATATATATATATATACACACACACACACACACACACACACACACACACACACACACACACACACACACACACACACACACACACACACACACACACACACACACACACACACACACACACACACACACACACACACACACACACACACACACACACAGAAATAATTAACTATTGCGAATGTGAAGTAAATAATATATATTTACACAAATGTAATTAAAATTTGGAAAATAAATGAAAAAAGACAATTATGTACTATTGCACTATAAATTTGCTTTTTGTACTAGTTTTTTTTTTTAATTTGGTGAACAAAGAAAGAACAAAAAACGTATGAATTTTTAATTAATTTTATGAAAAAAGACATTTGTGGAAAAATTTCCAAGTATTAAGTATTTAAAAATCTTGTAAAATATATTCTTTTTTCAATCCAATATTTTTTTTTTAATTTTGAATTTTCCAACTAAATTTTTTACCCAACTTATCTACTTACTTTAATCATTAAAAGATAGTGTAATTTGCCGGCTTTTGTTTATTTATGGTAGTAATTTGTCTACGACCTTGATGTAATTACTCCTACTGTTTGTATTTTAAACAGAAATTTATCTGATTACCGTTGCGTAAGTGGATACACAAGGAAACGATATAGGGGAAGCAATTAGAACACTTAATGAGTGCTCCGCGAGTTAATAGATACTCAGTAGATACGCAGCTATATTTGGTGTTAACACGCAAAGCCTCAGACTAGTGCTGGTTAACAATCCCTAGATATCGATAATTAATCTATATATCGATTAGCCCTACAAATAATCGGTTAACGAAATTGATAATACAGAATCGATTATTCTTATATTATTAAGAATTAACCGATCATGATTGACTAAAATGCTAACGATAGTTGGTATCAGTAGAAATTAACGAAAAACCAAGTTTTATAAAAAATATCACAGAATACTCTCTAATTTAAATTAGCGACAAATCAAAACATTCAACCGATTAATCGTTTTTTTTTATTTGCACTACTGATGGACATCAGCAGACTGTTTTATGATCAATCAATTGCTTCTTCGATTACGTTTTAATTAAAATCTATTTGAACCGATTATATTGATTGATAACATCGATAACAAGTACTGGAATAATGATGTCGATAATATGTAAATAATAGTATTGTTTGCAGTCTAAATGAATCAAATGATATATCATGAGACTTCTAAAGCATTGGTTTAATTGTGTTTTTATACTCTGATTCTGATTTTAACTAGCTATCGATATACCATTAATTGTTACTTCATAATCAATTAAATAGCTTAGATTTTCATATCGATACTCCTTACAAGTCAATCGATGTGATACTTTAATATATATTTTATTACATATATACGAGTACAATCGATTAATTAATAATCGATTATTAGGCAACACTACCACAAACCTACTACTGAATGGCATTTTAATTTTAGATGGCTGCGGTATATTCGGCAAGGGCTTTTACAGTGGCGACTGATAAGTTTAAATAAAGAAAATAGTATTCGATATTTAAAAAAAAACATTAAATTGTCTTTTTAGATTTTTTTTTCCATATTCATCATTTACTGTTTCTTTTTAACAGTCTCTGAGTGTGTGTAACATTAAATTAATAACATGAGATTATTTAAAACATGAGCAAAGATGATTTGTTAACTAATCATGCTTAAATGGCTGAACTTATTTGTATGAAAGTTGGAACTCGTACATAGTTAGACCATATTCTGAACTAAGATAATAATGTACACTTTTCATCCTAATTCTCAAAGTAAAGTTTACAATTAGTTTATTACTCAGTAAGGTTTCAGATATGTCATCAATACATATAATAAAAACTTAAGGTCGCTGTCTTTACATAGAAGATATGTAAGAAAAACTATTATTATAGGGGAGTTTTATGAATACAACGCAACCCACAACGATGATTTTTAGAATTTTTGTCTGTTTGTTTGTACGCTTGTGTAAGCTAATTTCAGAAATAGCTTAATTGATTTGAATACAGTTTTCACTAATTTGTTGCGGTTTGCTCCAATTAACATTCAGTGTTTGTTTTATTTCATTTGGTTTATAAATAAAAAAGTTATAGAAATCTAAACAATCACATATAAAATTCTAAAAATTAGCCGATCACTTGAATTGGCTGATACTTTATGAAGGTACGTAATTATCATTTAAGTATATAATACAATGAGGAGTGATTGCTTAGAGTTCGTAGCGCTAATGCAAGTTAAGCAACCCCGGCCGTGATTCTAACTAGGATGGGTGACCACAATCCGTACTATATGAAGGCTACCTTTTATCGCGGTCAGTAAATATGTCCCGGCTAAGTAGAGGAAGTCGCGGGTGGAAGCTAGTTTATTAATATTATCATATTATTTATTAATTCTAGTTACTAGTGTGTGTAAAGTGTTCTTATCTTTAACCATAATATTATATACTGGCCTTTTTGCCCGCTATTTAAAGGTAAATTTCTACATAATAGTTAGATATCGGTGACCCCTGGGACCTCTGGATATTACTCTGTCTGTTATATATGTTACCCTTCAATATTATTAAGTGAATTATATGTTATTTTTTAGCGTTACATGTATCAAAATGCATTAGATACTACGGTATCGTTGCGCGTGCCTTTGGGAACTTTTTTTCAGGTAGTAACTGAAAATCAGTTGTTTGTTTATTAAGTAAATAGCTTACTGAGATTTTGCCTTTTTGCATTACTATAGTACATATATTACCTGTGTGTCTTTATGAATATATGTGTTGCATGTGTGCGTGTGTGTGTGTGTGTGTGTGTAGTATAATAATGAGTAGGGATAATATTTATATTATTATAAGTATCACATCTTCCATATTTAAAACTAACAGAATTTTTCATCGTGCCTCCCACCAAATTGTTAATAATTACTCCTCTCCATCCAAAGGTTGCCTGGAAGAGATCGCTCTTAGCGATAAGGTCGCCCATTGTTTTCTCATTGTGATTATTTTTGTAATTATTTATATTTATAATAAGTTTACTATTGTAATATTTTGGAGGGAACAATAAAGAGTCTATATCTATCTATCTATTTTAACATATGTATGTATATATGTGTATATATATGTATAAAAATTTTGTGTATATCGTTCTTTTGTAATACACTGTTTTTTTTTGTACTATTGTCACAATTTTTGTATATATCTTGACGCAAATAAAGAGTTTATTTATCTATCTATCTATCTTTCTATCTATCTATCTATCTATCTATCTATCTATCTATCTGTTACGCGTGAATTCAGAACCAGGAAAAATAATTAAATGGACCATATAAAAAGACGTATTAATATAAAGCATACACCAGATTTTAAGTTAAACCTGGAATATAACTGTGAGAACCTATGAGAATATAATTATCCTCGAACACGCTCCCACGAACACTCAGGTTGTGGAATGAGCTCCCTGCTGAGATTTTCCCAAGAGCCTACAGCATGTGGTTGTTCAAAAGGGGGGTAAAGAGATTTCTTCAGGGTCAGCATGCCTTCAATACCTCTAGTATTGCAGGTGTTCATAGGCTACGGTAACCACTTACCATCAGGTGAGTCATATGCTTGTTTGCTACCTCAGTGGTATAAAAAAAATATATCTCTTTCTTTGGTGCTAAATTCCTAATTTGAATGAATGTGACAAAACAGTATAATAGTTAAAATAGGTTGTAGTTTTTATGAATAAAGGAAACAGTATAATACTTTATGTCCTTACGATATGCTTAAAAATTTATCTACTCAAGGGACAGGGTGGGCCCATATTATAAAACGGTTATCCTATTAACACGGCCATATATAACATATCCCCAGTTGTGCATTAATAAATAATTGATAAAATGCTGCCAAAACGATCGCCTAAAAGCCATAATTTATTAACGAGTGATTAAGCCGATTATATATTGCTGTTACACGCCTCCAATTCCCATAGGTGGGGGAGTTTTCGTTGACGAATTTATATAGTTAATTTTTAGTTTAGCTTGTTCATAGAATTTGAGAAATTAATTCCTTTTTTTATACAACTTAGAATGGCAAACAAGCTGACGGTCCAACTAATGGAAAGTGGTAACCGTCGCCTATAGACATGAGCAGTACCATGGACATAACAGAGTATACTGTTTCGCCCATGATACCTCCCATGCGTTGCGATTCCTGAGGACTCAGGTATTATTCCTCCGTACCCAGTAAATTCACGCCATATCTTACCCTTCAAACGGAAACACAGCCATGCAAACACAACAGCTTCACGATTGAAACACGAATGGGACAGAGGTACCCAAGCAATCGACTTTTGTACAAAGTCTCCCTCTGGTAAATTCAGCAAATTCAAAATAAAAAAATAATAAGAAACTCTAATTACAATTCGTATTAAATGCTGACCTCATTCAAAGTTTCGTAGAAAAACCTAAGTAACCGAAATAAACAAGATAAAGTGGCAATTTGTTGGCCGTTCAAGGTTAAAAAATAAAATGAGTTTAAAAATATTTTTTAACTAGTTTCTTTTTGCTGGCCACTTTGTACGCGTGGATTTCAAAGTAGGTAATTCCAATGAAATAGACAATTTCTAGATAGATTATGAAGATAAAACTTACAGTAGTTTAAAGGCAAGATCTTTAGAAATACAACTGTAAAAATTGCATTCAATTTCATGCAGTAGTTTTCGCGTAATACCGGAATAAGTACACAAACAGACTGACAGATAAAATTCCTAAAATATATGTTATAACTTCTATTGCTGTTATTAAGACTTCTCATAAGATTTTTTCTAAATATTTGCCCAGATTAGATATTGTCGAGTTACAATTTTGTTATATTAGTAAGTAAAATAAGATTCTTTTACGCCAAAACAAATTTTGCTTTTTGCATAGTTGTATATTGTTTAAATTGACCCACCCTATTGAAAATTAAACCTACGATCTCATTTACACGAAGTGAAGAGTCAATAACTTCGCAAAGAAGGTCATCTATCCAATCGCATAATATCAGATAGCGAGCATCTGTGCTGTAGGGATTAAACTGGAGAGCAGTCTGACCCGAGGCAATTTAGAAAAATATATTTTCTAATTTGATACGACAGGATATAAAAAATCTGTTACCTTTTTAGGGTTCCGTATCAAAAAAGTGTAAAAGAACACCTATGATGCGACTTTGTCCGTCCATCCGTCCGTCTGTTCGTCTGTCACAGCGTTATATCTCAGTAACTACTAACGGTATCGATTTAATATTTAAAATAGTTTTATATTTTTTATTTATTTATTTTATTTATATGCTCCCATATCCTAACATACATCTTACTATCCCGCATATATTACAATAGAAATCACTGAAAAATATTTTTATGTTTTTGCTAGGGGATTCAAAACTATTAAGTCTAAGTACAAGTCCAAGTGAAACATCTATAGAACATGAAACATATATATCTTAATAGTGAAATATGAAAGGGCTTCATTTGTACATTCAAAAACTGATTTTTATTTATTTTTATGGTTTGTAGTTTTTTAGTCATGATCGAAAATATGAAAAAAAAAAATATTCCCCCTCCTTATTTCTGACCTTTCTGAAGTTTCTGAAACAAAAAAATATGAAATAATTATAGTTTATAAAGGCATATTTAAATATTACAAAAAAAAAAGTTTCTAACTAGTATCATTTTTACTTTTAAAAGTTTCGTGTGTACACATTATATTATAATGTAAAAACTACTAGTTTAAGGTACGTGTAGTTTAGTCAAGAAAGCGCGACAAGTTTCAGGACCATTCTAGACCCTAGAATCATGAGCTTGTTAAGCCCATTAATTTTTAAAATTAACAAAAAACCTCCGAAAAAAAAATCAGTTAATTATGCGGTACATATTTGAACCACAATTATGAATCCAAAATAAGAAATTACGAACTATAGTACCAATAATATTAACTATTAGGTGTCTATTTTATATAAAAAATGCAATATATGTAATTTTATGTAAAATGTATTTATGTACGGAATCCTTGGCGTGTGAATTCAACTTGCATCTAACCGGTTTTATGCATATATCGTAAGTGATGTAATTCTATATTAACATATATAAATATATATGTATAATATAATAAGAATATTTTTTGAAAAATGAAACAAGTTGAATAACAAATATAATTTATTTATAATTCAATATTTGCCACGTTTTATCAAGCATTATAGAAACCATTTATAAAGCCGTCTAAAAATGATCCTTTTTTATTCATAGACAGGTAAAAATTATTAATAGAACCCTAAGAAGGATATGAAATTTCACAGCTATTTCTAGGCTGTTGAACTCTAGCACGGATGGTCGCCCTGGAATCGTATCAACACATCTCGATCGATAACTACTATCGTGCTTCGATAATCAAGAATCAGTTTGTACCTTCATACCGTATAGACCTACAATAATTATCTATCGGGGGAAAGGGATTGTTAGTAATGCGGACTACCAGTCCCATTGCTAGCAATATACCTTGTCAGGTTGACCTCCACGTGACACTCCCTGGAAACCATCGTGCTGAATTCTTGGTGTATTCATCACGATGGGCAAACTGACCTGCCTTTGATCTATGAATGATAATGGAATCCTTTAATAATGGAATTATCCGCCTGCGCTATCGGTTTATGCTGGCGGGGCACCAGTGATAGATAGTGGAGGTCGACCTGATAGGGTATATTGTTAGTAATGGGGCTGTTATATCCCATTTTTAATTTGAAGTCTTAGTCGGTAAAGTAAATTTGTCAATAAAATGGACTTGTTAATAAAGTAATATTGTACATGTAATAGTTCTATAAACGAACGTAGCAAAGCGACAGCTGTATAGCGCAGTGCAGTATCTGAACAAAGATTGAAAATTCTTCATTCGAATTGAAAAAAAAAAAAAATGTTTAAATTGTAATGGAAAGTATTTAAAAAAAGTAACATTAATTTATAAGTTATGTAAAATTTTCAGCTTACCTTGCATAAAATCGGTATTGTACGTACTTATGTTTTTATTATTTCAGCCTTTAACTGCACACTGTTGAACATAGGCCTCCCCCATCAGGAGGGGGGAGGTTGCCAGTAGCTGCCACGATTGGCTTGCGGATTGGCAAACACATTTAAACTTTTGGTGATGTTTTAAAAGGCACGCTGCTGTTCATCCTTTGACCTTTAAGTTCCCTTAGTTTCAGTGATGTTTTAAAATGGACGTTGCTGCCCATCCCTCGAGTTTTAAGTTCCATTAGTTTTGGTGATGTTTTAAAATGGATGTTGCTGCCCATCCCTCGAGTTTTAAGTTCCATTAGTTTTGGTGATGTTTTAAAATGGATGTTGCAGCTCATCCCTCGAATTTTAAGTTCCATTAGTTTTGGTGATGTTTTAAAATGGATGCTGCTGCCCATCCCTCGAGTTTTAAGTTCCATTAGTTTTGGTGATGTTTTAAAATAGACGGTGCTGCCTATCCCTCAACCTTTGAGTTCCCTTAATTGCCTATTACGACACCCACGGGAGGGAAGAGGTAGTCCATTCTATGCCGGGACCACACAGCACTTACGTATTAGTCATTACAAATTAGACATCTATTATATCAGTACCACTTCTATATCTATCTATATATTGGATTCAATATCTATTTATTAGTATCGACTTTGATGATGGAAAGAAGGTTATTTTTTTTTATAGGTGATAATGAAATAGTGACCCCACCCCCGCTATTAGTATACACTGGCAGGGCACCAGTGACGGATGATTGATAAGGATGAAACAAGTCAGTTAGCCCATCGTGACGAATTCAATGAGAATTGTTCACGATGGTTTCCAGGGGGAACCATGTGGAGGTTGACCTGATAGGGCATATTGCTAGCAATGGGGCTGTCAAACCCCATTGCTAACAATCCCTTCCCCCCAGGAAAAAGGTTATTGCTCATTTATGTATCACTCATACCGGCCATAACATATTCATTTCGATCGGGTTCTTCATTTCGAGATTAGTTATATATTGGATAACAGATATTTAAAATATTTTTTATGGAGACAATATATAGATATTGTAACTAAAATAACTATAGATATTGCTATATACCTACTACATTTTTTTTATGGGTGAAAATGTTATGGTGACCCCGCCTGCGCTAACGGGATACGCGGGCGGAGCACCAGTGAAGGGTGATCGATGAGAATGAAAACAGGCCAGTTAGCCCATCATGATGAATTCATCAGGAATTAACCATGATAGTTTCCAGGGAGAACCGCGAGGAGGTCGACCTGGTTGGGTATATTGCTAGCAATAGGATTCTCTGTCTCCATCACTAACAATCCCTTCCCCCCCCTACTACATATTATCTATTACAAATACTAGCGGTGTCTCTAATTAATAATAGCAGAGACAACCTACATAAAGGACTGTATTCGTACTGTATGGAGAAGTCTTGTAATACTTCATTGAGGGGTTTTCACCTACTATGTAATGTTCATTGAAAAACATCTTAAGTTAAATGAAGAGTATATGAAATTGAACTTTATTTTCAAGGCAGTGTGGTTGAAAATTGGATATATGTAAATACCGACTGAGGTTGTTCGAGTCAGTTTGCGTATTTGATCGGCAGTCGTCAACATGCTGCCGAAGTGAGGGTGTTAAGACGACCACAATGAGTATTGACATAATATAAAATAGGGTTTAAGAATTTAATATCGGAGCGAGACTTTACTCAAAGTCATTTTCGTCGTGTTTCAGCAGACAAACGATTTTGTTATACATGATACAGATATTATGTTTTGTTGTGTTGTTACATCTTAGCGACTCCATAGCTTAGGCAACTCCTATGAAATTTTATACACCCGTATTACATGATATTGAGAAGAACATGGATTACTTTTTATCTTAGCCAATGAACAGGGGGAAAGGGATGGTTAGTAATGGAGTCTAACTGACCCATTTCCAGCCAGGAATACACCCTATCAGGTTGACCTCCACGCGGTTCTCCTTGGAAATTATCATGCTTAATTCTAGTGGATTCAATGTGCTGACTGACCTGCTTTCATCATCACCCATTATCTATTCTTCACTGGTGCCCTGTCAACGTATACCAATAGCGCAGGCGGGGTTACCATTCCATTATCACTCATTAAAAAAAGACAATGAACATATAGATTTTAAAATAGTTTGAAATTTTAATTATAAAATTATAATTAAAATTTCAAACTTTAATTTTAAAATATATCCGTCGTCAATAAAGAACCAGGTATGTAGGTAGTATTTACTTGCAAAATTTTCATCACGTTAAGTCCCAATAGTGTATTTAAAATACAGCAAACATGCTGAGTGAGCAGACAATATCGTAGGTAAAAGCTATTGTGTAATTTTTACAAATTTTATGAATATAAAACTGGGTTTATTTATTAGTTTATTTGTTATATTTATGGCCTTTAAACAGTTTTATCTATTCCTAAAATAGATATATGTACTATATGTAATGGAGAAGGATATTTTTGGTCTTGGTTAATAAATACACCAATGAAGTCACGAGTAAAGACTAGCGTATAATAAAATATCACTTGCATTTAATTCATTAAAAGTATCATTTATATTTTTTTGTGTAATTGAATTTTTAAATCGTAACAATATTAACATTTTTACAATAAGAATTAAATTCGGGAGATATCGCGATACGTAAAAACAAATTTAGTTCTTCTCTTATATATTTACAAACTAGCTATTGCCAACAGTTTAGCTCGTGTGTTGTCATGTTTCCAATTTAAATTGATATTTTCAAAAAGTCTTAGTGGATGCTTACTTTATAAATTAAACTTATGTTTTGAAATTTTAGCTTTCCAGACTTTAATAGTTTTGTCTGAGCATTGATAGTCAGTCAAGATGAACAATTTCATAAATATAGATGTACAAAAAATAGAAAAACTCATAGACAAAAGTCCATAGTTTTCGTTTCGCATAGCCGAAGTAGCATGTAGTACCAATTTCACGGCGGTATGCCAATCGCAGCTCGCCCGTGCCGTAATTATGTTCGCAAACACCAACTTGGCCGGCTAATGCATGAAAACTTGCTAGTTTCCCATGACGGTATAATGACCTTGTACTATTATATTCTTCTCATAACTATTTGATATTGTTGTTCTTAGAAAAGTCTGTAATTGTGTGGTAAATTAATTTATATATAAATATTTATAAACAGGAAAGATTTGTTTCTTTGTTTGTAATGGATTAACTCAAAAAGTATTCGACCTATTTAAAAAATTCTTCCATCTATAGAAAGCTACATTAACAGCGAATAACAAATGCTATATACTACGTTCTTAAGATAATTACTATACTCTTATAAAACTATAATAATAATATTAGTTAAGAAACTACAGTTATGTTTTTTTACGAATAAATCTCATCTCATTTAGTTTCATGTTCTTAAGATCTATCTACATATGTAAAATTGTGATCACATCACTCGAAGAACCGACAACCGATGGGGAAGAAAGGTTCTTGAGTAACGACATCGTACGGGCAAACGCAGTGCAGGACGATCCCCTACTAAATAAAGCGACGACAAATGTATTAGAGGAAGTCAGTGGATGCAGTGGGAAGAGGAGGTATACCTCCTGCTCCCACTGCATCCACATATCCTAAACATATATGTTTGCAGTGAACAGATAATAGTTGATATGGTGATAATGATGATGATGATATAAAGCCTATACGGAACGCTATTTGAAAATATTTTCTTGCGTATTTTATATATTTTAAGTAGGTAAAAATATATTATATATACATCTAGTACACATGTAAATATAATGTATTTGCTTATTATTTCTTTTTATTTATTTGCTACCACGTGGCGAGGGAGGTTTTCGAGAGGGATGTCATTAGCAACACAGTATATTGTGTATTGCCCCTATCTATCTATCTTGTGTCTTACAAGATAGATAGATATGAATATGAATATATATAAATAGTTCATATATATATATATATATATATATATATATATATATATATATATATATATAACGCATGAAAAAATCTGTAAATTTTACCAGAGGGAGATTTTGTAAAAAAGTCGATTGCTTGTAGGTCTGTCCAATAGGTGTTTCTACGGTGAAACAGTTGTTTTTGCATGGCTGTGTTTCGGTTTGTGAATATGTGTGAATTTATGTACAGAGGAATAACATCTAAGTCCTCAAGAATGGCAACGCGTGGAGGTTATCATGGGCAAAATAGTATACTCTGTTATGTCAATGGCACTGCTCATGTCTATAGGCGACGGTTACCACTTTTTATCAGGTGGGCCGTCAGCTTGTTTGTCATTCTACGTTGTATAAAAAAAGTATATTCTTTGAGATAAAAAAAAATATCGATATCGATTTATAGATGCTGGAGTTATGAGGCAAGAAACACAAAAAAATCCAAATCGATTTTTCGAGTTATGAGGCAAAAAATATAAAAAAATAAACGCATGGAAAATCTCCACCTTTTTTCAAGCTTAATTAAATTTTTCGTTTATAATTCTCATTAACGGTTTTCGTATTTTTTCAAATAGCGGCCTGTGAATATTGTATTTTATGTACATATAGATAGATGACAATGATAAACGACGTTCCGTACATTGCACGGCAACAAAATTAAACAATTCCAATTTAATCGGCGCTCGTAAGGAGCAAAGAAAGGAATTGTGCAACTTCCCTAATTAAAATTAACTTCGAACTGTAAACGTGGAAATATTTGCTATCGAATAGTTCTCGACGGCTCCCGATTTCATGTTCCATTTCATTCGAAATAAGCGTATTGTGAATGTGATAGAGTTGTTACCTCTTATTGCCTTTATTGGTCAACGAACCGTCATGAAATTTTACGCACATACATATCCCCTTATTCATAAATACCAAATTATACTTCTACAAAAGAGGTTTGATACTGATTTAATGTAATAACTACTGAAAAAAGCTCGATTAGTTTCGGTAGCATCGGGGACGCTTAGTCTTGAGCAGCTATAACGCAAGCACGAGCCTGATTATTGAGCAAATTACACATAATTTGAACCGACAGTTCTTACATTAAATTATCCAAATCGGTTTCTTCATGTTCATATGAAATTTTTAAAAATATCTAATATATATATATATATATATATATACTATTTTTCTCTAGCAAGTAATTTATTTATTTAATAACTCTTTCCTGTACTACTTAAAGAATAATACAAAAAACATACATACATACATTACACATATGAAGTACAAAAGGTGAAAAAAGTAATATTAAAACTATATACATAAAATATATATATATATATATATATATATATATATATATATATATATATAAACTTAGTAAGATTGGATGATCTTTAAGAAGCGAAATTCATTATTGAACTACACATTTATACAAATAAGGTACGTCGTTAATCAAAATTAATTTAATAAAGGTAAGGTATTATAATATATACTTTTAAGTTACCCTAAGAGCAAAGCTTTAGTTAATTATTTTACGTTAGGATTTTAATTAAAGTATAATTTGATATTAATTAATTTGCCTCAATTATATTCATTGTTCGAGTCTTTATTCTGAAAACTCATTATTTTTTTTTTTTCTAATTGTATGGAAATTTGCTAGTGAGTCCTATAATTATTGTCGTACAAGTGTCATCAATAAATATTCAATTCCAGTAATAGTGTTACGAGTAATTACTTTATTTCAGCCACATATATTATTCATATGAGATAGATCCATTATATTGAATGAAAGTAACAAGAAAATATAATGTTACTTCATTTTAACAGTGAAATGTCTAGTGAAATTTAGTAAATAAATGCCTTGTATTTTTTTGATGGGTGAAAATAGTATGGTAACCTCGCCTGCGCTAACGGGATACGCTGGCAGAGCACCAGTGAAGGCTGATAGATGAGAATGAAAACAGGCCAGTTAGCCCATCATGATGAATTCATCAGGAATTAACCATGATAGTTTCCAGGGAGAATCGCGGAGGTCGACCTAGTATATTGCTAGCAATGGAATTCTCAGTCTCCATTACTAACAATCCCTTTCATCCCAAAAGCCTTGTATTTGCAATAGAATGTACAAGGCATTTTTTATAGTGTAAATTTTACAAATCTACATTTTGAGAGATGGATGATAATGTGGCGAGTTAAATGTAGAAATTAGAATATTTAAAAAAAATAAGATAATGCTTCTTTTTTATACAACTTAGAATGGCTGACGGCTCACCTGATGGAAAGTGGTTACCGTCGCCTATAGACATGAGCAGTACCATAGACATAACGGAGTATACTGTTTCGTCCATGATACCCCCATGCGTTGCCATTCCTGAGGACTCAAGTGTTATTCCTCTGTACCCTGTAAATTCACGCCATATCCCACCCTTCAAACCGAAATACAGCCATGCAAACACAACTGCTTCACGGTTGAAACACGAATGGGACAGAGGTACCCAAGCAATCGACTTTTGTACAAAGTCTCCTTCTGTTATACAAAATACTTCTTATGAATACCTACGAAAAATATAATAAAACTGCCCCAAAAATATACTTGTTAATTTTGTAAAAATATTGATTTACCTACTTTAATAGTAAAGATAGAATAATAAAAGTAATTTTAATAAATAAAGAAACACTAAAAAAAAATCAGAGTAAACCATTTAGAGGTTGACTGAAAAAGAGCCCTTTTTTGGTATAAGTCTGCCATTCTTTTGTCATTTCATCCAAGAACTCTGTATCGTATAATTTAGGCTTTACAGTACATTAAAGTATTACAAACAAACAAAAACTTTTTCTTTTAAGATTATAATATTAATATTATTATGATTTATTACAATATTAAGTTCCTGTAGATAATTGTGTCGATTCTGATGTGTCATTGTCTGAACCTATCTCGAAGAAAAATTTTTATATAAACACAGTGTAATCTTTATTTAAAGGAACAATATGAATTAAATATCTAACAGATTTAAGTGAAAATTCAATCATCAAAAACTTAGTTTATGATGGCCCATTAAATAGTACTTTCGCCAAAATTAAAATCAAATTAAAATTTAAGTTTAAAAAAATAGGTAAATAACATAATTATTCATTTTTAAAAGGCAGGCAGCACACCTGCAATGCTTCTAGTATTGTGAGTGATCATGGGCGGCGGTCGACACGTACCGTCAAGTAAACCGCACGCTCGTTTGCTCCTTGTGTTATAAAAAAAAAATGTGTAGAAAATGGTATCTTAGAATTGACCCCAATAAAATTATAAGATATAAGCACATAAACTATAAATAACTTTTAAATACTTTCAAGATTACTTTGAAATTTAATACACTTCGAAAAATTTATTATTTCTGTGCCTCTAGAGAGAAAAGGTTCAATTCAAAATGGCCACTTTTCAGGAGAGCCAAAAAACTATTTTAAATAAAGAAAAAAAATTCTGCTGCTTTTATTATTTGCTAATTGAACAAGTCAATGATTGCATTTATAGTAATTTTTTCTCCTCTTTCTTATGAAATTGTCGGTTTTTGTGTAAAACCTATAGTTTTAAAAATAATTCTATTATACCTAATCACACTTAACAAAAATATTAAAATTATCATGTGAAAATAGTTTTAAGTTGAATTAAAACTATTTTATTGAAGTATTGAAGAAAAACAATGTTGTGTATTTTACGCTATAAAAAAATAATCGCTATTAAATGGTGTAAAAGGGTTCAAATCGAACTGATTCATTTTACACAAAAATAAATTCATATTTAAAGGGTGGTTCTAAGCATCTTGTCATTTTTGGCACTATTTTTGTAAAATATTGTAGTTTTATTTGTAATTATGACTTTTTTACCACAAATATTTTGTTAATTGTAGCCTTTTACATGTTTACTATCTCTATTGTTTTTAAAGATATCGTTACGATTCTTATACCATTCGAGAGAGAAAAATTTGCTTATTTAAAGTAGCCTAAAAAAGAAAAAGGCTATAACTTGAGTTATATCCTTTCTCACTAGAGGCACAGATTTATCTTTCATTTGTAAACTAATAGTTTCTTACTTATAGTTACTCATAAAATAATATCAAATTTAATAGTATTAATTTAAATAGTCAATTCTTGTAGAGACATGTTCAAAACTCAGCTTATCTCAGCTTACTGATTAAATTAGGTTACAAAGTAAACAATATTAGGAAGAGCCTTGTAGACGCAGTTGTGTTAATGCTTTTCTTTTCTTTATTATATTCTCTGTTTCTCATTCGTTGTTATATTACATGCAAAAATGTTAGCTAAAATGCCAATTACACCTACTACAATGCAACACAGGCTCTATTCCACCTTGATCTATACGTAATTATAAATTAGTTTAAATGGTTTTTTTTTTACTATTAATATATTTATACGAAAAATAAATATGTATTATCATTATAATTATAATAATAATAGAGGTAGACTGCACAAAATTCGATTGCTTGGGTACCCCTGTCCCATTCGTGTTTATACTGTAAAGCAGTTGTGTTTGCATGGCTGTGTTTCGGTTTGAAGGGTGGGATATGGCGTGAATATACTGGGTATGGAGGAATAACACCTGAGTATAAATGGCAACGCATGGGGGGTATCATGGGCGAAAGAGTATACTCTGTTATGTCCATGGTACTGCTCATGTCTATAGGCGACGGTTACCACTTTCCATCAGGTGGGTCGTCAGCTTGTTTGCTATTCTAAGTTGTATAAAAAAAAAAAAACCTGATAACGACTAACTTCTGACGTGGGTTTCTTCTTATAAGTGAAAGAAATAATTAGGCCAGGTGGCTTGGTATGGAGTTTCCTTTTGCATTACCCTTCTCTTCGAATATTACGCTTTTTAGGGCAAAAGGAACGGAACCCTTATCGGATTACGTTGTTTTCCACTGTCGGTTCGTCTGTCAAGAACCTTTTTTTGAGGAACGCGTGGAGGCATCAAGCTGAAATAAATAACAAATATTCAAGTTTCCAATCCATTAGAGCTGTGAAAAAAATCAAATTTTTAAGTAAATACATCTAAAAGATATAGCCTCTATAACGTATATTTTTACTTTTGCAAGTGAATCAAAATCTATAGTGTTGAACTAGAATCATAATGTTTGGCAAAAACTAATATTATTCAGTACAAATAAAGAGAAAATTGTAATAACATAATAAAAAATGTAATATATAATATATACATACAAATATATATCAACCTCGGTTCACGAGTCCGATATGCACTTGGCCCGTTTTTACTCTTAGTAGTCTCTTCGAAAACTCTGAAGAAGAATACCTACTCTTTTCTGTATAAAAAAAAATTGTAATAAAAATATATAACTAATGACATTTTTAGATCAAACTATGTCTTTGTGAAAGAACAAACATCTGCTACTATCGTGTTTAATTGTTCCGACCCGCGCCTTTATTACTTAACACCAATCAGACGTGTCAAATGGTTTTGACCGCTTCCAATGACTTTTGGGTTTTGGCCACGGATTATAAACATGCACCAATTACATCGACGAGTTGGAAAGCCATGCTGATTGAAAACGAAAACAAACCGTGCAATGTACGATTCGACATGTGTGTTGATATATTTAATGAGGATATGGTTACACCTGCTTGATAGTTGATCTCTGAATCATAATATTTATTGCCTTATATAGCTACGACAAGTATGACAATTTCAATTTAAATAATATTAACTAATAACTACGAAAGTGACGTTAGAAACTTTCTTTTTCTAGACCCTCTTTGGAAGGGTTAGGTGGGACCTTGGGGTGGACTCCTTTACTTCAACTACAGGGATTACTATCCCCAGGTCACTGGCTCTAAGCACTATCCTCTCGTAGGATGAGGAGAGGTCTTTCTTCTAGTTCTTCTGTTGGTGATAGTGAAGCGAAACCTCGTCTACCCTTTCCAAATATATATAAGGCACTATCTTTATATAATTAATAGGAGCATATTACTAATATAATAAAAATGTAACTAATTAATGTCTTCAAATGGGAGATACCTAGTCAAGAAAAAATAATATACGGGGTCTTAATAAGATCAATAGATAGAGGCTAGGATAATTGTTTTTATAAATTATGTCTGGTAGCCCGCGCAAGTGCAGGTGGCTCAGGTCAGGACCGTTCCTTATAGCAGTCTATGGGAAAGACCTATGTTCAGCAGTGGACAGATAATGGCTGAGATGATGAATGTGCCCACCACTGTAATACTGTGATTGTCGCAATAAGATACGCTATTTCTTAGTTTGATTATATTAGTGTAGTTTTGAAATAACTACCTAATTAAATTTCATAATTTCTTTTTAGTCAAAGGGGAGAAAGAGCGAAAATAAATACATAAAATAATTCACTTTAATAAACATTAAGATAAAACCTAAAATACCACATCACTATGCTATCACCAGAGGGCGTTACTCTCACACGAGTATTAGAACGCGGTGACAAATTTGACCCAACGCCGGGCGAAATAGAGGCATCTCTGAATCCCGGACGATGTATGCAAATTAGTTACCTACCTACCTACTAACTTATATCCTCTGGGAGTATTCGCCGGCCCCGAAAATTCATCCAGGCTTTGTTTTGTACAGCTTCATCAAAGGTAAGCTGCCAACTTCGATAGGCCTATGGACGTAATATAAATTATTTTAATGACAAAACACGTTTTCGTTCTCGAGTTTCTTAATATTTATGGTACTTAAAAAAGAAGATTCCCGAACTGTCTGTATTTTTAATTGACTTCAAAAAGAAGAAGGTTCTCAATTCGGCTGTATTTTTTTTTATGTTTGTTAACTCATAACTCCGTCAGTTCTAAACCGTTTTGGAAAATTCTTTTTTTTTTTATCTGAAAGGATATAATTACAGAAAGGAAATAAGTACAGAATGGGTCATAAATAAATTTTATTAATATTGGTTAAGTAGTTTAGTTTTTAAATCAATATAACTGATTTTAATGCAATTTAAATTTTTTTTTTAAACACTATTTAATTATTTTTGTTTGATCCCAATTTGTTAAGGTCAAGTTGAGTAAATACCTTATATATTGATTAAAGTATGTATATTTTTAATGTATCGTAATAAAATGGTACCTCCGCATGCGCTGTTAATATTTGATGACGGAGCACTAGTCTGGGAAGTGAAAAAGCAGGTCGGTTAGTCCATTGTGATGGGTTCACTTGGTTTTGGTTTTTGAGCACGATTGATTTCCAGGAAGGATCGCAAGCCACTAACACCGAGTCTATTAATCCCCGTTACTAACAATCCTTTCCTTCCCGATATCTACGATATTTAGGTCTTTGCCTACAAAATAGTTTACGTAAAGTATCGTAATACGGAAATAAATAGAGATCCCATTGCAATTTCTAATTAACTCCTAATGAATTGGTCACGATGGATCAACCGATCTGACTGTCATCATTTACTGGTGTTACCATTTTATTTTTATTCCATAAAAAAAGAACAAATAGATACCAATTTTACAAATTGTTACACTACTCGTTCTAGCCAATTTTCACGCCAAATAAAAAAAAAATCTCTTCACTCACATTTTAATCAGACTGTCCGTCCATATTATATTATAGATAGAAAATAGTTTTTAAATATATAACTGTAAAGTACAAACTGCTAATTGAACAAACTTGTAATGGTGGACACGAACATTTTGTCTACAAAGAGCTTTTTAAGTTTCTACTAAAGAATTATGTGTGTACTTAGCCTGCAAAAGTGCCAAGCGGTAATGTCCGCTTTAAACTAAATAAGAAAATTACTTAGAAGATAGTCTCTGTAAATTACAAACACTCACTTATCTTTACATATCGACGTTAGTAAGGTACAACGTATTAAGTACCATTTAGTGAATTGGACAAGAATATAGAAAGTAATGAAATAAAACGGTGAAATGAATAATAATGTGCCAAATTTCCAATGGCACACCTGCGTTAACGATATACGCTGGCGAGACACCAGTGAGGGATGATAGTTGAGAATGAAAAGGCAGGTCAGTTAGCCCATCGTGATGAATGCACCTGGAATTCAGCACGATAGTTTTCAGGGGGAACCACGTGGAGGTCGACCTGATAGCGTATATTGCTAGCAATAGAACTGGAAGTCACTAACATCCCCTTCCCCCAATGGAATGCATTGCAGGGAGTCAGTGGATGTAGATGGCTCAGGACCGTTCTTTATGACAGTCTGTAGGAGAGACTTATGTCCAGCAGTAGATGGATAATGGCTGAAAGGATAATTATGATGTAGATATATATCACTCGATATTGGCCAAAGTGGTACTTAATACGTTTTGCCTTTCCAGCGTTGATACAAGATATTATATACATAATATCACTTTAGTCGAATATTACTCGTACATAAAGTGCACCGCGTGTTCATATTACTTTACCGCTTGTTATTAAGTTTTTTCATGATTTTGGCAACGTGATGGTTTGGTTATTTCTTTTGGAACTTTCATAATAAATAACACTTTTGAATACTGAATAGTAATAAAACAGAAGTAATATTCTGCATGTCAGTTTAGTACCATATATTGTTAGTTTTCAAAGTAATAAAATATAAGTTGAGTATAAAGTTATGTGTCTATTAAAAAGTAGCAATAAATTCGTTATTGTATTTTTGATTTATGTATTGTGTGTAAGTTTGATAAATAAATTTATAAATATTTTAATAAAATAGGTGTTATCTTACGGAAATCCATATTATTGGTTATTTGATTTGAATTATTTTGTTTAATTCCGCTACCATTAGTATGTCTGCAATTGTCAATACTCGAAAATTTAGCACCACTACTACTACCAGAAGTTCTACAACCATTAATATTAGCTATCAATCCTTGACTGCCATTTTGTTCGCGCACGTTTTAAGACTGTTAACGTTAGGCTCCGAGCAGTGATCTAATAATTTGCCTGTAGATGTCTCGTTTAGAGGTAAAACACGTGTTTTAAATTACGGGAACAAAAAGGCAGTCGAAGATTGATGGCTAATATGGCTAGTATGGATCTTCTGGTAGTAATAGTGGTGGTTAATCTTCGAGTGTTGGCAGTCATACACATACTAACGGTAGCGAAATTAAACAAAGTAATTCTAATCAAATAACCAGTAACTTTTTTTCTATATTTCTTGTAAATAAATAAATAAATATACAACTTATAAGAGAGTATACTGTTTCGCCCATGAACATCATCGTCCAAATTATATATATATATATATAAACTGAAATCGAACTATGTACCCATACTGTAGAATACGTTGTTGTTGTTATGTCAGCCACTAGCTGCCCACTGCTGGACATAGTATCTGCATTAAGGGGAGTTTTGCCAGTAGTTGCAACGCTTGGCAGGTGGGTAAGAATATATTAAAAAAAAAATCATGAAAACGATAAATATGTTGAGCCTCCTATACTAACGTAATAGATAAACGTGCTGTATTTTTATGGGAAGTTAAAAAATACTGTCATTATTTTGGGAAAAGTATTAAAAAGTATCTAGTATTACATAATGATCCATGGATAGGCAGCAGCGTCCCTCTTGAAACATCATTTAAACCTAACTGCGGTTGCCAACCCACCTGCCAAGCGGGGCAGCTACTAGTAACCCCCCCTCCCCCCAATAGGAAGTGGCAGTAGTGGACAGTTAATGGTTGACATAAAATCATAATGAGATAATCTATGTAGTGTATTCTTAGGCATTGCTTGGTTTCTCATTGATATTATAATTGTGATTTAGTGATTTTGTGGCAATTAATAATTTTGGTTATAAAATATATCAATTTGAAGACTACTTTTCCAAAACATATTTCTCATAATTGAACAAAAATTACACAATTGATTTCGTTTCTTTGGAAATTTGTCGAGCATCAAATCGAGGCCTATTTGCCTGGAATTTAAAGGTCCCACCAAATAGAGCATGATTCAAATGATCGCTGGAGCGCACTGACTTCGAGCCAACATTGCGGTCCACTGGCACCTATTAAGGTTAATATCAATCATATACATTTCATATAAGCTATAAGTCTCTGTTTCGCCCTTATAAATTCAGATCAAAACATCGTTATGTTAATTTTTATCATAACGCAAATGTATATTTATTTCTGAGAACTACGGTATCGATTTATTGAAACCGTTTTCAATCATGTTAAAACTATTTATTTTTATTAAAAACTGAACTACTGAAGTGCTTTTATTAAAATTTATATGCGAATAATTTAAAAATAAAAAAAAAGACTTTCTAAGTTGATTTATAAACAAAGGAGTTATGAGATAAAAAGTATAAAAAAATACGACTAAATTGAAATCCTCATTATTTTTTTAAGTCGGTTGACAACATAGTAGTACCGTCATTACAGTACTAGTTTATGATAAAGGGCCAACAGTGATGAATGATAGATGTGAGTAAAAGCAAGTCAGTTGATCTATCATGATGAATTCATTAGAAATTAACCATGATGGTTTCCAAGAAGATAATGTGGAAGTTTACTTAACAGGGTGCATTACTAACAATGAGTTTACAAGTTCTGGTTATTAATAATCCCTTCACTAAGGACTATGGTATTATATCTATGTACACTGTAATTTGATTACCACACCCTTCAAAACCAAATACAATCATGCAAGCACAATTGCTTCGCGGCGAGGGCAAAGTGATTATTAATAATGTAGACTACCAGTCCTATTGCTAGCAATATACCCTCTCAGGTTGACCTCCACGTGGTCCCCCCTGGAAACTATCGTACTGAATTCCAGATGTATTCATCACGATAGACTAACTGACCTGCCTTTTCATTCTCATCTATCATCCCTCATTGGTGCCTCGCCAACATGTACCGCTAGCGCAGGCAGATATACCATTCCATTATCATCCATTAAAAAAATCTGCATCGCAGCGAAGGAAAAGGATTGTTACCAATAGGGTTTAAAAATCCTATTACTAGTAACATACCCTGCTAGTTCAACTTACCCGTGGTTTCCCCTTGAAAATATTGCGATTAATTCTTTTACTGAATTAGTCACAATTAGTCACTTGCTTTTTCATCCTCACCTACTATCCCTTACTGGTGCCCCCCTCCCCCCTCCCACTCATGTATATCAATAGCATGGAGTTACAGCTCTACGTTCATTCATAAAAAAAAAACTTTTTCACAGCAGAAAAACGAGTGCTACCCAAGTCGATGACTACCGTGCTCTTTTTATTTTTGTAACAAATTGGCTTATTCTTATATTAGTAAGCGTGACCTCATAGATTTTTTATGTCTACGCCACGACCACCGTATAATCTTCATCATGTAGACCGTCCGTAAAACAGAAAATGAAGTTCTCAAGTAATTTACATACATTGCTTTTAGTATCGTGAACGGGATGGACGCCGGGATCTTGCCGCTTCCAATTCGCTTTTATTTTCTAAGGTTACATTTCGAAAGTTTAATGAAATACTCGAGTTAACTTTGAATTTAAATTTACTTTAGTATGCAAATGGCCGGACGATTCTGTTGACTTCCAAGTGTTTCATGACAGGATGGTATAATTTCACTGGCTGTCATTCAACATTGTTTACTAATATTATATAGATTTACAGTAGGTAAATGATTTTAGACTATTTAATAGAATTTATTTATTAGTATTATAAATATACCAGTGTAATTCCTTGCTTCCTTCTTGGTGTTTCATGATTAACGAATTATCATGAAATTTTGTATACACATAATATTAGGACAGCAGCGGTTGCGGTTGCCAACCCGCCTGCCAAGCGTGGCAACTACTGGCAAAACTGCCCTTATGGGGAGGTCCAATGTTCAGCAGTGGACAGTTAACGGCTGAAATAAAGTAATTAGAGCTGAATTTGTTGATTCAATAGATAATGAAACATTTTTTTTTAATACAAGCATACTTAGTACCCTGCTGAGAATCACAGGTATTTCATTCCAGAGACTTATAATAGTAACAGTGATCATATTTAATGTTACCACTTTCCATTAAGTAGATCGTCAGATTAAATATTAATTTAATTTGCATAAAAAATTAGAAAAAAGGATGTAACTATTTTGACCAAAAACCCGGGATCTCGAATAAGCAATAAGTTTGGTTACGTGTGTCAGAACCTTGTCTGCTATTACGAGCTCTACAAAAATCCCACGGGATATGAGAACTCACGGGAAACAGTAGTAAAGCATAATCTCAATCAATAAGTCAGTGCATGCATCATACGACTGAATTAGATCAGCCGGGTTAGCTTAGGTCAATACAATTAGCCCTAATTGATGCTGGGGTGGGAGTTATTAAGTATTAACTTTTGAGTCTCGCGTATAATGTTTGAACAGTGACAGCGCGGCGGTCTGTACTCCCCTTTATTTGGTGCAGTGTCGTGATATGTTCGTGTTATAATGTGTTATTTGAGTTTTGTGATTGTGTGTGTTCGTGAATATTAGGTAAGTTCTTAAGTTTATTTATGTAGAAATTTATACTTTATGGTGTCTACAGATAATGTAGATAATTATAAATGGAAATATGTATTTTGAAGCGAAAGAGGTTTGTTTGAATCAAAGCATTTGGCGTTCCATTGTCTCTGCCTACCCTAATGGGAGACAGGCGTGACAGATATGTATGTATGTTTTTTATATATCTGTATGTATAACAAATAAACATTTTTCGTTTTATTATTAAAGTTTATAACCTAATATTATTTATTTAAATTTTAATGCACAGTAAAATTTTATGTACATTTGGCGAACTTAATAATGGACGATGTTCTGTATTATTATGAAAAGAAAGCAAGGTTTTTTTTGTTAAAGACTCAACCAATAGTCGTTAGAAAATATGACATATATATTATAATAATATGTATGTTATAATTTGGGATGGACAGAGAACTTAGAACCAACTGTGGTAAAGTTACCAAGTAAATGTGGCAAGCTAGTTATTTTGATTTAAAAACTAAATTACAAAACCGATTTTGATAAAATTATTATGGGACCAATCTGTAAGTATATTATTTTATAACTGACGCAATTATGGCGTAATAAATACAAAAAATACAACCGAATTGAGAAATATCTTTTTGAAGTCGATCCTGACTAATTAGCTCATACTTTATACAGTAAATATTGTACATTACGTATAGAAAACAAAGTGTTTTTTACACTTTGTTGTACAGACTTGTCGAGAATGAATCTTTTGAAGAAACAAAGAAGTTGAAAATGTATATGATGAAATCAATAAATTTAAAAATTCATGTTTGGGCCAGTATTAGCTAATTCATTTGAGTTTCGAGCTTCCAGTCTTTGATAAATGTAAACCGCGCCTCCCGAAAGTCTTAAAGTTACAAATGAGATTTCAATATAAGTAAAAGAACAAATTAAAAAGCAATAAAAATTTGGAAAAATTCTTAGCAAAAGCAGGAAAAGTTCGTTGAGGTTAATCAAAATGCAGACAATACAGAACGCGAAGAAAGTCTCAAAACAAGGTTTCGGAAAGTTTCCGAAAACGTTATTCCGTGAAACGTAAACGAATTACGGAGTTGGCTCACATCAATCAATGTAAGTAATCTCAAAAATTAAATTCCTTTAAATGTAGCTATCTCTTTCACTCGTTAACTTACATACTGCACAAACGATATTTATCGACCCCAATAAAGAGAAGGCTCTAATTGTAGTTACAATGAGTATTTTTTTTTGATGGGTGAAAATGGTATGGTAACCCCGCCTGCGCTAACGGGATACGTTGGCGGAGCACCAGTGAAGGGTGATAGATGAGAATGAAAACAGGCCAGTTAGCCCATCATGATGAATTCATCAGGAATTAACCATGATAGTTGCCAGTAGGAACCGGGAGGAGGTCAACCTGGTTGGGTATATTGCTAGCAATGGGATTCTTAGTATCCATTGCTAACAATCCCTTTCCCCCCAATGAGTATTATTTTAATAAAGTATACAAACTAAGTATTATACTATATGTAACGATATTTCAAAGCTGGATATAATTTCACTTCTTCATTCAAAGGTTGCCTAGAAGAGATCGGTGTTAGGGTAAATGCCGCACATAGTTTTGTTAGTATAATTTTTTCTTGTAATTGTTTGTATTTATAATTTCACCAATGTAATTTTTGGTGGAAACAAAGAGTGTCCATCTATTTATCATTTAATAAAAGTAAATATTCAAGCTTTTATTTTTAAACGTGTTATAATAAAACTTTGATAATAAACTCCGAAGTGCTATAGTAAAGTTAAACTGAAATGGTATCTTATGTACATGACTTGGCTGTTAAATATCACTCAGACGGTAAAGTTACGTAAACGGTCAGTTATCCTAAACTTTATGTACTACTGTAATCGTAAAATGTAAGAATATTTGAATGTTTGCTGAATTTATTTATGCTTATATCTGCAAGGTATTACATAAATTAAGAAAAAACAAAAATAAATCTCGCTGCAAGTATAGTTCGGTCAAGGCTCTATTAATGACAATAATCGACGATTACCATTTTCCTTTGAATAGGCCGGCAGTTTATTTGCATATAATATTTATATTTTGTACATAATAAATAATATAAATATTTTTCAATTCCTATCATTATGTAAATTAAAAAGAATTATTACCTCTCACAATGCTGATGTACGTACTTATTATATTTGTGTATTATATATAATATATATCTATCTATTTATATGTATTTACTTATATATTTTTTTATTTATTTATTTTTACTATAACATATAAGTCGATTGGTACACAAGTGTGACTGTAACTACTAATGAACTGTCAGTTTTCTCATATTGGGTTTGCTGGAAGAAATCTCTATTGGAGATAAGCTCGCCCTTGTGCACTATTATGTTTGTTTTTACATTTTAATAACCTTTTGTATACAATAAAGAATTTTTTTTTTTTAAATTCTTTCAAATATATGAAATAGAGGGTAGAAGTGAGTTATCATTTTATATCTACTATTTGTAGTTGTAAAATAAATATTAACAAAATTTTTTTTATATTTATTATATCGTATATAAATTTTAACACTTAACTTGTTTACCATTCGATGTAGCAATGGACGAGGCTACATTTAACAGTCTTTAAATTAAAGAAATAAAAAAACCAGATCCTGTACGGATCGTTCTGTGCGAGAACAACTTTTGCGCGAAGAACTTTAATTAAAAAAAAATTTGCTAAAAGTATTTTTTTTTTTGTGATGTAACTATAAATTTACAATCTTCGGATTTTTCCTTTTATTTGTAATGTAAGACATTGCATTTTGTGATTGTAGCTCAACAACAAGTAGTACAGCAAGGTTTTGAATCCCTTGTCAAATATTAAAATATATGCTATAAATGAATGTTTCTTTTGTTTATGTTGTTTTAGAAATTTAGTTTCTTCACAGTTTCTGAGGATTTCAAGCTTGTGTATTGGTCTGATGTTAGATTCTCGATAACTCCACGTATTTCTGAGAAAAAGGGTCTTGACAGACGAAGAAATAAATGGATAACAAAGTAACTTTTTTATGAGAAAATAATTATTTTATCCTGTAGGACAGGATTTTAATGTATAGGAAAGATGCTGAAATTCCTTTTGAGTTATGGAACCCTAAAAAAAGATATCTTGCAATTACTAATATATTTTCACGTATCTAATTATATATTCACCCAATTCTTAGTAATTATAAATGTGAATTCATTAGTTCGTTACCTTAAGCGCTTAAACGGCTTACCTCCTCACTATGAAATTTAATATAGTCATACTATATGGGATGATAGGTGATAATGAAATAGTAACCCCACCCGCGCTATCGGTATACACCGGCGGGGCACCAGTGACGGATGATAAATGAGGATGAAACAGGTCAGTTAGCCCACCGTGACGAATTCAACAAGAATTGTTCACGATGGTTTCCAGGGGGAACCACGTGGAGATCGACCTGATAGGGCATATTGCTAGCAATAGGGTTGGTTAACTTCACTTCTAACAATCCCTTCCCCCCATACTATATGGGATAGTCTGCCAGTAAACATATCTCGTCCACGCCGACAAAGTCGCGGGTAAAAGCCAGTTATAAATGTTAGTTACTAAATATTCAAGAGCAACTGAACGCTTTAATTCCACATAGTAGTTTGATGTTATCAGTTCGCAATTATACCTCGGGTCTTGTAATATGGAACAGAATTCCACTGCAATATGGGGAGTTTGCAGTGAAATTATTTACTTCAAACACTAACTTCTTATCTATTTTCGCCGAATAAACTTGTTTCCGCTATATTATTATGAATAAATTGTGAACATGGCGAAATAAACTGTATTTGCAAGGTAATAGAACTGTGTATGTAATCTAATAATTTTCGTCGAATTTAAGACCTCCTTCCGTTTGTATTGCCCTGTTTGTATGTTGTTACGATTTTCTTGCGATCTGACAGCAGATATTTACTAATTTAATAAATGTGACTGTTTATTATTTAATTTGTGACCAATAAAAAGAATGAAGTTCAAAGATGGATATTAAATTTCACGCGGAAAATTATTAGTTTTACTTTTTACTGAAATTTATTTTTATTAAATTAATAATTTATTAAAAAAAATTTAAACTATACTATGTTTGTATATATGAAATATTTAAGAAAAATTGATATAAGGATCCTAAAAAGAGCAACAGCTTCCAAAATATAATTTTTAAGTTTTTTTTTTGTTAATTTTTTGTTTGACTATCTTTATGTTTGTTCTTCCATCATGTAAAATTCACTAAACAAAATTGGATATGGTTTTCATAGTTGTATTTCTAAAGGTTTAACTTAAAGTCTGGTGTCTATTTTATCTTGATACGCAGTTCAGAAGTGGTCCATTTGTCCATTGATTTTCGTACTTGTGAAATCTACGTACAATCCAAAAACTGACAGGAGACTTTTTCAGGAGATCACATGGAGGTCGACCTAAAAGTATATATTGTTAATAATTGTAGTGATGGGTAATTGCTAGCAATTTTCTTTTTTATAAGACGAAGGTAACAAGCATACAACCTGTCTGGTGGTAAACGATCACTGTACATTGCGGACGCCTGCAACACTAGGGGTGTCACGCAAACGTTGCCGACTGTAATGTGACTAAATATGAATATTATGTCAATTGTATATGACTTAATATCGATCAAATTGACCTAAAACATTTTAAATAGAAAATAATAAATATATTTATTTTCTCTTCACAATTCATCACAGTGAAATACAATGAGACATGCTTATATTAAAGTAATCAAATTATAAATATAATTGTGAGAAACTGGTGCCTGAGATAGGTATAAGAATACCTGTATTACAGGTCACCAGGGCCTCACTCCGCAGGATTACTTACTAAGTACTTGTAATATAATAAGTGAATTCAATGTAATAAATATAATTTATAGGAAGAGATAATTAATTATAATTTAATCTGGAAGTTATGTGTGTGTGTACGTGTGTATGCGTGCGTGTGTGTGTACGCGCGATAATATAATATAAATAATATTTATTCAAATAGATTCGTTTACAAGCTCTTTTAAATTGTATCTTTTAAGATTCTGTGGCTGGGCTGGCTACTATATTATAAAGAGGAAAGATTTGTTTGTTTGTAATGATAAATTATTAATAATAATAAACATAAAAGTACTCAACTGATTTAAAAAAAAAAACACTTATAAAGATACATTATCAATGAAAAACAAGTAATATGTTATTTCCGAAATTTCTATTTATCCATGCGAAACTCAGCCGAATTGCTAGTAATTTATAGAGTTGAAGATTAAAAAAAAGTAATTGTCGAGTTTATTACTCATTCTTAGTTTAAATTTCATTCCAAATGGGAGTGGTGGAATCATAAAAGGTGACGATTCAAAAATGCGTAAATTTAAGTTAAAATAATAAAAGATTTTTTCTTGTTTATTTAATAATTAATTATTAATCATATGAAATAATAATAAGAGGCCTATATAAAGAAATTTAAAATGGCATACAATGAAATTCAATTTGTGAAGAGATATTTGCTTTTCGAACGAATTTTTTTTATATAATATCAGTGGATCAAATTACTCAAGGGAATCATCAGACTAAAGGAGTAGGCTTAATTCTCTGACGTAAGAAAATACCAATTTCGTATCTCTTTAATATTTATGTCTAAAAATAACATCTCTTTTGATATATCAATAAAATTTTACGCTTTTTATATACACAGTTACTTGTATAAGAATCCTTTATGTTTAATAATTAAAGATTTATGTAAAAAATATAATAATATGGAAATAATGAGTATCAATAAATAAAAATCATTGAACAAGTTACACAACGCCATCTAGTTCAAAATTATGCAAAGTTTGAACACAAGTATGAGATAAACACAATTAAAAAAACAGTGACAGAACCCAACATAACTTATTTATATACAATATAAAATAAAAAAAAAAAATACAATTGGAGAGTCAAGAAGAGGCTCCATATTGCAGCAATAGTGAAGAAGGAAGACAGAAGATCACGGCTTACCCTAGAAAGGTTAGAGCTTCGAGCCAGCGATCCAGGAGTAGTCGCCCCCGAAGTTGAGCCTGAACAAAGGGGTTCGCCCCAAGGCCCCCACCAAAACCCTCCTAGGAGAACTAAGAAGACTTATCATTATCATCGATAATGAGATGATGACTTTCGATACAAAAAAAATCAAGGTCGATTCATAATTAGTAAAACACGAAAAAATACAGATTTAAATATGATTTAAAACAAATTATTTTTACGTAACTTGAATACATTTGAGTTTAATAATTCGCGTTAAGTATTACTTTTTTATATACCACGCGATAATATCCTTAATTCTGAATTTTGATTTTGGCAAGTTTCGAGTTTGCATTTCCAATTATGACAATAAAAATAATTATTGTTTCGGAAATAAAATAAAAAAATTATAACCAAACTAAAATAACAAAAACTAATAAACTATTGCTACGTAATTTAAAAATGCTGTAAAACTTTTTTTTATTGTTAGGGAGGCAAACGGGCAGACGGTCCACCTGATGGAAAGCGGCTACCGTCGCCCACGAACACCTGCAACACGAAAGGAGTTGCTTGTTTGTTGCTGGCCTTTTAAATGTTTGTAAGCACGTTTTTACCTAACCTAACGGGGTGAGTTGTAAATTCATTAAAGAAATTACTAATGGCTTCCCGGTTCGTTCTAGTATCCTCGGTAGCGAGTTAATTTAATTATAAATTCGCTCGGCCAAACCGAGGCCCGAGTGAAAAGATGCAAAAGGAATACATCTTTATCGCTAACTTTCCTAAAGAGCAACGTAATATATGCAAATGAATGTAACTTTATTCCCTTATAGCTGTTACCATTACTTTTACCATTTGATAAGTTGTTGAAGAATGAACTTTACTTTTTATTGGCCTTATTTCGTGGAGTTTGCAATGAAATGATGAAGATAATGATTATTGCACTTTATAAATTAAACAGATCCAAATAGCAAAATGTACGAAACATTTTGCTCCGCAAAAAGCGACTTAAAATCTATTAATATTATAAATAAAAAGGTTTGCTGAGATGAATAGATGGATGTTTATTACTTTTTCACGCAAAAACTACTGAATGGATTTAAATTAAATTCGATACACAGATAGTTATACTCAGAGATAGTACATAGGATACTTTATGTACTGATAAACGTGGACAGAGCCGCGGGATACAGTTAGTTATGAATATATAAACTAGATATTTCGTGCAAACCTATTAAAATTAACTTTCCATAAAAATAATTTATAGTGCCTATCTAAACAGAGTTTAATAAAACTCAAAGTAATTTAATAGTAGGATATATATGGAACTAGCTTTCACCCGCGACTTCGTCCGCGTGACCGGGATACGTTTACTGACCGGGTTAAAAAGCAAAGTCCATTTCCTTCTCCATTCCGTATAGTACGTGTTTACCAAATTTCACAATGATTGGTTAAGCCAAGTGCTATAAAAAGATGCAAGGTGTTATAAGATAACAAACAAACTCACTTTCACAGTGTGTAGTTTAATAATTAGAATATTTACTTGCTACTGTCACCTGTTAAGTCATCTGTGGCTGTCATCGCCACGTGGCTGTCATTTGTCACATACTGAAGTATGTGACAGTTGACAGCCATTTGGCGCCAATTTTATACAAGAATATATCGGAGTAGTGACTACTAAAAAGAAATACACGTATTGCGTTTTTTTTTATTTAATTACCAATATAACATAGTAAGGTTATACACAACTATTTAGTGAGTAATACTTCTAATATAAATTGACTCCTCCATTGTATGAAATAGCTTTAAGCATAGAGATCTTTTTTAATTGGATATTGAATATTTACGATAAAATGACCTAGATGTCGTTGGTATTTGAATTTAACATAATTACGTTTTACCGAAATAGATTTAATTTCTTATGAAAACGAATTTCCAATTGGATAATATTTTTCTAATCGCACGGAACGAATGTAGTTATTTGGAAATACGTTAATTGTAAATAAAATATCAAACAATGTCCAATAATATTCATGCTTTCCCCAATAATGGATTACGTATAACAGAAAAATCAATGAAAATATGAACGATAAAAACCTCAGATAAACCGTTACGCGGAAAAATAGCTTCATTCGGAGAATTTGAATAAACGGTAGGTAACGATGTTCTTTAGAATATTACGTACAATTTGCTACTCAATCTGAATATTTCATTTCATACTAGCCGTTTTCCTTGACTTTACTCGCGTGATTAAGGCGCAAGGTATCAAATTTTATTCAAACTCAATTTGTTTTTTATCAAAATTCATACAAACATTTAGGAGTGATTGAGTAACGAACATCCAAATATTTTTAGAAATTTTTCGCCATTCTGACTTTTCCTTTAACTACGGTTCACAACAAATGTGCATTATTATGACTGAATTTCAAAACTGTTCAAATGTTTCGATAACTAACAGACAAAATAATCTTAATCTATAATTATAAAAAAGACTTTTATATAATATTATGAATAAGAAACTTAGATTAAGAGCTTTAATTTAACCCCCCTTTGTGGGGGAGGCCTATGTTCAGCAGTGGACAGTTAAAAGCTGATATGATGATGAGTTTTAAAAAAAGAAAGTTTTTTTATCATTTAAAAATGTATATAAATTATTTACATTTAACACACAAATAATAACAGACAAAAAAGAAATAATAGAAGAGAAAATATAATAAAGAAGTAATATTTTTTTCTTCTAAAAAGAATATAAAAAATATGTAAAAGGAACCGATTTCAATCTTGGTTTGGTTGGAAATTCAATAAAGGTGTAACCAAGGGTAATCTTTTTTTAATTAAAAAGTATCGTGAAAATAAATTTGGAATTTCATGATATCGCGTAACATAAATACAAAAAAAAGATTACTGCAGATTCAAATTGTTCTTAATATAAATAAAAAATTATTACAAATAAATAAAAAAAAACCAATAAATTTAATCAAATTCTATATCAAAATTTAAAAAAATCCTTTAATCAAAGGAAAGTTTGTTGTTTGTAAGATACTGAAATACCCACAATAATTTAATCTCTATGATACTGTATTTTACTTGAAT